>NC_134051.1:17484360-18214360 GCF_965140245.1 Athene noctua | reverse complement strand
TGAATTTTTAAGGACAATATATTTTGAGACACTGAATGAAATTTACTGTGTAGGGGTAGAGTGAGTCTGTCCAAAGACCAAAATTAAAGGAAGTTTCAGATTACTTTAGTGGAATACTTTAAGGAAAAAAGTAATGTCAAATAGTAAAGCTTCAGAACACAGAATTTGGGTGCATCAGTGTAGCAGTTTGGGGGGGAAAATGCTGGAGAGGGACATTTAGCCAGAGGTCTCACTGGGTTTATTGGCCGATGGATGACATGCAATCCTTTATTCACAATGCAGCTGGAAACTTGTAGAGTCTGGATCGCAGAGATGCTCCTAAACGCTGTATAAAAATGAATGGTGCGCATGGAATATAGGGATTTCTGTGTATTCCAGTTTTACATGTTGTGCTTTTAGCACGTGGTACAGGATAAACAAAATGAGAGCCCCCCAAGTTGCAGTTATTTCAAGATAAATATTTCCAGTGATGCTACATTTTTCAAAACCGGTTTTTATAACGTGGCGTCGTGCTTTTTTGGCTGCAGACCGCCAGTTTTCAAGCACACTTGGCTAATTCTAAAGTGTGCTTTATTTCTTTTGCTTTTTATTAAAGGTGAAACTTCAGTTCATAAACCAGTTTTCATAAATTAAAATCAGGAGATCACTTGTTCTCTGAAGCACCTGGTACAGATACTAGAAAACCAAAACTTTATAGAGCAGTAACTCTAATTTTCTGTTATTAGTAAGTCCATGTGGGCTTCTCTGGTTCTAAATTGGTTTTATATCATAAATTCTTTCCTGGATTCTGCACTGTGCTCATCCTTTAAGAACACTTTAGCCTACAAAACCTGCAAAAAAATATGAACCAGTTGACTGAGTTGGCATAAACCACAGACAAGTGACTTAATTTCACTTTTCCCGAACATACAAGCACCTGTAAATTCTCTGCCACTTGTTGGTGTTTGGGTGCACCTGTCTGTTGCTGTGTTTCATGATAGTAGCTTTAACTGAAATTGTATTTTGAATTTGCTAATAGCACTCATTGTAATTACTGTGTAATACTTAATTGGAATTCATGTAATTATTATTTTAAAGTACTTTACATGTTCTGATTTGAATTTTTAATTTAGAAAACACATAGTCAGCTCTTCAATCTGATTCCCTTTGGATCACTGAGGATGGAGCATACATTTTAATGTTTCAGGTTATTTGTATGAAACAGAGTTTTTCCCATCTAGACTCCTGAGTATGTGCTAGTACCTTTATGTGCAAAGTTACTGTCAGTCCAGTGTAACATATTTTAAGTTCTAAAATCTATGTTCACTCACACCATAAAATGGTTCAGATCTGCAGTTTTTTAATAACATAATATAGGCATAAAATAAGTTGTCTTGCAGAGTACAGCTGCAAGTTACATTTGTATGCCTTTCTTATGTGCACACTGTTAATAGAAACATCTAGTGGTGCATATATATAACTTTTTATTATTTATTCTTTCAGAAAAAATAAGTACATGAAATTTAGAAGCCGCTTTACAGAATTTAAAAGCAAACTGTATAGATAGGATGGTTGGAAGTGATTAAACAGGTACGGTTTAAAGAGGTGTGGCTCAACTTTATACTTAGCCGTGGCTTCTAGATGAGCTCCTAACCTCTGAGATAGTTTTTTTTTTTTTTTTTTTTAAAGTACAGGGGGGTGTCTGTTTGCATCCAAGGCCTGGGGAGGTCTTTCTCTTACGAATGGTTACAGTCCTGGTGTCCTGATACACTGGCTTCAGAGACAGTAAGTATTATTCTGAAGCAGGGCCTAAGGTGTCGCCAGGATCTTATCTAGTGGCACCAAGCCTGTCCAGTGTATAAAATAATAAGGCAGACACTATTGTAACAGTAATTTGGGCAGTCTTACTTTGTTTAGTCCATCTCCAAATGTTATAGAAAGGAGTGGTTTAATTATCTGTATTCTGTTATTGAAAGGCTAAGTATGTCTCAGGAAGAAAATTCGGAAAGATTTTAATTAAGTTAAACTAAAATAAGACCTCTGAAGTATAGAAAGTGCCCTAAAGAATCTTTGATATCAAAATGAGCCCATAGCATCTTCAAAAATAAAAATTAATACAGACAAGTTAATATTCCTTCAGTCAAGAAAATGAAAACATTTAATTTTAGAGGTCTTGAATACTTAGCTCTTACCAAGTCCTGTTTTCTTTCTGCCTGTCTCTGAAGCAGACCATGAATGAGCAAAGTCTCAGCGGAGATGTGTCTTTAATGTGTCTTAGAAAACAGTGTCCTTATTGCTGAGAAACTCACTGGTCCCCTGCTCTTCATACATTGAAAATAAGCTTAATCCTTAGAGAAGGCCACTGTTGAATTGTTACCATGGGAGGTAGTTTCCTTACAGCGGGGTGTGAATTTAGTTTATTAATCTTAATTCAGGAATGACTACCCTTTCCTGTACCCTTCCAGCATCTCAGAGCAGCAAGTAACCTGTTAACATTGTCCACTAACTGTGTGTATCACCATTAGCAAGACTGTAACGCAATTGAAAGGAAATCATACTGTGAGAAAATATTAAAATGCTATTTTGCAGCAGGATAGGTTTGTAGATCTTTTTCGTTTATAATTTGGAAGACTTGGTGAGTGCCTGAAGATTGTCAGATGCCAAATGATGCACGAGCTCCAGCAGCACTGCGCCGAGTTAATGACCCAGCCTTTCAGGGGTTTCAACTCTGAGGCTGGATTTATGTCCTGTTTCTTCTCAGCGTCCGTGTGGATGCCTTACAGCTTGTGCTTCGCATACAATAGGCCAGCGTTAACATTTCCAAACCAGAGCATATGCACAGCGTGAATCTTTTTATTTACGTGTACCTCTTGCGCTTGTTGCTGCGGCCTGTTGCCCCCTGTCCCGCGTTCAGCCGTATGGTTCCTTCCTCTTTTGCTTCATCTTTGTTTCTGCTGCTGCTTCTTGTACGTTTGCTCATAAGGACCAAGTAGTTCTTTTTCTCCCCCCCTTGATGAATGGTCTATATCTCAGTGCTGAAGCTCACCTTTTTCTTAACTGAAAATGATTGATAGAGAAAGAATAACAATGGAACAGGTTTTGTGTCCTGACAACCTCAGCTTATCCTAGGGCTTCCCTCGAGGGATTTGGCAGAAGTGTTATTCTCTGCAGGAATTTAGATACCTACGAATCTAGTGAGAAACCGAGTGGGGTTTTGAAACTCCAACTATATAGTCTGAACACCTTTTAAAAATAGCAAGCCCGGAGTCCTCTGTTGATTTTTTTCTATTATGGAATAATTTGAGGGACAAATAATCCTTTTTGTTTTGCACAGATGACGTGGATTTGGCAGATGAACTTCAGCATTATCAAGTCCGTGTTCGTATATTTTATTTGTTTTAAATGTTAAGAAACAAGACGAAAGACCATGAATGTACTTTGTTCAAAACCACTCATTATTCCTGCATCTGCATCTACTTTGATGCAGATGCTACGTAATTCTATAGTTTTAAGAATATTATTAGCATTCTTGCTTTACTATCATGCTTCCCCATACATATTTATTATTAAAATGAATGTAGCAATAACACTTATAAATATAATGAGCTTTTAGGGCCAGATTTTTGAGTGGTACGGCAAGGTGGCTTCACTAAGATCAGGGGACTTGTGCCAGATGACACCTACGGAAGATCTGATTGTGAGGCTTAAGACAGTTGTTTATTAAAATTTGTATGTCTAAATTTAGAGAAGTAAAAGAAAAAAAATCAAAAAGTTACTCATGTAGAACAGATGTCTAAGTGATACTGACTTTCACATGTTCCTAAGTCATGAAGATGTACAACAGATTTGGTCCTAGATCTGTAGATAGAAATGTGCTGGGAGAAGTTAATGGCTTTGAAAATAAAAGACAAAAGTACAGTAATATCCTTGAAAATGCTGACTTTATGTCAACATTTAAATGAGAGCCTGTCTTCCTACTAAATAGCTTTCCAACTTGTTTCTTATCATAGTAGTCCTTAATTAAAATAGTTCAAAGGAGTCGGGTCATAAAACTGCATTGTTTTTTTGTGCTAAAAAGAATTTCTGCACTCAGCAAGACTTCATCAGTTCTCATAACTTAACAGTTGAGTCAATAAACTTCTTTTCACTATGGTAAACCACACATTGAGAATGCCATAAACAATTATTTAATCTTTGTAACTCAGGGTTAGTACAGGACCACAGTGGTCTAATTAAAAAGTGCTTCAGTGTATCATTGATTTCTTGATATGACGACAAAGTCCTACTTAATTCTGCATTACTTTAAACCAATAATGCTGATAGCCAAGCTTTCTACGTAAACGCTGAAGGGTAGAGAAAGAGACAAATATGCCCCTGCATGCAGTTTGTAGGGGCAGAAAGAGAAGGGAAGATTCAAAAATGGAGAAAAGAATTTAACTCGTGGGGGAAAATAAGGTCTGTGATATTGGTTTAAAATACTTGCTCCATCGTCCAGTCTCACAAAACTCTGAAGGAAGGTTTGTTGTTGTTTGCTTAAGATAAAGCTTTGCAAAAAGTACCACTTTGCTTGCATCAGGCATTGGACTTCAGTGATCTATTCGCCTGTCAAAACATCAACATCACAAATTCATTGCATTGCCTTACGAATGACCTCCTCTTAGCCCTGCTTTCTGTAGTTTAAAGTTTCATTCATTTGTCATGTAGCAATCCTATTTCTGGTTTAAATTTCCACTTCTGTTGAAGACATAAGTCCAAGTAGTAGTGTAAAAAAGCCCATAACCTCATTCATAACTGTCGTGACCTTTAATTCAGAAGCTATAGCTCCAGAATAGCTGCAGTTAATAGTCTTTTCAAGAAGTCTGTTCAGTCTTTGACTAAAAATTCATACATAAATGTTGATTGGGAAATTGAAAAACCTCCTGTAGAAAGTGAATTGGAAAATAGAATTTTTCCTCTTTCCTTGAGAGAGAAAAGAAATCTCGGAATTTTAGTCTTTCTAGTAGTATTATTTCAATTCAGCTGTTCTACTAGCGTGCTTCCTGATCCAATTCTGCTCTGTAGTTTTGTGCTTTATTGTATTTTTACAGTACATGAAAGCAGTTATATTATGGAGCCTGGCGTCACGAGAGGATGCTCTCAGCTTGTATAACTCTCAGTAAAGACTAAGATGTAAGAAAATATAACAACCACCACAGTGTCAAGCTAATTGGTGAAATATTTTGCTTCTTAAACATTTGAATTTCTCTAAAAGATATCCTTCACATGGACCTGCTGCTCACTTTTGCTCGTTCATCATTAAAAAGAGCTTCCCTAGGAAAAAAACCTAATTGCCAGTCTCTACCCTGCTACCATTAATGAAAAATAAGATGGTATAGCCTATGTCCATTTGTACTAAACAACTGTGAGCAATTGTTAAGGGGAGGCTATAAAAATCTCATTTTGATTGTATTTGCATTTATGGACTCGTTGTAATCAGGATACTAACTCAAGCAGAACAGAACTTTCCTACTTCTTTGGAGTTAAATCTGCACCTGCCCGATTAGAAACCAAATTAGGTATCTTCTGTAGGCTAGAAAAAACTCCAGACATTTAATCCTGGAGAATTTCACAAAGTTGAGTATACGAAGGACTTAAAAAGAAAAAGTGTAAAACTAAATTAAGAGCTCAAGTCCCCTCGTCTTCTCAAAATTCCTCTCTCGGTATTTAGAATTCTCTTTACACCCAAACCAGCTACTGTCGAAAGAATGGCATTTGTCAAAGTCTGCGCCGTCAGTGTGATGTGCCAGTAAATCCTTTATAGTTTTGCATCTTTTCCCACATATCAGGATTGCTTTGACATGTTCAAACAAATGCCACCAAAATCCATTTTCATACATTTTGGTTGTACTCGGATTCTTAGTATACTTCTGCTTCTTGCTTTTTTTTTTTTGGTAATATTTCATTAAATTCATCATCACATCCGTAGTGTTAGAAAATTATCCAACTTCTGTAAACTAATGAGATGGAGCATCTTTTTGTTCATAGTGAATTTAGGATCTCTCACTTATGCATATATTTACTCCTTTCCCAATTATTTTAATACCCTTGCGTAGCTGGATTTTGCACAGAGAATCAGCAGTAGTGTCAAATGCTTTAGAATCACCTGGTTTAGAAAGAAAGCTGCTTTCTCATGCTCTCGCTATATGCTGGGACTTGCTTCTTACGGCAAAAAAATATAGCTTGGTGTAGCTCACGTAAAGCTGTTTCCCATATTTCCAGAGAATTGAATTGAAGATTTCTCAGCTCCTTGCTCCTGGTTCACCTTGTCAAGCTGCTTAACCCCACAGGACTGTGGAGCCTCTTATCATCTCTTAGCCCCAAGGATTCAGACAGAGCTGCTTCCAGCTTCACACCAGGCTGGGGAATGTAGCAGCCCTTCCAGCTGTCTCCTGACAGAGATGCCTAAAGTCATTGTTACCCTCAAATTCTGCCCTTTTATGGTTTCTTACAGAGCTCTAAAAGAAAGAAAGAAAGAAAAAAATCTCATTATTTTGTTGCTAAATCCATAGTGTTCTAAATTGTACTGACTTTTTGGTCAAAGTTCAGTGCAACAAACTGTGTGGGGAATATTTTTTGACTCAAAGTTTTAGGAAATATGTATTGTTTGCAATTTTGAAACGTAAGAAGTGCTATAAAACGTTTTTTCTTCAGCTGACAAACCGATGAAGACTAGAGTAGACACTGTTGCATGTAAAAACACATTGCCTTTTCTTGATGAAACTGAAAATACATTTAAAGGGGTTTCTTGGTTGTTATTTTATCCTGTATTTGATAAACCATTGAAAATCTTGATAATTTCTTCCTTTTTAAGAAATAATCATTAAAGTCACAAAATGCTGCTAGTGTCATTAAACATTATTGCTTTATATGAAATATAATTCAGATGAATAAAAGGCTGGATGTAATTAAATTTTTAATGGATATTCAAACGTTTAATAAATAAATCTTTCCTTTGGGTTGTTCAAGTTGTTTTGAATTGCTGTGATAGCTCTATACAAATATTTTAGCTTTTTAATGTACAGTAAGTTGAACTGGTTTCAAAAATGAATATATAAATGTATAAGTGACTTGAAAATTCTCTTGCAACAAAATTCAGAAGTGTTAGAATTTGCTACATTAGCAAGCATTAAAATCTAGGGCATTTTTCTCTTAAGCAAGGAGCAAACGCAGTTCTCAGAAAGTGTATTTTGAATCCAGGAAGTTTGTGTTTATATGCCAATATACATAAAATTTCCATTCTGAAATGTCCTTGGCAAGGGTTAACCCCGGTAGGCAGCTAAGTCTCCACAGCCACTTGCTCACTCCCCCCCCAGGGAAACGGGGGAGACAATTGGAAGGGCAAAAGTGAGAAAAACTAGCTTGGTTTAATAGCAAAGGAAAAGAAGGAATTCATTCACTACCTCCCAGCATCGGGCAGATATTTCACCGTTTCCAGGAAAGCTAGGGCTTCATCCTGCATAAAGCTCACTTGGGAAGACAAATGCAACAGCTCCGATCGTCCCCCCCCTCCTCTCTCTTTCCCCCAGCTTTATTTCTGAGCGAGACATCGGGTGGTCTGGAATATCCCTTTGGTCAGGTGGGACCATCTGTCCCGGCCGGGTCCCCCCACAGCTTCTGTTTGGGAGCCCCAGCCCGCTCCTGGCGGGGCAGCCTGAGGAACAGAAACGGCCTCGAGCTGTGTAAGTGCTGTTCAGCAAGAGCTAACATGTCCCTCTGTTACCTACGTCTTGGTCACAAATCCGAAACGTAACACCATAGGGGCTGTGCTGAAGAAAATTAACTCTATCCAAGCCAAGAACAGTGTAGCAAGTTTCACTGGATCTCAAAAGAACTTTCCACAAACTGTAGAATATTTAAGATTCATTTTTCGCTACCCATTTTATAAATGAGAATACCTGGATTAATATATTTTTCAATTCTCAATGAACCTGGGCAGATGCAGAAATAATGTGTTTCTGTTTGAAAGAATATTCTTGCTAAAAAAGAAACATTTAGTAAAACATTTTACTAACAGTGCATTGTTGTAGTACTCTGATTACCTTCACCTTCCTTCTTCATATGCTTTTACATATGTGTAAGCATAACTGTCTGCACTCAGCTAAGTCTACGTAAAAAAAAGAAACCCAAACCCTGCCATAATATTTTGAATTAAAAAAATCACACAACTTGAACAATTTACAAATTGTCTATCGCTTCCCGCACTACTCACATGATGTGGTTGTTGATACTTTCACCAGTTACCTAAGTGTAAAAGCAGCAACGCTGTCCGTATCAATACATCTAAATGACTTGTACTTGCTACTTTGCCCTTCAACCAGAGAGAGAAAATACTGTAGTTCTCATCATTAGTTCTAACTAATAGGCATATAGTTTAGGTAAACATTTTGGGATGCTGAACCCCAAAGTATTTCTCCTAAACACAACTGCAGTTTGAAAAGATAATGGCTCAGAAATGGTTCACAAGTTGCAATGTTCAGGTTAAAATGAATTTTACCAGACACGGAAATTTTTGGAATTAATTGCATGAACAAATCACGTGGACGTTGTTTTCAGAATTAACAAGTGACTTGAGATGCTATAGGTTTTTAATGCTTGACTTGATTAAGCATTTTCGTGTGTTTTTTCTGTGGACACACAGCACTATTTTAAGATTAATTGTCCTGCCAGTTGTTTGAATGTGAACAGCAAAGCATGTATGTAACTGGCCAGTTTTCAAAATCTTGGAGTCAATCAGTTCATCTCCCTTTCAATCAAGTAAATAAGGCAATTTCTAGTTCTGCCTAAGAAATCACAAATACTGTGCTTCACTGTTGATGTCAGAGGCTATTTCAGTACGTGTGAAGTCAGCAAAGTGATTAATGACTCATTAGAAATTAATACATTTCCAAAAAGAATTTGCAGGGATTCTACTGTGAAATTCCTGCTGTCCTCCACGGGAGCTACATGACTTAATCCCCACGACCTGCACTTTCTAAGTAACCTTTTGGGAAAATAAGCAACTTAAACAGCTGGAGACATACACTGTTACAAGGTATTGCATGACATTACAGCACTCCTGATAAAAATCATTCTTGAAAGAAAAACCTTGTTGAGAGACTTAAACCGGAAACTCTGAATCCAAAAAGCTACATGGGTAATGGCTGGCTTGGGGGGGATTTGTGTTCCAAATATTGAAAGCTTTATGGTATTACCCACGACAAAGCTGGAAAGGGACACGACGAGTTGGGTTTCACAAGTTGGTATTCACGCATGCAGGGTCACTCGGTCTACTCCTTCCTTTTAGCAAATGAGTATATTTGAGAAATATGTCATGGACGTTTCCAGCAGGCATAAAAATAATTAAAATAAAAAGTGATCGAGGACAAATATGGTAGTGAAGGAATAAGGTGTCTTTTGACTTCTAAATATATACACAGTAATTAATTACAAATGTGGTTCAGGAAGCAGAAAGGAACGTAGGCAGGGTGCTGAGAAGGTATGTCCTTTCTGCAGATATGCCGTAAAAATCGGCTGTTTCTAATGGGCATTATCAAATGGGTTCTTCATCCATCTTGCCAAAATACAGAATTTTCACTTATTCATTTTTTTTTGGTGTGTTCTATCATTCCTGTTCCACATAGAATCTTTTTTTTTTTCTCCTACTCTACAGAAATTATTTTTTCCTGCAAGGGGTGACATGTAGGATATTTTTCTGTGCCTTTAAATGCAAATGCTGGACTTTTAATCCAAAGAACGGGTAGCTGCTTTATAGGCTTGCATGGGTAGATGCAGTCAATTATATAATATCTTTCTAAATTTCTACCATACTTACATAAAAAAAAAAAAAAAATTTCTTGCTTTGAACCACATTTGCTTATAGTAGTATTTACTCAGGTAGTGTATCCTGACCTTGCTTATGGCTACACAAGGGACTAGGCTGCTCTCAGAAAGTAGATGAAAACTATGTGATGCTGAAATTATTTATTTTGTATAAATAACCGAAACAAGATCATTAACCTCATTCCAGCAATGTGACCATACCCTCTTCTCCACAGACTGCTCTTTTAATCACACCATTGATCATTCATCATCTTTCATACCTTATTCAAAAACTTTGTCCTTGCCACAAGGGATATGCATGGTTTCTAAATTCTGTCCTTTAAAACACAGAAAGTTGTAAGGACGAGGGAAGCAAGAGTAGGCTGAACAATTTGCACTTTTCTGTCACTACTTATATGCAACCGTGCTTATGATTTAATTCTTCAGATGCTTGCACAAGCCATGACTCTTCAGGATATATATATATTTTTTATAATATCACTTATTACATGGGTACAAACCATCATTTGGCTGGATTTAAGTCTGGTGTTCATTTAGCTGGTAGTAAGAGTGTAGATGTGCCGTTACGACTGACTCTATGCAAGTATAGTTGCTCTCTCAGAAGACAAAAGGTGGTGTATTATAAAAAGCTCCCCACCTTGAGCAATGAGAGTCTTCTCATCGAGTTTAATGGGCATTAATCAGAGCTGGTGCCAGTGATTGCTTCTGTGCATGTTTATATTTCAGCAGTAAGCACCGGAAGCACTCATTAAGCTTAACTGTAAAAGTGGCTGACCTTTCGGTATCAAAAACAGTCACATACAAGTAGTAAATTAAATCAAGCATTAATCAAAACTGTAAAATAGCCTGCTTCATCCTTTCAGAAACAACACACCCACAACCTTCCCCCAAACTCTTGTCAAACAAATGGTTTTTGCAGCATATCTGGAAGGTCATCAAGTCCTGGGCTATTTCAGGAGCAAGTTCCAGATGGTCTCTAACATGCTGAATAATGTATGTCTATGTGGGATGGGGAGAGAGGGGCTCGAAGGAACTATTATACTGATATGAGTAAACCCATGCATTTTACATTCGTATATGACAAGCTAGATGTTATAATTAAAAAAGCTCTTGCATCCTTTGTTTCAGGTGGCAAAAATAACTTGGTTTGAGAATCTTTACTTAAAAAGTCAATTTCACATTTCACTCAGCAGCACTCTGTGATCTACAAAACCTTTAGCTTTTGTTTGAAATACGTTTGTCCTGATTACAGAAGCACCGGTATTTTAATGGTAGGTGGTATTCTTAGCTTTACATTCCATGAGCAGTATTTATCCTGTAATTCTTACAATGTTATAAAGTGAAAACCTAACAGCTATATATGCATTATTATATATAAGACAATTGTATAGTGCAAACGTATATGCTTAAAACTGTTTTGCATTAATTGAATGGGGGTGTTTGAATGAATTTGTATGGGAGTGTTGGTTGATGAGAAGCTCAACATGACCTGGCAATGTGCACTCACAGCCCGGAAAGCCAACGGTGTGCTGGGCTGCACCCAGAGCAGGGTGGGCACAGGGCCAGGGGGGGATTCTCCCCCTCTGCTCCGCTCTGGGAGACCCCCCTGCAGGGCTGGGCCCAGCTCTGGGGCACCAACAGCAGAAGGACACGGACCTGCTCCAGCGGGGCCAGAGGAGGCCACGGAGATGCTGGGGGGGCTGGAGCCCCCCCTGTGAGGACAGGCTGGGAGAGTTGGGGGGTTCAGCTGGAGGAGAGAAGGCTCCGGGGAGACCTTAGAGCGGCCCCCCAGGGCTGAAAGGGGCTGCGGGAACGGGGGGAGGGACTCAGGTTGTAGGAATAGGATGAGAGGTAACGGTTTTAAACTGAGAGAGGGGAGATTTAGATTAGGTAGAAGGAAGAAATTCTCCCCTGTGAGGGGGGTGAGGCCCTGGCACAGGCTGCCCAGAGCAGCTGTGGCTGCCCCCTCCCTGGAAGGGTTCCAGGCCAGGTTGGACGGGGCTTTGGGCAACCTGGGCTGGTGGAAGGTGGCCCTGCCCATGGCAGGGGATCAGGACTAGACCATTCTCTGGTTCTATGAATTGATTTTAAATGCCCAGGACAGAAACACAATAAATGCTTTTTTGAGCATAATATGTAAAACTCAAAGTACATCAGCACCTTGAATGCGTTTGCTCCGAGGCTGCCTGTCTGCCCACATTATGTCTAATAGGGAAGAACACTGACCAGGTATTAAGCTAAGAACAAAAGCAGATAACCTGGAGCAGTTGTTTTCTTAGGTCAGAGGTGAAAATGGGATTTATTAACCAATGGTCCTTTTCAGCGTTATAGTTCTTAGCCCTGATGGTACATTCTGACCGATGCTATGATGAAGGACGTGGAATAAATATACTTTTGTTGCTCTCATTTCTGCACACAGGGAGGTACAGATGGCACTGTATTGATATCAGTTGCAGAATAAAAATGAAACAAAACTAAATGCAATAATATTAAATGCTGATAATGATGCTAATCATTTCACAGAGCAGAGCTCCTTTTCCCATTGCCACCTTTTGAGTTCTTATGGCTATAGCTCTAAATCCATCATATTGGTGAAATTCTGTTCATGTGTTAAGAGACCAAGGATATGGGAGAAACTTCACATTGATAAATCAGTGCATCTTTTTTTGTCCTAAGGTAATAATATTTCAGAGTACTTTCATTCTGATGGTTTTCAGAATAACTATTTGAAGTGAATTGTTGGCCTTGGACAGATTTCTGGAGGAGAGAGTGACGTACGTGTCACAAAAGAAATCATTGTTAAAGGCACAGCTAGTGACAGTGCTTGGTGTCAACAAGCAAGTAAGTTGACATAAAGCCTACCATTCAATTACTGCCATAAAGAAATCTCCTCTAAAACAGGATTGAAGGCATGTCCTATGGCACCTCAAGTTTGAATAACAGAGCAATGGTAAAAAATAAGACAATATGAGCGACGCAGTAACAGAAAAAAATAATTTCTAATCCTCCTTGTGTGCCTGTTCAGTGGTCTAATACAAAATTTATATTTCCTGTACACTGGAATACTTGAATTTTTATAATATTTTCTATAGAACTAAAAATATAATTCCAGTTTGACAGTGGAGCTATCATATTAGGACTTCTGAACTCTCCATTAAAGTTGTATTCTCCAGGTCTGTCACTGCTCATGATCTCAGAAGTGCGTTATCATTCAGCCAATCAGCTCATGCAAAAGAATACACAAACCCATTCACAACAGCAAATGGTTCCCTGGAAAGTTTGGATCACTGAAGTCAATAGGCTGTTGTCAAACTGTTACCCAGAAGACAATAGAAAACAAAAATAGAAATAATTGTCAAACAGCTGCTATCACAACAGAATACAGTAACACTCAGGCTTGACTTCGGCTGGACAGTTTCGAGATATACTTTAGGGTGACTGCAGAAAATGAGGTGTGAGAACTGTGCGAGATCGTGTCTTTCTAAGACAAATCTAATGAAAGAATAAGGAAATGACGAGTTTCCCACTGATGACTTGCTGCAGGTATTCTTAGGGGAATGTATATGAGTGAATGAGAACTACAGATATTAATTACACTATGGTCATGATTAAGGGGCATGTGAATTTAAAAGTAGACAGTAGTATGGACAGATAAGTCTTTAATGATCATACACATCCCAAAGTCTCAAGAGAAGTAGAATATGTACAAGGAATTCTAAAGACTTGGAGAAGGGGAAGATTAAGTCATTAGGCTCAATCTTTTCTGTGTGACACCATCTAGTGATTTCCATGGGGTTTTTCCCCTTCCTCTGGGGATTATTCCAGCTGCCAGATCTGAGCTTTGACTTTATATATATTGATTCACCTGTCCTAAATATTCAGTTCTAAATACACAAGTTACCCTGTCAATAAATAAGTAGCATAACAATATGCAGTAAGAGTATTCATGACAGTGACAGCTGTATGTTTTCTTCATGATTCTGTATGATGTGATTTTGAGTTAGTCAGGACAATCCCAACCTTTTCAGTAGCTGAGCTCACTGAGGTCTCAGCTTGTTCTTGAAAAGTAAAATTTGTCTGAGCCAGTCTGGTTGCTTGCAGTGTCAAAGAAGGATGGAACTCTGTGTCTCCTAGAACATGGAATTCTAGTAGGATAGTGTCGCTTCATCACCTCCTACCAGGGGATCCTGATGAGTATACCTGTGATTGGTAAGTTAGTACAAGTGTGTAAGTGCTCCCTTTTTATAATAGGAACTCTGCAGAAGAAGAGGAAATGGAACTAATGATATTGTACATGAAAATTTTGATTTAAAAGGCAGATAGTTAGTAACAAAGAATCAACCAGACCATCAGTTCTAACCATTTGATTGTTTCTGTCCAAAACCAGATGATAAAATAATATGCTAGTTAACTAAAAGTGACTCGGAGGAACTTTACAGAAGTGTATCTGTCATTCAAGTATTTTCCTGTAGCTCTCTGCCTGCAGTGAATGCTCCTTGGGGTTTAAGGTTACTGATTTTTTTTTTTTTTAAAGTTTAAATGGCCATATATGAGAAATGAAATGATAAATTTAGGAAAATAATCTGCATTTGATATGTTTCCTGTTTTTTGAATGAAGCAATATAATCTCATTTCTATTACAAGGCTTTACTTCCAATAGACATTTTATTCTTTCGAGTCAGGTATGTGAACCGGCACCTTAAATCTTAATGTCCAAACCCTCTATGCATTTCTACTTGTTTGGAATATTTATGTACTTTCCTGTAGATATAAGCTTATCTGTGACCGATGAGGAACTAAAAGAAATAGGACTGTTTCATATGTAAAATACACTAAAGTTTAGCAGTCACAGGAAGTTATTAGAAGAAATGCTAAGGTGAATGATGGAAAATAAAGTCTACCTAAGGTAATAGGTGATCTGGCCTCGTTTAACTCTGTTGGAGTTTTGATGTCAAATTTGGCAACATTAAACTTCATAGTAATTAATTTTTTTTTTTTTTTTTACTGGAAAAATCTGTAAAAGGTACCCTGCATTTGATTTATTTCAAATTTCCTAACGTAACTCAACTCTGGGGTGAAGAATGTGGTTCCTGTACATTTAAAATTTTAAAAGAGTTGAACAAGGTGTTTTTTTTAAAAAGAAAACAAGCCCAAAGATCGGGTTTAAGTCAGCATCCACCCACAAGACTACTCTCGGATACTGTACGAGCGAATTGTGATGGATTAACTGAGTGCATAACAGATATTGTTTTAGTGCATTAGCCCTGATTTCCTGTTCAAAGTGATTGATTGAGCCTCAGTCAAGACAGTGTCCACAGCAAATATTAAGCAAACTTACCCAGACACAATCAATCACTCTTATCAAAGAATCACCACATTTGGAGCAAAAAAATGCTAAAGCACTACCTGCTTTGCACTGTGTTCAGCCAGTTTTAATTATTTTTCTTAAAAGCACAGAAAACCAGTTCGCCTGTGGAGGACTATTGTTTGCTTCAGTGTATTTCTTCAGGTTGGTCAGCTGTAACTACAGTAATTTGCCTATATTACAACACGTTTGCTATTTAAAAAAAAAAAAAAAAAAAAAAAAAGAATGTTTCAGAAAGACATGGTGAAGAGATCATAAGGTAGTTCAGATATTTAGAGAACAACCTGACAGTAAGAAAGGTCATTTGTCTGTAAAAACTGACCTTGGCGGGTTCAGTTGTCATTGATTACCACTAGTAACAATATTTTTTCTCTGAGAACTGGATTTCTAAAGATTTCTGTTATATTCTGCTGTTATTTTACTCGGTTTATTTAACGATTATTTAAGCACCTATAAATATTATTTAGGAATAGGCAAAAGATCTTTTCTATATCCAGCAAATGTGATTTTATCATTTTAAGGATAGAGAAGATTCTATTTCTCTTTATACGTGATGCGACTGAGCTCCGTGGAGCGGGCTGTTAAGACATTGTTAGTGGCTTCCTGTTCAGATGGGTCTCTGTCTGCAAACCCTAACAACAAATGGAGACAGTGGAAAGTTTCTTGAGCTTTGACTTGGATGGTGAAGTTTAGACTCTAAACACACTTAGTAAGATACTATTTAATCACCAGATTTTTTTTTTTTTTTTTACATAGATAGGAATGAAAGGACTTGGCAACCTGGTCTAAAAAAGAGAATGAAGAATAATGATCCTGCACCATAGGAAAGAAGGGAAATAGCAAAATTTCATGACTAACGGTTGTTTTTTCTTAAAACCAGAGAAATTACTTATAAAAAATAGCAGAAGAATGGGATTTAGAAAGTTAATAGTCAACTACAGGAGAACCTGTGGATTTAGAATTGCTCTGTGGGCCAGGACTTTCCCCACCATGCAGCACTATAAGCTTATGAACTTTCTCCACTGACTTTGGAGCTATAAAATACTGACATCAGACATATTTCCCTGAAGGAAGTCTCCTCGTGAATCCCTGCATCATCTATATGGCCACTATGTACCATCAGCCCATTAGAAAGCAATTGAGTTGGGTTTTCTGTTTAACATCGGTACCACCGTATGCTTTTTTTAGGATCACTGCTGCTAGCTCAGGACACCACTACAGGAGTTTCAGGTTTTGCTTTTGTTTTTTTGAGATAAACTATAAAAATAATATCTTGAAACCAACTTCTGCTTTCCTCGTAAAGTGCTTCTTCCACTCCTGTTCATGTTGTAGCTGGAAATAAGAGTTTGCCCCCCTACTATGCCTTAACGTTGAATCCATGCACATTGGCACAGTCTTCAGTTGCCTTCCATCTGAGAAACTGAGTGCCTGTCTGGAGTCTAACGTTCCACCAGCCTCTAATAATCCTGGTTAGATGGATTTCTGTAGCATACGGAGAGTAAAACAACTTCTTACGGTTCAGACAAGAACACAAAAGCTTGTCCCGTTTGTATCCAAGAGAGCATCTGCAACAGACTTTAATTGCTTCAGAGCATGCAGTGGGAATGTCTTCAAATGAATTTAAATTACAAGCTTGGACAACTAAAATGTTTTTAATTGTTCACTGGCAGCCATTCAACCCAATTTTTACACTCTGATTGTAGTGCATAGCTGCTTTGGTGTGTGCATGTTGTTAATACATGGATATATCCATCCTAAAAGCCATTATCTAAATGTATGTGAGACCATATATCAGAGCTTAAAAAGAAATAGTCATAGAAAGTATATTTATATTATACAAGATCCACCTAGTAAGCAAACAGTTTCCATTTCCTATGTTTTAATTTTCTTCCTTCACCTGTAAAATGGAAGAGAAATGAGGGAAGTGGAACACTGGGTCCAACTGCAGTGCTTCCCTCCGACCTCCCTCTTCTACCTCCTCCCCACAGACCTGCTGCCAGCGTTCTCCAGACCAGCGGGCAGTTCTTCCTAGAAGGACGTGTGATGCCTTCTTCCCATTCCCCTCTCACAGAAATTCTTTCCCTTTTTGTAGTAGTTGGAGAGTTGTCATAGGAGGAAACAGGAGCAGTAGAAAGTGTCTGTACCTACAGGGAATATTTCACTGTCTGTCTCTGGATATTTTTCCTTTCTATCATGTAAATCCCAGAGAGTCAAACTTGACAAGTTTATAGCAAAAGTCTATTTTTTGACTATTGTCCAATTTTGACTCCTCATAACTATATAGTCCTTTACCTCTAGGCCACCTGCTTTTTTTTTACAATAAATCTGTTTAAGGTCTTTTGATGTATGAAATATGAGTGAAAGCTGTGTTTGCTTTTTCTTAATGCCTTATTGTTTGAAAAATTCAAGCTAGCTGTGGGAGTTGCCTTTTTGCACTACTGATTCAGTTGCAGCAACATGTAGTAGATGATTTATGTGGTAAAAAGATATTTTTTTATTAACCTCATTGAGGTCTTCTAAGTTTCTCGGTAGTTTTTTCCTCCATTATATGCTATCCATGCATGTTGGGCCTAGGTGGCAAGGTTTTGGTAGTAGAGGTGACTCTAGGGATGGCTTCTGTGTGAAGAGATGAGGAGCGGCCCCGTCTCAAGCAGAGTCATTTTCCAATGGCTTTAAAATGGACCCACCGCTGCCCAAACGGAGCCCATCAGCAAAGCTGATGGCACCTCTGTGATAACATATTTAAGAAAGGGTAAAAAACACTACATAAGCTGTTTACCGTAGTGATTTATCTGTCTGGGCTTGCCTAGCCTGTGAACTGAGATTGTGCACGTTATAGTGTGTATTCAGATTATCGGTAATTCTATCTTCTATGCCATAGGTTCTTCAAAATAGACAAACACTGAATTAGACCCACAATACAAAAGAACGTAATTCTGAGTGATCATAATAAAACCTAAGACTGCACAGATCTGTGATGGTTCTGCAGAATGTTACACCTTGGTTAGGTGGGGGTTTTGCATTGTGTGTAGTACTCTTGGATCAAGCCATTCCGCAGCGAGTCATTTAAGTTGTACAAGTTGCCTAAATATTCAAAGAGAGTTTCTTAAATCATTTTTAATTAAGATATTTTAGAAATATGAAGAAATATGCTTTACTAATTTTCTTTACTTAATAGACTAGACCAAGGTAAACCATTGGAGACTGTACAGTCTTTCAAGGAAATGTCCTCATCAGCTAGAGATTAAATTAGGTCATGTTGATAACCTGATTCGGTGAACCAAATTGGTTTGATACTTGATAGTACCTCCCCTGGAGTTTTGGGTTAAAAATAGTAAAATAGTAAAAGAAAATCTCCAAAAGGGATTTTGCATCTCAGCAGATGTTTTTCCTTTGAACAAAATGATGTTTCATTTTGTAATTGAAATACAGTATGCCTTTGAACTTTCAATAGCTAAAGCTATTAAGTAAGAGTATCACATTTCATTTATTATATTACATTTTAAGTTCAATTCATGCATTTTTAATTCTGTTTATGTCTTGAGGGCTTGCCTCTAGTGGAGTAAAACCAATCAAGAATCTAGACCAAGAATTAAAATTTAGGTCCTAATTGACCGTTGCCCTGTGGTTCCTTTGTGTTTGCTTGAATAAGTACAAAGGACAAATAAAGTAAATGTAAGGACCCTCTGGAGAATAGTGTTATTGTACAGGGTCAGGTAATGCTCGGATTCTGCCAGGCCCCCCTACGAGTCCCTTAATGTAAGAAACCTGCTCTCCACGGTGGCTAAAGCTAGAAGTAACTATATCAGCTCTATGCCAGGGCAAGGTAGGAGAAAGAATGGCCAAAATAAATGGTTCCACAGAGAATCATGATACTAAAAAAAAAAAAAAAAAAAAAAAAAAAAAAGTGAAAGAATTGATAGTCAAGGTCAGGTGCAAGTTAGTCTGGGTTTGAGTTAATAGGGATGACTTTCCTGGTTTTCAGAAGTTTGTGAATGAAAAAAAAAAAAAAAAAAATCAGTGTTATAGATGGGAGGAGAAGAGGTATCAGAGTACTGGGGGAAAAATCTTGGGCATCTGTCTCTTAAGAAACCGTGTGAGCGGTTGACCCCAGTTGGCTGCTTGCTCCCTCCCTCCCTCCCCGGTGGGGTGGGGGAGAGAATCAGAAGGGCAAAAGTGAGGAAAAACTCATGACTTGAGATAAAGACAACTTAAAAAGCGAAGTGACACGTGGAAGCAAAGCGAACTAAGGAATTCATTCCCTACTTTCCACCAACGGGAAGCAGATGTTCTGCTGTTTCAGGAAAAGCCAGGACTTCACCACTCATAAAGCTCACTCGGGACAAATGCCGTAACTCTGAACATCCCCCTCTCCTCTCTCTTTCCCCCAGCTTTATTTCTGAGAGTGACATCGGGTGGTCTGGAATATCCCTTTGGTCAGGTGGGACCATCTGTCCCGGCCGGGTCCCCCCACAGCTTCTGTTTGGGAGCCCCAGCCCGCTCCTGGCGGGGCAGCCTGAGGAACAGAAACGGCCTCGAGCTGTGTAAGTGCTGTTCAGCAAGAGCTAACATGTCCCTCTGTTATCAACCCCGTTTTGCTCACAGAGCCAAAACACAGCGCCAGGGGGGCTGTGATGAATACAATTAATACAGCTGCCCCCGCGCAGGCACGGCTGAGCCCCTCAGAGAGGCTGCGGGTGCCTCTGGGAAAACACGTTTAAGAAATGGGGACAAACCCCTGCCCAGGCAGTGAGGAGTGAGGAAAATGTGAGAACCAGCCTGTGAGCACCCGGGTGAGAGCAGGAGCAGGAGGTGCTGCTGGTGCCGGGGCAGCCCCTGGGGAGACCGTGGTGGGGCAGGGGCAGAGTGTGAGGGGGAAGGAGCAGCAAGAGGAGCTGTACGGGCTGAGCACAGTGCCCGTCTCTCTGTGCTGCTCCAGGGAGGAGGAAATAGATGAGTTGGGAATGAGGGACTGAAGTTAAACTTGGGGAAAAGAAAAAGACTTGGGATGTGGGGACAGTGTTTTATTTTTTGCTTTAGTTTCTCACCATCCAAATTATTTTAAATTGGCAAGAAATGACAATAATTTTCCCCAAGTCAAGTCTGTTTTGCCCATGACAGTAATTGGTGAACAAATCCTGTCTTAATCTTGAACCCGTGACCTTTTTGATCTTATTTTCTCCCCGTGTTCTGATGAGCAGGGGGAGGGAAAGAGCGTCTGGGTGGGCATCAGGCAGCCAGGCAAGGTCAACGCGTTACATCTAGGAATTGAAGATGTTTTCCTCTTGTGCGACCGCATGGATACATGTGTACATGTGTGTCTTCATTATTCTCTCACTCCTGACATTGCTATGTAATTTTTATTTTTGCTTCTTGTAATCTTAAGGTACAATCAGAGCTCGGCTTTGTTTAGCAGAACAATTTTCAGCTAAAACTTTGCAGGCTTTTTTATATTCAGTTATTTTCTTTGCTATTAATGGGCTCATAATTCTGTCAAAACAAAGACTGAAAGAATGACACGTGTGATTTAATATTCACCTTTTTAAAGGACATAGCTTTTCTGAGTGCAGGAGGGAGGATTCAGGGCTGAATGTTAAACCTCACAAGTTTAGCAAGGCCTACTGCATTTTTCAGCCCTGTTCTACATCCCTGGAATTAAAGTAAGGCTAGATCTTTGAGAATCCGTGTCTATCTTGTTGATCATCTTTTACATTTATGAAGAAGGCAGTTTTCCCATGACCAGATTGGTCCTGCCAATTTGAAGTTTTTTTTTCTTCTAGAAGGGATTAATTTTTTTCTTGTCGGGGAGTCCGGATAGATAGACTGGATTTAAAGTTAAGTTTTGTCATTTAATGGCAGGAGGGCAGTGCATGCGCTTGCTGTATGGAAGAGACAACAAGTGGTTTGGAGCAAGGCTGTATCTTGGGAACAGTCCTCTGAGGAGAATCTAAACCCTAATGCTATTTAATATCAGGCTATGTACTGTATTTCAATGAATATCTATGTGAGAAATACAGTGAATACTTGAGTATTTTGGCTTTCACTTGTCTATGAGTCGTCTTTTCATCATTCACTGGGGAAGGTACAGGAGATGATGAAATATTTCAAACTTTTCCATAAAGACTTCAATATGCTATTTTTATTTTTTCCATCTTCCCAGGCATCCTTCTTCAGTCTTGAGGCTTTATTCTGTTTGTTTGTTTGTTTGTTCCTTCTTACTTGTCCTCTGTGAGCAGAAGGATGGAAACATTCCTTTAGCTGTTTGTACTCACGTGTCACGCACTTCTTGGGTCTTAGTTATTCCAGTCTCTCCCTCTCCCTCAGTTCTTGATGTTCTTTCATTCAGATGAGTCACCAAATGCATTATTTTTTTGGTTTTTAGATTGATTTCATATGTGAATTTCATTTCAAATGCCTGTTCTGAATATACTTATCTACCTTCAATTTGCCTGGCATATTGAACAGAATTCGATTAGATGTGTTTATAAAATGACTTATCACCAGGCCTGCAATTCAGCTGAAAGTGTGAGATGACTGGGGAATTTGTAGCTTGCAAGCTTCAATTGCTGGAACATACTGAGTCATCAAATATATCTTCCTTTGTAGATGCAAAGCAAGTTTCCCCTTAGGTATTTAATTACAGCGTGCAGCATGGTTGGGTGGTGTGTGGGTGTTAATGTCAGCTGAGTCTACCCAGTAATATCGAAACAGCCTTGTTTCACCTAACAGACCAGATCTAGGTTCAAAACCCTAAGGTTTAACTTGTATTTGAAATTAGTCTGACAAGGTGTGAAATTCCCTGCACGTAATGCAAAATACCGGCCGCACATTTCTATTTCAATTTTGTTCCTAAAGCTGATCTTTTTCTAGAAGTGCCTTCCTTCAAACTGGTTATAAACCCTCGATTTCTGTATATTGGGTTATATTAGTGTTGGCTGTATAATTGAGAGATTATTCTAACTGTTTGTTTTAGGATTCTTTCCGGTACTCCTTTGAAAACCAGTTGGGATTGTATGCTGAAAAAAACCAAGCATGTTTACAAGCATTTCTAATACACTTTGATATTAGAAAATAAATTTAAAAAAATTAATACTATCAAAACTGGTACATATTATGACAATGTCCATGACCAAATATCTGACAGGAGCAGATGGATGTTACAGTGATTTTCCTTACTGTCAGAGTGGGAATGTAGTTCTACTGATATATTTACATGCCTCTGTTCATCTCTGTCAGCTCGCAATGATAGACTATTTCTAGATGCAAATAGTCATAAAAGCATTTATTGTCGTTTTAATCAGAAGTCGTGTGTAATTTTAAAACTATATACACAGAGAAAGTATTTTTCCAAACCCCGAATTGTGTGTGTACAATGACAAGATTTAGTTCATTTTTATGAAGGAAAATTAAAGTAGCATAAATTTTCTTTTTCCCTATTTATTTATTTATCATACAGGATAATTATATCTAAAGATTCGAAGGCTGTGTTCTCTGCTTTACTACTGCCATATGAGAGTGTTTCTTGCAGTATAGAACACGCAGTCTATTTGTTGTTATCTTTTTTGGAATCTGTGCTGGTGCTGACTTTGAGGAATGTATCATTAAAGCACCTTGTCCTTAAAACATACTGTTAAAGTAACATTTCTGATGATGTACTACTGTGAGACATCACCAGCACCAGACTCCTTGCTGCTACGTTCCTCAGAGCGTAACGTTGCAAAAGAAAAATAAAAAGGAAGAGTACTGCAAAAACGCGGTGTTAACTTTGAAAAGTTAACGTACTGAACGTGTTGTGGGACCTCTTTTGTTGACTCAGGTCCTCAGTCTCTCCTTATATAATGCCAATATACTGTCAGAAAATTTCTATGATTATGATGAAAGAATTAGGTCAATTATCTTCCCTGCTTCAGGATAAAATCTTACCGATATTTGTAAATATGTGCCTGCTCTTGCAGATATTTTCTTAAAACGTGCATATAATTCCAACAAAAAGTCTGTATGAACACACAGCCCAAATTTGGCCAAGTTCAGGCACAGATTTTATAGCCAAGGCCTTTCTTTAATCAGACCTTGAAACCTGTCAGAGGAAAGGGGACATAAAATCAGTTTAAGTAATCTTGGAAATGAGATAATAGTCCATTAATCTCATCAATATAAGCATGAAATTTTCTGCTGCACTTCATTCCTATACATTTGTAAGACATTTATCCCTGGAAATGGGACAGAAGCCATAGGATTACTGTAGGGGTGACTTCCTCACACTTCCACTGCATGCTTGTTCCAATTTTTTTTTTTTTTTTTTTTTTTTTTTTTTTTTTTTACCCTAGTGAAAAGATATAATTCATTTGTGAAATGATGCCAACCAAAACTTGTTACCGGTTCCATATTAAACAAGAATTAGTGGCAAGCTTGCAATGCGTGACTCATAAATCAGTGTTTAAGTTTAAGTGCAAAGTATTAGCAAGAGCAACACTGTGATCTGCATGGTACGATTTACCGTGTGGCCTACTTGGGAATGACTATGAATATATGTTGTTATTTCAGTATGGTTGTGCCCTCGCTTCACTCTAATCTCTGTATATAGAAATCGCTAGATTATACTCTGAAATTGTTTCTTAAAAAAGCAGCAAGTCTTCCTTTGAGAAGTCCCGTTTATAAACAGACAGCCCAAGCTGCCGGCTCCTTCTCTCCTCTAGTCTCTCAGTATCAGACTCTTGTAGTCTGAACAACCCCGTTGGCCTGGGCTGGCTACCAAGCCAAACCAAAGCATGTATAGATAACAAGAATTTTGTTATCCATCATTTCTAGGAACTGTCAAAGAGAGTGCAGGCTCTTAGAGAAGATTTAATTTTATGGTTCTTCTTCCCCTAGAGGCTTCCCACCCCTTCAAGAACTTTCCTATATGTAACAAAGTGCAGTTGGCTTTACAGAAATGGAATCTCCATGGCCTTCACAACTGGGCTGTCTCCACTCTCCTGAGATGAGCAAGGAATTCTCTTTGCTCCCCATTTCCTGTGAGTTGTCCGATCCTGTTGTTCATTTCAGTTATGCTTTCCCACATTAGAAACATCATCATGGGATTGTGGCCTGAAGGTGGAGGCCAAGAAGAATAGCTTCAGCGTTGTAAAGATTCTTTCCATGTAACACAATCTAGCAGTCTCGATTCTCTGAAATAGACGGCAAAATTTCTGTGTCACTGAAGCAAGACAAGTATTATTGCAAGTGGTGCAAGCCTCGTTTTATTGAGCTCAGCCACAGAAGAAGATAATGAGAACTGAGTACCAGAAGGACATTTGCCAGTATGGCTCTTCTTTTATTTTTGATTAACAACTTCTATTTGCCTCAAATGTATTCATTACTTAAAAATCTGATCTGAATAATTCTGTTTAATCAAGCTTGACATCTATACTATACACTAGAAAATCACTGTCTTTAATATTGAATTGTATTAGTTTTGCTTATGTTCAAATCTAATAGGTTCTCTGGAACTTCTTAAAATTAAGTTTTGTTTTGAGGAGTACATTGTAGCATTATGAACTCATTTAATTTGAAAGGTTGATTGAAAATTCCAAATTTCAGAGCCTATCAAAGGCATCTCCTTGTTGGAAAATGTTAAAGGTAGGAAAACAGGGAATTCTGTATGGCTTGTAACAGCAAGTTCTGCTTTGGTGCTGATCATTTCTGGTCATTTTTTCAAGAATTAAATGAAAGACACAATGTCTTCCAATTGAAGAACTAAGTGTAGGTACCAAAATGATGGTTACTTCATAATCGGTTAAGAACAGCTAATGATATAAATAGTGCTTCACATTGTTCTCGTGGAATTCCACTATGTTATTTGATTTTTATTCTAGACTAAATGTTATAATCTATGATACTTACGTTTAATACAGCAAGATCTATTTGTGACACGTACCGTATTTTACATGATGAAACAACTTGGAAACTTTACTGAAGATTTTTCCTTCTGAGGAAATGTAAAAGTTATTTACTGATGCTGGGAGCCATATCACGGGTAGTGCAAACATGAGGACGTGTAGCTAAACATTTAGCTTACATGTAGCTAAACTAGCATGGAACCATTAGGGGAGAAATAGTGATGCAATTTCTCCATAACATAAAACTCTTTTTCATTATATCCTTTCTTAAAACCTCTGGAAGTATCTAATAGGACAGATGTTAACTGAAACAAACAAAAAAAAATTTGGGGGTTATTTCAGCATAATGTAGAAGGAACTAGCTACATGTATATTCTCTTTCATTATATTTTCTAATGACTTGCACAATAAGTTGCTTTTTAAAGCAAATACTAATGGAACAGGACCTACTTGCCTTCTTTCAATGAGCTGGATCCATAGAGCACATCACGTTTTCCAAATTTATGCACGTGGATGTTTTGTTTTGTGACTAAAGGGTGAAGTTACTGCAGTGTCACCAAAGTAGGGTGTGATCACAATGTCTTCATCCTTCTCTGGATAAAACAATTCTTTTGTTAGTATGCTGTTAAAGTGCAGGTGTTTTGATTTTATTGTACATATTACCTACTTGAGAATGCAAGAATGGGAAATTTTAAGTATTTTTGGTTATTTTTTTTTTTCCTCTCAAAAATAGAAGCTAATCCTAAAGTTAAATGCAGACTGTACGCAGTTTCTACAGTCTGCTGGGCTTACATGAACCAATTTGAGAATTTTGTGTAAAGGGCTTATGGATCATCATATAAAAGAGAAATTTTATTTCTGTAGCTAGTGATTTCAAAATTAGAAGCAATTTTAATTTTATCTACTTTACATGTTTTATCTACTTTAGATGATTCTCCCGTGACTGCTTATTAAAAGCAGCACAAAGCTCTAGATGGAAGCAGCACTGCCTATTTATTCCTGTAGCTTTAAAATCGGATGTTACTCTGCTGTGAGGCAGAAGACTTTCTAGTGAATCGCCTGGAATTCCGTGTAATGCAGAAGCCTGCAATATCAGACTTATAACTGTAAAACACCGCTCATTGTCATGGTTAATTTTTCTCCAAACACTTGCCACATCTTCACATAATTTTTCCCTCAAATCAAAATACAGCAGTTTGCATGTATATCTGATATTCTCACCCAGAACACGAAAAAGTGTATGTGCCTGTAGTCACTGGGTATATCGTGAGCCTACCTTTGGATCAGAGACACCTGCATCATAAGCAAATATTCCACGATGCTACATAATTTCAGGCTTAATTAGTTCTTCAAGCCTTTCTCTTTTTGGCAGAGAGGAGTGAGTGGGTAAGCAGTGTGCACTGAAGCTGTCTTAGTCTTGCAGTGAAAACCCAACTGAGGTGACTCTTTTGTCATTGGTTATTGGGGAGGTTTTCTCCAGCTGGATGCCTTCTGCCCGGTCACCATAAATTAGTTTTGTGTCACTGCCTCTAACAGCCAAAACACACTGATAGTCTTCAAATGATGGTTTATATGACCTGAAACAAGAGCTAGCCTTATTTTTCTGCTCTATTACTTTCAAAGAATAGTCTTTCTATTATTAACATGCTGTAGTAAAAATAATCCTAAATTCCTTTAAAATTTATAGTGTTGTTTTTTTTTTTTTTCATTGAATCTCATGAATGCAAACTTTACCAGAGTCATAAACTATTGACGAGCAGATGGATGTATATCCTTTTTAATAATGTGAGAATGTGATTTTTTTTTTTTTTTAATTGTTTTAGAATGGTTTATAGTTTGGTGGTTTTTCAGATCTCTTCTGGCTTGCTTTTTTCTACGGCTGTATAAATAAGATAGGAATTCTCTGATGGTATGATGAAGTTATAAAAATATAAACTGGCTGCGAAGGCAGTCATGGCTGTAAGCAACAAGGGCTACCCTATCAGGTACAATAGGAGAACCTTCTCTGGTTGGAGACAAATTTCATGAAGCAAAAAAGGTGGTGAATAACAATACCTTAGGAATGAACATTTCTAATCGGGCATTTTTCAATCTGATTTGAAGGGAAAGGTCAAAATTTGGAACGGTTCAACAGTAGTTTTTAATACTTGTAAGTTTGTAATGTTGCCAGCTTCCAAATGAGTAGTCCGTTGCTTCCTAAATAAAAGCTTTCAAAGAAGTAAATATACAAATTCAATATTACAACAAATTTCACTTTCGATTAAGAACAGCAAATTTCTCTTTTGCATTAGAGTCTGTGTCTCTGAGGGGGTTTTATTGTTAATTTGACACATCGAAGGCAGTTTTCAATCCACTGCTATAGAAGGGCCAAGAAAAAAAACTCAAACTGGTTTCAGTTGGCTTCAACAGCCCCCCCGCGGGACTGAGCTGAGCCTGTTGGCCAAGCCGGGGGTGCTGTGAAAAGAAACAGGCTTATCTTGGTGAAGTCCTGGTAGCCATTGTAGAAGAGATTGCATGAGCTCCTTGAGTTGAAACGCTTTCTCAAAGGTCTGTAGGGCATATTGTGTGCTCCTTCAGCTCCAGGACTGTTACACAGGTTACCAACCCACTTTATATGGTTTTATGGTATTTCTGAGCCTTGTTTGTTTGTGAAAACAGAATTTTCTTTGCAGTAATGGTGATCATGAGGTTCATGAATTTTAAAAAAATTTACACTGTAGAAATGAATATCTACTAAAGATAACAAAAATATGTTAACATGTTATTTGCATCAAACTTTCTCATTTGTTGACTCTAGTAAAGTCCAGTCTTCTACTGTGGTAATTTTGTTAAAAACCTTGGAATAGTTGGATGGAAAATGGAATACAAAGGGGACTTGTGAGTGGATTACTAGAGTACGCTGTCTTGATGCATGGCCTTTCACATCCTGTTTCACAGACTTTTCATCACCTCGTTATTTTCGGACATTTTACAGAAGGTGAAAAATGCTCAATAAAAATTCATAAATCATGAGACCTCTTCAAAACTTCCTATCCTCTTTGATACTCAGGAGTGCTAAAATGGTGGAGCTTTCACTCCTGGCACTCAATTCATAGGAGGTTGTCCAGTGAAAAGAAAGATATAAACCAGAGTAGAATACAAGGAAACAAAGCTACTTGTTATGAAACAGAGAAATGAGGAAACATAATTAAAAGAGAGAGAGCAGGAAGAAATGGAGGACGATTGCAAGAATATTGTATTTAAGGCACTAAAAGATGAAAACTCCAAAAAAGGGTAAGGGGGAGTGATTTTGTTGTCAGTGTTGTGGAAGAATTCATCTCACTGGAGAATTTGCATTGTTTTTTAATTCTAACGGATAAAGGCTAATTGTTACGAAATTCGTTTTAGTTTGTTGGTACGTAGTGGAATGTATCTTTCAAACAGATTTAGTCTTATGGCTGAGTACAGAATCAGGACTGAATATTCTTGAAAACACAGCTAGCTTTACATAGTGAGCTGTGGTCCGTTCAACTGTGCGTGGTTCTTGTCCACAGAAGGGTGAAAGAGGGCCTGTATGCCACGGTTTGGTGTCAGTTATACTTTCAGAACAGAGACAAAGGGCAGGTAAGAGCAAAGGTGTGTTGTTGATCCATAGCAAGTAACAGTAGAAGTTCAACTGTGGGTGATAGACATGGTGGATGCTGCACGTAACGCAGTGATTTTCCAGCAAGAATTGCTTTGCCATCTTCATTTTAGCTAGTTGGCACGTTTTACATTAAAAATGACCCGGGTGTGATCAGTTCACAAACTGTTTCCTAACAGACTTCGCTGCTGTATTGGATTTACATGGCAAGGTTCCGGTAGCTGAGGGGCTGCAAGGGGGGGGCATCTGCGAGGAGAGGTCATCAGAAAAGCTTTTGGGTCTTTCCTGTTCACTTAATGATTTATGCCAACGTAAGGTTTAGAAAAAAGCTTATATAAAATAAACCATGGCTATGCTGCCTTGGATTTCGTATGCTTTATGCAACCACTTTGGAGCACAGGGAAATAACTACACGAGGTGTAGAGCAAGGAGAGATCAGGCCCTGGACTACTAGTCTTCATCGTTGTGAAAAGAGGCCTCAGAACGCGGTCGTGAAATTTTCTGATATTGATTTCGTGCGTGTGTAGGAAGAGGTTAATAACAGTTTGTAGATACAGGAAGTCTTCCAGTTTTTCTGTGTGTTAACATGGGAATTTAAACACAGCTACTTATATGGCAGTATTAACTAGTGTGTTAACGAGCAATTCAGGGGAAAAATCTCACCAAAACTGTGTACTTGCTACATCCCAAATCAATTTCCCTGCTTTTTTCATTGTTTCCTACGTAATTAAATCGATGGTTCTAATGCTGAGCTTAAAATGAAGCTGACACAAACTCCCTGAATGCTGCAGAAACCAATGGTCCTTGAAAAAGGTCTTCATTTTTGTTGCCACACAGTTCAGATGTTTTACATCTGTTTTGTTAACCGAACTAAATATTTACGCCATCACGTTCCCGTATTTACCAAACCCCACTAAAGGGAGGTTTCCCATTGCTGTTATAGAAATACAAGCCCAGTATTGTACCAAGAAGGAAAGAGAAATCATGGTATACGTACGTTGTTCACCAGGAAAAGATTATCTAGCCATCAAGTTGGGTTTTTTTTTTTTAATTTTAATTGTGCTGAAAGATATTAAATGTGTTTGATGTAAGAATACAATATAAATCCTAGTTTTATATGCTTCTGGAATCTTTTACCTAGCAATCCTTACACAGGGATCATCGTCCACCCCTTTCCAGGCCTGGGAAACGTAAGTTGTGAAATGCTTCTCTTTGAAGAAAACCTTCTTTTTAAAGATAGGTTCTTTTTTTTTTTTTCTTCTTTTTGGCCACACATACTCATAAAAAGCATTATCTAACTCTGCAATTAGTCTCCCTGCAATCAAATAAAGGGCACGGATTAATTGGAGAACCACTAGAAATATTTTAAAGGGATTAACGTTAATGGAGAAATAAATTATCTTTCTATCAAATTAGGTTAATAACAAAAATTAGGACTGGCCCCTTACACTTAGTCAAAATCCTTACAGAGTCTGCTAATCAAGCAACTTTTTCTATCAAATCAATAAAATTTTCAAGTGGTTTAGGGTCCTAACTCTCATACTGAAAAGGATCAAGCCCCTTGGAAGCCTAACTCTTACTGCTATGTCAGATTGTAAAAACTTGTCTCCTCAAGGAAAAAAATTGTAACCTAAAGGGGGTTTTATGAAGTAGTAGGTGCCTTAGTGCAACTCTTACTGAAATTAATGTAAGGCAGAGTCCTGGTTAGCCTGTTACAATCTGTCTTGTTCTTGGTGTGAAATTACTATAGGTTCATTACGCTTTAACTCATAATTAAGTTTATGTAGTAGTTTGGAGAAGAGTATTATTTTTTTATTGACTCTATTCTATAAAAACATAATTGCTTAATCCCTTACAATATTTAAAGCAGTCCTGCAATTAACACGTGGCCTTTATTTGCATAAAGGCAATTAGCAAAGGTGATTTGTAAAACCTTCTTAAGCATCATTTTTATCTGTGTATTGACGTGATATTTTCTCGATTTATTGGCTGGCTGTAAATACATGTGAGAAAATATTTGACACGTATCAAAGTTCTGAAGTGGGTGAGGTTACTGCAGCAGGACTGTCATCACTGCTAGTTAATTATTTCAGTGCAACAGTTACCAAAAAAGTACTGCCTTTATTAAGACAGGTACAGCTGAAATGGCTATAGCTATGTAATACTGCCTGCTATGGTACGTTTGTGTGGTGAGACTTTTTGTAAGCACGAGCGTCTTAAGGAGCGCAGTTTGGGGTTTTTAATTAAAACATTTGGCACAGGGATAATTGTCAGATTGCATCCCGACTTGTCTGCATCTGGACAGACTGTAGGCTACCGGTAGGCTACCTGTAGGCTAAATTTTGACTTTCTCTAAAAGGAGAAGTAGAAGAGTAAGTCAGTGGCATTTTTTTAATTTCTAAACATACGAATGTAGTGTAGTGAGTGGTGACAGATGGAGGGCACTGGACGCAGTTCTCCAGTGGTGTTCTGTGCAGGTGCAAACTGGTCCTTAAGTATAAATCCTACATCTATTTTGATTAAAGTCTCAAGTTGATGATATAATCAACCTTGTAAGCAAAAACCAAATGTCTACTTTCAATCACTTTCTCAGGAGAATTATTCTGACAGATTAAGCATGAGCAAAGTATTACATTTGCATAACATAAAAATCTGTTTTGTTTAACACTCCAGTTCCATAGATGTAGTTATAGAAATAAACTTAGTGACTATCCATGCACACTTAATTTTTAGTTCGGACTCTGTTTATCTGAGCATTAGTGTTCTTCAGCATCTCTTCATCTCAAACAACACTGGAGAAGAGTTGTCCTTCACGACATCATAGACTAAAAATCATTAGAGCCAAAACGGTGCAGATCAAGTGGCTCGAGTGTTATGCTAGGAATCGCTTCAAGAGCACTGTTTACTATCTGCCAGGAAGAAGGTGGGGATCAGACTCTCTCTCATGTGTATTAAAAAATGTTTAAAGTTTCACACATTATCACATTCCATTAAAAATCCCATTAATCTAACCCATAATAGAAGAAACATGAAAAACCTAAAATAAATAGTGGCATATCCCCCTGCCTCTCTTTATGCTTTCTTTTAAGTAAGTCTGACTCTGAACGACTCCCATCTAACAACACAAGGTAGAAATTATTCAGTTAAGGAGAAGTCTGGGTTTTTTTAACACTTGTGTAGCCAAAGGTCCCTGGTGAGAAGGATTTCCTAATAATTTTCCAATAAAGAACAGAAAAACTTCAAAGGTGGTATTTCCAGAGGAGCAGATTATTAGAAATGATTTATATTTGAGGAGCTTTATTTTATTAAAAGATGTGCAAGAACTCCTATGTGTCTAGTTTCACATAAACCTCAGTGAAAGGTTAGAAAATTAGCTCATATGTGCTGTTTATACAGTTGGATGGATCAAGGAGACTTTGCATTTCACAACTTTTTGTTTCTGACAAGTTCCAGAGTTCCACTGAACTATTTATGTGGTCACTTACCCTATAAAGATGGAATTGGGGGTCTGAGTTCACAAATGCTACCAGAAAGCCTTCAAGTGATAAAATGAAAATGGATCTTGGTCGCTGTTGATCTCAAATCTGGACTTGAACTTGTGGCCTATGGATGTAGGGTTGTGTGTCTTACGTTTTTCATCTCTAACTTCCGAATTTTTGTAGTTTATGAACAATTCATGAACTTCTATTTATCTTCAGCAATTGCCTTATGAATCAAGGATTTTAAGTGGAATAGGATAATCCAGGAAATAGTAAATTTCAATTCATTTTTATGAATCTAATATATATTCCACATATGAGAGCAGAGATGTGAATACATTAGTGATAAAAATACTAGAAAGAAATTACCTATTTCTATAACTGTGGTTTAATTCCCAAAGACGTGTAGTCAGAGATTGTGGCAGATCTGACTTTTGCAGCTCTTGGATTTTCTGGGACTCTCTACCCTTAAAAGCGAGTGAATACACCTCTGAAGATTTTTCCCTCTGTTATTTCTTATTTATAATGGGCTATTTTTTCAGCTTGATTCTCTGTCTAAAGCAAAATGTATTCACAGCTAAATGTTTTGGAAAATATTTCATTATTTTTCAGGGAATTTCTTTCTCTCAGTGAAAGAATAGCTTCTCTGTATTTGTTGTTGATAAAACTGTTTTAAATCCTTTCTCTGCTGCCAAACATAGAATCAAGTGTAATGTTAGGCGAGTTGGTTGTCAATTACATTAGCCCACACTCCAGGATTTGCTATCTGCAATTCTGGAGTAATGGCAGAACCATGCTGTTAGGCTGAGGGGCAGGTGACAGATCTAAAATCCAGTAAGTCGTGAACGAGGCTAGCTAGAAACTCGTATTTTAGAGCATTGACAGTCAAGTAGTTTTCACAAAAGATTTTTTTTTTAATTCCGCCTTTGGGCATGAGTATTTCAGACAATACTTCAAATAAGAATTCTAAGTATTGCATATCTGTCAATGCAGGTGTCTATCAATTCGCTCCCCAGATGTAGGGTGAAAGGTTAGAGGTGGTGATGAAAATGTTGGCACGTTCTGAAGATGTTGTAGATGCCAATTTGTTCAGACAGCTCTAGAAAGAGCAAACTGCATAATCTGCAAGTATGAAAAAAGTACTTCCAAACCTGTACAAAGGATGTATTAAAAAGTTTATCAATTATGACATAATCCAAGGAATTTGCACTTGAAGAAACCATAAAAACTGTCTGTTCACTCTGAATCCTGCTATGGCAATGCAAGAATTAAAGGCAGTGTATCCCAGCACCAAATATACCCTCAATATCTTCTAAAATTGCTTCACTAGACTCTTCAGATACTTTCCTCAGGAATTATTACCTAAATATTGAGGAGTATGCCCTCTAGACCGTCAAGATACCCATAATTACAAGAACTACAAAGCCTTTCTGCAGCACCTGCAGTATTTCCTACTGCAGAGGTTACACCCTGGGCCAACAGCAGCACGGTCCATACAGGCCAGCAGAGAATTCCGTAGTAGCCTGGCTTTGTGTTTACAGCTAAATAGCCTAGCGGCTCTTTTACAAAGAAAGTCAGGATCGTTGTTCTCATTTTACAGGGCAGAAAACCATTTGAGAGCTGAAGAGAAAGGGGAAGTGGCTTTGTGGTTTGTGGCAGTGGCATCCTCAGGGGTCAGATGGAGATGGAATTGGATTAAAATTTCCCAGAGTCCTGCTCTGGTTCGTTAAGTTGTAGGGCATGCCTCCTCCCTTGCAAATATCCCAAACTTAAAGACAAAAATGCTTACATCATTGCTTTTAACAGTTCTTTTCAATAGTTCCATAGCCCTGCCTAAATATAAATGGGAATGAAAATAGGAAGGGAAGCACAGAACCTGATAATGTTTAATCTGTGAACAAATCCCTCCACATAGGATAACAAAAAGACAACATACAAACCTGTAATTTTCCTACAGGAAAGGTCAGTTAAACCAGCTTGACCTTTTTTCCACATATAAAGCAATAAGCTATCAGCCCTATCTGAACAGTCTTCAATCCCAAGACGCTCTCAAAATAACTTGGAGATAAAGCACAGAGATAAAAATCAGTAGATGCTGATGGGTTGGGCGTGCAGTTGTTTCTTTGAGATGCTTCTTCAAGAAACGTTTTACATATGCTATAAGTGAAAGTCAGGAGAGAGAATAATGGTATTTCAGAATAACAACTCCCTGGAGAAACGAAACAAATTAACATTTTATCACAGACAAATAAGTTGGAAACTCTCTAATTTATAGATATTTAGATATAAGCACATGAAGATACTGCTATTCGGGCATTAAAAATAGAAGTATTATCTTTCTACTTAAAGATTCTGCTAAATAACTATAAATTTCTAATTAAGTAGATGTGAAATCTACGTGAAAATATAGTTAATTTTATTCTTTGAGACTGAAACCCAACATCTAAATGTAATAGTAATTTAAAAGTTTGGGTCAAATAATCCCAGAATTATTTTCCTAAGTAGAACTATATGAACCAAAAGAGCGGCAACGGAACAACACTAGCTTAAGGCCGCCTTCTGACATCAAGACAGAAGCGTTGAACTCTTCAGACTCCAGTCTTTGACACACAGAAAAGAATATTTGCTCTACAGAGCACGAGCAAGTGACAAACTCAGTCTAACCAAATCGTTCCCCAACACCGAGCGCTTTGCACTTTTAAGATTCAGCTGGGCAGGGTGCTGGGCCATCTCGTCTAGCCCCTGATTTTGCCAGGAAGGGTTGGACCAGATGATCCGTGAGGTCCCTTCCAACCTGGGATTCTAGGAGTCTGGGAAAACCCCAAAGCTATCATCATTGTCCTTATTCAGCTCCATTCAACACATCATCCAGAAGAGGTGCGCAAGATGCTATAAATTGTCACGCATTAAAAAGCACTTAAGAAATCTGAGGTTAAACTAAAAAAACCCAACGCCATCAGAACGGTACATGTACAGAAGGGTAAATCTTTTTTTCGTGTTTTGTGCGTGGAAATTAATTTGTCCGTTTCCTTAAGTTTGTGCCCTGTGGCAGGATTTCTGTTTTGTCATGAATTTCAAGAATCGAGAAACTATCTTTGCGCAAATCATTCAGGGCTACATTTCCTGATAATGTCTCAAGGGTTAACTGTCAGGGGACTGTTACCAAACTAAATACCAATGAATAATTATTTTGAGTATGATTCATGAAGTGTTTATGGCACCAAAATTTGTAATACATCAGCAACCGCCAGAAATGGATTTACTTTACTCTTAGCTTGCATATCTCACTGCAAATGGCTTGTGTGTTCACTTACCATTGGTAATGAAATGAACAGCCCTTAAAATGAAGGAATATATTTGCAGCGGTTGTGGATGTGTTATAGATGTTCTTTGCTGCAAATACATTATGAATTTTTACAGTATTAAATATGTATGTACTATTTATATCATTCTTACGAATACATGGAATTTTTATGTTTCGAAGACTTCAAATAATTTTTTTTACCCCTCTTTTTTGGTTCTTTTGTTACAGCATTTGCAGCATTTACTTAGTCTGCTGTTCAGAATAATTATTTTGTCCAAGAAATCATCATCTTGGACCACCAGATCATCTCCCACATACCGTAGATCAGTTTTCTTTAGATCGATTTTCTATTTTTCATAGATCTATTTTCTTTTTTATCCTATTTTTTTAGAAGCTTTGAAACCCTTTTTTCCTTCTACCGCAGTAATCACTTATCTATTTACCCCATGTAACTTCACTATTGAACAACAAATTAGCTCTGAAGACGAGACACCAGGCACCGAATCTAATGATGTTTCATTGTACATCCATGTCCACTTGGTTTCACAAGTTACACGTGGGTTAGTGTTCTCAGTCTGAAATACAGTTCAGGTAATGCTGGGCAATAGTTAAGCCAACCTGTGTTGTGTGTAACACATCCTTTAACCAACAGGCAATCTGCTATAAGCTTGGTAACCCTGCGTTTCAAAAGTTACGTGGAGGAAAAAGGTGACCTTATTTCAGTAGTTGCACAGAGGTCAAAGGCTACTGTCTTGTCTCCTGATTCTGATTAGATGATTGGAAGCAAATCATAGACTTTTTGCTGCCAGTGCTACTCCCAAATATTTCTAGGTACAGAATTCAGTCTTGCAGCATTTGCAGTTACTTCACTGGCCCGGATGCCACTGGATAGTGTTCATATGGAGAAGGCTATGTGGCCTGGCTAGTTGAAAGTAAGGATGCCAATTGTTTTGCAAAAATGTGTGGGAGAAGGGCTAAAGTTCTGAGTGCATGTCAACCCTGAGACTGAAGACCTAAACAGGCTGACAGCACCGAAACGGATGGCTTAGATGGAAGCTGGAGGAACCTTCATCACTGCAGCCTCCGAAGATCAAGATGGTACCTGAAAGAAGAAGAAAGATGAAAATATTTCAGTAAAGCTGGGGAAACTTCTGCTCGTGGAATAATTTCCTTAAGTAACCCTTTCTTCAAGTATTGTTTTTTTAGTCCAGCAACTTAGTTGATTGGGTTGAGTTTACAGAGCGCCCCGAGGCTTGCCTTTGTGCTGTGCTCCTTACTGCCAGCTCCCTTCGCTCTTCAGGATGTGTCTGCTCCCCCTGGCACTCCACAAGCTCTGAGTTCTGCCGTGTGAGTCTTCGACTCCAAGATATTCCATCTATTTCAGAATTCAAGAAAACAACAACAGCTTTCCTTTTGCTGACCAGCTGCTTTCTTGCAAAAGGTGCAAAACCTGTTGTTTTTCCTAAGAATCTGGGTGTTTCAATTAGAATGATCACGCACCAGTTCTATTTCCAATACAATCTGGGGGGAAAAAAAAAAAATAAAAAATTGGAAATAAACTCTGAAAACATTTTACTTGAAAGGCAAAAACATTTTAGATTTTATGAAAACCTGAAACGGGCTCTTATTCAGAAATTTGTTAAAAGATTTTAAGAATTAATCCCTGACTAGGAATTTGTTCAAAACGTGTTTCAACAGACCCTTTCATTACCTCCTGTTTACTTTGTTCTCTTGCTGTTGATAATTTCCTTTAAATTGGAAGTGTCTCCTTCTGAAGCCATCCTGTTTAAGTTCATGACTAGACAATTACATTTAAATTTGTGTATTTTCTTTTTAAACATTTCCTACAGAAATTACAGTGAATTGTGGCTTCATGCAATTACGACTTCAGGGTAGAATCGCCAACATCATTTTTTATCAAATGGTTTAAATGTACTGTATATTACAAAGATGAATAAGATAACCTTTCTGAAGGCAGTTACAGTGCAGGAGATATGCAGGTACTTTGGGATACACCATGTTTAGGAAAGAAAATATTTTAATGCATGCAGTTCTAGAACAGAATACAGAATATTTGGTGCTGTTATTTGCTCTGCCACTGATCCGCGTCAGAATATCAAAGCTATCTCTGTTGACTTCTGTTTCTCTGCCCATAATTTATCTGTCGTATCTTCAAATCAAAAATTATTTCTTCCTATAGCCACCAACCAAACTAAAACTTTAACCTCAGCTGGGAGCCTATATGTAATAGTGCTGACAAACTTCTGAGTATGGAGTTCTTTGAGAGAGACAGCTTGCAGTTCGAAGTTCTTTCATGTAAAGGGAAAACAGATAGGAAAAGTAACCCGAGAGAAACTTTTGGGAAGTATTTATACAAAAGGAGAATATGTAGGTATCGAGGCTCCAAACCCCAAACTCCGATCTAGTCATTTAATATACACCTGTTTCTATAATCATGGACGGATGAAACTAACACTCACCTGGGCATGATTTAGTTTTAATCCTGTGGGTAGTCCTTCCTTAATACTCCAGTGAGTATTCACTACTCAACAGGAATGCTCAAATACTTAAAGATAACTTTTCATTAATTCCAGTTTGTGAGATTTCTGTGTTTTTTAATTGAAGGATTTTGGTATAACTCTCACATTTGCATGAGCTTCACCTGTTTATTACTTTAGCACCTTAAAATAGTTTTAAATTCCTCATTCTTGAGACTGCCAGCTGGCGAGAGAAATACTGCCAGCATTGTACAGACAGATGAGTGGATATTGAAAGACTACAGGTCGGATTTTGAAAGAAATTGAGATACATAAAAATCTTTGCAAGTCCGATCCTTGGTATCAGCCTGAAAATCATATATATGGGGAAGAGAAAGGCAGTCCAGGCTCTTCATCTGGTAAGACCCTTCCTTTCTTGCTCTGTTTCATAAACGTAGGGCTGCATGGTCCCGTGGTCTTTGAGCATGTGCGCAAGAGAATCTACTATTACTCTGAATCGATCAACAGTAAGCTCTCCGTGAGCTGGGATTTACCCTGAGGAACTTGATGGCAAAAATTTCATAAGAAAGAAAGTTTGCCTCGTGTTGCATGAGCATATATCGGCAAAGGGCAGAAATTTTTTACGTAGAAGTTTGTCTCAGTTTTTTGGTTTTTTTTATCAGTTCAGTCTAAATGAAAGCGCTGATGGGATAGGAGGTATTTGGCCGTATGACAAACCTATGAAGGCAGTCAGTAATATTTAATCACAATGTTGAAAATTATTTTCTTTTAAGGGAGTCTAAATAGACAAATTAAGGAAGAGCTCAAGAAATTTTGCCAGCATTGTGTTTAATACTCACTAAACTTCTACTAGTATCATCTTCTCAGAGGCAGATTAGTAAATACGGGGTTAGATGTCTTCTATTGCAAAGGATAACCAAAGTTACCCCCTGTAAAATGGTTTTGTAAAGAACTTTAGCATAATGTGTTGACCTCCAACTTAGGTTTGTTGGACACAAAAGCATCCTTTGTGTTGATTTTAGAGAGGACTGGAAGGCTGAAATAAGAAATGAAGGAAACTCACGGGGTGGATTTAAAAGATCCATCTGGGGATCTTTCTGACAAGAGATCAGCCTACAGAGGGGGATGTGTTTTGAGAGAATCTGTTGTAGCAACTTGATAATTTAAATTTCGATCCTGAAAATGAACGTTTGACTAACTGTATACCTCTTAGTACTCGGACAGATTTAAACAAGGTGGAGGTAAAGGTTTCCAGCCATTAGTTTAACCACTGCTTCATGTTTGAGGAGCAATAAGAAATGAGGAACTTACTGTTTGAAACGACCCAGCTCCATAAACTGGTGCCACTTGGTGAAGGTACGTTCATGAGTTATGTATTTAGGAGATCCAGGATCACACCTTGGGCCTTGAAATAACAAAACAAATAGGCCAAGCCCCAAAGCCCTCAGCAGAGGCACTGGGCTATAGGGACGTGGTTTCGAGATGCTTCTGGTACGTGAAAGGGGTGCAAACTGCAGTTGAACTTGAGAATACCGTGGCTTTATTTTATCTTCTGCACAGATGGAAGAATTCACAGGGAGATTATTCTTGTAAAGTTTTTTAAAAGGATTTAAAGTTTGCTTCCTTGTTATTACCCGTGTTATTACTGGTTTTAATTTTCTATCTATACTTAAACCAGCTCCCTGCTCCTGAACCCTAGGGGGTAGCACAGCTGTCTCATCCTCCGACTACTCAATAGGTGATTGATACAACTTTACATGCTGAATTAAATCTCAGTGGCATTAATTTATTGTAACCGAAGGTTGAGCAGCACAAAAACCGTTTGATCATTATAGAATTAATACCTAATGTATTGAAAAGGACAAGGCAGTGTTCTGACAGGTCTTGATGTTTTTGGGGTTTGTTGTTGGTTTTGGTTGTGTGGTTTTTTTCTTTTCTTCCCCCCCCCCCCCCCCCCCCCAACTTTCTTGTAAATGACTGCTGTCAGCCGGTTTAACAGGAATTCATGCGGTTCGGGATGCTGCGGTGCTTGTCTCATTAGCCGAGCAGCAGAATTCTTGTGAGAATTCTTGGTTTGTCTTGTGAGAATTCTTGGTTTCCTTTGGAAGGAGGAAGGGGAGGAGGCGGGCAGGGATGTCCCAGTCCGGCCCGGGGCACCCTCCTCCGAAGCAGCAACTCCCCGCGGCCGCTCTCTCGGGGTCCCTGCGTGTCTCCGCTTAGTTGTTCTCCCCCCGCACCCGGGACACGCACCCCTCCCCGGGACAGCCCCGGGGGCCGCCGCTCCGCCGCGGACAAAAAGTTGCGCCCGCGCCGCCGGTCAATCGGGGAGGTTGGGGGGCGATGCGGGGCGGGGGGCGATGCGGGGCGGGGGGGGGCCGCGCCTCCGGGGCTCCGCGGGGTGCCCGGGCGCCGCCGCGCGGCCGCCAGTCCCGGGCGCGGCAGTGCTGCCGCCGCGGGGAGCCCCGCTCCCCCCCGCCCGGGGCTCCGCGCCGCCGCCTCCCCGCCGCATTTCGCCGCCCGCCTCCGCCGCCGCTCCCAGCGCGGGTGAGTGCGGGCGCTGGTGCGGGCGCCGCCGCCGCCTCCCGCCGCGCAACGGCCCCCCCCCCCCCCCGCCGCCGCCGCTCCCCTCCCCACCCGCGCCCGCCCCGCCGGGCTTGAAGGTCACCTCCGCCCGCTCCGGAGCCACTTTCTCCGCCGGCTGGCGAGCGGCAGCGCCGCCGCCCCCGGGAACGTCCCTGTCCGGCCGGTGCGGGGCTCCCGCCGGCCGCGGCTGAGCGGGCGCGGAGCGGGGCGGGCAGGCGCCCGCTCGCCCCCCTCCATCCACCCCCCCTCCGCCCCATCCTTCCCCGCCGCGGCGGAGGCGGCCGCCGGGGTCTCGCCGCTGCCCGCGGAGGTCGCGGGCGGGCCGGGCGCCCCGCTGCCGGATCGCGGCGAGCCCGGGGGGAGCCGGGCGGCGGCGGGGGGCGCGGCATGCGGCGGTGAGGGCGGCGGCGCTGCCCGCGGGGAAGGGGCGGCGGCGGGGAGCCGCGTCCCGCTGCGACTTGCCCGGCGGGGCCGCTCGCTCCGGACGGGAGAGGCGCCGCCACCCTTCGCCTCCGCTCTCGCCCCTTTATGGTGAGTTTCGGCCGCGGCCTCGCGGGGGGGGGCTGGGGGCAGCGGGGCCGCTCGGCGCGGGGCGTCCCGGCAGGTGCGCGGCGGGGGGAGCCCGGTGCCGGCGCCGCTCCGCCCCGGCCGGCCTCCCCCCGGGAAGGAGGCGATGCCGCCGCCGGTCGCCACGGCCGCAAAGTTTCCGCGGAGGGTCGGAGCGGCCGCGGGCAGGGGGCGTGGGGGCTGTCGGGGCCCGGGGGGGGCGCTGGGTGCCGGGGTGCGGAGGCGCGGCGCAGGCTCCGGGTGCCGGAGAGCCCGGCTCCGCGCTGCGGGCCCCGGGGGCGCCCCGCGGGGGGGGCCGGCACCGCTCCGGCTTCGCCGCCCTCCCGCGGAGCAACGCGGACGGTGCCCTGGGGCAAACGCTGGCGCGGGAGGGGACTCCCGGAGGGTGAGGAAGAAGGAGGAAGATGGCCAGTCGGGTTTCAGATGAGTTACCGATGGGAAGAGGGCTGGGGAACCACTTGCCTGTAAGTCATCAATATTTACTCGTTTGAGAGGCGATTCATCGCATCATTCTCTCCTGTACGCTTCTGTCAGGGAAAAAAAAAAAAAAAAAAAAAAGTGTCTCAGCGTTGCCTGTTTGGGCGCTCGCTCCAGGTGAGGCAGCACCACAGACCCTGCGGATGCCCGCGCAGCCCCCGCGGAGCTGCCGCGGCTCAGCAGAGACGGGGGCTTGCAGCCTCCGAGTGGCACCGTCCTGCGCTCCCCGGGGCTGCCATGTGGCTCCTGGACATCGTGCTGCCAACGGAGCGTGGTCCGGGCAGATGGTGAAACCAGCGTGGTCTGAAGTTTGACTCTGGAGTGATTCACATCAGCGAAGTGTGAAAGCTCTTGTCCAAATCTGCAGCTTTTGTTTATCCACTCTCTGAATTGCAAATGCGGCGTAGCGTGTTAGATTCTTCCGTAGTTCAGTGATGACTGTTTTGGTTTTTTGGGTTTTTTTTTCATTTCAAATAAAATTCAGCTTATCCAAGACGAATTGGATCATAAAATACAACAGACGCTGAAGATGGTGTCCCAACAATGTCAAGCCCTTTGCTTCACTTCTCACTCTAGACCTGATGATACTTAAGAAAGGAAAGATGCCCTACGGTCCATTTGTCATTTAGAAGTGTGATAACAATTGTACATATGGGCTAGAAAAGTAGAAGCAAGATTTCGTTGCTCTGTGGTAGAGATTGATGGTTGGGGATGTATTACAGTCTAAAATGGAGTTAGTCCTCGTAATCAAATAATTACTTTTTAGAGACCAAATAGTCAACAGCTGCTCGAGAAAATATCTGTTGGGAAGAGTGGCGGGGGGGCCGTGTGTGTGAATTTTGAGTGTGTCTCTGAATCATTTAGTTTTTAGGAAGGTATTTGGTGTCACATGTTCTAGTTGTCAGGATGCCAGTAGTGATTTAGAGTAACTCAAGCTATGGTACTTTTAATTTATTTTTATTTTATTTTTTCCTTGAATGATTTTGAGTTACTGAGTTTTGGGGAAACTGTGCAGCATTTCTGATTACAATCCAGATTTACTACATACCTTACGTAGGCTTTAAAGGCTTGGCTGCCCAAGTTTCATTTACAATTTATTCTTCTGGTAAATACATTAGACAGGATTTGACATTTCCTGAAACGAAGTCTGTGTTTATAGTGTCAAGATGGTATTTCTTTTTTCTATTAAAACTTAACTGAGTATCAGTAATGTAGCTGACAAACGTAATGAATAAAATTCACAGTGCGCTGATGATTTTTATAGTTCTTGTAATTGAAGTACTTGGTGTCCTTGACGTGATGAGGATGCTTTTCTGGTTTTTGTGAAAGGGTATCCTTAAATATTCTGTTATTTAACAGAAATACTGGCAGGAGTCAAATGTCGAGGAAGAGACTGTTAATTCTTGGATACATAATGTGATACATTTCCAGTATAGAGTGTGAGTACACGTAGGATTACAAGGTCCAGTTCCCAGCATTGTCAATTATATAGTGATGCCTACACACTCTGTGCGTATGTAATCCCTTACTAACATGCACTGCTGACTCGCTGCAAAGGAGGGAGGACGTTACGTCCTCAGGCCGTGGCTGCCAGTAGTGGTGGGTTTTGAAGTTTCTCCTTCCTTCCCGGGCTGCAGTCCTACAGAAAGCCCCTTTGAAGTTAAACACGGAATAGCGAGGCCAAAGGGGACTCAGCTGCTGATGTAGTCAGTCTTTCTGCCCCGGGCAGGATCAGCTCATACCTGTGTCATCTCTGATGGATGTTTGTGTACTTTTCCTATTCCCCTTCTCCTCTTTTCCTTCTGGTTTTGCTGTTTTTTGCTTAATCTCATTTTTTTTTTTTTCTTAGTATATGCTCTTACTTATTTTCTGAAGAATCTTACCTCGTTCTCTCCAAAATGTCTCTTCTTCTGATTTGCCCAGTCAGTCTCTCTTCCAGTATTTTTTACCAACTGCTTCTCTGCCAGCCCTACATATATGCTGGCTTTACCAGGTTTTTGCCTAGTTTTTAGGAGGGATTTAATGGAAATAGTATCCTTGGTCTCACTCTGTGCAGACAGGTAAGCTTTGTTTAAGACCAGAAGAGCTGTTCAGTATTCACTCGCACTGGGGGAAGTTAAGCTAGTTGGAAATACAGGACCGAAGAGACCAATGGCTGAGTTAAATAATTCACCGTTGCTAATTTATCATGCTGTACCTTTGAAATGGAATTATCTGGGGTTTTTAAATCTAATCATAAGTATTATGTACTTATTCAGAATTCCTAGTGCTGGACAGAATTCCTAGTGCTGGACAGAAGAAGAAATATTATTTACAGTTGTGGAAGGCATGGGTATGTTAAGCAGACAGTTGTCTGAAAGGTGTGTTAGTCTGAAAAATATGAACCTTCCATAATTGATTGATATGTAATACTGTGGCTTGAGAGGAATATAGTACCTGAAAAATGTTTTCCTTTTAACTGTGTTTATTTTGTGCATCTGTCGGAACTCTCTCTACTGGTTCCTTGGATCTTGACTCCTTCCCGTTTCATGTGGGAAACGGGATGCTCTTGTCTCATCCACCTTCACAGAAATAGCACGTAAATAAAACTGAACAGTTAGGAAGCAAGTGGATGGGCAGAGCTTAAAAGAGTAGAAAACAGAGTATTAAGCTGCCTGACTGTTTCTGGTCTCGATTGTGAAATCATTTACATCTGAGGCAGAACTTCTGTTGACTTGATTGTGCAGAATTTGAGCTGTAGTATTTCCTGAGAGCAGAAGGCTCCTCTCTCTGAGGATCTCTTCCCAAGCCATTAATGAGAAGGCTTATTTTTTATTGTCCCTCTTTGTTTTTAATTCTTTGCTTAGTTGCACTTTTTAATGAGTAGTTTAATTATTTTAATTAAATAAGTGAACTCTCCACTGCCCATAATTATTTTGCAGTGCCAGTGTCCTCCTTCTTGAAAGTATGCTGTCTCTGAAACTTTGTTGTGTGTTCTTGAGTATATTACTAGCAGATACGTTGTTTTATCACCTGTTCTGAATGTATGCTTTTATGATTAAACAGGAAACCGTTTATGAAGTTCTCTATCACTATTTATTACACTTTCCCTTCATAACTGTATTATTTTCCTAAAATTTAATATGCCAGAAATTACAACTTATTGCAAATTACTTAATTTTTTGAAGTTATTTTTTTCCGTGTCCTTTAAGTTGATGCCTGACATGGGAGAACACTTTTAGGATGCTGAGAGTTCACAGTGGTATATAACAGCAGTACTGAAACATGGGTAACATTCTGAAGAAGCACAAAGAAGCAGTCGTGTTTGATTCACACTATGGTTTACAATTAGGTACTAGGCAACATCAAATGCCAAAAATATGTTTTTAGTACTTTGAAATACTATTTTTTTTTTTGCCACGTACGTGTAGTTTAATGCCTCTACTCTTCTGCTCTAGATTTAGTATTTGTAGAGAACCCACCGAGAAGTCAAAATATTTACAAGAGGAGTTTTTAATGAATATTCTGAAATTCAAGAGCATTTCTGAGGTGTGGTACTAGATATTAACTATTCGGCTCTTTTCAAGGGGAAACTGTTGGGTATTTTGCAAGTACGTATCTTTCGGAAATTTAAAAGGGGGTTGAAGTGTCTCTAACGTAAGGCACGTGCACACATCTGAAGCCCTATAACGGTTTTCTCAAAGCCAGTTAAAAAACCCAAAACACTTTGCAACTTTGGATGCAGTTCTGAAGTCCTGTGTTTCCAAACAGCAAGATGTTATTGCAGCTAATCCCCTGAAAGGAACAAGGGGAATGTACAACTCTAGATTGACAGATGCCTTAGGACCTACCTATGCAATTCAGTGCCCTAAAATTAAGATAACTGCCTGGACTGGGAAACACTGTGCCACGGACTGGGAGTGTCTGTCAGTGGGAGACTGGCTGCGGTCAATCAGGGAGATTTTGTAAAAATGATCGAGCAAACTCATATCCATTAAAATAATTGCCTCTCTGCTTCAGATAGAAAGGCGTAAGGGAATATTGTTACAGCAGGTTGAGCTGAAAGTCTTGTATTGTGTTAAAGGGCAAACATGCAGAACTAAATCACTTTTAAGATAAATGGCATCGTGATGACTGTAGGGCCAGATGCGGCTGTTTGTGACCAGCATTACAAACACTGTAAAATACACAGATTTCCTCAGTTTGCAACACACTTGGTTTCAATCCTCCAGCAGACAACCCCTGACCAAGAAAGTTTAGGGTACGGAAGGAAGAGGTTATGATTCCAAAAAAAAAGGAAGGACAAGGAAGCAGTCTAGAATATGTTTCAAGCAATGGCTGTTTTTTAACCTTGTCATTGCTAAACAAACGGGAGTGAGAGCGGGAGTTAGGGAATCTCAGCTTTCTGCTGGTTTGTAGCTCATTGACCTTGAGTCTGTCACAGGGCTAGTTGTGATTCAAACTTTTCTTTTCCTTTTGGAAATTTATTAATCACTTTTCCATTGTATTTTTTAGAATCTAATCAAGTGTGAATACATGCCGACATACTTTTCTTGCTGAGGACACTCATAGGGTCTTGCTCCTCTGATTGCTGGTTCCAGAGGTTTTCTAGGGATTTTATTGTCTCCAAGTTCAGGCTCCGTATTAGATGTGAGCAAATATTGTGTGATCAGAACAATAAACATCTAGCTGAAAACACTCCCCCCCCCCCCCGCCGAGACATTCAGGAAACTCAGATTTGATGCAGGAAATGTCAACTCTAAATGCGTATGTTTCGATTAATTAAATGCAAAATTGTTTTGAAGGTGAGAGTATGTGGAAATGCAGGTAGGAAATTTGGAGGAAGGTTTAAATGAGAAAGTGCTACTCTTTCAGATCAAAGTATTCTGATAGTTAAAGCAGTTGTAGAGAAGGTGGATGAAGACTTGCTTACAGGTGGAAGAAAATGTGATCGTATCGGACAGTTGTGTTAAAAATAACAGGACAGAAGTTCTGCTTTGTTGAAATCAACACCTCATCACATGAGAGAAAACTAGTAAGTGTATATGTACTGCCCTGGTGGGAAAGCCCAGTGCACTTGCAGTTGGTTTCCTTCAACCTAGGTTGCTCTATGTTCTTTTTTTTTTGGGTGTGTTACGACTTTTTTATCTTTCAAATATCCGTAGCTTACACATGAGAAAACACAAGCGGAAAATAAAGTTACATAGGTAACGCTATTGCCTTACAAAAACAAGTTTACTATTTCGGTAGCTGAGTGAGTGTTAAGCCTTTGAGAATCTCCAACATATCCAGAGCCCTGGGTTTCAAAATAAAATGTCTTGAAAAAACATCTCTTTTATGCATCTGTGCAGTGCATAAAAATAGTTGTCTTTCACTGAAGTAGTCTGGCTGATCAGCAGGCCAAAACTATCCTCTGGATGGGCAGTTCCTGAATTTCTGCTTTTATCTTTTAAATTTGTTGTTTTGTTAAACTGGTCTTAGATGTTTGTTTTTTGTTGGTTTTTTTTTTTTTTTCCACTGTATGTTGTAGAGGATTGACATTTTATAGTTTGAGGAGAGAGAAATTAAGACAACGTTGAATAACACAAGCTTGACAGTCTTTGTTAGAGCCAGTGTTGATATCTTTGTCTGCCCTGGCAAAACTCCCCCTTTTTTCACAATTAACAAATGTTTGTAAATTAGGGATTATTGCAATATTGCACAAATATTTTGTTGAGAAGGTGAATTTGATAGTAAATGAAGATCCTGTAAACTAGTCCCTATATGAAAATGTAGAATATAGTACTAAGCTCTGGTTTTAGAATAAACTTGTCTTCAGATTTACGTAATTTTTTAACACTTTCCCTTGGGATGCAACATAATCTATGCAGGCCTTGATCACAGAGTTACAGTCTTGCTTCTTCCTTGGGAAAAGATACCGAGGTATCAGTGTCAAGCCACGCTACTGGGTGTTTGTCTCTGATCGGTGTCACGGGAAATAGTTTGATGAAATATTATCCTCTGTTGCAATGCAACTCTACAGTGAAGCTCTAGGATTTAAAAGAATAAATAAATACTCTCACTCCGCGACAGGCAGTTCACTGTGTATGTGAGTAGTTCCTTAAATGTCCTTTCCTCCAACATTGAAGATGAGCTACCTCAAAATGTCATCTACCACATGGTGATATCCATTTTAAAACGGCAACAATATAAATGCTAAGGAAGTCCCAGAGTGCGGTTTGAATTGAGCCCCGTAGAGTGACCCAGCAGGAAGATTAATGGATCGAGATATCCTCCTGATCTTTCTGTGATATTAGACCCCTTTTCTCACTCCTTAATTTAGGACACTTTCCAAACACTCCTTCGCTTTATGATGACCTCTTCTCTGTTGCCATCGTGATCATATGTTTGTCCGCAGCTGCCTCCACAGGGGACCGGTTGGGCTTCCCCTGGTCATTACAAGTATTGAACTCTTGTGAAGTACCAAAATTGTCCATATTGCATGTTTTGCACACTTGCTTCATTGTGGATGTCCTCAATTAAAACCAGATTACTTCATCATTACCGTTTTCCAATCCCCGACGCTGAAGCATGAGTTTTTGATGTACATCTTTGTTTTGTTGTTTCTGTTTTACAGTGCTGCTTTCATTTTGATTCAGCACTGCATCTCTGGCTGTAACTGGTTAATAAGGACCTTATGGTAGTGTGATAAAAATGGACTATGAAACCCAGTGGTCAGATGGAGCAGGTTAGGGGCTTGCTTCAGAGCCTAAGGCACAGAGCTACACAGCCCGAGCCTGCCACGCGTCTTCTTGGCTACTGAAGCCAATTTTTACTCCTCCCACTGTCCAATGCCCTCAAATGGGTTGGCTTTGGTGCTGATAGGATCTTTCATCCTTACCCCGGGAACTGTCATATCCAATAAACCACCTGATTCATCAGTGCTTGTTGGGACGTACTGGTCGAATGATGCAGTCAAGTAGTTTGGCCTCTTTAATCGCTTTGAGCATAGTCTTGTTTTCAGCAATTGCCATTTCGCTGCAGCAAAGGCTGTGATCGGCTCTTGGTGATAACGCTGCTCGTTTTCCTTTGAATGTAGTCAGCCTGAGGTTTTCCTGTTTCCACTGTCTTCAGTCCTTGTGGCTGTATTTTTGCCTTTGAGTCTACTCAAACTTCTGTTTCGTTGTAGCCAGAGACTCACCTTTCTTAAGATCTGTATGTTTGTTAGAACCCGAGTGGATTTTAAAAAAGGACTTGAGTGTTGCTTGAAATCTCATTATGTACAAACTTGTTTATGTAGGAACCTAAATATCTTCTTATATTCTAAATACAAAGATGCTTTTTTGCTGCAATGCATCGTAATAATCTCCTGGTACTGTGATATAAAGAGATTTTTCAGGATTGAGGGGTCTCTTGGAGACAGCTGAAATGGATAGTGAGGTCATGATACCATCTCTGAGTACTATTAAAAACCCCATCTTCAATGAGAAGAAGTAATTCAAAAGAGTTTTAAAGCATAAGTGATTGAAGTGATCAAATTTAGGAAGATACTATTTCCATATAAATTTTATACATGTAGCTTAGCAACAATAGATGATGAAGGACAAGATAATAAAAGCATAAAATAAAAACAAATAGTTAAATAATTAGATGTGAGTCATAAGAATCTCTAAGAAGCGTCCATCTTTTTTTTGTTTTGTTTTGTTACAGGAGCCCGTAGTATTGTTCCAGTTTCTTTAAAAATCAGATAGACTTTGCTTTTGCACTTTTGGGTGTTCTATTCTTATGCTAACAGCTCTCTTATTAAGTTCAATTACGCTACTGCTGTGGATGCATGTCAGTTTGGCTTACTACAATCAAGAGAAATGACGACTTTCCTGCTCAGTTTAAGGTTTTTCCCCTTCTAAAATCCAGCACTAGTGGTGCACTGTCAGTATGAAATGGTCTCCCTTTGTATCTAGTAGAATTATTTCCACTTCGAAAAGAAAAAAATTGGAAGGAAAGAAAAAAATGTTGTGCAGACATCTCGTGGTAGCCATTGTAGCATGCGTGTTTCCTACGTGTGGCACGTTGCCAGTCCTGATTTTCCTGTTTGTTCTTCTCTGTTGGTTCTGGAACCACTGAGGTAAAAGTAGCAATTAACAATTTTATTTTTCTTAGTATTGCAGCTGTCTAGTTCTGCTAAAGCCGCTATTTAGCGAAGAGGTAGGAAAGGCGGGTTTGCGTGAGGCGTTGTAATAACCCCGAGGTGTGAGGGAGCTATTGTCTGAGAGCACAAGGATTCAGCACGCTTTGAACGGGGTTCGCTCACGATCTTTTTCAGAGCTTATTTTTCTCAGTTTGCCTGTGACAGAAATTGCAGGGGGAGGCCCGTACCAGCCAATAATTGCGTTACGCACCATATCCAACTGCCTGATTTAGAGAAAGTTGGGTTTGCGTTTTTAAAATCTTTATCAGTACGTTTAGAGTGGGGAGTAAAAGAGGAAGGATCGCTGAGCTGGCAGTTTGGGATACATGGCAAACCCTTTCGTTTAGACAGGACGTCAGTGCCTCACGGATGAGTCGACCTGACATGTCCTGGTAACGTCACGCGTTACTATAGTCGCACACGTGCACAAACACGCCCCAGCGTGCACACCCGGAGTACCAGCGTGATCTACACGCTACCCAATGTTTTGTGTCTCCTCCTCAAAATATCCGTCTCGTGTTTCTGATGCCAGAAGCTCAAGTTTTCAGTATGCTGCCTGGCAAACAGCGGGCAGCAGTGGTAGGGAGTCTGCATGGTTCTATTTCAGGCTTATTCTAGATCATTTGGCTTTTGGAGGGAAGTTGCAGAACACCCGTGTCTCCTTGGCTGTTGTTCTGTAATTTTTCTGTAATTAGCAGTAGCACCAATAATACAGGTAAAAATCAAGTCTCTCAGCAGTTAATGGTAATGCAGGTTCCAGCACGTTCGTTCCAATCAGCACTATTATCTGGCCTGGAATAGCAAATTTATTTTACAGTGGTGGTCACAGAGTTAAAATTCTGATGGTCTTGTCAGTGCACATGTTGTGAACTGCTGTGCTGGTTGACACTGTATGCCCGACGTTTTGATGTGGTGGAGTTTTGTTGTATTTTTTTTTAATTGTTGTGTTTGAGCTTTTTCTCGTTGTTGTTGTTGAATAAAATAACAATAATAAGGCATGAATAATTCCTAATATCAGTGTTGCTTTATAAGCATGTCGTAAAACCAGATGCAATTCTTAATAAATATATATAATGGTCAATATAATGCTTCTCTGTGTTAAAGCTTTGCCACCAGGCAAAATAAAGGAAAAATTAGGAATTTTCCTGTGAATTTAACACAGACTTCTTTTCTCTTTGCATATTCGCACTGTTACAAAGTCAAATAAAATGCGAACCCAAATTTCTGTAGTAAGTATATTCTAGTGGCTAATAAATTTTACAGTGGTAAAAATTGTTTCCCTGCTGAAGCCCTTAAATATTTTGTCACCGATTGTATGAGAAGCAGAAAGATCGGACACTAATTTCTAATTTGGAAAAACTCCTTTATTTATTTAATTATATTTTCTCAGGTGAGAGTATTTTTCAAGTTGCTCAAGAGTTGATTAAAATACAAATTAGATTGAAATGATGATTGCTTTAGTCCTTGGTATAGTTTTGTTGTGAACTTTTTCATGGTGCACGCTCATACTGCTCACAAGACAGTGATACATGCAAGTGAAGTAGAAATGGAGAGGAAGCGAGCTACATGATAAACTCTTCATTTCTACTCATTTCTGACCTTTGTTTGCCAAAATCAAAGTATTCAGCACGTAAACTTTGCTGTGAAAGTTACACCCTTCCTATATATGAACGCTCTTTTCACTGGGGTAAACTTTAACGAGTAAATCAGCTTCTTTATTCATGTAAATGTATTTAAATCACGCACTGCCCCTGTCACATTAGTAGATCTTAGTATTGTTGCACCTCCTTAGCTAATGTGAGCTTCACATTGCCGTAAAAATGACTTGTGGAGTTACATTTTACTACCACCTCATACTGCATTTGATGTTTATTTTACTATTTAAAATGCCATATAATTTGGTCTCAAGTTTCATCTTCTTTGAAGGTCTCTCAAGTAAGTTTAAAGAGCTACAGACTTTCTCATTTAAATCAATTGAAAATAATTTTGATCGTAACAGGCAAGAGGAACACTGTTGGTGTCTTTTTAATCTTGTGTCTTTTGGGCTCCTCTTGTTACCTCCCTCATTAGTTTTGCCAGTACACATCAGAGCAGTTCATAGTGGAGCTTGAGCCACTGAGGATCATCAATCCTCCAAATTGCTAAGCTGGTCTCTCCATTTTTTATTTTTATTTTTTTATTTTTTTTAAAATATCTCAGGCCTGATATTTGTGCAATGACAGTGGTGGTAGCATGTGCTGGGTTGACTGGGGGAAAACGGTGATCTCTAAAGGATGTACTTTTTCTCTCACTGCTGAAAGGCTGGCTGTCATCTGTGGATTTTAAGAATCTGGAATCCCATTGTAAAGAGTAGGAGGATTTTAGGGTAATAACATTCCCCTTTTCTTCTTGTTAAGAATTTTCTCTGCTGATGTTTAATATATAAGAAGTTTAAATAATTTAATAAAACTGTCTCAAATGAGGAAATTGAAAGAGAATTCCAAATGAGTAAGCTTCAGTATGGGTGGTCCTTCCTGGCATGATGCTGGAAGAGTAAAAGAAATGCCTCAGCTTAGGACTCGTGTGGGCACGCCTGTGAAAGCTGGACGGGCTGGTGACAGGAGAGGCACGGCTGATGTCACAAGATGACCTGTGCGTTTCTTCCGATAGTTGAGCGTGTGAGTTGGATGCTGTCTGCTCCAGAGCATGTGAGCAGCTGGGCTGTTAGGAAATTGCTTTGGAGTTGCGTGTTCTTGTGCTGATGCTGCGTGGTGCGTGAACGCTTGCAGCTCTGTTGTTGGGCAGTCGGCTCTGTTCCCTGGAAGCTGTTGGGAACCAGCCAGCGCTTGATTTTACATTGCTGCGTATTGTTTGTTTTTGCTGAAGAGGTTGGTGTATGCTCTCCTTTTCCTCCGAGGGGAAGGTTACGTGAACCCATTGCTTCATGGCTGAGACAGACAACTGTGAGCCAGACAAGCTGGTATTGCTTCTCCTCCTCCTCGTCAGAACCACACATTTATCTCGTTTTCCAGTGGGCTGTAAGGTTTTTAGTGAAACATTTGCAAGGAAGAGAGCCGTGGGTTTTTTTTCATGTTTAAAAACTACTGCCACTTCTTCTAGTGTGCCGAGTCTAAGAAACCCAGATGCTGATGAGTGCATAGAGTAAAACACACAAGGGCATCCAGTAAAAATACACGCAAATAATGAATTAGAAAGGTGAAATTGGTGTTTTCATTTATCCACATTCGCATCAGGATTCTGTGATTCTGTGATCTATGAAATGCAGATAGCTAATGAGCTGATAAAAGCAATGGACGTTGCAGCTGACAGTTGATTTGGAAATGCAGAAATATTAAGAAGGTATTTATGATTTCCACTAAGCCCAGCTTGCAATTGTTCACATTTAATGATTTGTATCATTGTTTCTAATACTATATTTGTGCCTCAGTGTCTGTGTGCAACACATCTGAGTTGCTGACAGTATGGACTATAATTTCGAATTCCTTCTATTTTGCGTTTAAGTTATCAACCATAACTTGTGTTACAGCACACAGGAGGGAGGAAATGGTAAGCTATGATTCCAACAGCAGGCATTAAGTGAATATATTGCACGCTTTTCAAATAATAAATGTAGAAGTGCCTGAAGGTTTACAGAATATTCTGTATTCACAACGCTGCCGAGCTGCTTTAGCAACTACATGCATTAACTAGAACTGCTGACTCTCGCCTGCTGTGGGTCTGCAAGCTGGTCAGTCTTCGGGACTATATTCTGCTTATCAAAATACCTGTGTTGATTGTGTTAAATGATAAGAGATAATGGATTTTCTCCAGTGTATTTAGGTACCACTTTCAGTATGTGGCTTGCTAGATGATTAGTGTGTTGTCTTTACACGTATCCTTTTGCTGGTGTGCTAATACAAACAAAATGTTCTTTTAATTTGCTAACCATTGCTGTGAAACAACAGGTACCATTCTGAGCTTTGCCTGCGTGACAGCTATAGCTACATCTTTGGATAGTCAATTGGAAATACTAGTCTTTTGTTGGCAAAGAAATTAGGGAAATAATTATTTGAATATAAATTGTCAGCCCTTAAATTAGGTGAAAACAACTTCCTGCAATACTTTAGAACAAATATGGAAGCGAAGTATGCTTCTGTAGGCTGTTTAGCTACAGAATGTCACACACGATTTAATGTTTGGAAGTATAGAATACTCTTATCATTTGTTTTATTTAGATATGGACAATGTTAATTTGTTATACAGTCCTGTTAGATAAGAAAAAAAATGTTGAGGGCGGTATAATCATAATCTTTAGAGAAACGCATTTATAGAATGCCAGCAGATGTCAGTGTGCTCTTGTCATATGGCCCTTTTGTTTTTAAACAATAATTTTCCATGAATTAAATAATATGGGAGAAAGCAATGTGTTGTAACACTATCTTAATGCAGGTCTGTTTAATTCAGATATTTTACTGAAAAGAGGTTTTTCCTGTTTCCTAGACCTGGATTGGTACAACATCCATGTACACACTAGTTTTCACTGTACGTAACTACTCATCAAACTGCTTGAAGAACCTAGTTTAAAGTGCCTGCTAAATGGGGATGTATTATTAATAGAATAGAAACTTAATTTCTAACTCAACTTTTTCTTTTCCCCTGTAGAACTCTTTTAGTACAGATTCCCTCCATGTATCCTGGGGCATTTTGAAAATGCTGGTGTACTTCTTCCCATTTGCCTAGCTAGTGAGTGTGTTTGAACTCTGGTGTTTAAGCAAATTGGTCTCTCTAATTTGGAAATTTTTTTGTCACTGTTTATACTTGGTAATCAAAACCAGATGAGCCATTTCTCGCTTTCCTCATATTTCAAAAATCAATACTGTTGTGACATTGTTGAGGAGCCCCTTCCTTCTCTGAAGGTGCAAGATGATGCCATATAGTGGGAAAGGATCTAAAATTCCTAATCTGGAGTACTCACCATATTAAGCTGACCTCAGTTTTTGAAACGGTGACTTAAACATCGTGGAAAGCTGCCAGGTTGCACTTTTAGGGTCGTAAGCAGATGGTGCTTTTATAAGGTATGGATGAACAGATGGAACCTGTAGCCCATGTGAGGGAAGTTTGCAGCCCACTGACAGGTATTCCAGACTGAGTCCTCGCCTGAGATTGTGTCACGCTGGTAGTACAGAGACGATCTTAAAACTCCCACGGAAGGTTTTGGGTTTGTTTTTCTTCCTGTGTTTGTCAGTACTGTCTCTTTAAGGAGGAATAGTCTGCACCTCAAAGAAGATACCTGTCTTTCTCCTAGCATAAAATTTAAATACTTCGGTCGCAATCTGATAATTTTGACCATTTTAGCCAAGCATCACCAACACCAGAAAGGAAAACCCCTTGGTTTTCAGTTTAGGTTACCTGAAGCACTTGGTGCCTCAGTGTGTCAGGTGCTGGACGAAGTGTTAAGAATCCCATCTAAAGACAAAAGGTCATTTACTTAAGCTTCTGTTAAGGACCTAATACAGACTTTGGCCTGGTGTGTTCTTTTTTTGTAAATTCAAAGTCATAAAATAGTGTAGCCGTCCCTTCAGGCTTTTTAATTACATTTCCAAGCCGAAATTTATTATACATTTTCTCTTTCTTCAACCCTCTTTTCAAGCTCTGTCATCTTAAAGAGTTTGTTTTACATGCAAGACCTATTTATTGTGACTTATTCCTTGCTGCTTCTCATCTCAGACTGTGTGTGATTTTCATATCATGCAAATGAGAATTGAGGGAGGCAAGGAGATAAGAAAGATACTTACCTCTGGAGTAAAAAAAAAAACCCAACCATACAGCAATGGTAATTCTGGAAAATAAGGCTATTTCGTTTTCAAAGAGATGTTTTATTTCATTTGCCCGTAATGCTATTTCTAGAGATGCAGATAAACACCCCAAATCCTGTTAAATATCATACTTAAATTATTTCTAAGTAACTTTTTGCATGATATACTAATGTAATGTAATTCAGAGTTTGGCTTGCTTGCCTGGAGCTGAATGGAAGAAATTAGAAAATTATAGTTCTCTTTTCATTTTAGTGTAGGGAGGAAAAAAAGGAAAATGTAGATGTGGAAGGGCCTGCATGTGTAACGTTTGAAAATCTATTTATCTTCTCTTTTTGTAGTGAAAATAAAAAGCAAAAAGTATTTTTCCAGCACTGAATAAGAAACCAAGACGCAGTATTGTGTTTTGACATATTTTCCTCCATGGTAATGTAAGCACTTTCCGATAGTTGACTCTTACTAACAGCCTCCTGAGTGTGCCTTTTGAAAACCTACAAAAGACATATGTAATTAATTTCCTTATGTAGCTGACAGTGCTGTTGCACCTTGGGCTCATGAAAATCAGGTTCTTAGCAAAAACGCGTGGCATCTCCATCATGCTTTAACATCCTTACAAACAGTTCGAAAAGACGGTATTTCACTGAAATTTATGGTCAGCCTGAAAGCCTGTTGCTACAACTTCTGTTTCACTGCATACGGAACTTTTATTTATGAAGATGGAGAAATGGGTGAATTAAGGGAGCTGGTTTTCTTACGGTAATACAGACATACGGATCAAAATACCAAATGTGAGCATTTACACGTGGCTTGCGAAGCTCGCTCATTCAGTCTGCATTTTGACATATGTACGTTGAAAGCAGATGAATGACTCAGTTGTTCATTTTGTCCATGTACTTCATCCACAAATGTTTGAAAATAGGATCTTGCCTCGAGATAGTGAGGAAATAATACAATAAATCTTGAAAGGAAATTTGACCAGTTAAATATTAACAGTGATCTTATGACTTTTCAAACTTTATTTATAAAGAATTGGTTTTTTTAATACAACTTTAATTAGATTAGAATTTACACTCTTTTACGTGTGTGCGTTTGTACTTGTGGAAGAGATTATTGGGATGACTGTTCAAAAAGTGATGTACAAAGATTCTGACAGTACTTCCTGTTCCAGATAAACTCTTAATTAATAAAGATTGCATATGTCAGAGAGTGCTTTAAATCCATTTTCATGTTCTTGCCCATAGTTACTAATACTAATACCAGACCATTTGTACTTTGGTCTGATAAGAAGGTACTGTTCTAGATCACAATAAATCTTACAGACACATGCTTCAGGGCCCTGACTTTGTCTGAACTGAAATAAATATAGGTGGTAGCTGCAGTTTACAAGTAGTCTTAAGCCTTGAAATTTCCAGAAAAATGGCAGCTGTTACAATAATTATACACTCTTATTCCTCAAAACTTAGAGTTCAGATTTCTATAAAATACTAAGTTGAACTAGAGTAGTGCAAAAAATTAATGCAAGGTCAAATTTTCTGCAATATGTAATATATTTAATGGCATCACCTTTGTTAATTTGGACTTCTGTAGCTCCATAGAAGTCTATGAAACTCTCCAGAAAGAGATTTGTTGTGATTTTTTTTTTCTGCAGCCTTGAAAAAAACCAAGGCTTGTAGCTCATGTGTGTCCTCAAATACATTTACATTTTTTTAGTTGCGATTTGTTTGAGATTTTTTTTTCCCAATGCATTGAAAACATTTCTAGCAATAAATTTTTAAGTAGACTCTTTATTGAAACACATACCTGGGGTTTACTAGTGTAATTAGATCCCTCTATGCTGAGATATAATACATACAGATTGTGAGTTTTCCTGTAAGAATAGTGTGAAAAACTTTCCCAAAAGCGTAGTGTCTCTTTGACTGTGTTCGTTAGGAGGCTTGTCAGGCAGAATGTCAAAAAAACTGTACATCAGGAGCACAGGGCAATGTGGCAGGTGCTTTGATGAAAATGGACAAGTAACTTATTGAGAAATAGTCATCTGATATGGTAACTGGTGAACAGGCTGAAATAACCAAATGAAGAATGCATCTCAATATACCTTTCTTTTTCTGAAAGAAATGAAAAATGTGATCCTCCTCGTGGGAGTAAAATGAGGTATTGTAAAAGTAATGTGCTCTAGGAAGACAGAATTGATAACTCCGCAGGAAACATCCTCAAATGTCATATTTCTAGTTCCCTGGCAGAAGCAACCCTGCTGCAGTGTCTTCAGAAATGGATGCTGTGGCAAGCTATGGGTTTCAAAATCTAGAATATAATATTTTATAAGAGAAAATAATAATAATATATAATTTTCAATAAGGTAATTTGGGAGACAGCCTTGCAGTGAAAGTCTGGACTGTTCTCTCTAAACGACATTATTTCATGTTTGTCAAAATACTACAGAGTTGTCAGAGTAGCACAGGGATTAGAATATAGCAATAAAACTTCTGATTGCAGTTCAGCTTTAACAACAAATTTCAGCAAAAACTTGTAAGTTAAAGATTTTTTAAAATTTAGCAGTAGCTCGTGCTTCCTAATTTCCGAGAGTTTCTTTTAGCAAGGCTTTCCAGGACATCGGGCATATCGTCTGGTGCAGCGACAGCCCTCTCTTAGTTGCACTGGGAAGGGGGAAGCAACCAACGATTTCACCTAAATCTGTACGAAACCCTCCATTCTCTCTCTTAACGGGTATCTTCCTCCCTGTCATCCACATTCTGCATGCCTGGTACGTTTTTTTTTTTTTTTTTTTCTGACCATGCCAATAGCGACTTCTGCTGAAGCTCTGAAGCTGCCGCCAGCTGCTCTGTCCCCTCCGTGGGGTCCACGCTCAGCTGGGCAACTTCTGCTCCACTGCTGCGCTTTCTGCTGAAAGTCCGGATGCCCACTGCACATTCAACAGGTTTGATCCCAAAAGAGAAGACCACCACGTCAAAACAGGCTCTGAAAGCTGTGGCACGAATGAAATTTCATTCTAATCACAGATGATTTCGCAGCATTAACCAGCAATAGAGATTCAAATTCTGAAATTGCAGGTTCTAGGGAAATGACGACTCCTCTTCCTGAGCACAGATGCAGATTTATCCTGTGTTAACGTGCTTTTATTTGTTCCAAATAGAATTAATAGAATTCCTGAAGAGAAGACCCTAGATGAACACTATAAAAATACTTTAGAAAAGCAAAGTTTCACTCCACTCTTTCTCATAGGGGAGCTGTCAAGACTGCATGATGACAAGGTGGTAGAACTCGCCATCCCTCATAGCTGCACATCACTGGGAGTTTCTGACACGCGTTGCAATCAGCACATTCCTCATGCCTGCATGGCTTGTGCAGAGCACATGGGATGACTACAGGGCAGAAGAAACTACCAGGGTTAACTGTTGGTTGAAGGAAGACATCAAAACCATGAGTCTTTTGACATGTTTTTTTTATTTTTGACTGTATAAATAGAGAAGAACAGGTGAAGTAAATATTCCTAGTAACACAGATGTCCTGCTGGACCTGTCCTAGTTCTCCTGTTTCCCCCCACCATAAGGAACATGCACCAACACTGCTGTTCTCTAGTTGTAGCTGTTGCTCAGAGATCAGTTTGGGGGTCAGCGATATGGCTGTGATGATTTGGAGAAGTGCGGCTGTCTGAAACACAATCTTTATTTTCAACTTACTCCTTTACAATATGATTGATCATTTTAGTACCAAAAAATTGTGATGGGGGGAACAGGCCTCAGGGACTTGCTTCGTAAAGAGACGGAGGACTGAGAGGGGCAGAGACCTCGGCGTTTGGGGATTACTTCCAGTTCTCTTTCAAAGAGGAGATTCGGAGTAGTTCTCTGGTCAGGAATTACCCTTCGTGGTTCATAAAAGATGGGGAGCAGATGAAGCTTTAATTGAGGTAACTGTAAACTTTGCTTGGGGTGCTGTATTGTTTTTGAAGAAACATGGTGGTTAAAAGTTTCTGCAGTTGGGATCAGGGGTGTTTGCTGCCTACCAGAATGCAAATTCACATTTTTATTCTGACTCCTACTCCCGTTTCTAACCATTTAAAGGCAACGTATTTCTTTTCCTATCATCCAGTAACATGTAGACACACAGACAGGATGGAAACCATAACAGGAGATGTTGAAAATGTTTCATTCTGTTTTTAAATTAAGGACAGACTTCTATTGAGGGTGTCCTGCTAGCAAGCAACATAGTATAGGAGAAAATATATTTTATTTTTTTTTTCTCTGCTGATCACTGATGTGCTGTGTTATACTGAAAGACTTCTGCTCTGCCATGCTTTCTTTGTGTTCTTCAGCAGAATGACTCCACTCATTTTGAGTCAAGTAGGAAAATGTGATTTGCTGACTGGTTTGCTTCATCCTGGGAACAGATCTGAGATGTATTCAGTCTAGCTGCAAACGAGGCACTTTTTTTAATGCGAGATTTAATTTTAAATAGTTAAACACCTGCAGGGATGTCTGTAAGGAGCTACTGATTTAAAAAAAGATGGGCAGCACATGACATTTATAGTTTTCTCCTACTCAAGGTATTGTAGCGGGAAATAAAGGATGATTTCTCACATAGCTGTTGGCAAACCCGGATTTTTCAGGGTTTAGGCAGTGTTGTTAAGAGTTTTAAGCTTTGTATGTTAGGCTTTTCACTGTCTTCAGTAAATTTTTCTCACTTGTTGAACTGATTTTTGAAGCTCAGTCCTTTATAAAAAAAAAAAAAAGGGGGGGGGGGGGGGGAGAGAAGTCTTGATTTCCTAGATAAGAACAATGTTGTAGGGCTAATGTATACAATAAGTCTGTGCCCATGAAGGGATTTGCTTTAAGAGGAAAACAGGCTCAAGATTGGGCCTGGGGAGCCCTGATGTAATGGTGCTGCAAGGGTAGTGCTCTTGTCTAGTAAGCTGGAAAGAAACCTGGAGCTGGGGCCGTAAGACTGATGTTTATTCGTGTCACAAAAGTGCAGTCCACAAGACCATTGCATTCAGTGCAAATAATTCTTTGGGGACGTGGCACAGTGGTACCCTGTTCAAAGGCCTGTCTGTCTCTGGTTCAGCAGTTTGGAAGCTGAGTGGTTCAGTAACAAACAGAAATTCATGGGGGCTGCAGGAGCCGCTCAGTTGCTCAAATGTAAGGACACTCCATCCTAAGGCAGACTTATTTTGCCCAAATTGTTAGGCATGTTGGTGTGTTCTATGGAGATAAAAAATACAGAGGTATTTTTAGCTGCTGTTGGTATTAGAATGATTTAGTCTTCATAGCAATGAAAGAAGGGTGAGAGAGGAAAGGCTTTTGAATATTTTAGTAACGTAATTCTGATCTATTGGCTAGAAGTTATAGAGAAGATTATATGGCGCTCTCATTCTGAATACGTCTCGTCAGGGTTATGATCCAGAAATCACAAGAAATGCCTTATTCTGGGGTATACGTAAGGAGACTGTTAAAACTGAGATTAACTCGCCTAAAACGAGTTAAATGTTCAGTTATATGGACCTCGTTACTGCAGCATGGGACTGTATTCCCTCCCTGTGGTGAAAAGCTGAAGAATGATCTGTTGTTTCACCTGTGGATGATATTTACCTGTTTTTACAAATTACTAGGTAAGGCTGGACAAAGTACTGGGTTTACAATTTAGCAGGATAGTTGGTAATACTTTTTCTGACAGCCACTTGTGGTAAGGTTCAGTTTTGCATAAGCTTTCCCAGGACAGGGTTTAGCTGGCGAGCAGACCGCTGCAGTGAAATTTATCCGAGGGGTGGGTGGTCTAACTCAAAAGGCAGGAGAGGTGAATTGAGATCCATTATGTAAAGCTTTGCAAGTCAGCAAACTGGCCTAGAACTGCAGCGTGTATTAGTGAGGAGCGGTGTTTCGCATTGCTGAGCAGATAGGTTGCTGAATTGGGAATGAGCCAGAGTGTCCTCAGGGTCTGGCAGCAAGGGATAGTCTGGTTTGTGTGGTGCACACGTGGTGCTCAGGATGGTCAGATTTGCATTTAGTAAGCTGCCGACGGTGGTGTGAAGCACCCCAGGAGATGAGCTGGATATTCAAAATATCTGTTTCTTCCCCTTGGAGAGTTACCTCTAGGATCTGAAACAAGATTTGATATGTTCTTGGTGGTGTTGGATCAAAAAATAGACAAAAATATCTATAGGGGACAGTTAAAGCAAAAGACCGATTTTTAAAAAATATTTCTTATAATTGAGATATGCACTTTATATGTTGAGAAGGAAGTAATTTGTGGTTTTGTAATAAACTCTTTGAATTCTGGATTTTGGGCTTTTAAAACAGGTTTATCTTACGCTGTGTAAATTACTGAATATAACCCTAAATTTGAATAATCTGTTTTCTTCCCTGTGGTATTGCTACCCATTTAATACTACTTTCATGGTGACTTTTAGTCTGAAGTTGTGAAGGAGTTAGCAGCAATTTGTTTCACCTGTCCTTAGTTGAAGTTTCCTTGGAAAGTTTCATTAACACCCTCTCATGGTTTAAAAATAGAAACTCAAGAGAATGACTCCCAACGCCATTAGGTAATATAATGCATCAAGAAGTTGTTTATTTGATATAATTATAATTATTCCAGTGCACTGCAAGCTAGCCACTTTTTCATCGTGAGGAGAGTTCTTCTCCACTTTTTATCCCAAATTATATTTTTCAGAAATTCTACACGTGTGCAGATTACTTGCAGCGCTCCTCTTGTCCTTGTTTCTTCTCTGCTGTGGAATTAAAACCCCTCAACATTTACTAAACTCTGAAATGAGGTTTTGTTGCTCACCGTGTGTGTAGCCGTAAAGAAGCAGCTGGAATATCTGCAGAGCCCTGTGGATTGCAGAGCGTGACACGGGTGATTTCTTGCTCCCAGTGGCTAGCAATGGGGTGCTTTTCCACCTCCAATTCTGTCAGAATTCTAGTCAAGAAAAGAAAAAGAAACTTTCTCTCACCTTTCCCTCCCCCCAGCCCCCCAAAAGAATTAATGCATTTTCTGGATAGCATGTTGTCAGCTGGACAGCTGGCTGCGGGAGCAGTAGCAGAAGTCGCTCTTCAGTGTTGAGCTACTGAACATTTACAGTAATTCCACCTAAACATTTGTCCATGTTTTAAATACAAAATAAATAAGTGTTTCTGTACTGCTGTGTTAATTTAGTGACATGTCAGTTCCTTTGGAAACCGGATTCCAAAGAGTTCTCAGGCAGCTGGTGAACTGAATGGCAACTCAGCTTTGAAAACAGAATTTGCCTGCTGGCTTACCAGTTTACAAATGTCTGCTATTTCATTTAGGCACCAAATTATTATTTTTCTTCTGGGCATGTTTTTTGCTTGGTGGTGGTTGTTTTGGTTTGGGCGTTTGTGCGTGTGTTTACATGCAGCGTAGCTTGAAATGAATTGGAGAATGCTGCAGGTTGGGAGGGGACTCTGGAGGTCGTCTGGTCCAACCCCACTGCTCAAGCTGGGCCGCCTAGAGCTGGTTGCCCAGGACCACGTCCAGATGGCTTTTGGGTGTCTCCAGGGATGGAGACTCCACAGCCTCTCCGGGTAACTTTTGCCAGGGCTCCGTCACCCTCACAGTGCAAAAGTGTTTTCTGATGTTCAGACAGAACCTCCTGTGTTTCATTTTGTGCCCGCTGCCTCTGGTCCTGGCACTGGGCACTACTGCAAAGAGCCTGCTCCGTCCTCTTTTCATGCTGCCTTCTGATTTTTGTACACATTGATGGGATTCCCCCTGAGCCTTCTCTTCTCCAGGCTAAGCAGTCCCAGCTCTCTCAGCCTTCCCTCATGTAAGAGATGCTCCAGGACCTTCATCATCTTAGTAGCCCTTTACTGGCCTCTCCAGTAGCACCGTTATCTTTCTTTTGCTGGGGAGGTCTGAACTGCACACAGCCATCCAGGTGTGGCCTCACCAGTGCTGAGCAGACATCAAAGCTTGCTTCCCTGACCTGCTGGCAGCACTCCTCCTCATGCAGCCCCGGATACTCTCAGCTTTCTTAGCAGCAAGGGCATGTTGCTGGCTCCTGTTCAACCTGGTGTCCACCAGGGCCTTTGCTGCCAAGCTGCTTTCCAGCCCATTGGCTCCCAGCATATACTGGTGCGTGGGGTTGTTCCTCCCCAGGTGGGGGACTTTGTGCACTCTGTCAGCCCACTTCACCAGCCTGTCAGGGTCCCTCCGGATGGCAGCACGACCCTCTGGTGTGTCAGCCGCTCCTCCAGTTTTGTCTCATCAGCAGACTTGCCGAGGTCACATTGTGCCCCATCACAAGGAAGATGATAAATAGGACTTGACCCAGTATTGATTCCTCTTACTGTGAAGTTCAGGTACAGGTTTGTGCACAGCTCTGTGGTACTCCAAAACCTACAGGTATTCTGAGTTATCACCTTGCTTTCTCATCTCCTCTCAATATTACTTCCTTCAGCCTCGTCTCAGGCGTGGTTCTGTAGTAGGAAGGGAGCACGGCATTATGCTGTTACTTCTTTCTGGCGTCTTCGTAAAATGGTAAGGTGGACAGGTGCAACAAACCCATTACTTGCAAAGCCATACAGATTTTTCATGAAAACAGCAGTCTTTTTACATTACCTTATTGTCCAGATGGCTAAGTATGTGGTAGAACAGAATTAATAGATGTTGGGGAAATCCACCTCCATGTGGAACAGAGAGTAACACTGGCAACCACTCAAAAAAACCCTCGGAAAGGTTACAGCTGAAGGACACCACTGCTGGAAACGGACAAAGATATATTCCTGAACTCAAGAAGGAAACACAGAGGATGCATTATTGTATGGAATGATTAGATGACTGACTAATGAGCCTTGAGGGGCAAGGAAATTGGCTACAAAAGTAATTATATAAGCACCTGACATTCCAATGTACTCTGTATAAACACTGAACTCTTATTACGTTTAGTTGGCAAAGCAAAACAAGTGGCATTTAAGCACCCAAGGCAAACTGTTACAGGAAGAACCTGTGTTAAACAGATTGTTCTGCCGAAAGTATGTTAGTAAATGCTTTTCTTTGTCAGAAGGTGTGGTAACACATTGTAATACTAGCATTGTAAGTCACTGTCTAGAGCTTTCATTGGTTATTCTGGATGTTCAGACCAATATGATACTGCATTAAAACCCATATTCAGCTTTAATCAGTCTATTGTTAGATACTGTTAGGTATTGATGGCAATTTTTTTTCTTTTTTCTGTAGGGACAAAACTTCTTCGTAAGAGTCCAGATCTGAGTAACAAAAAGGTCATTTTGCATAAAATCTGATGAACCAACATATGATACACGTTCCTGTGACATAATATGCCATCTGTTAAATGCAGTTAGGCGTGTGGTGGTCAGTTTGGGTCCTAAGGAGTGTGGTCAGCCTGCCTATGAACCGTCAAGAGAGGAGAAGTTGACTACAAAAGCTGTTAAAGGAACACTTGTCGTTTTGCCAGATTGAATTTTTAAAGTGTCTTACTGGTTGAAGGATTCTGCCTGGTTAGTAAGAGGTAAACTGTACAATGTGAAAGGCCTCTAGGCCAGATGAAACAAAAGGTTTTCCTTAAGGCTTAGATGGATAAACTGTTTTGTGCCAATTCTCCTAACATACAGCTTCAGCATACGACGATCTTGACCTTGTGTGGTGAGGAGAGGGCGTTTCACAGGCTTCTACACTGACGGAAGGCAATGTTCCGACAGGAGGGAATGGACATGAATATTTTGCTCAGGTTTGTTTTTTTTTTTTTTCTGAGTGTACTTTCAAATTAATTGGTAAAGTATTTCATTTGCAATTCCACCCAATGGAAGCAACAACTTTGGAATTCGGTTGTCATGTGATTCTGGGAAAGCCTGTCAGGGTCAAGGAGTGTTTTGAAAGGCAGTCCTAGTGAACCAAAGTTGAAGTGTTCATAATGTTTTAGGAGCAAAACTAGGTTTTCTGGTAATATTTCTAAGGGTGATCTTCAGCGTTGCTTTCAGTAAATCTCTAGCAACCTTTTCAGCGTAGAGGTGCCGAGTGTCACTAATTCCTTTTCTCCTGATAAATGTGTGTAGCTAAAGAAGGCTTGTTTAAGAAAATGGTTGTTTGCAAGCAGCTGTTGAAGTTGTAGCTACGTATGCCGAGGAGATGTTTGAAGCAACTGGTTTGTCTTCTCTGTAACCAGCTGGAAGCAAAGAAATTAGGTGGGGTGTTTTTTCTTTAAGAAGAATTATAAGCAGTTCTCAAAAGTGTTGAATAATGTCAAATTTGCTGTCAGAAAATCATGCATGGTCTATAAAGAGAGGGTAAAACTAATCCTGTATTTTTTTCTCATTTACCTACTTAAAATCAGACTCCAAGGTCCCCCTGTACTTGAAGTTTGCAGTATGTACTGCGGAACCCCTGCTATATTGTGTAAGGCCTGGTTTCTTTAGAGTAAAAATTCCAGAATTCTGATCTGGAAGAGCTTTATTATGAAGTGACATATCTGGCTTTAGAGACAGAGGTGGAATTGGTACATCTGAAACCAATGAATAATATATAAGGACTGATACTAGCTTTGCCTCATGAGTTGGCCTTACTGTTTAGCCTCAAGCAGAAGCAAGAAACACAAAAAAGAAAGGTTGTTAAGGTATGAAGTTAAATATTTAATACCAGTGTCTGTGCTGTACCTTCTCCTTTTGTTGTATTCATGGAAATATGTTTTGGAACCGAAGGAAAATGTTATTTATATTACAGTAGTGGCAGAAAGGGTGTATTAGATTGAGTCATCAAAGTGCTAGACTTCATAAAAGGCATGAGAGAAAATTCCTGGATTAGCCTTGGAATTTTCAGTGCTATCATCCCTTTCTTTTGGGTATGTTCTCCTCTCATTTTGGTTTTCATTTGGGATTTGTCAGTAACCTTTTTTTTTTTCCCTCTCCTCTTCATAGTGAGGTAGATAACCAGGTAGCAGTAAGAGGTGGTTCTTTTCCCAGTAGCATTTTTACCTCTCAAGCCTTCTGAAACTGATCCCATGTTACAGCACACTGGATGTAACACACAACTTGTGTGCTGCCTTCTCTCATACAATTTTGTCAGCTGCTTGAGTGCCAAAATAGCATTGGAATTTCTCTTTTCTGCGCAAAACAGGAATTGGATGTTACACAAAGGAAGGGTCTTGCAATGGATCTTTGGGTGAAAACAACAGGAGTTGTTAGAAAAATCTAAACTTAAGTATTTTCTTCTCTCACCCTGGAGGATGTAGTTAGAGCATTATGGTATGTTTGAGATTTTTATCATCTGATTTGTCAGTGATGAGCAAAGATAAACCTGCGTGCCTGTTAGCAGTGGTACATCCTGCAGTGCTGTTGCACGTGGGTCCTGGGCTGATGATCACTGAGGCTATGTGGAAGGGTAGGTTGGTGGTTCAAGGCTTTGTAATTCAGCTGGAAACAAGAATTAAGCTCAAGTTCAGATGTTTTGCTCTTTAAAGAAGAAAAAAAGTCATTGCAAAGCTTAGTATTTTTCTCTTTGGAAATGCTTTTAGATAAGTTTTGCTGTTTGCATATGTCTGTTTTCTCCCAAAGGTGGAGTAGGGGCTTGGGTAGTTTGCATGGCCCCAGTATTTTAATCTGTGTCACAGGAACCCTGCTTTATCGGGCGCTCTGTCTCAGATAAATACAGTACTTAATTTCCTCTACAGATCTATGAGGAATTTTGTGCTAAGTTTTTCTTGTAAGACCTCTCATCTGAAAAAGATATTTTAAAGATATTCTGGAAGTAAGCTTTACCTCCCACCCCTCTGCGCTTTGTTTCACTGAGTGTCGAAGTCTATTGAGTGACTGAAAGGAGCAGGGATGTCCTGATCACAGCTGTGTCTGGCTTTGGAATCAAGTCAGAAATCTCCATCTAATTCTGATGGTGTTTTAAATGAGAGGCAGTTATAAATACACACACTTGTATATGCATGTATACGTTCACACTTTTTTTCCACATTCACACTTACTTTTTTTTTCCTTCTTATTCAGAACTTGGGGGGAAAAAAAAAAAAAAAAGTTGTGTTTGGAAACTGAATGCTTCCAAATGCGGTTGAATAATCACTTCTTCAAAAAATGATTCTTGTAAGGATAAAACTGTAGCGCCAGTTTGGGAAGATGGATAATATGGGAACTAAACCTGATGCAGTACTTGCTTCCCAGGGCTGAGCAGTCGACTCAAGTGCTGCTGGTAGGCTTGGCAAGCGGATGACATGTAAAGCTCAAAAAATGTAGTGTGATTTCACTGAGCTCCTTGGAACACTGTCTCTAGTAAGAAGAGCCATTTTTAGGTTGCTGTTGCTTGACATAGTGATCAACAGCCTTCGGCAGGCACTCTAGGCGAGAATGGTAAAAGAAGGAAATGTGGAGCTTGGGGAAGACTGTTTGTAAAAGAATTTAACTTTTTTCTAATTGTTTGCTGAATACGTGGTGAAGGTTTTTAAGCAAGCCAGTTCATCGATCACCCTGAAGAGAATGATAAACCAGTAGCATTAAAAGCGTGGTTTAGATTGCATAGCACGTAGAACGTAATTTTGTAATTGTTAAAAATATAAAATCTATTCAGGAGTGCAATAAATATGCTGCGAATTCAGTTATCTTCCCTATTGACTTAACCTGGTGTATATACAATATGACATAAAATATTAAAAACTGGAGGTATTGCTCATTTTAAGCCTGAAGAGAACAGGAGGTAAGGTAGCGTGGCTCAGCTGTCCCTCTTATAACCCCCTTTATAGCTTCCCTGTTGCAGTCACAAAGCCCTGGTACGAGCGCGGGCTGATCCTTCCATGTCTGCAGCACAGGAACGGGAGCTGAGCCCAAGCTAAACCGTTTGCACAGCCTAAGTAATGTTTTGTACACAGGAATAGAGAGGGTCAGTGTGGAAGTAGGATGCCTGAAGAGTTTTGTTTACTCTGAAGCGTGGACTTGGCAAGTGGAATGTAGGGCCAACCCCTCTCTTGTCTGCGCGCTAGTGAAAGAGGAAACTGCAAGAAGATTGACCTTCAAATGTTCCGACTCTCAGCTGGTGTGAAGCTGCCTGTAGTTTCTCAAAGGCTGGTGAAGCTGCATTGGCTAACACCATCTGAAGAGGCAGTTTGGCCGTCTGTAGCTGAAGATGTTAGTCTGGAATTAGTTTTCTAGCGTCAGTACTGCTTCTGCTCCAGTGCACACCTTTAAGAGCAGCAGCAAGGCACGATAAAAGCATACTTTTAAATCTGGAAATCTATATTTTCTTCAGTGGAACGTCTTGGAAGTGACAGCTTATTTTTGCAGTGGCTTCCAGTGCGGTTAAGAGATCCGAGACCCTGGTTTAGGGTTGAATGGGGTGTTAAACTGCTTCACTGAATCAGGACCTCGTCTGGGTTCCCCAAGGTAAAACAGTGAACAGCAGCAAGAGCTGAGTGAGTAAGAGCATGAATTTGTATGCATTTTGTCTGTGCTTCTCGGCAGAGTTCATGGAAGTAGGGCAGTGTAATGTGAAGAGTCAGGTTCTCTGAGCATGAGTGATTTATGCATTGTTGGTTGTTTATACCAAGAAAAAGTAGAAATAAAAATAATACCGGAGTGTAAGCATGCTACTTTAGAGTTTACAACAATTTGTGCAGTATTTTCAAAATAAAACAAAATGTCCATCAAGGATCTTGTTATAATTCGGATACAGATTAAGTACAAACATGATATAAATTTATATTTCATGCTTTTGCATAAAGTGGAGGTGTAATTTGATGTTGTAAGCTTTCTAGGGTTTTTATGATTCCTGCAGAAAAAAAAAACCAACAAACAACTCCATCTCCCACAAGCCCAGTTCCAGTTGATTGTGTTAGCAAGTAAATGAGATTGCAAAGTAATGGTGTTCTGCTGCTGTTTGTGCTTTCACTTAAGTACAGAACTTATTTACAAGTTGGGTGTTGGAGATGAACACATGTGATGAGTTGCTTTGTGTAGAAAAGATTATATACCAGACCAGTAGCCTGACAAATAGTAGAGAAATCACAATTAAGTAACGTGGTTTAATCTTTAAATGTTAATAATGTGCTTTCAAAGCCTATGTAATTAGACGATTGGAAAATATGTACTTAAGAATCTTCTACCCACTTTCCTTGTTATGCTTGCATTAAATCAAAGTAACTCTGTGAAGGAGTATGTCTTAGAAGCTATCGGGAGATGGGTCTGAGGGAGAATATTTTTTTTTTTCCTAATGCAAGCATTTACTGGATAGAGTATTCCATTTATGGAACATATTATTTCATTTATGGAACATATTATTTCATTTATGGAATATATTATTCAATTTATGGAACATATTATTTCATTTATGGAATATATTCTTCCATTTATGGAATTACAGAGAATTGATCGTAAAACCTGATATTTTCTTTAGAATAAAATCTTTGTGTCCTGCAACTACGAGTGGAAATCAAGAAGCTTTGAATCTTTTAGGGAAAATCCATTTTGAGATGACAGCTAAATCTATGAATAGTAGGGGTACAGCACCTCAGGACTGTTAGTCAAGTCAAACCAGAACCGAGTCTCCTAGTACAGTGCTCTTTTATGATTTTTTTTTTCTTATGTTTGCTTTGAAATACTCTTAGTAGCTAATGTGTATCAAAATTCGAAATGTATCAGCACCATATGGTAATAGGTTCATTGTCTAAATAATGTATGTTTCGTAAGTGCAGTTGACTCAAGGATCACTTTTCACCACTTGGAGGGCATTTAACTGTAATTTTAGAATTGAAAAGAGTGCCCTGAGATACACAATAATTTGATGGGTAGAATAAAAAAGATTGTTATGTAGCGGGGATAAAATTATAATGATTTCCCCCTTTGTTTACTGATGAAGGACAATTTAGTTCTCAGGGGCAGTTGATTCTCCAAATTTCTGGCATAAATGATTTATGTGCTATACATATTTTACATATTTCCCACAGTATTTATTGCCTTGGTAGCACATGCTGTGTGCTGGAAGTTTAGTTGGCAGATTCACTCTGAACAGAAGTTCAGATGAAGGAACATTTGCTTTTTAAGCATATAAAATAACTGGGGCATATTGTATTTTTTTTTTTTTTTTCCCTTCAAACTTTTGGTTGGAGTCTTGCTAGCTAAGGATCCAGATCTCTTCTCTTTTTAAACAAGTTTAGGGTTAATAACTTATGATTTCTATTCTACAGCCTGTGGCATCTACTGTCAGTTAAAAATACGGTGCAAATAACCTGTAATTTCCTTTGCAAGTAAGTCTTGAGTTTAATTTAATTATAAAATTGTTGTAAGTGGAACTTCTTTTCATTTTCTTCCCCTCTGCCCTTAGATTTAGACCTGAGTTCTTCCAGTAATCCCAGTTTTTCATGCAGACCTATGACTAATACTCTTAGAAATTTGTCCATAAAAGATTTAGGTCCCTGAACTGTGATACAGGCAGACTCTTAAGCGATTTAGTCTCAGGCTTCCATTTTTTACTTTAAAAAATAAGGATTATCTTACCTCTCCTGTGGTGCCTAAAATTGTCTGTCTTTGCATACTGAAAAGATGCCATCTTTTTGATAAGTATGTAATTTGCATGATCTGCTGTAGAATCATACAATAGTTTGGGTTGAAAAGGACCTTTAAAGGTCATCTAATCCAACCCCAACCTCCGTAGTTTTACATCTGTGCCCAGTTGGGAAAAAATCCAGGTATTTTTCTAAGTAAATCTTAAGGTAAGGGCTTGGCGTGGCTTTTCCTGTGCACACAAGATAACTAAATTAATGGTTTTCTCAGAAACTCTTAACTCCAGGAATGTTTTGGGGCGTTGTTTTTTCTAGATCTGTCTGGAAGAAATGGGTGTGATATTTGCAGTCCTTGTTCCTACTGTAGCTGAACGGTTTGAATATTTGTCCAGGGAGTGGATGGATGATGCATGTTCTGTGCCCACCTTCTGTTGGGTGGAAAGCGTTAAACTCTTACCGTAATTCTCAACAGAGAGTTCCTAAATTGTATCGGTTCCTGGTAGCAAAGGTGGTGTGCTCCCCTCCTCCTGCTGAAGCTCTGTAAGCTTAGCTTGGATTGCTGCTCTTTGGGGTTTTTTGAGGGTGTTTGTTGTATTTTGTATAATAAAGCAAGTAATAGCAGTAAGCCAGGAAGTATGGGGAAAAAAAGTAGAACTTTGTGGGGTTTGGATCATGCCTCGTAGAACAGACAAGAGTTTTGGTTCCCGTTCGCAGGATAAATCTGTGTAGTATCTGATGGTTTTATTCAAAATAAAAGGCAGAAGCTAGAATATGGTACTCTGATGCCTACCAAGGCTGTCTTGTCTTGCCTTTCACAATGAATCCTGATTACAGCTTTCTTTTCTAGCCAAATACTGTAAAAAGGAAAGTGGCAAATATTTTCATCCAGAATCGTGTACAACCCGTAGCTAGAAGCTGTCTCCTAGAAGGCTATAGGTAGAATTATTTATTTTTGTCTCTCAGGCAGAGAAGGGAATACAACCTGGAATTCTTAATTAGTGGATGAGTGCTCTAACCTCTATACTGAGGTACAGTTATTTTTTGGGGGGGCCAAGTGAGTTTGGAAAGCCTCAATGATTCCTTAGCCACTGTCACTGGGGAAAGAAAATGAGGATCAGAGAATGTGAGGCGGTAGGAGTATCTCTAGATGTTCAGAAAGGCAATTCAATAGACAAATACACGACATACGTTATAATAGAAATATGTACACATTTTTGTATATAATCTATACGTAGACTATATCATTATAAACTCTTGTTGCTAAAAGATCGGAAAAGGAAGGAGTTGCATTACCGTTTATGTTTTTTTAATCAGGCTTGTGCTAGTGTGCCTGAAAGTTGAGAATATGACAGTGTGTGCGCTACAATTGCACGTGCTTTATTTCTTTTATCCCGTCTGCCATTAGCGAATGAGTTAACTGAAGGGGAGGACAGACTGAATTCAGCCTTCAAAAATCACTATCATGTATAAGTTGGAAGGGGGAGGGAAGACATAGAAAAGCTGTGTACTCCTTAATAGATCTTCATGGTTTTCAACATTTCATAATTCCTTTTTGACTCAGTCATCTGTAGCAGTTGTATAAATTACTTCTAATGATGCAGTATTGCTGAAGAATTTTGTTTTTACTTTGCAGTGTGTCATTATTAGCTCTGAGGAAAAAAACCTGTATTGTTTGGTCTGTATAAAGGACATTTAAGAAAAGGAGAGTGAATTCAAATCCAAAGAGAGAAGGGAAATTTAAACCTTTGCCACAGATGTTTTCTTTAGAAAGGAAATGTAAATTGTCGCTTTGCAAAGTGAGCTAAATGGAACATCTGTGAGTTCTTGTTTTCATTCTTCAAGACTTGATTCTCTTCTGCTTCTACTAGTCTTAGAGATGCATATTCATCTTGATCCTGCCTCCATTGCTTGTTAACTTCGGTAGTGCTGGACAAAGCCTTTTATGAGAAGGGGAAAAAAAAAAAATTAGTTGAGAAGATCATCATGATATCTTGACCTGCTTAAAAAAGCTAAAGGGTTGTACAGGTTGGGCAGCAGTTGCTAGTGGAAACACTGGCACTGTGCAAACATCAGTGTGAGGTTGCAATGCACAGACAGCCCAGTATTTTTTTCTAAGTGGAAAGGAAGTAAGAAATGTAAAGGGAAAGCTGTTACATTTTCTTGTTTTGGTATTATTGGTAGTGTACAATACACGAACCTTGATTAGCGATCAGAGCTGCAGCCCAGAAAGAGAGGAAAGAGCTTATAGTGATTACATCTGGCCTTCATTGGTTCTGAAATACTTGGAACTTTCCAGATTAATTTGTTTAGCTTCATCAGGTTTCTCTACACTCTTTGAGGGCATCTATGGAGCGTTACCCAGCTGGGCTGTGTTTGCAGTTTCTCTTCCTGCAGTGTGTTTTCTCCCGGGGCAGAGCTCCCCAGGACGCTCCCGCTGCTCGCCGTGGTGCAGACACACGGTTGCATGGGGTGTGCAGGATCGTGTGAAGCCTTCACCCCTGTCCTTAGCTCAGCTTGCTTCTGTGACGGTCACCTGGATCGGGTGTCTGTGTCCAGCCTTTGGTAGCGGGGCAGGGGAGTGCTGCTTACCAAATAAACGGTCAGTGGTGAGGAGTTTTCTCTCTTGGAGATACCTGGACGAGGTCTCAGGCTCAGTTTAGTGGTTAAGGATTACTAGAGTACCTGATTCTGTGAAATTTGTTTTAAAAAGCTTTCAATTTATTTCTCTTGGCACTTAGGTCAAGAAAACCAGATCTTATAAGAAACAAATATAACTGGAGGAAAAACTGGGACGTAAGTGTCTTAGTGGCGTGATTGTAGAGTCGCATTTAACTGAAATTGTAGCCAAAATATCTCGCAGCAAAGAATAAATGCAAAGAAATTAATCTAATCTGTAACTGTGTACTCAGGTCACACAATGATTATTTTGTGACTCCCAACTGTAAAACAAATCAGTAATAAAGTGTGGAAAAAACCTCTAGACATTCTGCAGTGGCAATGTTGGATTGTTTTGTAGGGTGAAGAGAGCTGACTTTTTTTTCTTCTTCTTTTTTTCCACCTTTTACCATTGAACTTCAAACCTGGGTGATTTTCTTTGGTAACCGTCCTGAACTGCATAGATATTGTGGTGTTTTCAGTGTTGTGATGGGAGAATAGCACCGTCTGCCCCAATAAAATGTGTTAGTGACAGAGTAAGAGGCTGTGAAGAGGAAAATGTGAGGATAGAGAGCAAACCTCCAGCTCTTCCAGTATTGCCCGATTTTATTCTCTTGAGTTGGGTAAGAAATGGTTACCAAGTTAAGCCCAGCTTAGGTCCATTGCCGTTTCTGACTTGGTGCTGATGCCATACCTTAAGATAGTCGTATAGGAGAAAGGGTGAGAGTCGAGTGCTGAGAAAATGAAAAGCAACTGTTTGTTGGTAGTTGCCTGGAAACATGACAGCACTTTGTTATCTCTGAGCTTGGGACGAGGATGGGGGGTTTGCTGCTTTTCTGTCCATACCGTGTCTCTCCCTGAGAGAGGAAAAATTCCAGAAGGAATCCCTAAATCCTCTCCTTAACAAATGATAAAATACAGTTTTCACAACACTATTAAAGAGTAAGCAAATATTACCAACTCCCTTGTCTTGTAGGTGGAGTAACTGAGAGGCTGCACAGGTTTGGTTTTTTTTTTTTTTGAAGGATCTAGAAATAGATCGCTGAGCCCTGCATGGCAGTCATGAATCTCATGCACAAGCCACAGGAGGGATGTGCTACATCAGTAATATATTTGACTATATTGCCTCTAATTTCCATCCAGAGATCCCATCCAAGGCAGGAATCCTAACTGTTAATGTTTGGCTGCTGTCTAGTTACATTAGTCACTTAGAAAATTTTGTTTCATGGTTCCATCTTGCTGATTTTCTTCACAGTGGCTGAAGAACACTGTCACTTATTTATGCCTTGTCTTTGAGCAGTTGAGGTCTGTGCAGTGACCGTAAAGCTACTGAATTTAAACCTTGTTAATCACAATGTTTGTTGTCCATATGGTTCTGCTTTGTACAGTCAGTTTTATTTTATTCAATGTCACTTCCTAGATTGTCGCCTTAGTCCTAATGTAGAAGAACTGTAACATGGCATTTCAGAACAAAATACGCAAGCTTAATCTGATATTTAGCTTTTGTTATTTAATCGTTTCTCCTTGATTTAGATTTGAAGGTCTTTCTATTCATGTTATTTCTGTAACAGGAAAAAACCAGTTCTGACTATTTTTCTAGAACTTGCAATTTTGATTCAGAGAGCATTTTTATTTGAAAACCTTTTACTTATGATATGCTGTGTAATATATTTAAAACATTTAAAAAAAAAAATCAAAAGCCTTCTCTATCTACAACTAAAACAAGAAAACATTTTTTTTCAGCATCTAAAATGTTGTTTTTATTTTTGTTTATATGACCTGTGCTGACCATGCATCCAGTATCTGTCAGAGATGGGGTGTTTATGTATATGCCACACACCTGTATTTATTTTTTATATAGTTGACCCATTTCTTGCTAAGTTTCTTTGTGTCCTTTTAGTTCTACTGTTTAATACTGGAGGTATAGGGAAGGAATCCTTATCTTCTAAAACAAATACATACTTCAGGTGACTGCAGGGTGGTCACGAATGGTGGTGGTGGTGTGACAACGATGCCAGGCCACAATCTGCACCTGCTGTGTTTAACTAACAGGGAGTCTTACTCCTGAAGCAAAGGCAAAAATTATTGATGTGACTCTTGTGGAACAGTCAGGAAACCATGAAAGAAGAGATAGGTGCACCCCGTGCAGGATGTATATTTTTAGGCCATCATTTTATGCAGCTGAGAGTAGAATTAATTTTTTCTAATGGTACTTGGTCTTTTAAAACATTTAACAGCCAGCAGAGAAATCTTAGAAACTGGTTTTACATTTTGGTCAGTAATACAATACAGGCTTGTTCGGTCAATTTGATGTAGCATCGTTAGCACTCTCCTTTAGTACTAAATGAGTACTTCAGACATGTTTAAAGTCAATATTCTTCTTTTAATGTATTATACATGTTAAGAATGTAAGTCACTGGTTTGAATTCCACCAAGATAAAACAGAAGTGTGGTCGCTGTTTTGCGCCCAGGGTAGGTGCACGTGTTGGTGCTTGCTGCTGGTAGTTCCTGTTAAAAGTGGGGGTTGTTGCCCAGTCTCACTCTAATGCACGTCCCCCTCCAGTTTTAGGAAAATGGTACATTGTCAGGGCCCAGCAGGGAACTTTGCATCACCACAGCTAGCACCATACCTAGTCTGTGAATAAACGGACTTCATCTTCTTTTGCTATTGATCCATCAGCTTTCATGCAAGCACTAAATTCATCCTTAAAAAATAATTAGCTCCAGTGTCTTGGCAGAATTCCAAGTAGGCAATTACATTCTGCCTGCTTAAAAATACCCCCTGTAGTTACAATTGGATAACTTATAGTGACAGATGATTGTGTGTTTTGTGATATGTTTTCAGTGTGGCTTTTTATCAGTGTGAAGTCTGCTGTAATGCTGGAAATACCTCACACGGCAAGAACCTATTGACCGGGATGCCTTATTAGCATGACAAAGAAAAATGGGCTATGGAAAATATTTCCCCAATATTTTGAAGACAAAAGAAGAGATTTAGATGTTCCTTGCGTGCTTCAAAATTTTGAAGAGAGTATCTATACTGTGCCTTTAGGCCTACGTGCGTTGATACACAAGAGAAAAACAAACCCGAACCTTGCTTGCTTTGTAGAACTCACTATTTATTATGGACTCAGGCCTGGCATTTGAAATGGTTGAGAAAACAGAAGGATTTTGTTTGTTGAGTGTATTACTTTGGGTTCAATTTGATGTTGGATTGTTTCAGAAACACTGTTTAATAGACCAAAAAAATAGATATGGAATAAAAACCATATTAGCTATGTGTCCCTTTCCAAGGGTAGTAAAGAATTAAAAACTTGTGTTCTTTTTTTTTTTTCCTCTTTTTTGACAGAGAAAATGCAATTTATAGTATCTAAATAGTATCTGGTATTAAATACTTTGAAAAGACTAGGAGGGAAGTTAGATTTATAGATATTAGATGAAGCACTAGATGATTCAAAAAAATCCTTAAGTAGGGGTAGGTGTAACCCCCATCTCCCTCCACGGTCGAAGACCAAAGCTCCATTTTTGATAAAGAAAATAATATGACTGAATGGGTCTGATACATTTTCTGATTATTTAAATTTTGTGATCTTTATATCGGTGAAAGAGGTGTAAGAGAATTTTCACATTTCATGCACTTGCCTTTTGTTATTGATGTAGATACTCAAACGGGCAGACATGATCTAGACATCAAGTCCTTGCAATTATATATTGTCAGTGGAGCATTTTAGGAGAACAAGATAGAGGGAAAAAAAAAAAAAAAAAAAGGTTAGCAACCAATGTGGGAGCTTTTCTGCCTTTCTGTTTTGTCTTCTGGTAATGGAAAAAATTTTTAGGAGTTCCCTTGGAGAGCATAAAGTAAATAATCTTACTGATCTTGTTAATTATGAGAGTCAGGAATATTCTGCTGAACAAGGGAGGGAAATTTGCTGTTGAAAAGTTTGTTTTGCTCCTGTAGCATTGTTAATTTGGGTGAGGTTGTTGGTTGTATAAGCTCTCAGAAACAAACTTCAGAACAATTTTGAGAATGACGTAGTAGCTCAGATGGTTAATGTATGTTTAGGTCTTCAGTTACCGCCTTTTCTTTTTCAGTTCTCTTTGTGTTGTTCTGTCTTTAAGCAGGGAAACCTGTCTGTCTGGAAATTGTAGAGGCAGTTCTATCACACAGCATCTGTTTCCAAATTTTGTATTATTTAGGAAACAATCAGAATAACTGCTTTTTATTTCTGATGTAGATTTTCAGTATAAATTCCCATATAAGTTAGAAAACACTGAGAATATGCACTCATTTAGGAGTTTCATCTCAAGTAGTTTTACTTTTTTTGCTACATCTCATTATGCATGATCTTATAATTTAATTAACGCTACCTCCATTCAGCATAACTGGTGCAGCTTTAATAGTGTGATTTAATTATTTAATGGCATAGTAATTCGTTCAACATTTGTTTTGTATTTGAAGTAACAATTTCTGTGTTTCTCCTTTTTCTGAACATTAGTCTAATCATTCCAAGTTAAGCAGGAAAAAAACCTGAAGCCAATTTTGGCTTTGATATGGTTTCCTTTTCGCAAGGTGTGATTTATTATGCTTTTTCTGCCCATAGGTAACAGGTTTGATTTCATTTCAGAACAGTGCAACTTGTGGTTGCCTCTTGCTATGGATGTGTTGTGTTGTGTGCTCTTGGTCCTATCCTCGGTGCTCTAGGATCTCAAATAGATTAACCCATGTGTATGTAGCCACTTTCTGTCCTGGCATTTTTGCTTTGTCAGTTTTTCCTTTTCTCTGGACATCCATAAATCCACCCTGTAGAGAGAGTTCTCCTACTACGCAGGTTCTAGATCTCAGATCAAATCTGAAGAACAGTAATTAGAAACACATTGCTTTAATGTCATCTTTCAAGTTGCTGCGAAGCCATTGACAAGGAATAGAGGCAAAAATTCTTCTTTGTGCCATTTGTTTGCAAAGTCACATTTAGTATTGGACTCTACAAGTAACATAATGCAGTAAATTTCTCTAATCTCTGGGATTTGCAGTGGCGTATGGAAGGATTAATGCTGTCTTGATTTGCAGACCTCAGCTTGAATTTCAGGCCTTCATAAAAAAGAATAAAAGGCTGGAAAGAGTCTACATTTATGGAAAAGTAGGAAATTCTTATCTGAATATACTGGGACATTGAATCTGATGCTAACCAGCAACGCTGATTTCAAGATAGTTATTTGCTTTACTTTGGGAAGGTAAAGAGGTCTTGGTCTCCAACAAACATAGTGTTCTCTCTAAGTTCAGAAACATTTTTCTGCAGCACTGGAAGTCTTCCACTAGCAGATATTTTCCTCAGAATAAGTAGTACGGACTTACCGCATACGAAAGTCAGTGTATCGCTCCCTATAAGGCTTACGCTTACTTTGCTGCATGAATAACGTGCTAGAAACTCCCTCCAGCTGTCACTCATCCTCTGTAGTATCCAGACTTCTGAAAGCTCCTTTGTACTTCTCCCTTTCACTCAGTGATTGCAGATTTCTGGAAGAGCCACTAGGTTGCCCTGAAGATATTTTCTTTTGAACTATTAAGGGGCTTAGTTCTGGCTATCAGCGCAGTTCTGTTGTGGGCCACTCTTCAGGATGGAATCGGGTTGAGTTTGTGTTTGCAGTGGATGGACCACCCATAAGAATGGCAACAAATCCATCTGTAGGGATGAAATGTTGATGAAACCATGCTGCAATCCCCTGTTGAAATTAGACCTTAATGCATCCATCAGCTTTTTCATCAATCTTTTTCTCAAAGCAAAACGTACGACATAAGAAGCAAAAAAGGTGCAGAACTCTGAATAGCTTAGGAATCCCTTACTTAACAAGATCCAATTGTCCTTATGTGTATTTTTGGCGATATCAGGTGCTTTGAGAAATTAAGATTTCTTATTTCACATAATTTCAGGATGGATCATACTCCAAAGCATTTTTTTTTTCCTGTTTGCTGTCAACAGATCAATTATTTCTTCACTGTAAGTTTCAAGTTACGCTTTGCCAAGGCAGAGTATGTGATACCAGTGTTGGAAGGCACGCGGTCTGTGGTGTCTGTACCTCTGCCACTTGGTGACACCTGTTCCTTCTTCAGAGGTATGCATTTGACATGATAGTTGTCTTGGAGGCAGCTGGAGAGGGACATCACAAAAAGTTACTGGGGCTGAAAACTCATTATTCCTGATTTGCAGGGACCATAGTGCTTCACAGATGCTAGTGATGGATTCTCGCCTATCCTCAAATACAGCAGAGGGGATTTTACAGCACAATAACAGTGACTCAACTGTGGATTCTAACTGTGATCTGTGCTACTTTATTGCTTCTTCTCTTTCTGTGGTACCTCAGAAACATAGCCTTTGGCAGCGAAGGATGTGAGTGGGCTGTGGTTATCTTGCCATTTATTCTTCTGCACATAGACTTGGAGCCAACTGTGGATCCCTAAGACTGCCATTCCCATCCTGATCTAGCGAAACACATGCATACCTACTGTGGATTCAGCAGCGTGGTTATCGCTGGTTAAGTCCTTGTCAAGATCGAATTTTGATGAGTGAAACACTGACCACCGGCTCTTGTTACAAAGCCTTTGCTGTAGGAGATCACTTCAGCTTTAGAGATTGATTCAGAGCGGAAAAGACATTCCAGCACCATGGGCTTTCCAGAAAACCTTTGCTTCTGCTGAGCCTCCACTTTGAAAGTCAATTTTTAAAGTCCTAAAGTAATACATTAATTGTACAAGTCCTACTGAAATCTTGAAACCCATTGTGACATGCAAATTGGCGATTGATTTTTAATCAAAAGATGACAGAGTAGGGAATATCGATTGGGAATGAACTGTATATGACTCGTAACTAACAGTGAGTGCTAACCAGGAATGCTGACTCCTAAGGCGACACTCACCCACAGAGGTGGATCAAATTCATGCTGGATTTTGAGATAACATTGTTTAAAGTAGAATTAAATACCGTATCAGTCACATGTTTGGTTTTCTTTCCACTTCTGCTAGTATAAATTTACAGTAACTCCACTGAAACAAAGTTCCTACCGGTGCGAAACTAGAGAAAGTGAGAAACATCTGGAGTCTGAGAGTTTTTAGGTAAACTCTTCTGGAGAAATCACAGGAGTCACATAATGGAAACATCCTATAATTTTTACTGTGCCTTTTTCCCTTGTTGCCACACGTTTCTGTTGCCTGGGTAACCGATCATGAATTGTTCATAGTAAGTGACCTTGTCATTGCTTTTATATACGCCATGTGTTATTGTGCAGAGGATATTTATAGAATTATGGAGGTAATTGTGACTGCCTGAAGACAAGCAGGTTTTGTTTCATCTAATTTTTTTCTGTAAAATAGGAGGCTGAAAACCAGAAGAGAGGAAAACACTAACATTTGTCTGCAGAATAAATCTTGCTATTATTCAGATAGGAACAAATTCAGCTAATAAGTCATAAGGCAGCTGGATGAAGAGTGGTCAGCTCAGCCTCCTGTATGCAGTGTTTTCATTTGATGCTCTTCTGGACTGGACTTAGATATATTCAGATTTACTCTTCTCTGATCAATATTTTTAGAGGTGCTTTTTAAAGCTATGACAAAGAGAGTGCATGATTCACACTTTGTGGAAAAAAAAAAAAAACAAAAAAACCCAAACAACACCCCCCCAACCAATGCCTAAACCAACCAACCAAACAAAAAAGCAACAATCAAACCAACAAACTTGTTTTCTCAACCATTCTGAATGGCAGGAGACACTGCTTATTCTCTTTGTCCTGACATTCTGTACAGAAGTTAATTAATATAAAACTCTACCAACATTTTAAGAGATAAATGAATAATGCTAGTTCAAATAGGAAAATAATATAAAGAGTGCCTGAGAGCCATGGAAGGCTTCGTAGCCATTTAGTGCATTCAGGGAGAAAAAAGGCTTTTATTACATAATCATCCTGGTGATTCTCTTCAAAGTTGTGTTGTGTAATTATTATTTTAATCAAGGAAAGTGTGGTAAGATCTTTGGGATTCAAGGTATAATTGGGACATAGGGATGAAGTTCATGTTTACCATACGGTTATAATTGTGGTGCGTTAGAGCTGTGCCTATCTGCACACACTTCGCCATCCTTTCCCTGCACGGTCCAGGAACCCCCCAGCTGGTCTCCACACAGCAGAAACAGCGGTTGGCTGGAGACAATGTCTGGGCTGGAGACCGCTGGGATGAGGGGAGGAAACCCTCACGGCCACCTTCCCAGCAAGCCTTCAGTACTTGTGAAGAGATCCCCTCAGGTGAGGGATTTGGACAGTCCCATGCAGCTCCTCCGGCGCGTACAGGCCAGTCAATAGGCACCACCTGCGTGCTGAAGGTGTGTTCATTCCTTGGGCAGAGCACGCGGCGCTCTTGGAAAGCCCCATGTGTGTTTCTTGCTGTAGAATTGACCACACCGTACACAGGTACTTTCAAATAGCCACTAGACACTCTGCTTGCAGATGCAGGAACGGTCATAAAGGTCTGATACGGTAATTGCAAGATGTTTTGAACATAGTTTAAGGTAATTTATAGCAACGGGTCATTCAAATGCTTGAATACTCCTGTTGGACCACGGGTCAGCTGGATTGTAAGAATTCAGCCAAACAGTAGCTTCGGTGTCTGACGTGATCCAGCTGGAGCTGCCATTGCAAGGACCCCTGTGATGCAGAGCCCTATCCCCAGATGAGCAGCGACTGACCGTCCTGTTCCAGAGGTTGTTCCCTGCATGAACACTGTGCAAAAGATCCCGATACCTTAAGTATTGTTTTATTTGAAGCAAACAGTGTGCCCATGAGTGTCTTTGTAGCAAAAGAAACATGCTTATATCCATTTAGCAGCCAACTGGAATTTCATGATCAACTAATGATGTCTTGAAACATCTGTCACGCCTCTGGAATTACCTACTGATAACAAAATGGCTCTGTTTTATGAATTACATATTATTGAGTTAACTTCAGCTGTGTAGTGGTGCAGCACTGAGTCCATCAGTAGAAGAGCTCTTACCCAATATTTTACATAATACAAGAAAGCAATAAGCAAAAATAGAGAGGAGCTTGCCCTGTGAATTTCGTGTGCTAAGTATCAAGTGCTCAGTTGGACTAAATGGTGTAACAGTACAACACCGAGCCATTTAAACTGTCATTTTAAAATGGCTGGGAATGGTAATCTCATGGGAGGGATAAGTAGTCTTATCTGCCCCCCCATTCATTATCCACTTAAAATATTCTTTTTTCCCCTGTATCATAGGTGTGCTATGATAAGACTAAGCCTACCAGCCTGACACTGAATAAGTTTATACAAAGAACTAACGTTTGGATTGTATGTACTTCCACTTAATATGCTATCAAGCTACTCTGATTTTGTGTAACCTCTACTATGCCTGTATTTAGTGTATCAAGCCACCCTGTTCTGGTGTTTCCACAGTTCATTGCTTCCTAAAGATCTGGCGCACGATGTCAGTATAGCTACGGGTACCATAAGCTAGATAAGTATTGGATCTTTGGAGAGAATGATAGAGGGTTTTTTCATTATTTTGCCTGAGAGGGGTTAAGGACAGGTGACAGAAACCAGGTACTTTGGATAAACTTCAAGGCCCTGAGGCTTCTTTCTTTAAAAAGGTATGTACAAGTAGTACCGGATCTGTAGGCTTACTTTGCATCCACCTGGGCATTGTCTTATCTTTAATTTGTGCTTATACTCACTTGGAAACACCACTCACTTTGCTCCACATTTCTCCCTGTCTGAAGAATGAAAGTAATCCTTAAGATTTTGCAGTTTGTTTGTTATCAATAGGATTGCAGTTAGCTCTTTGAATTTTTTTTTTTTTTTTGTCTTGTATGCTTGCACATCCTGAATGCAATTTTTTTAAGCAAGTTAACATTCTGTTGCCATCCGGTGGAGTAAGTTGTCTTGTTTACATTTGAGCGTTGTAAATGAGGCTTAAATATATACTATTAACACTCTTCTGTAAATGGTTTTGTGAAAACCATTTATTATCCATTTGCTTGAGGGATTTGCTCGCGCTGCAGTGGTCAGAAACAGTATGTTAAATGAGATATATCGAGCAGAAGAGATCTGCATTTATGGGTAGGGTTCTGGATGCAAGGAAGAAACCCACAGGGCATCAGTTACTTCCACTGTGTGGAGAAAAAGTTCCTTTTTATCCGTGAGCATGTTGGTTTGGGTAGACTTGTGTTTTTGCAGTCACAGAACATGCCTAGGTGGCAGTGTGGAGGGCACAGTGAGCAGTCTGCGCACTGGAGGAAGTCTGTCTGTGCTCTAGCAGTGCTTAGTCCAGAACTGGGATATAGGTCAGCACTTACAAACTAGTCAGTCGATTCACTTGGTGATGGCAGCTCCTACTGATTCTGATTGCAGGGAAGGTCGTCACTCAGGGAATCATATAGCTGATCAGTCTGCTCACCGGTGGGTCTTTTAAGGAGGTGAAGATAAATAGCAATTGCAGTGATAAAGCATAAATACAGGGACCAAAAATGTCAACAGTCACCATGTGTATGTGACTTCAAAATCCAAGACTATAGAATACATTAAATTTACTTAGTAACTGCTAGAAGTTAGCAAAGCTATAGTTACGTGAGATTGATCAGATCTGCGTGTCACTTTTTTTTTATTGATGTGGTAGGGTCAGGGCCTTTTCCACTCTTCTCATTCTTCATAAGTTATTCAGTAGCTTCCCCATTTCCTATTCCGTTAAGGGGCTCTATAGAAAATTAGAGTCTGCTCTGTAACTGGGATTTGTAGGTGGAAATTCAATGCCAGTGGTATTTTTTTTTTTTCAAATCCATGAGTTCCTGTCCTGAAATCAAATGCTTTTAATCAAACACATTAGTGAAAAAGAGGGCATTAAGAAATTACAAAAAAACCCAGGAAGGAGTATTTGAAAATACTTTTTTGTATTCTTTCAAGTTTTTTTACTCTTAAATAAGATTGTATGGGATTACGCAGAGCAGTTGGGTTGACCGATAATGGCAATTTAAATTGCATATCACATTAGTGACTGCATCGTCGAGAATGATCCATTCAGTTCCAAAATGCAGACTGCCACCTACAATTCTACATGAGTGTTTGTTTCTTTGCACATCTGCAAGATCTGGGGCTAAGATGCTTGAGATACTTGCTAATTAATGTCATCGAGTGAATGATGCTACTTACAAAAACCGAACCTATGTGTATGTGTCATGTGCTTGATGCAGAAGCTTAAAGTTGATTCAGAAACATGAAGTCAAAAAGGATCTTAAGATTTTCAGTTGGATTCTGACTTTGAGGACAGCATGCAACAGTTTCTTCTTAAAGACACTTAAAATATCTTTTCTAGTAAAGGTTTAAGGGTTGAGTTATTAACTCCACAGGATTTGAAAAATCATAGAATGATAGAATGGTTTGGGTTGGAAGGACCTTAAAGATCATCCAGTCCCACCCCCCTGCCATGGGCAGGGCCACCTTCCACCAGCCCAGGTTGCCCAAAGCCCCGTCCAACCTGGCCTGGAACCCTTCCAGGGAGGGGGCAGCCACAGCTGCTCTGGGCAGCCTGTGCCAGGGCCTCACCCCCCTCACAGGGGAGAATTTCTTCCTTCTGTATAATCTAAATCTCCCCTCTGTCAGTTTAAAACCCTTACCCCTCATCCTACCCCTACACCCCCTGATAAAAATCACGACAGGGCTATTCAGTTGAAAGTTACTCGCAGTTCTTTTAAAATACATAATGGGATTTTTGAAGTGCTCCATAGAAATCAGTTGCATGCAGAACTTTGAGTCGCATTCTTCACAGTCCGGGCTAGTTCAGCAGATGCGCTTATGCTTAACAGGAATGTTTGTTCAAAAGTGAACAGCAGTTAGAACAGTTAGGAAGATAATAAAAATTACTGCCTTTCTGGGAAATACCTAGCTGGCACTTGGGAAGAAACAAAGTGCTACTTCTGAAAAGCCCTCTGAAGCTCTAGAAGAGAGACACTAAGTTTGAACAAACATCTGTATACTATGCTAAAAAGAAAGCTGTTTTGTGTGGTGTTTTTTTTTTTTTTTTGTGTGTGTGTGTGTGTGTGTTTTTTTGTTTGTTTGTTTTGTTTTTTTTCTTAAAAGGTTTTTTCTTAACCGATTAATGGTCTTTTAAATAAGCTATGGTAACTTAAAATTGATGAATGAACAGTTACTTGTACATTTGTTTTCCACACTTAATACTTCGCTGTGCTGTATCTTACGATGATTAGGGGAACGTAGATCCCACGTTTACAAACTCAAATATATTGTATTATAATGTAGATATAATGTGCAGTGGCACTAAAACTGTTGGTCATTAAGCTGGGATATGTCATTGTCACTGTAAAATATAAACCCATATAGGTTTTGTCTGTTGTTAAATTATTCAATATGCTCTGCTTTGGTATACTTTATGGGTATGTAAAACTTTGTGAGATAAACATTGAGAGGTGGCATTCATATAGCAGGTCACAACTGTGAATTTATTCTGAGATACATATTCCAAAACCTTTCAAAGAATGTTAATGTTACTTTTATAGATACTACTGTGCATTAATTCTTAGGCTTTTTCTTTCATTTCAGTCCCATTTTGTCATTTTTCTGCATTCGTCTCCAGGTCATAAATTGTCTGCAAGTCTTGCTTTATTCTGCAGTTCCTTATCCTTTCTGCTCACACAGTTTGGGCTACATCTGAAGTTGAGAATCTCAAATTTCAATTCGGTTTTCCGATACCCCACCTGCAACCCTTTTGGTTTGGAGCACATTTGTGTTTCACATTTAGGATGTGAGGATTACAGTAAAGCTCTGGATTCCTGTTCAGCTGTCTCTTTTAACTCAGAAGTACTTTTAAGTGTCTTATCTTTTAGTTTTTTGCAAGTCTCCAGCATAACACAGTGAGTCTGCACTTGAAGAGAGTATGTGCACAAAGTGTGTGTATTTATCTGTGTTTGCTGAAGATGAACCTAACTTTTTGCATGAGCAGACAAATTATCATTTTTTTAGAGAAAAACGTAAAAATAGTAAGCAGTGTACATATACACTGTATCTTATGGTAGAAAATGTACTGCTGCTTTCCGGCATATTCAGTGTCAAGTGTTCGGACCGGAAGATTTTAAATATTAAGGTGTAACATAGGGAGTTAGGAATTGAGAAACTGAAAATGAGGGTTGTACAAGCTCAACCTCTCAGAATGAACAGTTTGTCAGGGTCGTTCAGAGGCATCCTCAGCATCCAGCACAGGGCAGCCTGTTCTCTGTCCTATTGCACATTCAGAAGGTGCAGTTGTGGTTATGGGTTGAAGACCCTAAAGCAGTTCTGAGATACTACGGCACCTTGTTGCCTACTAGCTCTGGGTGGGCAGGAGGAGGTCATATTAATGCTTTAATGGCACATTAATTCCTTATGGACTATGTCCTATTTCTCCTTATTGATAGTTACTCCAGGTGTGGTGTATCTTAGCTCGTATACCTCTGCACTTCTCTGCTGCCACCATTTGACATAATGAATTATAAGAATATCTCCTTGGCACAGGATAATTGAAACTGTGTGTATCCCGGATCTCCATGGAGGAGAAGGCTTGGTCACCTATGAACCCTCTGCCCACTTCCTAGTTCATGATATTGAAATAGGAAACAGAAAACACTGCTAAATCTGGAGCTGCCTCTGAAAAGGATGTTCTCTGTTATCAGCCAAGCTGCCTGGGACACTGGTCTAACCCGTCATGCTTGAATCTTTGGTCACTGCTGTACAGTTACCTGTTTAGTAGTTGGTGTTATCTGGATGTTGATGATTCATAAATAAAATGTGTTGGTGTGCTAATAGCTGTCATGTTTGTAGCTAATCAGAGCATTGCTAACTGCAATCAAACTCTGTTTTCTAAACTCGCTAAATTATTTTCTGATACTGAATTTACTGTCGCTGTTAAAGTAAGTTGTGACTTTTCTCATTCTAGCACTGGAGTTTCTCAGTTCTCTTCCAGTCATTTGTTGCTATTATAAACTCCAAACTGAGTATCAGTAATTTTCTGTACAGGCAGATTCTCTGGCTCACGTTCATTCAAGTTCTAGCTCCAGACTTATAAATGAGGCTTGTGAGTCTCTCTGGAGATGTTTAAGAGTATACGATAGTGTTTAGCCTCTCAGACCATTGGATGACGCTGCTGTTCGACACTGATAAAGGTGGATGAGTGGTGTTCAAGAGTGAAATTTCACTCTTGAAAATGATTGTTAATAACTGTAAGACCTTCAGCTGCTTAAAATGTTGTTTCTGAATTAGTCACTGGTAATGGCAGTTGCGAAGCCTGGCAGATCCCCACATACGAGCTCTGTTCTGCAATGATAGTGCACTTGCATTTGCTTCCGTGGTGATATTGAAGCAAATGAAAGCACACGCGATCATTTTCTTGACTCAGCTATGTTGCGTGGTACATCATATCCTACTTTATTTAGTTACAGAATCAAATGACTCATGTCTGTGTTGAAAGGAGTGCAGTTGCTGATTTCTGTGGGCTAAATGACAAATAGATGCAGATTGGGAGGGTTACACCTACAACTCATGCTCCGTAGGTGCCAACAGTTCTTTTCAAGGTGGTCAAAATGATATGTATCTATATAAATGCTAAGCAGTTTTTCTGAACTTGTGTTTACCTTTGAAAGCAGCTTTGAAAGTTGCTGAATCTATTTCAGAATTGCAGAAGGTTCTGTTTAAAAGCTTGACTAGTTTTTTTTCAGCTATATGTCTGCTTAACCAAAGATAATACCCTGACCTAGAAGTCTCCTTTAAATTTAGCCACCAACAAAATAAGAAACATGGACCCTACTATTCAGACAGTACAATAAATAATTGGTATCTAAAATCTGTGGTGATTTTTTGAAGTTTTTGTTTTGTTATTCTGTAATAACAGCTAAAAACTTTAAGAAATAATTTAATAAACGTGCAGCCTAAAAACAATCTCTTTTTTTTTTTTTTTTTTTTTTCTGAAACATTTATTCTGCTCTAATGTTAAGGTTTGGGTCAGCAGACAAACATTTGTGTTGTTTTTGGCATGTCTAAACGCCTTAAATTTTTGTAGGCATTTAGCTTGGGTTATACTTGACTTCAGTTCTTCTAAATAATTAATTTTATGAAACATTTGCTGGTTGTACCTCTAGATATGAAATGTGTGATTCATTTCTTTAACAACAAAAAAACCCGTGCCTCTTGAGAACGTCTCTGAGAAATAAAAAATCTCATTGTAGGTACCTATTCTGTGCTTTAAAAATATTCCTTTTTTTTTTTTTTTTTTTTTTTTTTTTTTACATGGGAATTTTGTTTCCTGTTCTGGTGGTGTGTAGGACAAGCTAATCAAAAATTAATCACTAGGCTTCTGCAATTTTTCTTGGTAATGCATGAAAAAAAAGAATATTTGTGACTATACCATAGTGAGGTAAGGAAATACTAGTGGTCCTTTCTGGAAAATGATTAGAGAAACTTATTTTTCCGTTAGTTTTGTTTGGGTTTTTTGTTGGTTTATGTGGGGGTTTTTTTGTTTGTTTGATATTTTTTTTTTTGTTTGTTGTTGGTTTTTTTACTACTTTTCTCCCAGAAAGACCCCATTTTAGTCCCGTTTCGATGTCATTTAATTTCTGTAGGTTCAGGCACTTACAGGAGATCCAGAGGAGCGTTTTATATAGCTCTGTTCTTTATTACTTTTGGGTCAGTCAGGCCCTCATCTTACAAGTACATCTGTGGTTTATTTTTATGTGCATGAGTGGTCTCCGTTTAGTTAAAATGTGTTTGCAGAATGAGGGTCTGTAATTTTCTCCAGACACTGGCTCTGATATGCTCTTTTTCAGAATCAAAATCATTATAAAACTTGATGACAATGGTTCAACTTCCACCTGATACATACGTGTGAGTGGGGAAACTTCAGGTCTTGAGATAAGGACTCCCTGGAAGTTGCCTCTTGTAACCAGGCACTTCAATATCTGTAATAAAACCCTTCACTTTACTTCACTCAACTTGATGATAAAAAGTGTTTTGGTTTTGTTGTGTTGTGGGTTTTGATTTGTGGGTTTTTTTTTGTTTTTGGTTTTTTTTTTTTTTCTTTCCCCCTACTCTTTCTCCCTTCCCCTGAGGAAATAGCTGAGTTTTCTAATAACTGAAACTGTTGGCTTTTAAAAATTAGCTTGAAATACCTCCAGGAACGTCATTTGGCCAACTTCAAGGCAGCTCCTAAAATGCTTAATGCTTTTGAAAGTCAAATTAAAGATTTGTTTCATTTAAGTTGTATAGTTGGCTAAGATTAAACAAAGTGCCCTACTTGCACATAGCAATCTACGTGAAATGGTTTTTTGATCGTCTTCATGCATATCTAAAATACACCTCCAATTTCTTTTCAGGATCTAAGCTTATTCAGCTTTTACCATAATGGTTCATTAGCCTCCTAGGCTTTTTTCTTAAGAGTTGCAGTCAATTTCCCATCTTTGCTGTTTTACATTAAATCACTTCGATTTCCTTAACAGAGTGAGGGCAGAGAACAAGCAAGAATCATGGCAAGAGGGGTTATTCAGTGTGGATACATTATTTCTGCTTCGCACCATACTTCCAGTATTGCAAAGTTTTGCCTCTGGCTGCAGCTCTGCTAAATTTATGAAGTATTCCCAATTCTTAGAGAATGATTTAAGTGCATGGTGCTGATACCACTTCTTGTCGGTGCTCATTATTCGGAGATCAATGGGACTTTACGTGTGGGTAGAGCCAAGAAAGGGTTTAAACCTTCAGCTCACTGGAGCATGTTGCAGTGTTCCACTCTAAAGCTCTTTGCAAAACCGATAGTTACTCATTCAGATACTTCCACGGAATGTAACTGATATGAAAAATACATCTGTTCTGTAGCATATATATATATATATATGTAGTGTTGGAACGTGCTTTCTCGCCCCTTCGGCGATGTGCTGTGTGTTGTTTTGCCTCTGGTTGCAGATGGTTTGAATTTCTTTGCGCTGTCTATGTAACCGGGCAGAGACTTTTGTGATCACTCTCTATCCTCAATAAATTCAAGAGAGAAATTGCAGCCCACTGAGCTGAGCTTTTCTCCTTGGTTTCAAACGGCTGAAGTTCTGCCTTTTCTGCAGTGATCACACGGTGCGTTCTCAGTTAATGACCGAGGTACACCGTCAGGTACTTGCTGCTTTTCTCCACAGAAATCGCTGTTTCCCTGGTACATACTGTGTTTATCAGCACTGTTTCAGCCACAAATCCAAACCACAGCAGCACATGGGCTGCTATGAGGAAAGTGAACTCCACCCCAGCCAGACTCCGTGTGACGACTTTGAAAGTGATTTTAAAGAGACTCGGTGCTTTTTTTCGGATGTATCATTTGCTCTTTAGGTGTAGAGTTTTACCACTATGATTTCAGTGGTTATGAGCTTGGTAACTTTGTCAGAAATTTTGGAAGAAGGCTTTTTCTGTAAGAGATGAAGGGATTCGGTGATGTTAGCTGGCAAAAGAAAAACCCGGCAAGATTACTTTTTTCAAAAACAGTTATATTCAATTTTCACAAGTTTACCACTACCATGAGGAGATACATTCCTTAAACAAAATCTGTCCGTAAAACCAATGTAAATGTACTAAGATATCGCTGACCTCTTAATTAACCACTTCCATAAAATCTGTTATTAACCATGCTCTGGAGAGTTTTAATACCTTTTGTACCATTACACTGAAATGCAATTTAATGAAAAGCATGGTTTATTTCTCTTGATATTTGATCTTGTTAACGCTTTCTTGGCAACTCTCTGTGTAGTCTAACAAGCAGCTCCAGGCTGTAGGACTCGTGCACTTCTGCAGTACCCCCTGAACTGTACCCTTGGGAGATACAGGATGTTAAACGCGTCCTGTTGATAGTAGGATCTGGGCCCTTAAATATAATTTTCAATGTGGGAAACAAGACCAAATGCTAGCTGCACAGTAGTATAAATTATAGGCAACGAAGGTGGTAAATTGTTTGGAAGGGTTATGACACGTTCTGTGTATTTCCTGATACGCAGTGTTTTCCTGGCAAAAACTTCCATGGCAGCACAAAAGAATTTACTTGTAGCATTTCATACCATGAAACACTGGCTGCTGAGATCAGTATTAATTTGTTTCTTGCAGCTTCAGGTTTTGCCAGAAGGATGGTTTTGCTATGCTGAAGTAGGCTGTTTAATTAACGGTAGCCTGCAGTATTTCATTGTTTCTGCCTCAAACTTGTGAAAAATTGAGTTCCGTTTGCCATCATCCTGGTTTGCCTTACAATTTACTTATTTGTCAGTGATCAAGTAAGAGTGCAAGAGATTTCACTCCACGTTAGAATAACATAAAACCGAGACAGGTTTTTGTCTCCTGAAAACGTAACGGTGAGCATACCTCCCTCGAAGTATGAGGAAATCGTAGTGGTATCATTTTACGCACAGTAGTCATTGTTTTGAGAAGCCAAGAAATTCCTTAGTGCACAGTGAAAAGCAAATGTCTTCGGTGTGTGGAAATAAGTTGGGATGATTTCTGTTTGGAAGGTGCTCGCTATGTCGTTCTCTTCTTTTTCCCCTTCATATATTGTTAGAAAAGCACTCATACAAACTAATTGAAGTGATGAAAAAGCAGCGCTTTTATTTTTTGAGAGTTTAATCTGTATATGTTTTTAATTCCTATTGCTTTGAGAGATCAATTGTCAAAGCTATGAATCATAAAGATGAAGAGGATGACGATTGCTAAGGGTGAATAAGAAACAAAAGGCTGTGATGCTGTTGGAATGAAACAATCATTTTTGTGGAAACTTCCTTTACAATAGAAAATTGAGATGAATGAGCACAAAATCTTTTGTATTAATGAATTAACTTTCTAGTCTGTATATATTCGCTTTTCATAACAGTTAAATAGTTTTTAATCTGTCTTTATGATAGCTCTACAGGGCATTTAGAGAGGAATACTGAAGTATGTGAAGGATTTAATTTCCATAATTTGTGTTTCCTAGTTAAGAAGTAGTAGATGTACTCTCTGTCCATTCTGTTTCCTTCAGAAATACGAGGAAATACCCACATTTTAGGGCAATATTAGTAAAGTATCGGAAGGACGGAAACACTAGCAGTGATTTGCAAAGGTTAGCAGTGATGTTTATTCTGAGAAGTAATAAGGAAATGGTAAATTAAGTATAAAATGGTTCAGAACCTGTATTGGAACTACTGAATTTTTTTTGAAGGGGAGAGGTGATTAGTGGATGCTGAGCTAAGTTACAGGTACACTTTGACTTTAGCCTCTTGTACTGGTAAATGGTTGTTCCTCATTTTCCAACATTTTTGATGTATTTGTCAAGTTGACTTAGTAGTCCATACCCAAGTATGATTTTTCATTTAAAAAAACCAAACAACCCTCATTTCTCATTTGCTATAGAGTTACTCTTTTTTTTTTTTTTTTTTAAATCTCAGTCATTATCACTTTGCTTTTAATTAGCATTTATTGTTTCTAAATGTATGGAAAGTGTTCTGTGAATGCATAATTTAAAAAAGTTCCCCTATGAAAAAACTTTCAAGCAGCTTACAAAATGAGAGCCCAGTGGTGGATACGGTTGAGAGGTAGGGAGCATAAAATTGAGCAGCAATATATGTACAATGGCAACCTTGCCTAGTAAGAGAGGAATTGGTTTTTTTTCTTGGTGTTTTGTTCTGTAGGTAGTATGGTTGGTGCGACTTGAAAGCAGTTGGAGAAGGTGAATCTCCAGTTCTTTAAATCTGTGTTCTGTATCCTAGTAGGTAGCATGGGGTGAGTGCACCGTCTTTTCTAAATGTTTTCTTTGGAGAATGTACCCAGCAGGAGACAGAAGCTGACGTTGCCTGTTGGCAGAGCGTATGTCACTTCTCTCTAATGAATAGAAAAGAAATATAGGGTGAGGATGAGCCAAAAATATTTTCATTTTTACTTGAAGTCAGAACACAAAACAAATAGAAAACCTTTTTGCTTTATGTTAATCCTTCCAGTACTTGAAGGGAGCCCGCAGGAAAGAAGGGAAGGGACTCTTTATCAGGGGGTGTAGGGGTAGGATGAGAGTTAATGGTTTTAAATTGAAAGAGGGCAGATTTAGATCAGATCTGAGGCAGAAATTCTCCCCTGTGAGGGGGGTGAGGCCCTGGCACAGGCTGCCCAGAGCAGCTGTGGCTGCCCCCTCCCTGGAAGGGTTCCAGGCCAGGTTGGACGGGGCTTTGGGCACCCTGGGCTGGTGGAAGGTGGCCCTGCCCATGGCGGGGGGGGGGTGGGACTGGATGATCTTTAAGGTCCTTCCAACCCAAACCAGTCTGTGAATTCTGTATCAGGTTTGATGCTTTCCAAGTAATCGATATAAAGTATATAACAAATCATCAAATCCTGCCTTGAAAGTTCCCCTGGAATCCTTTTAGATGAAGTTAGAAATTGAGAGAAAGCTCAGTGTTTGTCTATGAATAACTGTTGACACTGTTGTACTGCTGCGGAGAAACTCTACCTGTGCTCAGGTTTTTAATTCTCTAGAATTGTCGGAGGATGTTGTTAATTGTTTATAACTTAGATCTCCAGTATACACCTCAACTTCTGTCTGACTGTGACGTAGTATTCAACCAAGCTCATGTTCCTCAGTTTAAGCAATTGGAAGTGTGGGTGTATATGGCTTGGAGGTTGGCAGATCTGACACCTCGGGCTGTGGACATTAATGATTTCCACTAACTTAGGACACAGTGAAAGACCTGGATGGACATATTTTAGCTGAATCAATTTTTCTCCAGCATTTCTTCTGTAACTGGGATTTTGGAAATACCCAAAAAGTAGAATAAGGAGTTGAGTTTCTTTCAGAACTCACAAAGTCCTGGAGACTTGGAAACAAGGACAGAAGGACCATGAAGTGATCCGTGAGGACAGAAAACACTCTTAATTCATCCAAGAAGCCTTTTTTTAAATTTTTTTTTTATTTATTTATTTTTTAATGGCAGAGCTAATTAACAAAGTAGGAATCTGCAGCCAAGAAAAGAGACTGTGAACAGGAGATTCTACGTGGAGGTGGGACGATTGTGGAGTCCAGAGCAGTGCTCAAACCTAAGGACAATTTATGATCAAAATTCTAAAGAAAACTGAGTCCAATGTGGATTTTCTTTGTGTGGTCCAGATTTCAGTGTTTCTAACGGTAGCTTAAGAACAGAGCGAGTGCTTTTGAAAAGTCTGTGTGGTTGTTTGCAGCAGCTCCCATATGTCTTCCTTGCTGATGTAGCGTGATGCCAGGGTGGCTTTGCAGCTTTCGGAGAGCTGGAAGAAAAGGCAGCTGGAGCCTGTGTCTGCCTGCACCTACTCATGGTAGATAGGGTACTGCTCCATAGCCCCAACTCTGCCCCGTAGCTCCCTTCAGATTTATGCAAGAGTTGCTTCCCAGTGGTATGTGGTGGCAGACTTTCCGAACTATGACATCACACCCAATGTGATTTTAAAAATAGATTACAGGATTTTGACTCTGCTTCTCTTCTCCTGCTGCCTTCTTCTGTGCAATTTGTATCTTGTCATTTAAAGGGCCACAGTGAATAATTTGCAAGGCATTAAACCTTCAAGTTTATTTTAGTTTCACAAAGTGAATTCTTGAAAGGACTTATTTGCATAATGCATTTTTGGTTGTTTTTAGATAAAAACACAATTAAACAGGAAGTATAGCTATCCTAGAAAAACAGAGCAAGAGGCTTTTGAGTTGGGAGCGTAGCTATTTGCAAGAAGTCTGTGTTGGGATACATCAGAATTACTTGAGCTTGTAAGATTTAAATGACTTTCTCATCTCAAAGATGTATTTGCAATGTAAATGTATGAGATACATATGAAAGGCGAGAGATCTAAACAAGGAAGCACAGCCTTTGCTTGCCTTAGTGTGTTCTTTCATGCAGGTGTAAGAAGTTTTTAAAAAAAAAAAAATGCAAGAAGTGCAGTGGGATCATGAGAGAAAAGCCTAGCAAAGCATGGCAAGCTTACAAAGTCTTGAGGGGAGGGAGGGAAAGAATAGCTGCCTCCTTTTCTCAGCAGATCTAAACTGCCGTGGAAAATGAAACCCTAATTTTAAATAGTTAAGAAACCTTTCCTGCCTGGTATGGGTCAGTGTCATCATTCAGTGTGCCTTGCCATAGCTGATTCTGAGTTCTCAGTTCTCATGGTGGATGGAGGTAATAAGTAGTAATAATGAACAAGAATAAGACTTTTTCTCTGATTTTTTTGGTGGTAGATAAATCCCGAGGATTCAGTGATACCACAGACCAAAATTAGCATTATGGTGATTAAGAAATGTGGTAGGTCTAGGCTTTGGGATCTTGACAGCATTGTAGCCAAAGTTACGTGTAAATTGCAGAGTATACTAGGAGCTGTTGAGTTAAAATTGATAAAATGATTAAAGCAATGGAACGTAAGTAGTTCGGAACTGGTTTGTGATAGGTGAACAGCTAAGCGTAAGGGCTGAGCAAGTCGGGCTATTTCTGGAGCGTATGTACTCGCACAGCTTTTGAAGGCAGAGTACTTAGTCTGCTTTGAAAAAGCTCCAGGAGCCTAAAAATAAAGATGATATTTTTATTATCTGATTGGCAAGTTACATGAGCATGATTTACTTTTTTTTTATTTTCTTTTTTTTTTTTTTTTAAATCACAACTTTGGAGGGTGTGTTGTTTGCACTGTGTGGCATTCATAGTGAGGAACAGATTAAACTTGGGGAAAAAACCACAAACAAACCCCATCCTGTTTTTGCAATGTTTTGTCTCATGACACCTCTCATTCTGGTTTTCATTATTTGATAGACTTCGGGTTCTTAACGTGCTTTGGAAACAGCCTGTGCTAACACGAGTCTGAAAGTCAATGAAGGTAGGATGTACAGGGCAACCATCACGTTCGCTTGATATTACGTCCGTCTTCTCTCTTTTTATGCCCATTAATATTTATTGTTTGTGTCAACATTATGGGTATTTATGTGTATTTCAGAGTATGCGTATGTATGGGCATATTGATGCTCCTCTATGTAGGCTGGGGAAGACAGCAACAGGACAAGCGAACAGAATCCCTGCATTGAAACATGGTGTTCGTTGAGGCCGGTGGTTAATTTCTCTGCGTAGGAAGATTTTAAATATTTTTTGTTTACTGATAGCAATACTGTGGTAAGATTTTGTCAGTTTTTAGCATCTCACAGTAAGTCTTACATAAAAGTCTGCTTGGAAGGTGACAGCTGAAAAAAAGAAAAAATGATCGAATATCTTGGTTCATTTAAATTCTCAGTTCATTGAAATAATGGTCTGAAATAATAAATATATATTAATAATTAACATTAATAATTAATATATTAATAATATAAAATATCAGACGTGTAGTAAATATCTGTCTGAAAATTATCTTTTGCTTGGGCGATAAAAAATATCCAGCATTCGGCATTCAGGTGGCATAAAATTGCTTATCTAGGCAGGACAGTGCACTTGAATTGCTATTTTGGTCCCTTCAGAACCAGAGTGAAATAGTATACCAAGGAGATTATGCTGTTAATCAGTGAAACCACTTGAGCAGCACTAAATAAGTCACATTAATGTAACTTCAAGGATACCTGATGTCTGGAAACCTGTCTAGAAATCTCTCGCATTCTCCTTCTGTAAATCACTGTGATGTAATGTAATAAATAAATAATAGTCAACTGACCTTTGCTTTTGGAAGCTTCATCCTGCAATTTGAAAACCATTTTGCTGTATTTAATAGGAGTACTTGCCTCTACGTAATGAAAATTTTCATCACGGACTAAAACTTTAATGTCTGCTTTATGATGCTATTATGGTTATGGAATTATTTGAGCCTCCTTGAGGTAAAATGTCGTTGTTTGCTTTTGTTTATCGAATTGTTGTAGCTCTTGCTTCAACTCTTTAAAATCTGCTTTGCCATCAGAGAAGATTCCTTTTACCCAAGAGCTGGTGCCTTTCAGTACCACTGTGAATCTGCCCAGGTAGCATTTGGGCTGTGGTTCAAATTAACATTTAAATCCTGTCTGAAGTTTAGTTTAGAATGATCTCTTGCACTTCTGTTTTATCATGGTATTTTCATATCCTTTGTTTGTGGATTTATTTGGATGTTATTTCTTTGAGGTTGACTAAATTCGCATTTGAGATCTGTAAGCACTCATCTGAAATTGATAATGTCGTTGGGTGAGATTTTATTTTACTTGAGTATTCAGTTGAAGACGTAATCAATACTTCTTTGTTTTGACTGGATGAGGAATAAAACTATTGACGTCACTGAGTATTTCTCGTTTTTTCTTCCTTTACTCACACACTAATGAATTCATAATGTATAACAGACAAGCATGTTATTTCATGCTGCACAATCAATATTAATTTTAAAATGTTTCTTTTCCCGCAACTGCAGGCAGATCAATTCCTATATGATAGCCTGGTTTTGAATGTTCATACGTCTTTGTTACTGTGTTTGGGAACTCAGATGCTGTCAACACCACCTGGATAAGAAATTGTTTCATTGGAAGTTATTTCCTTAAAATATATGAGGTTTTGGAAAAAATTAAAAACTTGTTCCGTAGAGCATTTATGCATTGAAGTGCATAGGAAGTAATTTCAGAAATCAAACTGTCATTAACTAACAAAGTAAAAGCAGCTGATTTTGCAGGCCAGCAGCATGAGTCAATTCATCAGTGAAAATTTGTTGGGAATTCCTTTCATTAATAATGCATCCTTTAAGTCAGTTGGTTTTGCACAGCAAGGGGTTTTTTAATCAATTTTGCATGCGAAAGCAGTGCTGGCAATTGGAAGATCTTGAACTGCCATTCTTCCAAGTGTTCTCTGTGTGATTTTAACACCATGAGGAACGTTAGAATCAACTTTCATCGGTTGAGTAAGATTATTTCATTTATCTCTTCTTAGAGATGCAGTATTTGTCTTTGTTTGTTTGTTTGTTTAGTTTTATTATTGTTATTACTATTATTAAGAAATCCAAAGAAAAACGCTGTGCCTGTTTTGAGGGGTTTCCCACTGCCACTGCGAGAATGTCTTTAGGAATCAAAGGCTTGGACTGAGATGATTTACAGTTCTAACCGTGTCTTGGCATCCTCCTTAGCGTACGTCTGGAAGTTTTTACGCAGTTTGTAAGAAAGTAAAATTTCACGAGAAGCGTAGTTTTGTGGGAATTTGTGGTGCATAACGAGAGTGTAAAACCAGAAACCATCCGTTCATTACCGTGTGTTGCACCTGGAATTTACAGGTTCTCACTTATCTGTCCATGTTTTCCATCTTTTGCCCTTCTCGGAAATGCGCAGAGTTAGTACTTGCTGGACCGGTGTTGTGGGTTTTACCAGCCAGTTACCCAAGCTGATGTCTTTGAGAGGGTTTCCCAGTGTTAGTGGATTTACAGTTAACTAGTTGCGTTTGCCTGTTGGATAGCTTTTTCGCTCACATTGAGTGCTCCAAAGCGTTCAGTTGAATATGTGACAGAACTGCTGGAAATAATCTGGAATACCAAAGGCAGTACTGTAGTGCCTTCTCATCAGAGACAGCATTGTGTCTGCATGAGGAGCACTTAACGCTTGTTGCATTTTTGTTTCTTTGTGGTGGTGTACAGAGTGCTTTGAAATTGCTTTATTTTCTTGGATTTTATGATGCTTGTTCTTTGTCTTGGAAATATCAAGACTGTTGGTTTATCTTTTGCCATATTCTTTCGACATCTCCCAACTGTTGCTCTGCCTGAACTTAAAAGAAATGTAGTTAAATTTCAACAAATTGTCAGATTTTTACATTTTCTTAATAGCTTTATACAGATGATTCTGTATATTGGGAAATGAGAACTATTATTGTTTGCAAGTCACTATTAGTGTTCTCACATTTTTTTCTTGTAACTTCTATAATAGAGTAGAATATATCTGTATATGGGTTGAAACTTTCTGGACATATTTACTGACTGTCCTATCATACCACCACTAATGTTTTGAAGACAATACATTGTGAATTAATTTTCCATAAGAAGGCATTTTAAAAAATATGTTTTCTGCAAGGTTATTCATTACATTGATCCTGCTGAATAGCCCCTCATGTTGAATTTGTACAGAGAGCAAAGTTGACTCAAGGAAATGTCAGTAAATTAAATGTCTTATCTACAAGTGGTATCTCTGGATTTAGTGTCATCTATCTTTTGTCTCTAATGTTAAAGCATTTCTATGGCTACTTTTTGCTTTGAGCTGGGATCTGAAAAAGCTAATTGCTAACTGTGAAAGTTACGCAATTAATGGTTAATTTAGTATTTTTATATATTCATGTATTAAGCTGTCGAAGAGAAAGGGAAACAACATAGCTTGCATTCACAGCAAGTAAGGGCAGCTATTTTATAAATACGTAATAAAATAAGTGTGACAAATTTGTCGTACTTTGTCTTGGAGACTGCAATGGCTGGAAAGCCTTAAGCAGCCCAACCAGCTGTTTAGGAGTAACAGCGTAAGGACATCTCTCTTTGCCTCCATCCCCAAGTAAAGATATCTCTTAGTGGTCATAACTGCATTTATTGTGACAAATGAATTTGCAGCATTCACTTAATATATCTTCTGTTTTCTTTGCAAATATTGATGTCAGGAAAAAAAAATGGTTTTAAACCTTGTCCCCTAACCATGAAAATTGAAACAGCCCCATGACTGTATGGCTCATACTTCTAAGCAGTGGTACCCCAAGCAACAAGGCAAACCATCACCCCGAAACACCACAATTAGTAAAACTGGCCTAGACAACACAATTGGAGATTGTCAACACTTTGTTGCCAAGTGGCCTAGTTGGCAGCTTGAAAATCCCCGATTGCTTTATAGTCTCCTAAAATAGGTATATCCTTGCAACTCTGAAAGCAGTAGTGTGATGAGCTAGGGACATAGGCAAGGTGTTTAGATGGAGTTGATTTCTTTTACTATATGCTGGCTGTCCCTTCCCTCCATGACTAGTTTCCCTCCTTCATTCCTCTCCTTCTATTGTCTTCTCTTCATCCATTCCCTTCCTTGTAGACACTGTATTTTTTCCCTCTTACTCTCAAGTTGTATTTAGTTTTTAAAACTGCTGCTTTTGTTTCAGACCTGAAGATGACATTGTGTCGCAAAAATTTTTTTCCATCTCTACTAGTGGGTTTAAAACTGCCAATTATCTACATAGAAATCTGGCTCAGTCCATATGCTATATAAATATTTAATTCTCTAAATCCTATATATGCAGGAAAATGAACTGTTTCACTCAGTAATGATGCTAGATTTGAAATGGAAATCCTTGTGGAGTTCCGTGATGTTTCTATAATGAGCATGTCGTAAAACCCATATAGGTTTGATACTAAATTTTGACTTTAGATCTTTTAAGAGTAGGCTTTGCTAATGGCATTGCCCAAGGTGCATCACATTACCAGTAAGATCACAATCAAAGAGTGTTGTTAATAATAAACTGTAAAAAAACAAAAAACAAAACAAAACAAACCACCAAGCCCACAATGTAAATAAAAATTCTGAGTTTCTGATTACCAACTGGAAATAATGAAGAGTAATCTTATAATGAAGTTCTATCTGTAACTTATCTCTTTGTCAGCAGTACACGTTAATTTGTTTCCGTGGTTTTGCAGATAAGTTGCTTGTCTTGCTAAATAATCTGCTTTCGTGCAGAAACTTGTGTCTGTTTTCTGCCGAGTAAGTCTCTCTGCAGTCATTGAAGATGCTCAGAAAGATTAAAATGAAATGTTTATTAATGAAACAACTGGATATTGTATAAGTAGAGTTGGCTAGATAGATACTTTATGAATAGAATTTCTTGATAAAAATATCATATTTATAAATTAACTTCATTAGAATTACTTTTAATGATGTATGAGAAATTAATCTGTTGTGTATCACGTGCACACACTTTTCCAATAAAATTCCCATTTGTGTTGCTCTAAAGTAGGTACTACCTTCTCCCAACCCTGCTGTTCTGTCACGGAAGTGATTTGTTATGTTCTGTAACGAAAATTAGACATGTCCAGTTTTTTAAAATACTCTTTTAAACAGGAGCAAAGGACCATCTTTCCAGTCATTTGTAACTAATCAGTAATTTGAATTTTATGAGCAGGAAAAATTTATCTAGAAAAAAGTTATTTGTCATTTCATCATACAATAGCAATTAGAGGGTTTTATGGCATCACATAATTCTTGTCATAAACTTTTGCAGTTTATTAAGTCTCTGATATGTGCAGCTAAACAGAAGGCTGACTGGCATTGTGGAAGAGAACTAGGGAGAAGGGTTTGGGTTTTTTCATGTATCTTAATTCTTTTGCCAAATCTCATTTCTGAAAATTCTGTATTCCTCGTTAGAGCAATGCTTTCCGTACATGAAGACCGAGGATAGGGATGGATTCTCACGTCACACTGAGCTATTGCACATTTAAGATGTCTGTAAATGTGTGTATGTACGGGTATGCAGCTTACCTGCAACAACGCTTGGAACAATATCTGTCATCAACCTGCACAAATTTCTGGCAGGAAGGGGAGAAGATCAGAAAGGAGATGCCTCCCTTCTTATTCACGAAATTCACAGGCTAAGGAGAGAGAACAGGGAACGCTGAATGTAGTCTGTTATTTTAGGAACTTTGTGTCTTTCTGTCTCTAGTAGACCTTTGAATTTAGTTCCCTTCCTTTTTCGTTAATTGGTATTACCTCTTACCACTGTCCTGTAAAATTGTATTTTTGTTGATACTTTCCTCCCCCCGCCTTCTGCATATAATCCAAATTTTTTCTTTTGGGGAAAATTCTTGTTTTTTTCTTAACGCTTTATTAATTTTTATTTTAATGTTGCTGAATTTTGTGAAGTGGTAACAATCCACAAATTATTTTTTTTTTTTCTCTACCTCTAGTAAGTGAGACTTTAGAACAAATGTATCCCTTAACTTCAGGATAAAACATATAGACTTAAGTGCCTGAAGTGATCAAGAATAATTATGATTTTTTAAAAAAAATCAGGAAAGGCTACAATCTGCAGAAATCACGGTGATTATAAGATCCTACTTGCATAGCTGGAGTTACATAAACTCATACTTACCTTGCTATGAACCTCAAGAGAACTTATTTAGACAGAGCTCAAGACTCTTTGATAATTTTAGTACTGTGAGTTTCTACTCAAAAAACCTGCAATATTTTATTAATTTACTTACGCATACAGAATTACAAAATAACAAACAGAATTTCTTCAAGATAGTGGAAGATTTCTTTTTTCCAGTAGCGTATTCATATGTGTATCAACATTGGTGTTTTTAGCCACTCTTAAGTGTTTTCTCTGTAGAATTTTAGCACAATAAGAAACACAGACTTGCAAATACCACCTCAAGGGAGAGTTCAGAAAGTCTAAAAATATCTGTAATCATCTTTTAAAGCTGCGAATGTGAACGAATCATTCTGTAGTCTCTTGAAGCTTGTCGAAATATCCCGTATGAACAAACTTGTGAGTGTAATATTTGTCTATCCGTATCCTAAACTATCAAACAATGTTTCCAAAAGTTCTGAATATGTCTAGAAACCTATGATATTAAGAGGAATGTAATTAATTTTGATGAGTCACAAAACTGGCGATACATTAAGAAACCCTCAAACAAATGAAAACTGAACAGAAATAAATTATTTCCTCCATCTCAAGAGCAGAATATATTCTTCAATATTAAAAAAGGGGGAGAGGAGAAAGAGAATTGCTATAAATACAAAAAAAAATTTTATAGCACATTTATGCTGATGATTTTTGATTTGGCCTAACGTCCTGCAATCAGTACGTTCTGGATATTTTGAAAACAAACTGGTTTTATTTGATTGAGCTTCTTAAAAAATGTGGCAAAATAGATACTATTTCAGTTTTCTGGGGTAATCATTCTTAATCATTTGCCTAGCAAAACAGTTTATTAAGCAATGAAGGATAACGAACCATAAAGTTTTAATTTGCCTTTTTTAATTGAGTTGTTAATTAGTACCCCTCCACAGTTGGTAACTCCCAACTTGCATTTGGTTGCTTCTGTATCCAAGACACTTTAAGGAACCTCATCTATCTTAGTTATTCCAAAAAGACACTTCCATGAATCAAATCTATAGGTGATTATGTTCTAACTGTGCTGGGGCTTCTGTGAGTGCATATTAATTATGTCAGTGGTTAATGATCAGGCAAGAAATATGTGAATACCAGCAATGATTGTTTAACAGAAATAGAAGAAACATCCTGTGTTCTCTGAAATTTTGAGTCCCGCCGCCTCGCTCAGGGTAGAAACCTGTGGTCACATTATTCTGTAAGAGCGTTGGCAAGGGCCTTGTGTGACGTTTTTGATGTGTGAGAACTGTTGAGATCTTGGTATCCATAATAATAATTAACAAAGCGCCGATTTCATCTAGCTGCAAACGTTCAGAAATTTTATTTTACTGCTATCTTAAATTGTAAATTTTACTCCTCGTTAAGAATTTAAGCAAAGAGCTCTCAATTCCTGCTCTCATGAGCTTCACAGAGCTAAACCCCCAGGTTATTGGATCTTGCAAACTGTTTGGTTGAATGGAAATGCCAAAACAAGGGTTAAATATGCTTGAATTGCCCATAAAATATGTGCTTGTAGTATTCCCCTTGACTCCTGGCATGCAGGACTAAGCCCTCAGAGTTTATCCACTAAAGACCAAATTTATATTTCCACCTAGTGTATTTATTCTGAGTTTCTTTACTCAGCACAGACTCTGCCTTTCCTGTCTTGCATCATAGATGAGTTTCCTAGAGAAATGTCTGGTGTAACAGAGGATGCACAAGGATGCTATCCTAATTATTTTAAATGGTACAGGTTGATTTAATAGAAAATTATTCGGCAGCAATTTGTAGCATCTGAAATTAATTTAAATGCCTCTTAGCATAACCACGTGTTTAAACCACAAAAAAAAAAAAAAAAAGGAATAAAGGCACATCTGTAAATTGGCAGCATGATCATGAATTAGTGAAATTAAAATAGTTCACGGGTATATAGGATAGGGAAACAATATTTGGTGACTGTTGTCGAAAGGCAAATGTTGAGCTAGAATTTTTATGCACTAATTTTTTCTTTACCCAAAGCCAGTTCTTAATGGGAAAGACGTGGGGGATATGAGAGCTTGTAGGAAAGGATTATCTGCAGTTCCTCAGCCTCTAAAGACCTTTCACCCCTATCCAAACTTTCACATAACCTAAGGCAGCAGCAGGTGACTAATTTACAACATCAGGTTGTGGTGCCTAAGGGAACACACGCCAAGCATGGATTGATAAGGCAGGCTGGTGAATTATGAGAGACAGATTGATTTATGTGCCAGATCTCAACTTTTTTAATTGAAGCCATGCCTTCCTATCCCTTAGATGTCAGTTATTTTAGACGGACCTAGTGCAGGAGAATGTAGGGTTGAAACCTTAAAATGATACAGCTCGTAACTGTGCAGGGATTCTTGGTTCACATACATAGACATGTGGAGAAGATACTTGGACACTGTGTGTCTTCTGTTGGCTTCTTAAAAGCCTCGGTAGCTAACCATGGTAATGGTTTTGCTATAACTTGGTTTTGATTTTAAGCCTGCACTCCCTCTCTGTTTTAAATGGTGATGGCTGCTCAGTGTTGTATTTTTAGAGAAGGTACATGTTGAGGACACGCTGACTCACATGTTGTATTATTGAGATACTGAAAGCAAGTGAAAGAAAATGCTAGGAAACAAATCTGCTTTCTTCGTTTTAATAAAACCAGAAGCTTAGACATTGACGTGTTCCCATTTGCAAGGTAAAATATTCTTCCGATGCCCAGAAACGTATCGCTGCTGTGAGTGATTGTAGTATTAACTGATTTCCTGAGATGTTTTGTTATCAAGAGATAACTTTTCTGCTCAGTGAGCTTCATCTCCTTATTTTGGCACGTCCCAACTATTTGCATTTCCTTGATAAATTTGAACACTCCCAGAGTCCAGTCTCTCTCTCTCTCTCTCTCTCTTCTTCCCGCTGCCCAAGGAATCTCCGTGCAGTTTTAATAATTATATTACCTTGAAACGTTATTATTCCATACAAGCAGCTAACGTGATGGTCCTTGTGACACTTGGAAGGCTTACGTTGTTTGTTGTCACTGTAAAAGGGTGGCTGGAGATGCGAGACCCTGGCTGTGAACCAAACCACGTGCAGCTTTTTCCCGGTAGGTTTCCGCGTGTCCTTGTCCTGCGTCCTCTGGCCTGAGAGCGGGGCGGGAGCCCTCGGCAGGGTGTGGAAGGGGGATGGCCAGGCAGAACAGAGACTGAGCCGGACACACTTTGTGAGGCTTTACACAAATTACAAGCGAAGCGTATACAGAGCGAGATAAAGTCAGGTTCTTGGTGCGCGGGAGCTCAACAGGACGAAGCCCGTTCCCTGGTGTTGGTAGAAGCTTTCAGGCTACGTCCTACATTCAGCACTGTGTCTGTCAGCCCTTTGCCTCGGCCACTGATCACCACAGCTGAGCTCAGGTGGGAGGGATAATGTGAGGTAAGTGTCCCAGCCTCCCTTGGGCAAGACCTCCCAGGTCCGTCAAGTTTACGTTCCCTTAGGTGCTTTTCGTGGTAGGAGAGTTCTCTGCGCTGTACTGGAGGCAGGCTGTAAAGGAGTTTGGGAATCAATGCTAATGAAGTGTATGTTACAGGAAGTTTCCTTAGTATTCATAAATCTGTTACAAAAAGTGATTTAGAAATGCAAAATTTGATTAAAGCACTTAGAGTCCTTTAGCCATGAAGTAACTCAAATCTCCCTCCTAGCTGCTTGAAGGATATTTTTCTTGCTGCTGCTACTTCCCTTTTGTGGAAGGGAATTTTGTTTGGGCTTTTTGTTCCAGAAGTGTAATGAACTATCTTGGGTTGGTGCCTGTACCTGGCACAAATATAGAGGTAGGCTATATAGCTCTTCCTCAAGAATCTTTTAATAGGAAGTAACCCAGTAAGACTATTAAAAGCATAATGAAAACCTCATTCAGTTCCCTGTCAGTTTGCAGAGCTGTAAGTGGCTTCTAATTTGCACAAGATTGGAGCAGCATTGAAGAATTACAGTAACTAAGCGAAACACTCATTGGTTTTGCAATTTTCTGATAGCATCCCTTGTAATTTCTTGTAATGCATTTGTAGCTGAGTACAATGACAAATGTCAAGGCTCGTTGTACTAGTTTTACGCACATCAGCACTAGACTGGGAGGTCTAATGTCAGCTTCTATCTTGGGAAAAGCTAGTGTCACTGCTGGATGCTTTCCCATTGCTACTTACGTTACAGAAAGAATCATTGTTTTTAGATGGGCAAGAGCGGAGAAAATAATTGCTTTCCAGGTATTTTTTACGACTTTCAGGTTTTTTTGTTTATTTATTTACTTTGTAGAAATTCCGACAATAAAAAGTAAGCCTGAGAGGCCTATTAAAAATTTAGTTTGACATTAGCATTCTGGGGATCCATTTAGTATTTCCCATGACTAACTACAGACAGCTAGTGGTTATTAGTTAAAGCAAAAACATACATACTTTTAAGCTAGCTTGCTTCCCTGAATTATTTTAATGAGTAGTCATGTGTAACAGCAGGCTACAATAATGCCCTCATAATAATGTGGTAACTAATGCTGGTCTGCATTTGAGATAAATACAGATGAGTGATTCAGTGAAAATACAAACCAAGTACAGTTTAGTAAATGCTTGAAAAAGTGATTACTTCCGTTAAAGTGCATTCTGTGTAAATAAAAAGAAGTCTTGCTGTTGATCTCTGTTACTCTCCTGCAACACACTTTGCCTATTATATAAAGCTGAGGGAAAGTTAATGTGCCTGTGAACAAAGATTTATGAACACGGATAATTGGCTGAAGTTGATTTTTCTCTGTTCTTGCAGTTGTGTTATTTGAATGGAAGCAATTATATTGATCTGGAAAAAAAAAAAATCCTTTCTTTTTTTTGTAAAGGTGTAATAACTCTAGTTATGTGTTTAGAGACTGGTCAAATAGAGAAGCCTTAATTAAAACAATATTTTGTTTGGTAATCTGATTTGGTTAGTTAATGCTGTTCTGAATGGCAAGTGACTGAAAAAAATACCTTCTGCAAATATTTACTTGCCGGAGTCTCAACAATATTCACAGATCTTGAACTTGTCCTGCCACTGTTGCCATGAAGTCCTTACGCCATCCATTTTCCTTGCTCCTCTTGTCTCTGCCAGTGTTGTCCTAGTCATCCCCCTCTTGAGAACGATATGATGAGTAGGCTCAGATTTATAACTAATAAGACCAACAGATTAATTTTTGTTTTGATAGACAGTTGAGTTGCCTGCCTGTGGGACATAATTCGTGTGTGATATGTAGCGCAGTTTGTTGTTGTGCACGTAGCTTATATGTGATATATTTACTGCGAGAGAATAGTTTCACCTGTTAAATAGAAAAGCAAGCAGTATTGCTGTTTTCTCAGCTAAGGTCTGGCTAGTAAAAAATTACAGAAAATGCCATTTTTATGCTTATAATAAATTAGGTATTATTCCTCATTGTGAAAAAACAAGTCTCTTAAAGAGGAGAAGAGAAAAAAGAAAGGAATTTTTATGTGACCTTTAGAAAGATGTCAAATCTCACTCTCCAGCATTCTTGCTGCTCAAGGAAAAAATGTTATCTTAGTGATTCTTCTCCAAAATACTGATTAACGGTGTAAGTCCAATGCAGTACTCTCCGGTCGTAATTTTTTTCTGACTTATACTTGAGAGAATTCGCATGGTGTGATGGGTTAGAATGTCTGCTTTCTGTTAGACCTATTCATACAGCTAAAGAGCATTAATTTTGGACTTCGTCAAAAAAGAGTTTAATTTTTAGGTAGCTCTACAATTCATTCAGTCATTTACCAACAAAATGACAATCGTGAGCTTTTTTTTGTGATAAGAACTAGAAGGAATTTTTTTTTCTGATGCCTTTCTTCTGGGAAACCTATTTTGGAGTATTTTGCTTGAGCAAAATACTTCTGTAACAATGGTTTAATTTTTCTGTACAGGAGAATGAATGTCACTACTGAACTAGACAGGTTGCATGTAATTGCATGTAATTTCATATTTTTATTCTTTTTAAAACCACTTATTTTTAAAATTTGCAATGTATTGTGCATCATGCAAATATAGGGTTATAGAAATTAGGTCTAAATATGATGCATCTGAATTGTTCTTAGACTGTAAAGCATAGTGCAGAAAGGAACACAGGACAAGTTTAGAAGTGACATTGTGAATTTTGCAAGGCATGCTGAAACATGTCGTGATTTGAGAAATGTTAATTTTAACCACAGTTGTTCTCTTTTAACCTCTGAAACACATTGGTATAGATCTTCATCAGTCAGGGTCATTTTGCAGAATTGTTCCTGTTTTTTTCAATACAAGGACAAAGCAAAAGATAAGTGTTTAGGTAATTATTAGACTCATTTGAAAAGAATCCTTGGGGAAAAAAAAAAAACAAACCACAAACAACACCTTGTATTTTTTAATTTTTTAGCTAATATACAAAATGGAAGCTGTCATCAAGTTGCAGAAAGGAAGACAAACTGGAACAAATCCATGTGTAATGTCATCATATATAGATCTCACTAGCTAGTAAAATTATTAGCTTGAAGCAGCTACTGATGATGCTCATCTTAATCAGATTTGATGTCAGTAGGGCATGCGTGTTTCTTGAATGACACTTGCAATGAGTAGATTTTAAATTCAAAAGTAAAACACAGAGGAATTGCTTGTTCTTCATTTCAACCACACTCAGTGTGGGGGTCTAATGAAATGAATACAGCTGATATTTTGCTAAGCCAGCGCTCCGAAGTCTGAGGAAAAATGTTGCAGGTTAAGAAGTCATTGGACTTCAGTTTGGGGTTTGAAACAATGACTTGTTGTTGATAAAAGTGCCAAGGACTGTAAAAAATACGACTGGACACACCTGCAGTATTTGGTCTTTGAAGACCCCATATAGGCTCTGCCCGCGCTGCGCTGGAACGGGGCCGAGGTTGGTGCCCTGGCAGCCAGGCCCTGCGGGTGGGACGTGTCACGGCCCAGGGGCTCTCTGGCTTTTCAAAAATGATTTGGTGAAGAGTCCCAACGCTCTCCCTCCATGTGCACGGTTGCCAGAAGTTCTCCTCTCGCCACAGTGAAATGGGCACAGCAGCGATTTAACTTAACCTCCTGCCACCTGCCTGGTAGGTTTTGTCGAGTGAAAAGTTAGATAAGCCACAAACTCCGTCCGGTTGTATGTCTGTTGTGTTTCCAAGGGTGCTAGCTGTGGTACCGATGGTTGTGCTCTGGGTTGAAGTGATTTTTCATTTCCCGCTGATCCGATTTGCACTTGAATAAGCACAATGGCTGATTTAAATGTGAAGACGGTGTGGACAGCAGGAAAGGCAGCAAGCGATGCCAGGGCAAGGAACAGGGGAGCCGCAATAAACAGAGGGGAGGTTGTTGATAGATGGTTCCCACCTCAATCAGACAGTAAAGTAGTTGTGCAAGTTGGGGATCGGAGAAAACATGCTGAGTGATGACAAACTGTCTCCTTGGCTAGCATTCTTAGGTCAAAACTGCAGTGTTTCCTAAAAAAAAAAAAAAAAAAAAAAGCTTCAGTCCTTTGTTTACATAGCATATGGAGGCTTTATTTCTTAGCATTGAACCATGCTTTATCTAACCTTGCTGAAAACAACTGATCCAGAAATGAAATGGCTTTTTACTTCTTCAGTAGTGTTGCCTCGTGTTATCCTTTCCTTGGGACTCCTTTTTTCAACGTACGCAGAAAGTGCGAGTTACTGTTAACTGAAACTTTGGTACACGTTCCACGGTATAGCGGAGTTTAAATTTTTTTTTTTTTATATTTTTTTGTGGAGTTTTAGAGCTTGATAATGTAATCAGCTTTTAGTATATATATATATATATATATATATATATATATATATATATATAATTTTTTTTTCCTCTGCTCTGATTCACATGCCATGAAATTTTTTATTAAACCACTCCAAGGGTCACCAAGTAGAGAATATAAAGGACCCCAGATACCTCTTCAGCATAATCAGTTCACTTCAGATTGGCTGCTGGCCATAATTTTACTGTGTAGATGGTTTAAATGGACCACTGGATTTTTTTAATCATCTATTGTTTTAGAAAATTAATAAACCAGGAATGAATATGCATGGGGCATGATTCCTTAAGATGATGCTACTGTAGTTTCAGGTCTCATCACTTTGTCATGAATTTGAGGGAGTGTGCAGTAATAGTAAGCTTGCTTAAATGAAGCATTTTAAACTTCTTTAGCATGCGTATAATAAATTTTGCATGCTCACTAGTTTTGGTAATATCAGTATAGCATAATACAGTCCACAGGGGTGGACATAAGTCCCAGTCTGAGAGAGAAAGAGGCTGGTCAAGCATCTGTCTCATTGCTGTTATGGAATATATGCAAAACCTCGGCAGTGCTAGTGCAGGTGCTAAAGTCCAGAGGCATATTTGGTCTAATTAAGTTGAATTTTTAAAGACCTGTAGTATGAGGGTATGTTTGTGGATTCTCTGGTCTTCCATTTTATTTCTGACTACAGCTGCTGTCTGCAACCACAGAGATGCTGGACAAAGTACAGAGTTTTATATTTCTTTCTTACTTTGGGTCCTGCAATATATATATGGCCTTAATTTTTTGGTTTGGGGTTTTAGGAGCTGGGTGGAAAGCTATTTAGTAAAACAAATGAGAAGCTGTAATCTAGTTGACTGAATTTTAGCCCACTAATGAACTACTGTTGTGAAATATGTATAGCCATTAGTTTAGTGTCTAAATTATCCTCCCTTCCAAGTCTTATTTAAATTCTTAATAACCTTTATTAGATAGAGGAGAAAAGATTCCACCCGGAAGCCTTCAACCTCCATAAAAACTGATAGAAGACACTAATAAAATCATGTGCCATACTAAAAGTGAGAATTATAATGTAGTATAATATTGTCTAAGCTAATTGAATAAATTAATTATTAGAGGTTTTGATAATTAATTTTTAGGAAAAATAATCTGAAATCCCATTTTTAAAATTTTTTATTGGCTGGAGTTTTCTTCCATCGGAATATATCTAGAGGAATATTAAGTGGCCATTGAAATTCCCAGGGGAGTGTTTGCTTCAAGGTGAATCAGGAATGCTGCCGTAATTCAGGAGACAGCTTTTGGCATAAGGTGAAAGTCATATCAGCTCAAGTTTAGGTCAAAATTTAGAGGCCTCTCTGGAGTGTTTATGCTTCTATTGTCCAGATAACTTAGTGGAAGAAATTCCTCCCTGTGGCAGGTCGTGAATCTAATTGCCTTAGAGACATTATTACAGGAACTTGACTGAAAATTACCATGTTTTGTGTGCTATTTATGGCTTTTTCTTTTAAACTGTGTCTACAGGATGAACAGCATAATCTGTGTGGTCTTAAACACCCACAGCTAACCAGATCATATTTTTAATATAGAAGATGGATCCCAGGAAACTACCAGGAGTATCTACCAGCAAGAAGCACTGTGCATAGATTCTTGAGATAATTTTCTACATAGAGCGTTTCAAATCCTACAATTCAAAGAAAGCAAAGCCTTTCTTAGGAAACAGGGGGGGCAATTCTGGTTTCAAGAAATCAATATGAGAAGTAAACATTGTGAAAAAGTGTATTTTTCATAATGCATTCACTCTTTTATCTGGCCTCTTGTTTAGACCTGTACTGACTTTACAGGTCTTAATTCTGACCTCTGATGGTTACTGGCATCATATCCATCCAACAAAGTAACCTCTTAGTTACAGTTCCTCACTTGCTCAGTACCCACAGTGTTTAAAGGATATGAAAGTATGAGATTAGAAATTGGAAATTTAATGAGCATTTTCTTCTGAAAATGAATCTCTACTTCCCGCGCAGCAGGGAGAAACGGGAAATTGTGGCTTACATCTGTGTGAGGTGGGCTGTCTTCAACCTGCTCCTTTGCCTTTGTTTCAGTGAAATCAGTTAATGAAGTTTTCACTGGAGTTGTAGGATAGAGTGTGTTTGCATTGCAGACATGATTACTTGGGAGCTGTATGCCGCCTGACCCGATGCGTGGGTTTCCTTTGGGACTTGTCACAAGCAGGTGACATACTGACTTAGAAAGTGTGTTTCTTATTAGCACAAAGGAGCATAGTGGTCTGAAAGGTTAAAACAGTGAAGGCTGTATACGTCATGTCTGACCAAAAGCTTAGGTTGGGGAAGGAGGGCTAACAAGCGTAAAACTGAAGGTAAACTTTTAAATTTAAAGACAACTGTAATTTTTATGTATTTAGGATTTTCTTGATCCTTAAACCTATTGATTTGCCTTGGTTCTTTCATGTAAAAGCTCTCCAGAGTTGATTTAATTCCTAATTATCCTTCAGCAAACAATGAAAAAGTGAATATTCATACAATAATAGTACCATCTCCTGTGTCCTTCCCAAGGAAGGTGGTCTCTAAAGTGTCTCTAGCTTGGGTTCATTTCCTCCTGTGGTTTTTTTTTTTTGTGTGTGTGTGTGTGTTTGTTCGTTTTTTTTTTTGGTTTTTTTTGGTTTTTTTTTTTTTTTTTTGTTTTTTGTTTTTTGTTTTTTGTTTTTTGTTTTTTTTTTCCCTGTTTCTGCCTATGTGCCTTAAAATATTAGTCAGACATAAAAGGCTTTATTTGAAAATTCTGGAAGATGCCTAAATGAACTGGTATTCCCTGAGTAGCATGGACGCAGCAAGCCTTGCTGTTGCACTGCTGGTGTTCTGTGCTCTTGGGGAATGTAGTCGTAGAGCCTCTGTGTTGCAGGCCAAGGGTATTTATGGGTGCTGAAGGGCATAGAATGGTTTGGAAAAACGCTGGGATTTGGATTTCGTGAACTGAGAGCGTTGGGCTGCAGTCCGCAGCTCCTTCCGCTGTGAAATGCTCCGGTAAATGAACCAGTTGTGAAAGTTGCAGTAAGTCTGTTTCGTTTTAGCTGTGAGGAGCCATTCAGCAGTCTGCCATCCCTGAGACAGGGTGATGTGCAGGTTAAACAGCCCCGTTTCTCCCCTGAGAAATCTGATAAAACTGCTTTCTGCAGGGTTCAGCAAGTGGCAAATAATCACAGAGGTTCAAAACCTGGGCAGCACTTAAAGTAAATTTTAGGCATGCTGTTGAGCTTTACAGATGTTAATGGAGTTGCTGTTGATAGTGGTTGTGTTTATCGAGTTGGTCGATTTAAATAATATTAAGAAGAAGGAAAACTAAGATGTGTTGTTTTTTTTTTTTTTTTTAAAAAAATTTCTGTCTGGAAATGAAAAATGGCATTTTGAAATGACTGGAATCTTTTTCTGGCATCAGACACCTTTGTAAAGTCTGTGGTGTAACTTTTTAAATGATACAAACCCTATTTTCAGTTTTGGAAAGTGCATAGAAACACCAATTGTGCCCTCTGCTGGAGCTAGTTTTAAATTAGCTGTTCTGGGGTTTTTTGGGGAAAAAAAAATGCTGGAAGAGGAGGAATTGATGTATCAATAGTACAAGAGATTAATCAAACAAACCTGCTTTATTTTACTTTGAAATCAAGCACTACAGTCATTTATATTAGGATATTTTCAAAAACCAGATATATTGAGGGGTTCATATTGATTTTCTTGTCCCTTTAATTGGCAATTTGCATGTTATTGGGAGGAGGGAGGTCATTATATATGTTTTGGTTTGGTTTTTGAACTGCATGTTCAGGGTGTAAATTGCTTGGAAGGCTAAAGTTTTAGTAGGAAAGGTAGGAGCAAATTCCAATCGGATAATGTCCAAGCTGATATTCCTTCTGTAGAAAGAAATCTGTCCAATTTTGTTAGTTGAGCACTGTGGCAGTTGTATCTTTTGTAGTATATTATAAATTTATTGTCATATTTTTCATGGATTTCCTTATGGTGGCTTTGCTTAATCACTGAAAAAGTGTATGCTATTGTGGGAATGTCTCATCTGGAGATGTGAGACAATAAAAAAAGAAGATACCTAACGTGGCTTATGAGTGATGAATAAATACCATGTCTGAGGTTTAGATCAGGCCCAGCAGAAATCTGCTAGGATTTGAATTACAGCCTATATACTTTATAAATTTTTACTTTTGAAATGGAAAAAAGTCAGTTTCCTAAGGCTTAACTATTGTTCTTTAACATGTATGTGATTTTGCTTATTTTAAAGAATTCCTTATTACTGCTATAAAATGTATCTGTGTTTATAGTTTATCTAATATGCGTGAATACGTGTGTGTATATTCTTATTTCCCCCACCCCCTTGGTATCCTTGGTAAGATACTTTATAAGTACATAGAAAAATTTGCCTTAACAAGTTTTAAAAAAAAATTTAAAAATTTTTAAAAATTTAAAAATTTGCTTTTTTAAGGACCGTGAGTTACTTTTCAATTGTCAGTAATTCCAAAATGGCATTCAAAATTGATTACATGCAGGTAGGTTATTTTAAGACAGGATAGAGCACTGAGAATAACCTTTGTTAATCTGAAGGAAAATATAAAAATATGTCATCATATAGCATTATGTCATTGTTAATTAGGACATCCACTTGAAGTGGTAGGATATAAAGCAGCCTAAAAGCAGAGGTAAAGCAGCTGTACTTTTCAAAGTACACTTTTATTAAAGGGGTGTTTGGTTTTCTCTGGAGAGCCATTCAAGTTTAAGTATTTACTCTTTTCTGAAGGAAAATACTGCGGGTTTTTTTTGGGGGGTGTGGGTTTTGTGTTGTGGGTTTTTTTTAAATTTAGTTTTATTTTTTTTTTTTATTCTGGGGTTTGGTTTTTCTAAGTTAGTATATATATATTGTGAAAAAACCCTGAGAAGTCATGTACCATGAGGTCTTACCAGTGTGTCTGCCAGGTCTCTTCACTACATTTACAATTATCCTACAGTTATCTTTCACTACTTTGGCGTTATTTAGGTAGTCAGTGTCCAAATGGGTATTCCGGTCCCTTTCAGGGAAGGGAAAAGAAAGAAAAAAAGAAAATGTTGAGAGACCTTTGTCTAAGTATACTTATTTGCACAAGGTTCTTTAAACATGGTAACATTTGATGCAAGAGGCACGAGGATATACACCTGTGTAAAAACTTGGTAATTATTGCTCACTAACTTCAGCATAAAAAAACCCACAATAATTTTGGGCAGGTTTTGAAAAAGAGATATCCTGTAACGCTGTTGTAGACCCGTGCCATCCCATGCTCACGTGCAAGATAATAGTCATTGCATGTGTCCTTTCATCATGTGACAAGATGTTATTTATTTTAATTGTTTTTATTCACGTAGCAGTGCTTCTAACCACGGTGTAACTTTCATGTGACATCTAATCTTCACTACGGGCTGCCACTTGGCATCATTATGTACCTTCTTTAGGTGAAAAAAATCTTGGTAGTAATGAGGAAAGTATTAGTACAGGCAGCAAAGAAGTCAGCAGAGCAAATGCAGTTGTTCTCAAGGCCCGCTGTTGTGGATTGCACATTGTTAAAGAGCGCTCCAGAGCAACAGTGCGTTTCCTTGTGTGTTGTAAAAGATCTCAAGTGTAAGAACATTTTTCAGTTTACTTTTCCTGAAATGGAAAATTGTCTTAAAGCCAGATAGAATAAGCACATCTCAACAATTTCTGTTCTTATATTTTTAAATGGTTGAAATTACCATGTATATAGATTTTATTTATTTATTTATTTTTTTTAAAATCAAAGCTTCCGATGTATCAGCGAAACAAAGGTACTTTGAGAAAATCCTCACAAACTCAATCAGTTAATGGTTTTTATAGTGGGATTAGTATGGCAAAAGGAAGTATTTATTTGATCTGCATCAACTGGATGCCAGTGACTAAGGTGAGGATGGTGGATTGGCCTTGATGTGATGTACAGTAAAACAAGATAGGGTTTTTTTTCAATTCTTTTTTCTCTAAAACCTCTAATATTCTTTACTCCTTGGAGTTTCTTTAGTTACTGCATACAGATATATAAAAAAGAAAATGAGGGAACGTAAATGAACTGTGGTCAGTCTTCACAAACAGTGGGCTGTATATTATTAATTACTTGATAAAGCAAGTAGCAGTTTGGGGGAGCACCACTGCTTTATCTGTGTGGGTCCCACCTCAAAGGCTCCGTTTGGAGCACTTGGCATTTTTCAGTGATGCGAAGAGCACTTGTGAATTCCCAGTACTTGTGAAAGCAGTGTGAGTCTGTATCCCCATTTTGAAATTTTTTTGAGCATGGCAGGCCAACTTAATAAACTCGATCAGTAATCACGGTTTAATTCTTAGGTGTATTCTGTGCGGCTCTATTTTATTGCTGAAGTTATTTTTATGAGAAATCCATACCTATTCTCCTTTTGCTATTCTCCCTCCCCGCTCCAGCTGTCAGTACTGCAGACTCAGCCAGGGAGCTGAAAATCCTTTTATTCCTTACTAGCAATAAAAGTTCAACACATCAAATTATCTCCCCATTTATTACTGTGCCACCTCATCAAAAGGCTACTGCAGGAAAATTTGTGAGAAATGATATATCCTGCAGATATAACTGAGCCGAGACATAACCAAGGGTCTCTTAAAATAAAAAATGTTACTCTCAGCTGGATCCGTTCTGTTCTCTGTTTTGTCCTATCGCTCACCTTCCCCCCCCCCCCCCCCCCCCCAAACTGTCCTTCATTTTCTTTTTCCCTTGAGCCTTTCTGTCACTCTTTTCCTCTTTCTCACTTAGTCCAGAACAGGCACCTACAAGTGTTTCCCCAATTTGATCAGACCTGAAAAACGCACCTTTCCCATCTTGCTTTCTTGATCATCATCCTCTTTGCAAAAAGAAAGTCTTTTATTAAATGAAGTCGGGAAGCCATGGCTGCTGCCTTGACTTTGGGCAGTGCTGTAAATCACAAGCTCTGTGTAGAGCTGTCCAGTAAAGATGCACCTTTTTTTTTTTTTTTTTTTTCAGCCATCTGTAGCTTGCAGATTGACCAGGAACTGATTGAAATGCTCATTCGATAGTTTATATTTCTTGAATCTGATTTTTCTGAGAAGTACTGAACCACGCACGTACAGCTGGAGCGTGCTGCCTTTGTACACCCAGCTACAGGCTGTGGAAGTGGGAGGAAGCAGATGTAGTTCGAAAACCTGTAGAAATGTGATGTCCTGCGAGTTCCTCGAGGCACGATGAAGAAATGTAGCTGTGTCACAGAGATGTGAAACGTCATGAAATGCTGCCTTGTAGATTCAGCCTCGCTGAATTTTCTGCATTACTGGAGCTCTTTTGTCTTACACAAATAGGTTACTTTTGTTCAACTTGCTGGAGATGTGTTGGCTCTGTGAAAAAGAAGCTGAGCTTGAAATCGGATCCTTCAGTTCTCCTTGGGGCATCGGGCCATAGCAGTTCCTGAGCTTGTCCCGTCAGATGCTGCTCTCTGTAGTCTCCTCACTGCCCCTTTGATTCATCGGCCTCAGCCTTTGATGTAAATCCCTATCCTCATGTACTCAAAGGTACTAAACAGCACTGAGATGTAAAATGGAATTAGTGAGGCAAACACTTCACAAAAATCTAAATTTTCCTTAGGAATTCTTCTTGAGCATTCCAGTTCATGAGCTTTGTTTACGTTAGTGGTTGCGCGTGCCTTAAGTTCAGTATTAAAATTATCTTAGACAAATTACAGTTGCTAAGAAACTTTTTCAATTATGTATGAGTAATATTTTTTTTTTTTACATGTTTGGAGATCAAGTTTGAGTATGTTTTCACCAGATTTTTTTTTTTTTCTCTTTAAGGACTATAAATTTTTTCATATATTTTTTTTTTAACCACAAATTATAAATTCTTGAAACTGAGGCAGGAAACAAATTTCATTAAATGTATCTAATACTGAGCCACCGATACAGCTTTAACTGTCAGTAAGCTATTTTGAGAAGTTAGATGTTTAAATTCAGATTTACATTGATGTCTAGTTTTTATTGTGGAACCGTCTATCTCTAAATCCACTGTTAACAGCAGTTGCAGTGGGTAACGTAATGCCCTTAACAGTAACCAAAATTTCAGCCTGGTGCTGCTTCAACTTTTAAGACTCTTGGATAGTTTCTCTGTTACCCTCTTCTTCCACTTCATGTCATAATCTTTCCGAACGTTTACTTTTTAATACGGCAAGGTTAGTTGGAACAAGTCACTCATTTGGACTCATTTCAGATGTATTTTTAAAACTATAAAGGGTTTTTTTTTCAGCTTTGTAAAGATTTATCATAATGCGTGGTGTGTTGTTAAAATTTGTAGAAAATGTTATATACATGCCCTAAAATATTTATAATTAAGTCTGAAAATGTAAGCAACGGAGTAAATTGTCTGATGTGTTTATGTTCTTTGACTCGTTTTGCTTTTACAGAAGGAGGCAATTAAAATGTGTGTATACATTACAGCGCATTAGAGTGAAAATCGGATTTTTCGTATGGTGTTTTGTCATCGTTCATCTTCTAAACCATATTCCTGCTTATCAATTGGTTTTAGGATTTAATTTCAGGTTATCTCTATTTATGCTGCTGTCTGTCGGTCTGCCGTACAAAGCAGCCTGAATTCATGCTGCCCTGGCATTGTGACAACATACTTGATAAAAATTTAAGAGGTAACACAAGTAGCGTTTCTAAATAATCTCCTTTTTTTCTGTTTCTATGTAGAGGCATTTAAATATTTATTAGAAGAGGTAGATTGTATACCTTCTAGCTAAATGTCGTATGTGTGGCATATTGCTTATGGCCTTTATTGCAAGCTGTTCAGCAGATCAATACGTTAGGAAAAAAAAAAAAAAACAGAAATTGCACGTATTATGTCATGCTCATGGAGCCTTTTATCTTGGATTAAATTTGGACCTACTGTATGATGTAGCAGTGTAACATACTGTGGCCCTTCACCAGTGTGACTTCTGTTTTTTGATTAACTTTCTTGTAGTGAACAGGAGGTAATCCGTAGAAATCAAGGAAAAATAATTGGTAACTGTGGTGATTTTCTGGTGTTCTCTTGCTTTAGGGGAGATACATGAGAAAACACTTGTTAAATAAGAGTGTATATTTAAAGTGTAGTTTCTACAGACATGTTATTCCTGTATTTATGTGACTGTTTGCAGACTTCTTGATCTGTGAAGCAATGACTTGTGTAATATATTTAATTGATGTTGAACAAAAAATTTGCAACTGAGAAATGGAAGAACTCAGGCCATTTGGAGCTTAGTAATGACTGCTATTCTGGCACTGATTTATCTGCAGTGACCTTTTGCAGTATGGTTCAGGAGACAAGAAGCTTCAAGTTATTTTTGTTTCCCCTAGAAAATGTCTGAAACCCCGGAGAAGCATTTATGAGATAAAGTTAAGCTTGTTTCTGAGTTTCTGTTGAAGGCCACTGTCCTCAAAATATTTTTTTTTTTAAAATTTTTCTGCAAAAAATGGTTGATTCAAATATAATTCCAGTCTTTTAGAGACCAAATAACTTCCACATGTATTTGGTTACCAATACAGTACAACACAGTGGATGACAGAAACAATATAAGGAACAATATCTTTCAGTGACATTTTGAAAATTATCTCCTTCAAGTTATAAATTAAAACCCGAGCTTAGGGCTCTTACTGCATCTAAAATTAATTACCTTCATTAGGAAACAGCAAAAATGAACACGTGAAGGGAGCTGTTGGCTTTTTTGTTGAATGGCAGATCGAGAGTTTTCTTTTTTTAAAAAAATTGTGCTGTATTTATTTCTTTTCATTAACTTCCATCAGACTGCTTGGTTTAGCTCAAGGAGTGACAGCAGCTCCTTACCTACATCGTATGTTGGAATGTACTTACACAGACTTACGAGCCAGTGATCGAAATTACTGCATTTGGGACTGTCATGGCTTGGGGCACATACTAACTGTCAGCCAATTTTGAAATGAAAATAAAACTTTGAGTGGACCTTTTATATCTTAGCTTACAATCAGAGAAGAGATCTCTACAATTAACCATTTTTAAATGATTTTTTTTCTACTCATGATCAGTGAGTCAGAATTACAGTTTCTCTTTATTTTCCTCCTTGCCCTATTACATTTATGCAAACACCTAGAAATGTAATTCACTGAATCCATCAATAAACCCATTTATTACAATAATTTCATTTCATACTAAGGCATTAGGGATTGATGTAAGGTCAAATTAAAAATATTTTCATTTCCTTACAGTTAGGTAAATAAATTCCTTGGTGAGACTACTTGCATACCGGTGGAAGTAAGATACCTATAGAAGCGTTGCGGCTTGCCCTTGAGGTCCCTGGCCAGATTTAATTCTTTCGAGGCTTTGTCCTTCCTAACCTGATCCCTGCTGCTCGGACAGTTTCTCTGTATTCCTCCCAAGCTCCCTGTCCTTGCTTCCACCCTCTCTAGGCTTCCTTTTAATGTTTGAGCTTCTCCAGGAGCTCCTTGTTCATCCCTGCAGGCCTCCTGGCGTTACCTGAGTTCCTCTTTGTGGGGATACATCACTCCTGAGCTGGGAGGAGGGGATCCTTGAATATCAGCCAGCTTTTTGGGCCCCTCTTCCCTCCAGGGCTTTACAGAATCACAAAATCGTCTAGGTTGGAAAAGACCTTGAAGATCATCCAGTACAACCATTAACCTCACATTGACAGTTCCCAGCTACACCAGATTCCCTCAGCGCTATGTCGGCTCTACTCTTAAACCCCTCCAGGGCTGGGCACTCCACCACCTCCCTGGGCAGCCCATTCCAACGCCTAACAACCCATTCTGTAAAGAAATACTTCCTAATAGCTAGTCTAAACCTTCCCTGGTGCAACTAGAGGCCATTCCCTCTTGTCCTATCGCTTATTACTTGGTTAAAGAATCCCATGTTCCTCTGCCAAGCAGATCCCTGAAGAGGCCGAAGTTTTCTCTCCTGAAGTCCAGGGTCAGGAGGTTTCTCTGCTCCCTCCTCGCTGCCTTGAGGATCTTGAATGCCACCAGTTCATGGTCACTGCAGCCAAGGCTGTCCTTGAGCTTATTTGTACTAAATAGGAGAAAGCCTGTTCCAAGATCCAGGCACTCTTGACCAACTCTTGAAATGTATTATAAAATGTTTGCAAAGTTTCCCAAATTTTGGGATAAACCAACTGCAAAATTCTAATTCTCAGATCAAATTACCTCAGCAGTAGCATCAAGACAATTAAGTGCTGTAGACCTCACTAGTCCCCAAATCAGTAATTTTCATCTTACTTCCCAGATTTCAGGTTCTGTATTGTGTAGCTAGGCTGAAAAAATAATGGAAGTGTGGTTTTCAGTTTGTCAGAGCTAATGTAAGAATTGGCAAATTTGTTTAACTTAGTCATGTGTCTGCACACATGATTGTGGTCATGAGGAACTCCATGACCTCTTTTCATGTGTACTGTTAAAATAATTTTACATTGGAGAGAGGTAACAAGAGATTTTTCGAAGTGATAGACTTGTCATGCGCTGCCATCTGTGACCTATTGTGTAACATGTTAATTACCAAGGAAGAACCACCAAACATTGTCCATTTAATGGAAAGGACAATTTAAACTTTAATAGAAAGAAATCACTTGCAAAGAAATATTAAGTAAGAAACATAGCACAACATTTCACGTACTGTACCTTATTTCACATCCAGCTGGCCTATCAATTATAACCTCTACTCTACAGATGGTGCAATATATCAGAATTAAGTCAGTCAGTCAGTTTGTTCCCAATTAAGTGCTAATGCTCCCAGTGGAGAATATTACCCTGAGTCTTTTTTAAGTGCCTGTCTTCAAATATCCCTTTATGGTCTTATTTTGTCATTTTAAAGAGATGCCCTGTCATTGGGCCAGAACTTATTCTGGCTTGTTCTTTGAAGTGCTACCTGCATTGCACTTGTTGTTTAGATTTGTAAACGATATAGAGGATTTGGTATTGCAGGGGGTGGAAGTCGAGGTATGATGCAAAGTAATCTTAGGATAAGTAAGAATAAGTAATTTGGCCCTACGACATATGTGACTTTATATCTTTAGGTGCATTCGTGTACTCGCCATTAGAAAATGTAAATGCTTGATGAGACAGTACAACTTCAGCAAGGAGCTAGCATTACAGTGTCCAACCACTCCTCCTGTGGATTAGAAGCTTAATGAACTTGTCTCCTGAAGCTTCCCAGCATTGCAGGGTTTGCTTTTTTCAGTGACTTACTAGACAGGTTCCTTGAGCTTGTGTTTTACTTGCTCCATCTATTCTCTTTTACTTGCTGTTACAAGCCATTTCGGGGTTGCCACTAATAGATTGATAACCAATTCCATTACACTCCTTTCCACTTTTAGGTCTTAGCCTTTTCCCAGTTAAAGGCTGGTTAATTTTCTGACACCTTTCTTCTCTTGCATCTAAATGTCAAGCTGAGCGCAGATTTGGTCACTTGATCTGATGGACTTGCCGTCTTCCCCTGTTAGTCTTTAAGGTGACCCTTCCTTCAGAGGAAACCCTTTGACAGAATTTGTTTTCTGAAGTGACTCCAGAGATTCCAGGCAATTACAAGAGCTTCTGAATATCTTTATTTAGAAGTTTAAAAGACATGCTCTTCCAGTGCTGCTTTTCCAGCGCTGCTTAAATGACCCTTGCGGGTTTGTTGTCATGCTATGGGAAGTCTCCGTCACAGCATATTCACCCTATCACAGTTAATTCAGCAGAGTCTTGGTTATGCAGAGATGTCTATATCTACCAGTTACCAGTTTCAAAGGGTCTGTTCTGAGCCCTTCCTTGGCAGCCTGCTTTATAATTTATAGACAGTGAGATGGAAAATTTGCCTTGGGTAGTTGTTGGCAAAATCATCTCTTGGGTACTTTTAGTGCCACCAGGAATTAAAGTTTGGTAATTTACTTAAAATTACTGAGAATTATTTTAACGTAATTAACTTTCTTACATAATCTCTGGCTCAAAAAATGGGAAATGTCAAAAAGATATATTTTTCTGGATGTGAAATATGAACTAGCTCCTTGTGAATGAAAGTTCTTGTGTATCAATGGCAAATCAGCATGTAGTTCTAGTCCCAGTATTAAAGAGTGATAGACCATTCCGTGGTAAGTACTAAAATTTATAATGGTTCATAATGCATATGGATTTATGTGGATCATAATACAGGGGTTTTAGACAATTACCGTTTTACTTTTCAGCATAATTTTGTGTGTTCTACAACAGTTCCATCTCTGTTAAGGGATGGGGTTTTGTTTGGTTTTGTACTGCTTTGATTTGATAGTTTTATTATTTCTGAAAAACAGATCATAAAAATAGATGTTTTGATTTCATTTGCATCAAAATGAACTAAGCTTCACTTTGAGTTTTCTTATTAAATATTTTTAAATAAAACCAAATACTTATACATTACGTACATGCTAAAATTTTCATCTGGCACCCTTTTTACTTTGCTTAGATTTGGGGTTTTGTTGGGTTTTGTTTGTTTGTTTTTTTTTTTCCCCCTCAAATAAAAGTAAATAGTGTTATGGCCCAAAGCCCAACTATAATGGGCTCGTATTATCTTTTCTATACTTTTTAATTTAGAAGATGTGCTGTGTGTCTTTCCATCGTACAGTAAGTGAAGTTGCTGCTGACCTAGGGTTTAAAGAGAGCTCATAATCTTGCTTAGTATATGTAACTAGATTTTTCAATTTTTATTTTATTATAAATTAATGAAATAAAACCAGTAAAGAATAAATGATGAATCTTCAGTTAAACATGAATCAGTTTCAGAATGGAAATCGCATGGAATATTTTAGATAGTACTTTTCACTTCCTGAGTATTATATTCTTATAAACAATCAGAAATTCATATTGTAGTTAAAGTTCTTGAAGTTGAATGGGGGTTGAATTTCACAGGTTTTTTAAGTAGCAGCTTTGTCACCGTTATAAACGTATTCAAATACAGTTATTTAGACTATGCAAACTTCTTTCTATTGTATATTCATGCTTTTTATTGAGTCCTCAGGCAGATTATGTGTTACTCTGTGGATTTTTGAAGGAAGGGAAGTGTTGTATTAAAAAGCTAATTATGATGCCATAGTTGTCCTATCATGCAAAAAAAAACAGGTAATGATGAGCTTTGTGTAAGGAACATAATAGTAAAAATATGTGTCATGGTACAAATTATGTGTTTTGCAAGCCTGTGTCTTCAACATTTCTTAGTAAGCAAAATGTATTTTTCTAAGCAGTATGGAAGCAGAGTGAGTACCGGTAAATAAGTTACCAGTGTCTTGGTTTTCTTTATTTTAAAAGAACATTTTTCAAATTTTTATGCAAAAGGCTTCATGAGTTGACAAAAAAAAAAAAAAAAAAAAAGCAGCTTGGTATTCTTTGTTCATTGAAAAGAAGAAAACAAACTTGCTGGTAGTTGCTTGCTCTTTAATTTTTTAATTTTTGAATTGATTTTAGTTTTTTTTTGCTAAAGAATCAGCAGAGTTAATATTTGAAATAATTAAAATCGATGCAAATGCTTCAATAAATCTAAGTAGAAAAAGAAAAATAACAGCTGGAAAATGATTGTCCGCGTAGCTTCGTGTTTAAAATGTTTTCTACTTTGCATCATCTCTAATGTCGTATGAGAAGTTAGTCCCTTCCCTGACCGTTGGATAAAACTTACTAAGGGGTCATGTCTTGAGTAATAGGACAGCTGAAAATCTGGAAATGTATAATTCTGTCTGTGTGGTTTACCTGTAATCAGTGCATTGGCATATACCTGGATAATTACATACACCCCTCATGGCTGCAGTTTGATGCATCTGCTTGAGTCTGGTGGACGTGACCTTGGATTTCCAGGAGACTTGTGCTGCCGAAGGAGCAGATGGAGCCCAGCTGGGCATCCCACAGCATCTGAAGTGGCACCGGACGTTTGCGTTTAGACAGCTGACCACAGCCTTGTTGCAATGCAAAGTACGGGTCATGCAGTAAGGTCGTCGTAAATGTGTCTGAAACACACCAAAAACCATGGCGCGGCAGAAAAACAGATTAGGAAAACTGCCCTGGACTTTGATTTGGTAGGTCCTGAAGATTGGACATACTGGTATAAAAGCACGACTGTGAATCCTTTTCATCTCAGTTACGTCAGTTCAAAAGCCTCCCCCCTGCAGAAGAATTGCCCGCGTACCCTGCCTGCATTCAGCGTGTGATTTCGCTTTTGTTATTTCTCCTGTTGGTCTCTTTTGTCCCCTTTTAGCTTTGTCAGGGCACTGTGCAATAGTTGTTTCAATCAAGTTTTTGATTTTGCTTTCTAGCAATAGAGAAGTCAGTCAGCAGTACCATATTGTATACCTGGAGCACGTTATATGCTCATTACTAAAGCTGGAATTCTTTATTAGGCATAAGAATATTAGTCACCTGACTCCCTTTCATTTTCTTTGTCATTATCTTAAATCTCAGATTTAATTGCTTGTAATGGGACAGTGGAATGAACAAGTCAAGGCTTTTGTGTACGCTGCTGGGAGGTGACAGAAACCGCTGAAGGAACATTGGATGAAGTGGTCCCCTTTTAATGATTCTTCACAAATCCTCAAAGGCCTGCAGAAGCTGGGAGTCTGCAGTTGCCTCGTGTTTCTATTTGGCTAATTGAACTTACCAAGTGTCAGTTCTGGCATGGAAAGCTCTCCTTCTGGAGCTCCAAGACACAAAACCGTGTGGGCACACTGAAGGGCCGCTGCTGGTTCTCAGTACAACTCCCTGTCAACTTGTTGAGTGGCATGGTGGGCAAATTAGGGGAAACGGCATGGATCTAGTGTAAAAAATGAGGAAAAAGATTGGAATCTGTAGTTTTCCTGTAAGAGAATTGAAGTTGAAGGGAAAGGATGTGGAAAAAAAAAATAATCTGCAGTTTTTAAATTGGTTTTTAACAGTAGTAGTTTGCAATCAAGCACTGAAAAGAGCATGGAGAGTATGGTAACTGATGCTTTCTGTGCATTGACTCCGTATTTTATCAGTATACCTATTTTCTGCTCAAATTCAATTTATTAATCCTTTACAAGTAATCAGCACATTTTAGGTAACTAAGTTATTTTGATACCTCGTTGAAACTCACGAGGATTTAGCGATTTTAAGTCGTGACTTTTTTAGACACTTGCCTTTTTATTAATGCTGTAGAAATGAACTTTTGAGCAGTTGTAGATGGTTGAGACTTGGGAATATGCAAGTTACATTTTTGAAAAAATAATTATGAGTTGTTGATACTTTAGTGCAAAAAGGTAATAGCTTAAATAAAGATAAAATACAGATTAATACAGGAAATTATGTTTTATGGAAAACCGAATCTTCAGCATAAGATTCAGTTTAAATGCTTAAAATGCAAATATACAAGTTCTTAGCAGTAAACATGGGAGATGTAAATGCTAAAGATTTGTTTAATATGAAAATTATTACTAAAAAATTGTAAATAATAATAATTGTGAATAGTAACTAAAAAGGATCTCTAAAATTGCTGTAAGTGGTTATATAATATTCTATATAATATTCTATATAAACTCTCTAAAATTTCTGGAAGTGGTTATATAATATTCTATATAAATTATATAAACTATATAAAATTATTTATATAATATTCTATATAAACTGAAAACAAAAGGACTAGAACAAGAAAACCCTTACCCTTGAAATGAGGCTTGAGTGAAAAACTTAACTAATGCCTTAGCAATGGAAAAGGTGGTCTATGGTGCATTTATTTATTTGAAAAGAATGGGAAAAAAAAATCAAGAGGAAAAAATAAAGCTTTGCTCCTGTGGGTTGTTAGAAGAGGATAAGTTGAATGAAGAGTATTGAATTTCTTTTCCGTGTTAAGAAAGAGTTTTTTGAACATTCATTTCTCATACACAAATCTAGTGCAGTGAATCACTCCCTGTTCACATGTAGATACCTTTACCATGCGCATATTGCTTGGAAATATGTCCAACCCCATTAACTGGAATTGGTAGTGGGCCATCATCCATCTTCCGATAAACTGCATAAAGTGAGAGCATGGACTGTGATAATACGGCTTATAACCGTGTCAAGTCAAATAGCTGTTTATATCTGACTAATGACTGGGGCGGAGATAGAAGTTGTATTTCTTTTTCCAAAGCAACCCCTGATAAGATTAGGAATGTCCTTCACAGTCTCTGCTTTGTCCTTTAGCCACTCGCCCTCCCTAGCCAGTTCTGGCAATTAAGATGGGACCATTAAACATGTTCTTATCCATAAGGCTAAGGGTAGGGAAACTGCCTGATAATAGAATCAATAAGAAGGATCTTTCAGTGCTTCTTCTCAGCAAATCTCTAGAACAGTTGTAACATGGCTGAAGCTGAAGTCCAGGGGCAGTACCTGTATCATATTCTGTATCCCAAATAATTTCTATTAATAATAAACAAACAAGCAAAAACTTAATAATTTTCAGTGGGTTTGGGACATATAAAGTGGTTGAAGTTGATCTGAGGCAAACTTTATACTCTGATAAATCTTCTTTCCTTCTCCCCACTCTTCGTGTGTGCAGAAACGGCACCAGTGTCAGCGGGTTGGTACGTGCTGCATAAACAGGGGAGAAAATTGATGAGACAGTTGTGTTTCTTGATAAGATTCAACTTTTTCAAACCGTGTTTTTTATGAGCAGTAATCACCCTAATTCTTGCCTAATGAACGTATTTAACAATTAAGAATGACAATTTCCTTAATTTTCACACTCGCTCTTGAGACGGGAGCGTGTAGGTGTTGCTGTTGTCAGTAGTATCACTCCTTACGTTCTTTTGTAGTGGAATCCTGATGTTGCCGTGTACCACTGAAAGCTTATCTCCACGTATTCGCATTTTACTGACATTAACACTTAAATAATGATCCTTTCGTAGGACTTAAGGGTGGGTTAATTAATATGATTGCCATTTTCGGACACTCTTGAAGCCATGTCTGGAGCATTATGTCCAGTTTGTGCCTTCCTGATGGAAAGGTGATGAGTGGAGGCTGGAGCATGAGACGTCGTAGCAGATACTCGGTGAGCACTGCTCTCAGCCACTACCTAGAGAGATTAGAGAGGAGGCAATAGGAGCCAGGGAGGTGCTCAGCAAGAAGCAGTGGTTGCAAGTGGCACCAAGAGAAATGCTCATTGGCAATGGAGGAGGGGAAACACCTTCACAATGAGAGTGGTTTACTACCGGGACAGGTTTTTTGGGGGAAATTGTGGGCCTTCTGTATTTGGAGATACTGAAAGCGTGACCAGACAAGACCATGAGAAACCTTATCTCATTCTGAAGGTATCTCCCGTTTGAGCAAAAAGTAAGGTTAATTGTCCCCCAGAGATTTATCCTTCTGGCCTCGATTATTCTGCAGTTCTGTTTGCCCTTGTAGGGTTTACGAATGCTCATACATTCTGGGTATTTATTTTAGGCTGAACTGTTGAGCCCATATTCACTACCTGAAGTTTGTGGGAAAAGCAAGAAAAAAATTATAATGATGTAAATACTGTGCGAGTCAGTTTTATTATTAAAATGTTTACTCTAGTTACTTCCTTCACATTCAGTATAAAGCTCTAAACTGACCGTGTTTCAGTGGCAGCTGGCTTATTTACTCTTCAATTTGCAATGCATTGTTAATATCTGCACAAAATAAAACATAAAGTATTTGAGTGGATGAGGCAATTTGGATAAGTAGAATTAATAACCTGAAATAAGTTTTTATATGTTGTGACATATTAAGAATGTAGCCCTGAAGTTATTAATCTTGGAAGGAAAAAGTTGAGGGACATTTTCTTTAGGTACAATCATAAACAAATGTATTTCCTGTTCATCTTCTAGCCCAAAAAATAATACAGGCAGCAGCTGCTCAAGCTCCTTCATTCTGTTTTCCATGTTGTTCTAACTCTTCAGACCCTTTGGGGAGAAACAGTCCCCAGGGGGGGGAAAAAAAAAAAAAAAAAGTATCTTTCAGCAAACCCATGTCTATCTACTTACTATTTTGAGATTGTGAGAAAATATATTTGCAATGATAATTTCCGTTATGTAGATATTTGTGCAGTGCCCTCAGTTAAAGTTCATCCTATATGTGCTCCCCAAAGCTATTAGATTAAATCGTCTTTCAGCTGTTGGACACAGGCATGAGGTGTGTCTGTTTGGATCAATTAGTGAGCGATGGTTGAACAGAACCTCTCTTTTGACATTAATCTGTAATTTTATTACCAAATAATGCTTAGGGTTTGTTTTTTTTGTTTTGTTTTGTTTTGTTTTTTTTTAATGCGGACTAATTTTGAAGAGAGGCAGAAAGAAGACATAGTGGCTTGAATTCATCAGTCTGTTAATACAGGTGATGGTCCCGAGGGTGTTGAAAGCCCAGGGTGAGAAGCAGTGTTGGTAGCAGGTTGGCTTCTTCTACCAATAGAACCACTTCTCCACGAGATTTCTGTTCTCTCATCCCTTAAAACATCGGTACAGGATTTGACTGTTATTCTGTGTGGGAACACTCTTCCGTTTCTGCTTTGCAGTGTCAGGGATTCCTTATTTTTTTTCAAAGGTTTGCTTTATTCTCTTTGAGAAGAGAGAAGAATTCAGCAACCAACAGTATTTTCATTCCCCAAACTGGGAGTCACCTGCTGAAACCATCCTTAAATTCAGAACGGAAAAGTATTGTCTCTTGTTTGCAACGACGTGAGCGTTATAGTACGATCAGTAATGTGCATGCCTGAGTTGTATAATGAATGTAAAACCAAACTAGATTTGGTGAGGCAAAAATGGGATTTAAACAGCTGCTTGAAGTGAAAATAGATGATCCTGAGAATACTAATATGTCAACATTATTATTTTCACTTTTCTCACATGTCAGCGTGTTGTTTGCAGCATTTTTCAGAATAATAGAATTTATTCAAGCAATTTATCCTTAATGTATGCAGTATAAATAGTTTACGTTGTGCTTATATATCATATTAACAGTATTTGATTTGTGCTTTCTTTACAAATTGGAAACATTGATTTTTCTCTAGTTCACGTTTTCTGTTTGGGCTAGTGCTTTCAGTTTCCCTTTTAGGTTCTGCGCTTTGAAATAAGTCGATTTCTTATAAAATTATGCTTTTTCATAAGAGGGTCTACAAGTGTCACATTCCTTTTTTAAATATTGCTTGCCCATCTTTAGGATGCCTCTAAGTTTAAGTTTAAGCTTGCTCCATAGAGAGCACTAATAGTGTTCTTCCCCTTTCTCAGAACAGAAACCTATGAGTCTTGACCTCAGGTGATATATATCCTGGATTGTTGCTGGTTTAGTTTTATTCTTTCTTGCTTCTACTTTGTCCCAATAATTGTGACAAAATGTCCAACTCTGTGGAGATGACCATCAAAGGTTTCCATGGACCTGCTGATTGCAAAGGAACTACTCTGTGTATGGAACCTTTAGCTTGATTCTTGGAAGTTCTCTAACTTCCAGTTCTTAATTTATCTACTAGGAAAATTTATTTGAATGTATTATATGCTTAAATGTGTTTGAGGTGCCTTGGGAATCGGTCTATTGATGCGTCAGTCCCACCTCATATAGTTTTTCCTTATTTTCCTGATGCAGTCATAGCCTCTAGATTTATATTCTATTGTTCCCAGCCTGTGATCAAATTGGAAAGTTTTATAAAGTTATTCAAAACTCTGATTATAATTTACATCTCTATATAGAATATTTGAAGACTTAGTAACCATAGTGACAATCTATAGGTAAGCAACCAACCAAAACCAAATAAATAAAAATTAGGCTGCCAATTCCATCTCCTTTTATTTAGAGGTCCTTCTGAATTTTTGCATTTGCTTAACGTAAGCACACATAATTCATTGGCTGTGAAGATGTAGAAATCCTCAGCTAGAGTTGTATGTAGGTGTTGTGCGTCATTCTTTATACATATGGAAGTGGATTTACTCTGTCGTTCAGATATTTGTGTACTTCTTAGGAGGAAATAAATTTTGAGCAGGAAAAAACTGTTCAGGATAACTTTATGGTTTTGTAATGGTGGCTTCCAACATTTCACAAAGCCAAAATTGAAAGCTGCGGGTACGTACCTGCAAAGGTACATGAATACGTAGGCAGATGTATGAGTTGCATCAAGTAGGTGGCTTTCCATTAATTCAACTTCATTATTATATTACAAAGATGGAAGACCTTTAGTTCGGTGTGCTACAAGAGTGATAAATCTGAGTTAGATCTCCCTTTTTAGTCGCTCGGGATTAAACCTTTTGGTGAGGAGATCCATTAATGTGTTTTAAATCTATTGATTCATAGTAGAAAGGCACAATTTAAACTCGGAAGTCACTGAGTGAACTTTCCATTAAGTTAGGGAGACTTTGGTCACAGCTCATTTGATCTTTATGAAGTAGAAAATGTGATGTAGACCACACTGGCATTCTATTAGAGGAAATCATGCATTTGACCATGTAGCAAAATACTGTAGCCAATTACATGAACATACACCTATTTTACACATGACCGATCTTCTGAGCATAAAGTATTAACAATGAGCGGACTATCTTGTTTTAAGGACTATTTATTTTTAAGCCAGTGATATGAGATAAAAGTTTAGAGAAAAAAATACTAATTAATTTACAGTTTGTATCAAAGTTTTCTAAGTAGAAATCAGCCTCGCGTGGAAATGTGTGGACATTCTTTAGCTGACATCAGCAAAGACTAATTGTAACCCTGTTTTATTAAATGGTATCATCTGAAATTGCATTTTGAAAAGAGAAAAATATTCAGCATCAAAATTAATTTCTTAAAATGAATATATTTTTATAATAACTTTGAATCTATTACAGATATAAAATAATATTCTGAGGTATAACCGAGGTTTTTTCTACTTTAGGGTGTTCATGAGGCTATCTAAAAACCTTTACATTGCGTAATAATTTTCTTAAAAAGCAATAGGGTGAACTTGCTCTTAGAATTAGATGTTTACAATGTGATCTGACAGCGCGGTAGGCTGGCAGTTGACTTGCTTAATGATACTGTGCCTTTTGAATTAATTTGATTTTTTAAAAATATAAATAAATGTATGCAGATGTGCATGGACATTAAAAAAAACGCCTTTGTACAGTTTTTTCATGGTAGACACTTTGTCACTGTCAGGAAGTTAAGTAGCACGTTGGAAGTTGATGCTAAATTTGAAAGTGGAACTTTTACATTAAAATATTGTGGGCGTCATTTGAGAGTAGCCATGATTATATTCTGGATTTATTTTTCTATTCCTGTTGAGATGTCCCATGCCTGCTGTCCAGGCTTGGGGAGTTTGGAAGGGCAGACATTCCCCTCACCACACCATGATCTTTTTGGCCTTCATTGTAAAATGCTGTTGGGAAGAAGGCAAATCTTTACAATGTAATTCAAACTATTTTCACCAGTAGCTTTGACTGATTCCATTGCCAGAAATAAATTACACGATGGGAAGTTATAACCTCTGTCATTATGGGCTTATTGCGTATATTGGCATTTCACAATTGGAACGGACATATGAAGATTAATGCGTTGTGTGCCAACGTGTCCTTTCCTATGCAAAACATTCTGTGAGTCTTGAGGTGATTCGTATAAGATTTTTGCAGAGAACGTCAAAGTAAATTAAACATCCCCATCTGGCTTTCCTTTCTTGCAAATGGACACATTTGTATATTCCAATACAAATTACTCTGTTTATTATAGCTCTTATTTACAGTGCAGTTCTTCTGAAGCTCTGCTATGTGGTCCATTAATCACAATTTTTCCAGAAAGGTTTCTACATCTCGAACACGTCTGCACTGAGGGAATGACAGAACTCTACACTCTAGATTGCCAGCATATTAAAAATGTGACATCACTTTGACAATACCGCATCTGATTTCAGTGGCAGGAAAAGATACTTTTGAAAAGTACGATGCATGTGTTATTATAATTCTATTGCAAGCTCCTAACTGACAGTGTGTAAAATAAATTTCGGAACCATATCTGAATCTGAAAAGAGTTCTAGGGATTAGTCTTTCATCCAAGATAATTATTTTCATAGAATTAACAAAGCAGCTGTAAGTTCTATTTCTGAAGGATTGGCCTCAAATTATTTTAAATATTTGCATGGTTTATTTTAGTGGGATTTTTCTGAGTAGTAGTTAAATATGTGCTGTTGAATATTATTGAAATAGAAAGAAAAAATACAATTTGTAAGCTGCTTCTCCACTGTGAACTCAGGCAGCAAACCTAAGTCACTGAATTTTGGCAATGGAGTCAGATGGTTAGACAAGGTAGTGTTTCTCCCAGCAGCTCAAGACAATTCTACCTACCAGCCCTATAGACTGGGATCGTAACAGGCAACATCAACTGCATGGGAAGTGGAAGAAATTACATCTTTACGTTGCACGTGAAACTCAGTGAGCGAAGGACTGAACTGAAAAACTGTTACCAAAAGCTTTGATGATGTGTGTGTGTGCGTACAGACTTACCTGTACATACACACATACATCCATAGACAATCTTCCCTTCAAATTCTGCTACAATTTCTTGCAGCACAGTTCTCTAATTAAGTTTTATTTTGTTTTATACACCCAGTGCTTATAAGACAAAGAGTGTTGGACTATGAGAGCACTTTGGGAAGGTAGCTTGCATTGCTTTTCCCCGTTATTTTATTATTTTTTTTTTTTTAAGGAAAGGTTTGCATTAAGTCTCTTAGTTTTAAGACGTGTATATCTCTGAACCTGTGCCGTGTTACTTCTGACACCATGAAGCAGAAAGCTAACAGGGATACTCTCAGACAATATCGTGATGAAAAGTGCATGTGAAGTCTCATCCAGGCCAGAAATTTTTGTGCTTATCTAAGGCAGATTTTATAATGAAAATTTATATTACACGGATAAAAGAAAGTGCACTATATCCAACTGATGGTCAATATATTTTCATTACCATACGTATATGTGCATGTGGATGCACGTGTGTGTGTTTTTATGTACAAAATGTATCTTTCCATGTATCTGCAGTAGACTTGTGTATTCATAAGCATGACACACTGTGCAAGTCAGCAGTGGCTATATTTTCATAGTTTCTGGGCAAGTGTTTTTAATTTACCAGCTAGAAAATGTGTTTCCATCACTGAGCAATGAATGAACTTGGAGATGACCTACAGTAAAAGAAAAGATGGGTGAAAGTAGCAAGAATGAGATTCTGGTTGCTTATCAGTGAATGCACATACTTCCCTTTTCTACTGCCACCTGACCAATGTTATGTCTCATAAGAAAGTAATTACAGATAGTTCTAATCCCATATTCCAAAATGTCAAGGCAAGGATTAGTCCGGCTAGTAGTTCTCTCACAAAGTTTGCTATAAATACTCCGCATCAAGTCTGCTGGAATTTCCATTTTTGTGTGGTGGTTGGTACTAAGTGAGGGTTTGATACTCATGGGTGTTACTGGGCAGTCTCAAAGAATAAAAATAAATAGTTTAACTACACAGTATTTGATAAAAAATAGAGCGTTGTTTTTTTCACATTGTGTTCAGCTTTTACAGTTCCGATTTGGAAGTATAATGAAAAGTAGTCAATAATATATGTAGCCTAGCAAAATATGAATTCATATCCAGTTCATTTCAAGAGACAGGTGGTATAAATCCATTTAGATTATATTCAGTTTTCTTACAGAAAGGTGAAGAGATTCAATATTCTGCACAATCTTGTCATACGAGTACTTGCCTGGGTGTCAAGGATTATAGATTTCAATCTAATCTCTCTCAACAGCATCCATGGTTTCTTCAGGCAGATCACTTGATTACTGTGTCACAATTCTCCCCCTGTAAAAGAGGAATCAGAGTGATGCTTCGCCTCTACAGTCAGGGCAGGGCTATCTTAAATTACTAATGTGTTGTACTGACACAGGGACTTTGATCTTGGTTAGAGTATTTTGGTCTTGATAAAGTACAACTGCTAATAACCTTGATGAAAGTTACATGAGACATGCCACTAATAGTAAGCGGATTTTTACTGATCAGATTATACTAACAATTGTTGTCGCAGATAGTATAAAGTAAATTGACAATTAATAACTACGGGTTGATACTGAGAAATAATAACGCAGAGAAATGCTTTGTTACAGGAGAAAAAGAGTAGCGAGCCTTGTATTTAAAGCTACACACAACAGAAATGAAAGAAAGTACAGACAATTGTGCTCTGTGAAACTCTGTGTGCAGATTGTTGGGTTATTTTCGTGCCAAGCTAAGGGCAAAGCAGAAATTCTTGCTTCTGCCCTGCTGTACCCTGTTCACCCCAAAGTGCATGGAAAAGATGAACTTCTGTTCAGTTGTGTGGCTTCACAAATTTTCTCCTACTTAGAGCTGCAAAGTGACTTACTTGGTTTTCTTGTTGCTTTTTTTATTTCCTCCAATATTTGAAACAGGTTTGTTTTAGAAAGACAGACAGATGTGGTTCCCTTGTGCTTCTTTCTTTTGCTTTGGGTAGCTGGATATTGAGCTTAGATGACTAAGAAATCAGAGTCTCTCTCTCTGCCCTGCCCCCAGTCTGCCCCTTCCACCCCCCTTTCATGCCCCCCCATGCCCCATCTCGCCCTGTCCCCCCCCATCACACATCCCCCTCTATCTCCCTCTCTTGTGCTCTCCCCCTTCGTGCACCCTCTGCCCGCCCCCCACACCCCGCCCCGTGCCCTTTCTCTTGAAAAAGGAAGTTGAAAAACATGACCTTTTCTTTGAGCTTTATGGGTGACTTAAACGCTAACACTTAGGATCAGGAAAACGTGGAGAGAAACTATAACATTTTAGTATCCAAACTTCGGCCTTATGATGAGTAAATGTTAAGATACTGAATGTGTTGAAGAATACGTAATAAACTAATGAACAGCAGCCTACAGCTAAATTTAGTTTTATGATCAAGAAAGCAGAAACTTATTCCAAAAAAAAAAAAAAAGGGAGTAACTTTTGCCCGAAGAAGTGAGTATTGCCCATGTAGACTGAACACTGACACAGCACAAAGACTCTAGCTGGGTCTTTTCAAGACACTTTCGATGAAACGTTGCTTATCCCATCTCCCGAGAGGTAGAGCTGTGAGTACATTTCTTGTATTTTTGGGGAGCTTTGAAACGGATCAGCAAAAGATGTACACACAATATTCCAAAGTCCATCATGACTTACAGTAAAATGCAAAAGTCTATCTCTGGCAGAACTCAGACATTTTGGTACAAGCCAGAGAGAGTAATCAGACTTGTTTGCATATTGAGTAGCAGCCGGTGAGTTCTGATTATTCTCAGAAAAGCGCTCCGGGTTGCAATTTGCTACAGCTTAGTGTAGAAAAATAAATTGGTTTTTGTTTGTTTGGGTTGGGGAGAGGGGTGATTTATGTTGGGTGATTTGTTTTTTGTGTGTTTTTTTGTGTTTGTTTTTTTTTTTTCCCCAAATGCTAAAATGTTATACGTATGTCCATGAGGTACAGCAAAACTTGATAGTTCTTTTGAATCATCCACGTGATTACATAGAAACGCTTTTGATTACTGATGGAAATAACGTCTGAATTTTTACTTTTCATACCTTTATAATCTCCAGAGTCACTGTTTTATGCATCTTTATTCTTATAGGAAATGGTAATGCTAAAGTTTACTAGTAAAATTAATCTTCAGTACAGTTGTTTATCTGATCTATGCATTCATTAATAAGGAGTCCCTGCTGTTGTTGGCTCCAGCACAACTTAATTAATTACTATTTGAAATATGGATGTGGTAAATGATCCAACTTAGTGAAACAGGAGAACAGCTGTTACCTTCTTTTATGTTGAAGTCACTGGCTTTCCTCCTTATTTGCGTGTGCCATCCCCTTTTTCATCTTATGACAATAATTCCATAAATTCTGGATGCGGATTCATCTGTAAACCCTGATCCCTGTTTTGTTTTCCCACTGTGTTGTCTTGTTCTCCTCTGTACTCACCATTTTATCATCTGATCGTACAACCATCCATTATTGTCTCTCTTTTTTTTTTTTTTTGGGTCATAGATTTTCAGAATCCCGATATAATTTTTCTTTCAAGTTCCTTTCTGCACTCCTTCCATGTTCCTGAAAGCCAAGTACGCTGTTTGCTACTGCACTGGACAAACTACAACTTCTGCTATCTTTCCCTGTGATGTATTTTTCTAGCGGCATATGCCTACATGGTTTCTCAAAACAACAACGTGGAATTCATTAAAACTTCTTCCTAAATATTTTCGTTTTTTCCTATTAGTCCTGCTACTATTTCCTCTGGTCAATTACCAAACTAAATTGATTTTTCCTTCTCGATCTATCTTTTTGTGGGTTTTTTTTTGTTTGTTTGTTTTGTTTTTATTTTGTTTTTTTTCCCTCTTTTTTTCTTTTTCCTGTCTAGAAGGGACACTGACAGCTAGGTTTTAAATACCACCTCAGATTGCTGCAGGGTTTCCTGTCAGCTACAGGCAACAGCCTTTCTGTGCAATCAAGTGCTGTAGAGAGAGAAAGGTGACATTTTAGTCCTGCACCCACAAACTCCATCAGTTACAATATCAGTCTCTTTCCCATGAATATCCTGGTACCTTAAGCTGTGGTGTTATCTCACTTGATTTCTTTTATACTCAGAATTTTGGTTGTTTTTTGTTTGTTTGTTTGTTTGTTTGTTTGTTTTAATTTTTATCTTTGAAACTTGCTTGACTTTTTAAGCACTGCTCTAGCTGACCCTGTCCCGAGCAGGGGGGATGCTCTATGATCTCCGAAGCCCCTTCCAACCTCAACCGTTCTGTAAGTCTGTGAAGTCCAAGAGAAACAATAACGGAGAACAAAGAAATGAGTATGGAAAACACTGTGTGTTCACTGAAAGAAATATCAACGCAGAACTAACAAATGTCATTGCAGCAGCAGTTTAACCTACTTGCTTCAGCACAGAAGATGTAAATCCCAAGTGCAATATGTCAGAGAAATACCCAGTGGGATACATCATACCTGGCTTTATTTTAGACTAAAGCCAAATAACAAGCAGCATCCTAACTCATTTATTTCTTCTGTTAGTTGTATGGTGTATACCATTTTGAATATGCTTTGGTAATACAGTTTTAAGTATTTTAAGGGAAAGACTAAAACAAAAGAAGATGTTCACAAATGTTAGCACAACTTAAATCCTTGACGTAACTCTTATGTATGAAGACATCTGTTATTTTATTATTTCCAAAGAGGTTTTACGATTTCAGAAGTGAATAGGCAGGGAGGACTTACAAGTATATATAGTATGTAGGACTATAGAGACCTCTAAAAATACACTATAGTTATTTATGCTTTTATAAATACAGAATGAAGAAAATTTTACATTCTCCATTTTAAAGACAGAAAACAGGACTATTCCATGAAATAAGTTATTTATGGAATTTTTGAAACAAAAGAGAACTAAAAGGAAAATACTGAAAACATCATGAATCTAGGACTGTTTCATTTTAAGGAGTGTGATTTTCTCTCTCAGATTACCGTTATAGAGTCAGAGATACACTTTTAAAAGCAAACAAGTCTTGAAGCTATTTCCTTTTTGAAATGAGATGTTGGACTACAAAAAAGACTTTATTTCCTTGATAGAAGTAGATTGATGTCCCTTCATTTCACTTAACATTCGATTCTGATTGTCTGGGCCACAGTGTAGGGTTTGGGGGAAAAGGAGTGGGAAGGAGAATAGAATAGAGACAGAATTTTTCATTGTTCAAGGAAGTATTTTCTATCCCTAAGAACTAAGAAAAACATTGTACTTAGAGGAGTGAATAATGATTTATCATTCTTAATACGTATGGAACTGGAACAGCTCTTGGAAAGGTTGTCTATTGGGTTCAGTCTACTTACTGGAAAGATTTTTAAGGGAATGGTATCAACTTTTTTTTTTTTTTTTTTTTTTTTTCCTGTAGATATTCGGGGTCATCTATTTAAAGGAATGATATAAATTCAAAAAAGTAAACTTACATAATGTGTTATTAACACCCGTAGCTCATTGTTATACCTTATAATGTGTCCCTTTTCTAATTGCTGTCCCGTTAATTTTTTTTATGCCTTCCTTCTGTGTCTTCCACTTCTTTCTTCTTTTTGTCACTTATAAAAGATTATAATAGATTAAAATTATGCATGACTGGACTGTAAATGTTTATCAACTCTAGTTTAAGTATTCTCCACATAGCAGTACCCTTTTCCTGGTCTTTTCTGTAATATTTTTTTTTTTTTTAGAGACATTTATTTTCCCTAACTTCTCTAATGTCTCACCTGTTTTCTGCATGGTGAGCCTGAGCTGAGAGGCTCCCACATCCGCATTTATGGTAAATGCAGTGCCGTGGGGCGGCCGAGCTGCCCCTGAGTGGGCACTTAAACCCGGCGTGGGGAGGGCAGAGCTTTGCGCAGCCCCCAGCTGAGGTCCTGATGTGCTTCTGATATGCCAGTGCCAGTTCTGACTCTGAGCTGCTTTGCTTAGTCGTTCTTACTGCAGTGCAGGGATAAAACTTGATAATGGTGCAGAAATGGGGGGGGAATCCGAATGGGAGTTGAGTTGTGGAATATATGTTTGGGAAGAGCAGAGTCTTTTAAAGAAACGTTATGAGTCGTTATAAGAGCTGGTGGGCTCAGCTTTCCAGAATTCCACATATCTTGTATGCATTGCACAGAGAAGATTAAAATGAGAAATTTAAAGGAGAAAATGAAGGAAGGGTCTATATGTTGAGAGCATCATTATCTCTTGAGATGATCAAGAGTCTGGGGGGAGGACTATGAGCTAATTTCAGTAGTGGTCTTCCGCTAGGTTTCGTTCACCTTTTTTGTCTGTCTTGCATGGTTATTGATCATTGGTCTAATTTAGAAGCTTTTGTTAATGCTCACTCTGTTCTGCCAGTGACAAAATAGTCACAGGAAATAGGGAGATTTTTAACAGCTTATGCAGTTTAATGGTGTGTTTGTCAAAACTTGCTGATAGGTTGTAGAGTTCACCCTGGTTCTAGACATGCAAATCGCTATTTTTCAGATGATCTGCAATGATCATCTTAGTCCGACGGCCTGACTCTAATCAGGGCTGACCAGGCTAAAGCCTGCTATTGTCCAAATGTCCCTTAAACGCTGACAGGCTCGTGGCATCAACCACCTCTCTAGGAAGCTTGTTTCAGTGTTGGACCACCCTCTCTGTAAAGAAATACATCCTAATGTCCAGTCTAAGCCTCTCCTGGCACAGCTTTGAACCATTCCTGTGTCCTGTCAGTGGATAAAGAGAAGAGCAGAGCACCTCCCTCTGGGCCTCCCCTCTTTGGGAAGCTGCAAAGAGCAATGAGGTCGCCCCTCAGCCTCCTTCGATTCAGACGTGACAAACCCGGAGTCCTTAGCCTCCCCTGGCAGGACGTGCCTTCCAGCCCTTTCTCCAGCTGTCCTGCCCTCCTCTGGACCCATTCAAGGGTCTTCACGTCCTTCTTGAATTGTGGGGCCCAGCACTGCGCGCAGTATACAAGGGGAGACCACAGCAGCTCTGAATGCCGCAGGATCATCCCCTCCTGACCAGCTGGATCTGCTGTGTTTGACACACCCCAGGAGGCGGTTTGCCCTCCTGGCTGCCAGGGCACGCTGCTGACTCCTACTGAGGTGCTGCCCACCAGCACCCCCAGACCCTTTCTGCAGGGCTGCTCCCAGCCTCTCCCTTCCCAATTTACACTTGTGCCCAGCGTTACTCTATCCTAGGCGCAGAACATTTTGACTTGTTAAATTTCATCCCATTAATTGTAGCTCAATGCTCCAATCTGTCTGGATCCCTCTGCGGGGACTCTTGTCCCTTCAAGAGATTCAAAAGCATTTCCAAGTTTGGTATCGAGTGCACCGGAGGTGAGTTTGCAGATAACTCCTGCATCCCGATTGTTGATAAGTATGTTGAACAGAACTGGCCCTAGAATTGAACCCTGAGGAACACCAGTGGTCATCAGTCACTGGCCAGATGTACCCCTGTTCACTACAACTCTTTAAGCCCTGCTCTTCAGCCAGTGTTTCACCCACCAAACCTGCTCATGCCACGTTGGGACAACTTGTCTAGAAGGATGCTTTGAGGTACAGTATCCAAAGCCTTACTGAAATCTAGAAAAACTACATCCACTGCCTTCCCTTCATCCACGAGGCAGGTGACCTGATCATAGAACGCCATCGTAGAACCATAGAATGGGTTGGGTCAGAAGGGACCTTAAAGATAGCCTTGTTCCACCCCCCTGCCCTGCGCAGGGCCACCTTCCACCAGCCCAGGTTGCCCAAAGCCCCGTCCAACCTGGCCTGGAACCCTTCCAGGGAGGGGGCAGCCACAGCTGCTCTGGGCAGCCTGTGCCAGGGCCTCACCCCCCTCACAGGGGAGAATTTCTTCCTTAGATCTCATCTAAATGAGTTAAAATAAAAATAAATTAGTTCAAATATCAAATTTGTTAACCAGGACTTTCCTTTTACGGACCCATGTTGACTGTGCCTGATGACTGCAGTATTCTTTACATGCCTTTCAGCAGTGCCCAGTGTAATCTTCTCCATAATTTTTCGACGAACTGTGGATAGACTAACAAGTCTGTAGTTCCCTGGGTCTTCCCTCATGCCCTTTTTTATAGGTTGGAATAACATTGGACAGTTTCCAGTCAGCAGGGACCTCCTCAGACTCCCAAGATGTTTGTTAGATGATTGAGAGAGGTCTTGCAGAACTCTGGGCTGAATCCCATCAGGCCCCATGGACTTGTGAATATATTTGTTTACTTATTTTAATATACGTTCGCCTCACAATGTTTTGTGAGCGAAGAATTGTACTGATGGACTGTATGGTGACCAGAAAATAGGTAAAGCTAAGTAGAGGCATGAATTCCAGAGAAAATGAGCTGAATATTCACCGCCAAAATTTTTACTTGCTACCTGTACTGAAGACATGACAGTTTCAATCTCTTTCTAAGTCAAATGTGAGTTCTGACTGTTACTATAGTAACAAAAAGTAAGGCCAGATTTTTTCTGCCTGTTATATGCTGCACTACTTTATACATATTTTAGCAGTTTTATTATGTCCAAAGAGACCTTATTTCCGTTGACCCTGACAGATGAAGTCATGGCTCTATCGCAAGGCTGTAAGACAATACATAAGGGGGTTTTTTTTTGGTTTTGGTTTTTTTTTTCTGACTGAGGATCTTGCATGTATTACTGCCCCTTTGTCAGAAATGACCACTCCAGTACCCAAATCATCAGAAAGCATTTACGTTGCTTGTTTTGCAAATCCATATTTATTTCCAGTCAAAATTAACAAGAATTTTTCTGCGGGAATGAAATGCTAAGGCTGTATCAGCATAGGATGTTCAGATATCCGCAGATCTGTTTCCCTAATACAGGCAAAATCCACATGGAACAATAGGGGAATCATGAATAGAGATTATATAGCTATACCAGGAAGTCATTATTATTTTTTTAATCGGTATTTGGATTCAGTGAAAAAGTACAGGCAATGCCTTGTTATGCTACTGTCATCAGTAGGGTAACAAATTACAGGAGGGCAGTTAATTAACATTGTCATCTGCTCCGGTGTAGGCAGTGGTATGTTAGAGAAAGAAAAATAGTGTTTGTATATGTCAAAAAGTGTGAAAAGTTGGCTTTTACCAGGTACTGCAATGATGCATGGACACTACTCCTCCGTTTCCTGTGCTGCCAGAACCCAGAGCGCTCGTAAAGAATTAAAGTTTTGCTCGATTTTTTTAATTCTTCTTTCCCCACCCCACAGCACTCGGAGAATGAGCATGTGACGATATTCAAGCTGAATATTTCCCAAACAGAAATGCTGTTGTCTCAAGGAGTGAAACTGTACAATACATCGCAACGTTTTGTTATCAACTACTTCAGAATATTTAAAACTGTGTATTTTAGAAGGCTTTTTTTTTTTTTTTTTTTCTTTTCTTTTTTTTTTTAAACTGAAGAGTGGAAGTACGGGTTTTTTTGGAGACTGACAGAAAAATTTCTGGAAGTCAGTTGATTTGGCTGGTTCTTAATAAAGTATTTAAAGCTTTTCTTTAACATGGGAAAAAGAGTTGTTTTGAAACACAATTTCTTGTGGTCTGTGTTATGTTTGATTTTCTGTCTTTATTAATTTGAAAACTTAAAAAAGAATAAAAGTTTTCATTCTTTTTGGGGTCTCAGTTGAGAAGCTAAACTTCAGTCAGGGAGAATTACTCTCTTGTCATAGAGTTGATCTTTCTGATCAGCATAGAGGTGTTTCGTTATGTCAGTGGCGATGAGTTTTATGGATGAAAGGAAGTCTGGTGCCCAGAATTACAGAGGCTTTGTTGAAAATTAATTCACAGTACATCCACTGTCCCACTGCTGAGTAACTGAAAACTAAAAAAAAAGGGAAAAATAATATTCTAATATAAATTCCTAATGTAAAGAGAAATTTAGTGATCTGGGTACTTGTGACTAAAGCAGGGAGATTTCTCTGCCTGGAATAAATATGTAGAGACACTTGACTATTTATTTTGAAAAATCTTGGATGTGTTACCTGGCATCTTATATTACCTAACATAGAATGCAATTATAATATAATGTGATTGTAGGAAAAGTTTGGGAATTTCTAAATGGATTTAATAAACAGATTACTTGAGTTGTGATGAAATTGGCTTCTTTGCATTGAGCCCAGAGAACTGAGATTTGAAAAGATTCGGTTTTTTAATTAAGTGCCTTAAAATTTCTATAATATTAATAATAATAATAAAACAACTTCAAAGAGGAGAGATGAGAAAAGAAAAGTAAATAAACCGGAAATAATGCAATTAAGTTTTGACCCCTTAGGATGCCAGCGTTCAAAGCTAATGCTGGAGAAGCACAGTATTATTAGCAATAAAAAGAATTTGCTTTCCCCTTTTAAAATTACCATAAACCGATTGACTGAGATGAAATGATGTTAATATTTAAGAAGTAGGACACTAGATTCTATTATCTCAGCAACTCTGTCACCTGGTACACTCTGTAGTCCTGTTATCTAATTATTGTCCTCAAATTGCGTTAGTGTGCCAGCGATGTGTTTACTGTTGGAAGAGTAATTGACATTTGGGTTACTGCTTCATAGCTGGGAGACTCACTAGCTGGTTCCAAAGCATCCTCTTCTGTCAAAGCAGATTAGCTTAATTTTACCTAAAAGAAAAGAGAAAATCTGTGGTTTAGAGTATGTCACTTATATCGTGCTCTTGTAATTCGGTATTAAAATTCAGGTTATATATCAAAGCTAATTGTCAACCGGAAAGAGGAAAAAAAGTGACAATAAATGATACTTCTGACTTAAAATTGACTTCGGTGTAGTCTGCTCTTTCCCGGAGTGTGCAAGCAGACATGTACTGATACAAAGAGCCAATGTAAATATTGCAGAGATGAGGGTCGAGGGGCACGTTTGTTCTTTGGCATCTGCTGTGCTCAGTGCTCAAACCCGCAGGTGTTTGGTCAGTAGATGGGTATGGTCATAGAGCCGTGGTCGTACACACGTACAGGTGACCTCTTCTGCGCTCAGAAACCGAACCATCACAAAGATGCTGAAACGCTCTGCTTTATCTGTCAGAGAAACCGCGTGGAGATTTGCTTAGTACACACACAATTTTGTGATGCCGGCCCCTTTTCGGTGAGGTCAAGCACCAGATTATAAAGATGCCTTTGTAAGAACTGATGCTTGTTCTGCCTTGGATTTCTGGCTGATTAGATAATGTTAACTTCTGTTTGGCTTACCATATCTGTTTCTAAGGCAAGTGGCTCACTTTGTTTGCTTGTAACTATTATTTTTCCCCCCTTTAACAATATTTGTGTATTATCATTAAAATAAAAAAATGAATTAGATTTCAAAGAATCCTTTTTCTAACTCAAATCCATAGTCTTTCTCCTGATATGTTCTATGGTAATTTCTTTCCTGTTTTGTTAGCATTTGCAGGGAGAGTGCTTCCAAACTCTTCTCTGTACAATTTCTTTGATTAAAATTTAAAGGACAGTTATTATTCCACGTAGCCTAGATAAGGGAAGAGCAGCCTGTATTTCAGCAATTGCGTTGCACTGAATATGTTTCCATTCTCTGCAAAGGGTTTGGTTCATGACTGTGTACAGTTAAATGCTTGAAACTTTCCAGACAAACGTAATTTGGGCTCTAAAGTTGATTAGAGATGCATGATTAGAAAATTCACGTAATAACTTATGTGACAACTCGAATTAAATTTAAAAGATATTTTAAATTACCATGAGGAACGCAGTTGTCTAGTGGTGGTGATAATTTTGCTAATATGATTCGTTTAGAGACTTTTCAGTTTACCTTTTAAAAAAAGAAAACTTAAATCTCTTCAAAATACTCTTTACAGAGCTATTGCATAAACTAAAGTTTACTACTTGAATTTATATGATCGGTAATATCAGTATAATCCAGACGAAACATATCGGGTTGTTGGCTAAAACCGAAAACCTCATCTGAATTTCTTTTGACTGTAACTTTCAGAAAATTTAGAGCACTAATTATGCATCTTTAGAGGTCTCTGCCAACGTGTCTTTAAAATACTTCATCTTCCAATGACAAGAATCAGGATTGTCTCTCCTCTTGATGGCTTACATGATATCATCACCTTTTTCCAACCATTATTATGAATTTGTTAAGGCATTTTGCAGAGTGCAGAAGTTGGTGGACAATTTTGCATAAACCACACTTTATTTCATCAATCTAAAAAAAAAAAAAAAAAAAAAAAAAATTAAAAATAAGTTAAGGCAGTCTAAAGAACCCTTTAATGACCTTGATAAAATTATCAAAGTATCAAAAGGTTTCTGTAATGATTTTTGATAGTAAAATTCTCCATTTAAAAATACGTTTGGAAAACAAACATTTTGCCAAAAAAACCCACCTGAAAAGGGAGGAAATTTTCCAAAAAAATACTTGAGTTGTTTGTGCAGCCAAAGTAGTAATGCAATAAAAGTTTGTATGGTGAGAATGGCAACATTTATCGTAAAGAAATTCTAAAAATTAACTATTTCATAAGAACAACTAGTGCCTGGGTACTGTAGTTTATATGAATAATGTGCTGCTCTAACAAAATGTAGGCTGTAATCTGAGAGCAACTGCAAAGCACCAATGAACCTGTTCAATTTCTGGACTATTTTTTCTTCCAGCTGAGATTACTCTACCATTACTTTTCAGAAAAGTAATATTGCATAAATAATTATTAGTAATGATGTATTTTAAAAAATCTAAAATTTCATAACTTGAGAAGGAAGCAGAGAGAGAAAACTCTCTAATTGATGAAGGGTATTTAGAGATAACGTCTCTATTTTTTATAGACCTAAGTTTGTACTCAGAGGGGGACAGGCGTCTCGTAGTGACCAGTGGGGTTACAGTAGCGTAACACCATGAGTCTCCTGAATCAAATGCTAAACATTTTTTTGCTTTAACTTTCTAATAATACCAATAATGAGGCAACTGTTCTGTTAAATCAGGAAAAGAAAAATAACCTTTTCGCCCCGAAGAATGATGCTTTTAAAAGGTCAGAGCTGTACCTGGAGGCAGAGAGATGCCTTGTGGTAATAATGCTAATCCAAAGTTCTTGAAATGCAGTAAAAGTGTAAGTTTGAAGTAGGACAAAGGACATCGCAGAAGGAACAGTAATTTCTTAGATTTAGGATTCTTGCTTACAATGCTGTTAAGAAAGTTAGGTAAAGCCAGGATTTTAAAGAGCTCAGGACCAGAATTTCATATTCTCAGCCTACACAGCAGCTGCTAGATTTTCAAAATAGCTCAGCTCCTAACAGTTCCTGTTCTGCAAGGCACAGAGCTCTTCTGGAAGTCTGGCTCTCATTTGGGTGCTAAAATGAGATCTGAACTCTCATGAAAATCTGACTCTCATGAAAATCTGCGAGTACACTGATTTCTTGGGGAAAAAAAAAAAAAAAAAACCAACAAAAAAAACCAACACAAAAAAACCAACAAACCCAACCCATAAAGTGGAGATGAAAATTAGTTTAGAGCAGTATATTTATTTCTTAGCAATTAATTTCTTGGCATGATTATGATAGTGCTCTGATAACCAGAAGTCTTATTCTCTGAAGAGTTGTTCGAGGACTACATATACTAAAAATAAACCATGACCTGTATAATTATTTCTAATGGTTTCTTCTCTCTCATTAACGTCACTTCTCTTTACATTCTCTGGTGCTCTCCTTTTGAGGCACACAGAACAGCGATCACATGGGCTTTTCCTCTGAAGTTTAATTCAGACAGGAACAACTGTATATAGGACGTGCCTGTAAGTTTAATGCAGGTATGGTGCCAACAACGGATGCAAAAATTTCTAGTTTAGATATATACGCTTTGAAAGTCAGTTGTCTCCTGAGCCTTTTGAATAGAAAAAATAAAACTTCAGTAGATGAGAGGAGAGAAATTTGCTCTAACACTGCTCATAGTGAAACTGGAGGAAAGGGAACTGTTAGAAAAACTTGTATCTTCACAATATTTACATAATTAAAATACAAAATGTCACAGCAGTGTTTTGTCTGGAGTGGAGTTGGTTTCCAGTAATGTGTGGGGATTCAGAACTATGTTTCACAACATGGATAACACCAGAAAGGGAAAGTAGTTGTTGGCTTTAGAGAGATCTCTAAAATGTGGTTCTCACATATGTAAGAACATTGACTTAAAACTGACATTTAAATTTTGCTTGTTTCCACATGTAGTCCCTGAACCATTTTTGTAAACTTTTCCATGGTGTTGTTTCCTCAGAGATAATAGTTTCCAGTCATTTATCTGGTACAAAATTAGAAATTAACACTTACTATAAATGAATTCCCCAGTCTGTGTCTCTTTAATTCTGTACTTTGTCTAGCAACCACAATTTGTCATCAATGTGTATTTTACCATTGAATGAATGCCAACATATGTGGAAATATATATGCAATAAATCATAGCATCCTAGACTGGTTTGGGTTGGAAGGACCTTAAAGATCATCCAGCCCCAACCCCCTGCCATGGGCAGGGCCACCTTCCACCAGCCCAGGTTGCCCAAAGCCCCGTCCAACCTGGCCTGGAACCCTTCCAGGGAGGGGGCAGCCACAGCTGCTCTGGGCAGCCTGTGCCAGGGCCTCACCCCCCTCACAGGGGAGAATTTCTTCCTTAGATCTCATCTAAATCTTCTCTCCTTCAGTTTAAAACTGGTACTCCTCATCCTACCCCTACACCTCCTGATCAAGAGTCCCTCCCCCCGTTCCTGCAGCCCCTTTCAGCCCTGGGGGGCCGCTCTAAGGTCTCCCCAGAACCTTCTCTCCTCCAGCTGAACCCCCCAACTCTCCCAGCCTGTCCTCACAGGGGGGGCTCCAGCCCCCCCAGCATCTCCGTGGCCTCCTCTGGCCCCGCTGGAGCAGGTCCGTGTCCTTCTGCTGTTGGTGCCCCAGAGCTGGACCCAGCCCTGCAGGGGGGTCTCCCAGAGCGGAGCAGAGGGGGAGAGTCCCCCCCTGGCCCTGCTGGCCAAATGTATATATGCAGAGATAGTTGCACATTTATATATGCATGATATAAATATCTGTGTGTATATAATGTCGATGTTGCTGTATGGCTTTCCCATCTCATCTATCTTGATGCAATAATTCAGTTTTCCTTAAAAGCTTGAAGTTTGTGAAATCCCATTCATATCTGAGGATGTTTTCAGAAGTACCTATATATCACTGAATCTAGGAAACACTTCCTGAAATGAGAAGCAAGCTGTTCACTCAGGCAAACAATAAATATCCCAGGAACGCTAATGTGCTCTCCAAACAACATTCATAAAGGTTGAGAAAAAGTTCACTACCCCCAAGAAAACAAATCTTCTTTTCCCTTTTGTAGCATCTCCGATCAAACAAATATACTGAGAAAGCAAATTGTGCAGCACATGTATAAGCTGCCAAATTAATTTTAATGACAGCTTTCAAGTTGAATGGTGTTTTGCCATTTTTGGCATTAGCTCCATTAATGTAAGTCTGTATAGAATTCAGATGATGTCATTGTATGGATGTTGGGTTCTTTATAAAGAAAATAGAGAATGCAATTCAACATGACGTCTTCTTCCATCCTATTTCAAAACTAGCTTTAGGCATTTTGGAAATTTGTTTATATTTTTTCTCCCCTATCAATTTGTAGACATTTAAGAAGGCTAAGTTGTACTTTCCCTGCCTTTATCTAGAAAGAGAAAGCCCTGTGTTAGTTTTGTTTTGTAAACGAAAAGACTATGTTATCGTTGCTCAGTTGCAGAAATATATTTTTTTCCAAAGTTTTATACCACCTCTACGAGAAACTATAGCTCTGTTTACTAGTAGCTCTCTGACAAGGTGTCACCATAAGTCACGGGGTAAACCGGCAGTTCTGTAGTAGCCACCGTGATGTGCACTCTGAACTCTTCTGTTCTCCATCTATGAAACCTCCTTCAAACATTAAGAGACAGAGGAAGGTAGTGAGCAAAGACTCGCTTAAAAATTCTGACCCTGCATGAGTGACGTGGAGCTTTGCTGAGCTGAGCCTAAGGCTGACCTCAAGATTTTGTTGAGTCAAAGTTAAAGACCAAATTTCCCACGGCACTTACTTACTTACCTCTTATTCCCCAATTATTATTATTTAAAAAACAAAACAAAACAAAACAGTAGTGGCATCATTTTGACTTTTACACAGGCTTACATATGCAAAGTGAATATTTTCTTAGGATAAATGCCACAAGGCAAACACTGTTATCTTTGAATTGAACTGTTTAAATAAAGTCACCTTGAAAATATATTTCTTTATAAAAGTTTTACGTCTATAGCCATGCATGAGTGGACATCTAACTGTAGTAAGGAGTTACTAACATAGTATTCCTCTTGTTGAGCAACACCCTATAAAACTATAGGCAGCTTACTCAACTGAAATAACAAACAAACAAAAATGTCAAAATAAATGTAGCGTTGTCTGCCAGAATAAAAATATACAATTTATCAGTTACAGATTTTAGGACAATTAGTGTAATTTAACTTGAAGACTAAAATCAGAAACACCTACTTCTTGTATAATACAAATGTAAATGTTTTGAAATGTGCTTGATGACTAAATAGTGAGTACTACAGGGGCATCTTCTGGGTGCTGGGACACGCCGGTAGGTCTTTGGAAGGTTTAGTGGTTGAAGTGGAGGGATATTTCTTCAATCTTCTGAGACATCAGAATGCCAGGTGCTGGTGCTCTTCCCAGTCTGTCCAAAACCTCCTTCTTTATGTCTCTGGATAAAATTTGACAGTAAGATGAAAATTAAGAATAATAATAAAAATATTTTTTTCTATTATGTTTTTATTTTTGAGGTATGTGTTAAAGGATCATCTTCAGATATGTTTTACTCCTGTTGTCTTTACTCACGCAATTTTTTAAAAGATTCACGTTTTAGCCATGTTGGCTTTATGTAACTGTGATCCATCCAAGAATTGAATTTCCTTTAGGTCAAACGTGAGTTAAAGTGTAAAGTTTGGTGAAATTTTTCGAGGGATATTTTTGCCTTGCACTTACACAGCTGAAAGATCACTTGCCGCTATGAAGCGGACCTGCAATTTCACTAGTGTATGCTTTCCTGAAGGGAAACGGGCTAACCTAGTACTCTGCAGTATGTTCGTTTTGTGCCTTGAGGAGAGGGATATGAGAAGAGAAAATTGAGGCCTAGAGTTTTGGAACGCAGGCTGAAAAAAAAAAAAATAGTTGAATCACCAGCATATTGATGTGTAGTTTGCCAATCCTGATACATTTGGGGAACGTGTTTGTGCCCCACTCTCAGAAACTTGTCTCTCTTGCTGTAATAAATTAATCCTGGTTGTGGGAGTTGAGGGGGCTCCTCTCGGAGCTATGGTCATTCATATAGTATAAAAAACTTTCTGACAAGCACCAAAAAGAAAAAGAAAAATAAAAATATTTGTCTTGATTTAGAAATGATAGGACTGTATGGAGATGTCAGTGGGAAATGCACACCCTTTTCAATTACCCTCTGTACACTTAGGGGTGGAAATCATAAAGACTTTTCAGTCCTTTGTGTGTTGTTTTTTTTTTTTTTTTTTCCCCAGACCTGACATGTGAGGTGTTTTTTTTTTATTTTTTAATGTACCTTCTACTGACAATTCCCCTGCCTTGCGGCCTCAGACCTTTGCTCTCTTTGAGAGTTTCTGTTCCTTTGCCAGCGATGCTTGGGTTGATAAATTGAGTGAGTTTTGGACAGGTTGGATTAGAGAGTAATCCACGTTTTGTTGATTTTTCACAGTAATTGTTCGATTTAGGACATTGGACATTTCATGTAACTTCTGCAACTCAGGAATCTTGGGCACTTTACAGACTTTATTGAGCTGAGCCTCCCAACATTGCTCTTACGTAAAGGAGGGTCTGTTGTTCCTATTTTATATGTGGAAAGAAAAGCATATAGATATTAAGTGATGTGCCCAAGGTTGCTTGACAAAGTAATGCTTGACCTGAGACTGAGCTGTTGGGCCTAATTTGGTTTTTTGTATTTTATTTTTTTAAGTGATAGACTGTTATGAATTCTCTTTCAAAAGAGTGTTCGAAGTGTTCCAGGTTCAGACTTTCAGACAGTGACTAAGAATATAAGTTAACTTCCTACCCTGAAGTACTTACAATCTGAGGATGGAAAATAAAAAGGGCACAGAAGCACAAGGAAGTCATTACCTGCCTGAAGTCCCACACAGCCACTGGCAAAAGAATGAAGTATTAATAATTTTTCAAAATAATTTCCTTAATAGAATTTTTGCTGGATATTTCCACACTCCTTGTTTGTCTGATAGTTCAAAGATTCTTTTTTTTCTGTATTTCAGAAGCTTTGTAAAAAGTGACATGTTTAATGGGAATGGCTTAGTCGGAAGTTCATTTTGATTATAGCTTAATAGGATGAAGAGTGTATTTAAAGATTTATAAATATTAAAATTGGAACTGTTCATTTAGCCTGTCTGCTGGGCTGGGGATGGGATGCATATGTAGGCCTTTTGTGAATGGTTGTAAAATGCTGAGGAGGTACTTTGACATTCCTCTAAGATCTATAAACAAACCCTGTGTGATAGAAACAGTGGTGATTCTGGAATAAGCATCGGTGTTCTGATTCTTGGTTTTAGTACGTTGTACCATCCCCATTAACTAGCCAACAAGAACACAGCACTGAAGTAAAAACTGTCCCCAGCTTCATGATGAGATCAGCTTGGGTATGTGGCATGTTGGTATTATTTGCCTTGATAATTTTATAAAAGGAGGGGGAGCTCTGAGGTTGGTTTTTTTTTTTTTTTTTTTTGACACCACATCAAATATATTTCCCAATACTTACATAAAATAGCCATATATGTAATTTTCATTGTTTAATGCCAGACGCTTTAAAGATTTATTTTTATTTTTTTATGAAAGAAAGTAATTTCCAGATCTGTAAAGATTGTAATGGAGAAAATTGAGTTTTTAGATATACTGGGAGCTGAGAAGAGGATATATGGCTCAGGGTGTTAGGAAATTGAGAAGTTCTGAAGTCTAAAGGTTGCTGAGACTATGCCAGTAATGTCAGTAGGTATTCCTGCTCAGTGCCTGGTGGATATCTGAGAGGAAACGGGAGGTTGCCAAAATTCATAGTTGAAAGTATTGGGATAAATAATTATACCCAGAGCCTCATTTGGTAGCTTTCTCTGAAACTGTTCTGATTCACACAGCATGAAGAAAAAAAAGAAACTTTCTAGTCTAGATAAATGGATGAGAAGGTGGTAGAAAAACTTCAAATATAGACTTTACTAGAACAAAAATAATCTCTTTTCACTGCACTTACGGCACTGCTGTCTTTTTGTATTCAAAGGAAGAATATGGGCCTTGATTGCTTCTTGAATTTGACACAGCTATGGCTATAGTCCCCTAATTGTGTCATGCTTCATCCAGTGCTCCGATTGCTTTGTTAATTCCCAAATAACATCAAAGAGAAATTCTAGATGGTGATCAAGTATAATATGTGGGAGTCCTCTTTAGGAAAGAGATGGATAAAAGGAAGAGCTAAATACTGAATATGGAAATTAAGTCTATTTCTGATCACTAGGGGAAGACTTCTTTCCTTCAGTCTGTAACTGTGGGAATTCAAAGCTTGAGCAAAAGGAGACAGGGCTGCAGTATGTTCTGAAGAATGTGCTAAAAATCAAAGCTTACATACTGACCAAGCAACTACCCCCCAAAATAAGATACTTTTCAGACTAGATTGAGGTTTGAAATACCGTAGTTCATGATAGCAATGCCATTTTGTTTCTTTCAGCACTGTGATCCATATCCTAGGCTAATAAAGCTGTTTGGTTATTTAAAAAAAAAAAAAAAAAATTACTGAGGACCAAAGGAGTCATTTCAGATGGGCAGCAGAATAAATTGAAACAGTAAGAAAAAAAATTGCACGCATTTTTTTTTTTTTTTTTTTCATCAGGAGCTGGAATTGCTGTGTGGACTGTTCCCAGTGCTGCCCAGGGGAGGTTTTTTTGACAGACCGTGAGGTCACCTGGTGGATTTAAAAGGTTTATTTATGGAATTAGAGTTGAGATATGAAAAATGGTTCAGGGAAGAATTGGTGCCTATTCTGGATTGTAAAAGAAATTTCTTGTTTCTTTTGAATAATGGCTCCAAATGTGAGTGGAATATTTCAGCCTGTTGTTCTCAGATGATGGCTCTCTTGGGATGGAAGAGCCTTTATGCTCGGTATTATCTTTGTGAAATATCAAGTAGGAGAAGGAGAGAGAGAAAAAGCCGCACGTGTCTGTGCGTGTGTGTACGTGTGTTCCAAGTAGGCACTTTGAAAGCATTTGTAGGATATATATGAGTGAGGTCCAGGTGGTTGCTGATAGTCCCTGGGATCTGGGAAAGCTGGTTTTACTGTTTTCCTCAGGGAACCAGTTGTGCCCTTAAAGGACAGGGCATGAATCTTCTTTTGTGAATAAAAAGAAAAATGTATTTTATGCAATGAGTGGGGGTGAAAATACCATAAAAAGAGAAAAATGCACTATCACATCTTTATTTTTTCCAACGGTTTGTACCAAAAGATTTTTTTCTGCGGTATTAAACAACGTGTGACTTATATTTCCATGCTGTCTCTATAAAATCTCAAAGATACGGTGTATTTGAAAATTGCTATATTAACAACTTTTAGACAAGCAGTCATGTAGGTTTTTAACATGTGATTTTGGTTCTTTATATCCTTGTGTCAGTTCGGTTCATGCCCCGTATGTTCAGGTGGGATCTGTGTATCTATTGCATGGTCAAAGGCTGTAATTAAACGTTTGCGAAGTTTTGTAATGGATATATAAGCCACTTTTTTTTTTTTTTTTTTCTGATGTAGTTCTGTGCAGTATGAAATTTTAAGCAAAATATAGAGAATGTGTTGGGTTTTTTTGTTTGTTTTTTTTTTTTTTTTTTTTCTGAAGTACTGCATTTATATACATAAGGTGTAGCTGATAACATAAAATGCTTAATTCTGTCCGTTGCCTTTTAATAGTCTATAGCAACATCTTTCCAGTGCTGCTTTTTTTTTTTTTTTTTGTCCAACTTCAGCAGATGACTAGGTATGTCCTTCCTTCATCCCATTCTTCCTTTTTCAACAGTTGAGGAAAGTTACTCATACCTGTTGTAGGACCCTTTGGTGGTGATGCTGTTCTTGGGCTAATGAGCACCCATATATTGTATTAGCTCTCTATCAGTGGGACTGAAATATGTGAAGAGTGCAGAGATTTCCAGTCTTTATGTGCCCCCAAACCCTCTTACCAAATGATTTGCTATACTTTAATAAAGTAGGAAGGATAAAGGGAGTCAGTGAACTGTTGGTCCACTGTTAGAATCTCTGCAAGATGTGACAGGAGGTTATGATTATTCAGTAACATCCATCCCAAAAATGCCAGGACGCTGGAATTAGAGGAAGAGGATCGTGCTGTGTAAACGCCTCTGAGACTCAGTGGTATCATCTGCCACTGTCATTGCGAGAAGAAAATCCAGATGAAATGAACATTTTGTGTAGCTTGCAAAATGTGCGGAGTGAGAACCTGTGAGGTTTGGGTCACTGAAGATGGGTTTTGTACAAATATTGGGTAATGGCTGTTCATCAGAATAACTACAAGAATCTCTGAGGGAGTTGATTTTAAGCAACGTGGAAGTAAAATGACCAAATGGTTATTAATTAATGACAACCAGTTATACTTCAGTGAGTTAAAACTGACCGACAATACTCGTATTATTCCTTTTGGCATCGCGATGTCGTTCTCATGGACTCTTTCCGTGAGCTCTTTACGGTGTGTTTGCATCCTGCGTAGCCTGTCACTGCAGGTCCAGAGTCTTTTAGTAACGTCGGAGCTGTTTAAGGTGAATATTACTTGCCATTCCTACCCCGGGTGAACCGTGCTTTTGGTCACCGTGTAGTTGTTTAAAATGGATTTGATTATAAACTATGAAAAAGTTATAAGTCTTACACCAAAGATACTAAATTAAAGAGGTTACAGAAGAAGTGCGTTTGATTTCTGGCCATAATGTATAGCTTTAATTTTTTTCTTTCCCCCGTCTCCAGTTTGAATCAAGGCGAAAAAATGAGCTTAGCTGTGAGGTGGCTTATCTACAGGCGACCTTACGGGTGATTTGTCGTCTTTCAGTAGGATCAGGCTGAACATTTATTGTTGTTTCAATCATAATTTTGTGTAGTTGAAATTAGTTCTTAATTTAATATTGTATTTTCTACTTGGATACTTTTTAAAGGGCAGAATGGGAGCTGTAGCTTCTTCCTTGTACCGCTGAGATGCATTGGCTGATATTGTTCTGTAGCGGTGCTGCTCTGACCACGTTATCTTCTCTATCTTATCACTCACTACCTTGCTGAAGCATTATTATACTAAACCAGTCTATTTTATATGTTAGGAGAACTTTTCAAGTGCCTTGAGAGCTTTAAAAACCTGTGCCTTTGAAGTACTTCTGCCACAGTAGTTTTAATGAAGCTATAGAGAACAAGGAACACGATTCCTTTAAACATCAGCATTTCTTGACAGAACGGAAAGATTAACGGATGAAACCTCACGGATGCCATGGGAGTTTTCCCATTAATTGCAACGATTTTGCATAGAAACCGTGGCAAGAGAAGAAATAAGAGTAATAATATATAAAGTTGGGTATATAAATGGTTGCTAGTAAGAATTCTATGATTATTTTTTTTTTAAATTTTATTTTTTTTCCCCAGTAGCAGAAGAGTTGTGATGCGATGCGTGATCTCTTAGCAAACAGCACAGTGCAATCTGAGAGTGGAAGTGCTACTTTTCTGAATGACCTTATTATTACAAACACACCCTGCAAAACGGGAGTTGATGGAAGTTATTTGAAATAGTGTGGCATTGTACCAGTGAAGAAGTAGAGCAAAACTTAGGGTTTTGGTTTTTTTTTTTTTTTTTAATTATTCTTAGAAGTATTGATGTATTAATTGGCAGCAACATGAAAAAATGCTTTGTGTGAGAAAATCATACTGGATTTTTTCAGGTGATGCTTTTGTGATTGGAATTTAACAAATGCCATTGAATATTTTTGTATTACTTGGTTTATTGATATAGGTATAGAATATACCAAAAAAGTGTTTTTCCTGGACTGCAACTAACTTGCATAATTAGGAAAATAAAACCAAATTATTTTTTTACGATGGCTTGGATGATAATTATAGCTTGGCTCTCTGCATCAGAAAATGAGCACTATTTACCTGTGTATTGACTAATACTGGAAAACCTGATAATCAGTACCATTTAATTAACAGCTACTAATTACTTTTAGTGTATCTAAAATATAATAAACATTTCCTGCATAATTTTTCAAACAACGAAGTTTATCGTGTTTTGATGGAGTCAGTGTTGCTGACATGGTGCCACAAAACAGGGAGTTCACAGCAATTTGGTGAAATTCTTATGTATTGTGTCTTGTATTTTGTGTGTCCAACATGATACTTTCTTCCTAACCTTCCAGAGATGATAAATCATAAACAAATACAACAAATTGGGATAAGCATGTACTAGAGCTTTTCTAGTATTATAATCTCTTTTGGCCAGTGGTTCAGTTAATAACATGTCATTATCGCAGGATTATTCTGTCCTTTTTTGATAATGGCCAAAGGATAAATGTAAAATATATCAGCCCTGAACCATTAAACCAGGTATTTAGTCTTTGGACAGTGGTTTGACATCCAGGTGCTGAAAGAAAAAATCCTGTGATTACAATTCTAATTTAAAAACTTTTATTTTCATTAAAGTTACAGAGCAATTGCATTGATTTCGGTATATTTTGAGCTTTAAGAGAAGCTCTGAAAAGTGAGACTGTTATGTAGGAGCCCAAAATACAGACTTAAAACAGTGGTAGGAATGTAATCTTTAAACTTTTGGTCAAAGATTTTAAATATGAATCAACCACCTGCATAGTTACCCCAGGGTGTCCCTGATAGTACATGAGGCTACAAACAATTTGAATTCATGAGACAAAATATGATTGATAATTCCTCTGCATGAAATAAGACCTAACTATCATGAATTGTTTCTGAAGGTACTTAAGCCTGAAAAACATGGTTGTGATTAATAAACGACTCCAGACTGCTTTTAATGTAACAGTAGACTGTGCTATAAACAGGAATGGGAAAAAAATGATTGCATTTAATAGGGGAGCAGCTGTAAGGGTGCCATTATATTAAGTGACTTAATGAATACTGATCTTGAAGCAATAAATCAAAATGCAAACAATCTACTCTAATCAAGTAAGCAGAATATTTCAGATACTTAAATTATATTAAATGAACACTTCAATCAAGGTGTGTACCTGCACATGTTCTTATGTTTAATCTAGTTATTGTTTGTGTAACATCACTTTTGGGTTATGTCTTTAGTGCAGACTTACTCTTTTTTTATTCTGCGTTTTCTGTTTGATTTTTTTTGTTTGTGTTTTGGGGTTTTTTTGTCTTTTATTTGTTTGTTTGATTTTAGGTTTTGTAAAGAAATTGCTTTCAGAATAATGAATAGTCTGTCCTGGTACAGAAGAGTTTTCTAAAGAATGATCAAGCAGGTTATTATTAAAGCTCTGGCAACAATTTCTTCAGGTAGAGGCAGCTCTGAGTGTCTGCATTTAAAGATTGATTTAGGGGTCTTTGTGTATAGGAACATGTATGTATACATTACATATGTGTGTGTATACATGAGTGTGGGTCTGTGTGTACGCCTGTGCACGGATAGGTACTGTCAGTTGTTACCTACTAGTGCAGAAATTAAAAATAAAACAATGATAGCACCATCGTTTTCTGGGAAACTAGTATCTGTTCAGACGTGGTCAATACGTAAGATGGAAATTAAAAGGAAATTATCTTTTCTGTGGTGAGAACCTAATTCTGGAGTCTCTTGGGGCATTATGAAAGATCTTTCACCGTCCAAATGGAGTTGAATCCGTTCAGGTCCTGAGCCTCCAGATACTCATATGCCTACAAAAGGTGTAGTTTCTGGGGAGTATTTACAGTGCAGAGTCATAAGTAGTTGCTTCTGCCTTTGCAAGGTGCTGCTCTTAGCTTGTTCAGTAAATATTTGTACAACTTGGCTTTTTCCCGTTTATTTCCGTTTGCACAGCTGTTTCAGCTTCATCAAGATTTATGATACGTTTAGTTTATGATGATACATTTACTGCCCAAACTGGTAAACCTGCAAGCCAGAGGGAGATGATATGTGTAGGGGCATTTTTGTGCCACGCTTGCATTTCTGTTTGAGAGTTGCCTGAAAATCCATCACCGAGGAATCAATAGATAGCTTTTATATTTTCTCAGTTTATACTTCGTTTTTGTTTGGTTTTGTTTCCTTTTTTTTTTTTTTTTTTTTTAAAAAAAAGTGGAAAATACTACCTGTGAGGCTTCTGTAGCTGATTAAAGTATTCATAGGTCCTCAGTATTTGGCTTTTCTTTTTATTTTGGGAATAGATTGATGGTTTTGCCTCATGAATCATTCAACTCTGCTCCTGGCATCTCTAGTTTTGTCTGGGATCAGAAACATGCAGTTGACCTGCTTCTTGATAGTTCCACAACAGCAAACTGGATTCGTAGCAGCAGAAGTAGAAAAAAAAAATAACGATCTATCTCAATTTTGTAGGCTGCTTGTCAAAGCCGTGAGTAGCAGGTGAAGGTCTGCGTTGTCTGTCGGCAGAATAAGGAGGGTGGAAATGTGTTCGTTTTGATGGGAACTATAAGAGATTGACTGTCTTTGGATTAGCAGAGTAACAGAAGGGGGTATTATAGCTGCAAGGTGTAATTATACTATGCATCTATACAGTCGGGCTTCTCAGAATGTGCAAGATGTAAGAAGCCATCAGGAAGAAATCCAGTACAGCTGTTTTTCTGGATGAGGCAAGCACAGATTTTATGCTTGAGCTGTTGACAAGAACCTACCAATGTCTTCAGTGGGTGGGTTTAATGAGATGCCTTTTTACTGGTCCAACAATAAAAATAAATTGTACCAAATAAAATTGGTACAACCCTTAAAATTGGCCATGGCTGTCTCATAACTTTTATGAAGTGCACTAGTGTAGGTGTGAGGACAGATGTCAAGGGTTTTGGCATTCGTTCTATTTGAACAACATCTTGAAGAAAACAGGGGGCAGCACCGAGCTAATCTTCCTGTGTATCCAGCCCTGCATATGTTAAGAAACAGACAAGTGCAGTGAGACTTGAGGCTTTCTGCTTTATTTTTTTTTTTTTAAATTTGTTCCTATTTTGTTAATGCACCACAACACCATGCCTGGCAGAGCTCAAGGAGCAGCTGGATGATGCTCTTAGTCCTGTGATTGAGTTTTAGATAGTCCTGCAAAGAGCAGGGACTTCTACTGGATGATATTTATGGGTCTCTTCCAACCTGAGATATTCTGTGATTCTAATCTTTGATTCTAATTAAATCATGTACATCTAAGGTTCAGGGAATTGGCTGTGGTTTAGATCGTTCTTCCTAGTTAGTGCTAACAACTGATAGATAATAACTTTGTTTTGTGATCAGAGCTGATCTTCAGTTGCGCAGACTGCAATTCTGGTTAGCCCAAATTGGAGGCCAATAGAGAAGTATTCACTAAAATTTCCTCAAATTTTAAACTACTATTTGTAATAAATAAATAAAGGATGAAAGTCAGTCACAAGCTCCAGTACTGTAGACTCTGCGAGTGCCCTTAATGTCACCTCTAAATGTTGCATACTTCCACTTAAAAAGGAACAAATGCCGTTCTACTGCTTTTTAAAATGATGTTGCTGCAAAACCCAGAGCAGGCCATAAGCAGTTCATAGTGCAAGAGGAATTGTTCATATTGAGACTGTCAGTGTCTGGCGTGGGGACGTTGATGTTACTGTCAGTTGACAATGAGCTTTTATAGTCAATCTATTCAAGTACGAAAGGGCATGTTTTGGAAACTGTCATTAAAAGTGCCTGTGTTTTGTAAGAGCAGCACATCCTTTATTCTCTCATAATGGAATTTCCCCATAACAGAAGAGTCAGGCCAAAAGTTGAAAATGTTGTCGTAAGAGGTTAAAGTACCTTTATATTTGTTAATCCTTTTATTCTTTCCAAATTAGAAGTTCATCTTAAAAAGCACTAGTTCACTCAACGTTGGTTTTTACGATCGGAAGGCACGTTGCTTTCTAATGTGATCTTTCAAAGGTGTTTCAGCAATGTCAATTTATCTGTTCGTTTGGGTAACGCAGCCAAAACCTGATCCCTTTGAAACTCGTGCCGTATCCTGTGTCGCAAATGTTTGCTACTTTGCTGCTTCTCACAATGTAATGACTGGCATGATTAATGGTGCAGATAATCCTGGGAAGGGGTAAATTCTTTATGTCTATGGCCTAGTGCTCGTTTTCAGTTTTATCCTGATGGAGATGATGAAGTCCTAGACAGGTATGGGTATGACATTAAACCAGACCATAAACTTTAACCGATTCTGCAAACACCTATCCATTTCAAACACGGACTCTCACGGTAAATCCATGGTAAATTTATATTGCAGATTCTTTATTTGCGTTCTGTTGGTGTCTGTGCTGGCTGATGGTGTGCTCTGTACCCACAGAGCCCTGTCTCTCAGTCCGGTACTCCTGGATCTGAGTCAAACGGAAATAAATAATTGCTTTCAATAACACGGCATTTGAGTTAGTGATTTGTTTGAAAGATAGAATTGATTTTAAATTGTATTTTTTTAACTTGGTGTTGTGCTGAGTGCCTTGCTAGACCGTTTTTCTGACTCTGTTGGAAGTATGGGTGAGGTGAAGAAGTATGGAAGGTTTGTCAAATTCATTGTATTGCTGTAATTACTTGGCTGACCATATTATTGAAAGAGATGGCAAAGATGCATTTTTGTACTTTTGTATTCTATGCTTTTATGCTTTTGTATTTCCTAAACTTGGAAACGGGGATGTCTGCTGAATTTTAATATTTGAAATAAAAAATCCTGCCCAATCTCTGCTAACCCCTTTGTGAGCGTAGAGAGAAAAGATCTCAGAGAGGGAGTATGTGGTCCCTGAGTGGGAAATGCTTGCATTCAGGTGGAGTTATATTAAAAATCTTCCTTTTCTTCCCAACTCCTTAAGTCTGGGAAAATTCTGAGAATCAGAACAAGAGAAAGGATATGGTTCTCAGAACAGAAATCAGCTACTCATTTAAAAAAAAAAAAAAATTAAAAATTCACTTTTGTTTTATTCATTCATTTCATCCATTCATTAATTAATAAAAATTTCTGCATTAAGACAGCAAATGGAAAACTAAGATACAGGTAACATGATGGGAACTGATACTAAACTTCAATCCCTTGGAATGCATGGCGTCTCAAGTCTCTTATTTAAAATGTTTCCCCTGAATAATAAAGGAAACTCTGAATTTGCTGTGTTGAGTTTCCATTCTTTTCTGTTTGTCTCACAGTTTGCCTAAGACCTTGGAGGTGAGAGTCATCTGTGTGCCTGTAAGAATACCGGTATGCTTTAATAAACTAAACAATATCTGTTTTTATGTAATTATAAAACCAATACTTTTTATTGATTCATGTAAGCCCCAGAAATTCTTTTTCTCTGAAGGAAAGAGAACTTAAAGTCAATGAAAATATGTAATTTGTCAGTAAATATGCTTTATGCCCCCACCCCCTTTTTTTGTTTCTTCCCTCTACTCTAGTATTTTTGGAATGTGTAAAGCTGTGATACTGATTAGCCTGGCAGCAAAGAGGTTAATGATTTCTTTTCAAATGTGTCAGTGAGAAATAATACAAACAGAAAAGCATCTTGAAGCCATTAGGTGTGTTAGTCTAGAATAACGGGCTGCAAGTGTTCTCCTCCAGGAACACATGCTTCCCAGAACAAGGTACAGGTTCAAAACATACCCAGGAGGCTTTCACATCAGTTATTATTCACCTGTGCATCCAAGCAGCTAATAAAAATACTATTTACGGAAGAGAATCTGACATCAGCAGTATACCGATATACGTGTTACCTTGATATAAACAACATTCTAAGCATAAAATATTAAATAATTCAGGTACCTTAATTAAAACTATCTGGAAATCTAGCAGGTTTGAAGATCAGTGTTTCTTACAAGGCACTGAAGAAACTATATCAAGCAAACCACGTTATCCTAATACTAATTTTTAATTCAGCATAGAGGAACAAGGGGAACTGAAGATGTTGCAGATGTCACATGACTTTCACCCTTGACATTATCAATTGTAGTATGAAATGTTATAAAACACATTTCTCCACATATGGGCCAGTTAAAATGGTAGAATTGGAAACTAGAATGATAATATGAGCACTGACTAGTTACAGCTTTCATATGCTGAATTTTCTAGTTACAGCTTGCTTAGGCTGAATTTAAATTGCTCGTCAAATAGTGAAAGACTTTCTGTTTCATTTCTCAGGATGTTGCTCCTTCGGTTCCTCAGCAGAACTCTTGAGTTTTATGCGAAGTATCCATGGATTTATTAAAGCCTAATGAGAGCATTTGAAAGTGCCAAGCACCTACTGACAAATTCTAGAGACTCGTTTTTTTCATGTTTTTTTTAAGGGCGTGTCATACTTTTCCAAAAGTTAACTCATTATCTTTGTTCTTTCGTTTGAGTTCCAGCTTCCTACATTTTCCTTGCATTAGAAAATAGGAAATTTTTCAGGCTGTTGTAGGCAATTACTTTGGTATGTATTGCTGACTTCTGTATATACATAGAGTTTGTATACAGCATTATGGATATCTGAGGTTTGGGGGAAGGATGGTCATTCATTCTTTCTGTTTGCTTTTTTTTTTTTACAGAAAACATCTCTTTGGTAAATTACCTTGATCAGGTTGGCTGGAGAGAAAATATTCCAGGAACTATCAAAAATACCCAGTTTGTACAATGAGTAGGAGGTTACCAAACCTGCCAGCACCAAGATTCTTACAGCAGATGGGTGGCTTGGTAACAGAAAGAAAAGATACCCAAGAGAACTGAAGTTGGGAAATTTTTACTCTAGTAGTTTCATAGCTCGATTGTTTCGTATATGGATGATGGAACATGTTGAGCTTCCCTGGTGAATGAGTGTGGACGGGCTACGTTTGCTGTTAACACGGAGTTCTAGCTGGCAGTAGCTCTGAAGATAGTATTCATTCTGTGAATTGTCATTGTCACCTGTCTTTCTTTCCTTCAGTCCAACCGTATTAATTAATTTCTTGACTCTTTGAATGTGGTTTGTTATGGAAATTCAGTGGGGTTTTTTGTATCTATGGGCACCTTCTCATATTTTCAAAGTCATTATTTCATTTTCTCAGTGGTAGAGATTGGAAAAACCATTGAGTTGTTACAAATTAAAATTGTAGTGTCCATGAGTGTCTTAGCAGTGTCCTGAGGGGAAGGCTGCATTGAAAACTAAGTAGACCTTGTTAGAAGATGTGAAAATTCAACAGGATTGTGTCTTTACTAAGTCATGTAGATTTGAGAAAGTGATGGGTTCAGCTCCTGAGGCTATGGTATTCTTCATGTTGTGGCCAACAACTGGAGATCTGGTTATCATCATCCTACTCCATTTGCTGAGAAATTATTGCCTGTAGTTTTTTTCCACAATCAAAACATGTAGTAGAAGTATCAAGATGTAAAATTTGGCCGATTTCTGATTCAGTCCTCTTTGTATTTACTAATCGGTGTAGTTCAGTAGTTCCAAGCTCACCGTGCTTTTGTGGCAGTAGAAGCTGCTCCTGTGTCTGCGCACAGACACACAAGGTCTTTAGATGTTCAGGTGTCTTTCATCTCCTAGTCTCCCCATCTCATTTTAAGAATTCAAGATCTAACCTAGTTCCATTTTCTGCCTTTTTCACAAAAGCGGTACTCTTGTAAAGAGCCCTTATTTCTATTTTAATGCACCCATCCTGCCTTCTAATATTATCTCGTGTTCTGTACAAAAAAAAAAAAAAAAAAAATTTCCAGGAAATACAGTTACAGATAGACAATTTGATGCTGGTGGCGTTTGGAAAGAGTAACAGCAGACAATGGCTTTGTTTTTCACTTCAGATGTGTTTGAACGTTGCAATGTAGTCATAATTTTGGTGTATGACATCTTGACACTGATTCTGCTGTGGATAGACCTACTCTTTCTCCCTTCACAAAATTTATTTTAGTAGGTATTAATATCCTAAATATCTGTGTTTAGTCAGTTCATACACATATACAGACCTTTTCTCAAAGTTATTTTTCCTCTCTATAATTATCATTATACTTCTTATTTTAGGATGCCGGCTTGTGCATTGGATTAGTATTTCTTAGATGTAACACCCTGCTGGCCTGCTCAGGTCAACTATTTACTTATGTAGCGTTTTATTTTTTTTATAGAGATGGAGTTAATATCTCATTTGGACTACTTATATGCCAAATTTTTCACTTTGTTTCACTGTGCAATAGCATACCTATTAGACGATGAAACCTTAGGAAATTATTTCTATCATGTTTCACAGACTTATCAAGTTATAACATGCTGTTCAGTTCTATCTGCCAAAATATCTTCTAGCAGTAAAAATCTGCTCTTAGAGGGCTACAGACTTTTTGGAAGGTGTTTAGATTTTGGCATTTGTGATGTATGATGGTAGTGAAATTATTTAGAACTCGTGAATTATTTAGAAATTGTGATGTATGATGGTAGTGAAATGATTTAGAACTTAAGATGGGTAGTTCAGCTATTTATTTAATCAGTTCTGTCAGTGCCTACATTTTCCACGTAGATTATATCCCTCATATTCATGTCTATCAGCTGTGGGCAGTTTTCTGTTTGTGAACCTTACATTTTATTTTGTCATCTTACGGAATGTATTTTTCGGTTTCTGTATCCTGAGAAAAAAAAATCTGTAGGTCAGATTCTTTGCCCTGACCAGGTCCCGTAGTATACTGCATTAACAGGAAAAAAAACCTATTCCGTATATTGACACCCATCTGACTAAGGACACTGCAAAAATCATTGTCTGAGTTCCTGGGCTGCGAGCAAAATATATTTCATAATGGTCATAGACTAGCAGCTATTGACAACTTCATCTAAAAATGTAATACTGCCGGAGATAAAGGTGTTATTTCTGAGAGGGAAAAAACCCCTAAGATTGGTTCTCAAATGACACCTATCCATGGCAGAAATGAAGGCACTCATCTGCTTTGCTAGCTTTAAAATTTTAATTCAAGAAGTTTGGTTGGTCTGTCCTTTGTCCTTCACTACAAATAGAGTTTTACTTTTGAAGCGTCTTTGAGAGAAGGGTTTCTCAAAGCTGATAAAAATGTTGAGTTCGATACTGTGGATTAGTTTTTAGTAACTTCCTTAGCAAGAACTGTTCAAATTTAAAATGTTTCTGTGTAGGCTGGGTTTTATTTTCGTAGTAGGAAGCACAAACTGTAGTCAGTGTGTCTACTTTGTGTTAGTACCTGTGTTGGAGTTTAATGTTAGGCTGTCACGACTGATGATACCTTTGTTTTCTTTCCTATTTTTTCTCCTCAAATGAAAGTAGCTTGTTTGTATTTTAATTTTTGGACTATTTATCGTATAGCGACTAGGACTTTTCAAGTATTACTTGGTATTTTTATTGTTTGAAGCTGAAAATGCCTTTGGACTGTTATTCAAATTTCGAGGGGATTCTGTAACAAAGAGGTGTTGGGTATAGGACAATTCCCTTTTTTCCTTATGAAATAGCTTTTTGTAACAAAAGTGCGCTTTTATTTCTCTCGTTCTCAGTGAGGGGTCAACTGTATGGGAAATACCAGAGCTATTAATTTTTATATCATAGGTATTCACTAGAAGATAATAAAAATGAGTTGCTCATGTTTTCCATCCCCATTTCAAAGTCCTGGTTTTCCCTTTGGATGATTCACAAGCTCCTGGGGCAGGGGTAAGGTGTGCTGTGGTGGGTGGCAGCTCATCTCCTTGCAATTACTGGAGCTGTCCTGCAACTCCCAGCCACCACAGCAGGCTCAGTGACCCGTATTTCAAGCATTCACTTAACTCGATGGAAGGCTTCTGTGTCGCCTTTCAGTTTTAAGACTGTGGTCCTCAGTCCTCTAGGGATGTTGCAGGTCAACGCAGGATGGCAAATTGTCAAGTCACGACGTTTCAAAAGCACTAACTAGCACTTCTGCGAAGATCCTCGCTGGAGTAAAGCGATCAATTTGGATGAACAAAAAGCAAAACAAAACAAAACCCAAAACAAAACCAAACCCAAAACAAAACCCAAAACAAAACCAAACCCAGAACAAAACCCCCGAACCTTCCGTATCAGGTTTGGAACACCGCGAGTGCTCACTGGGATTTCTAATTTAGTCCACGGGCAAAGTGTATTAATATCCTGAATAATTCCTGCATGAAACTAAGCCAAATTTAGCTTTTCATTTCTCACAGCAAAACCCCGATACTTTATAATTTAGAAATATCCCACCATTTATTATGCTGAAATTAGGCATTAAACAAACACAGTGGTGAATCGGTAAAATCACTGTCTTCAGAACTCACTGAAAGTCAGGTAGGGCTGGGATCAGAATATTCAAATTACTTGCAAAAAGCTTCCTCTTTATAATTGGATTTGCTACATAACGTAATTTTAATAATCAGCAAATCCTTTGTATGTTCTTGATGCCAAAACTATACCCAGTTTGCTTGCTTAACATGGGGATATTTTGCTACTTTAGGTTATCTCATGTATTTCACATTTTTAGGTCCATTTCATATATCCTGTTATTAGTGATTGACTGCTGAACAAATTCAGAGTAATAAAACCAAGCGAGATTATCTGAATTTTTTGGTGAGGTGAAAGGCACACCCTGCATCATTCTGTAGGTATATTTTACCACTAGAGCGGTCAAAAGAGGGGCTCAGAGGGGCTTGGCATCTCCGTCCTGGGAGAGATTCCAGACTCAGCTGGGCACAGCCCTGAGCGACCTCTTCTCTCTGCAGCGGCGGGAGCAGGGAGCTGCACCACAACCCCTGGGGGACCCTCCTGACGTGCGTCACGGTTTGACTCTATGATTCTCTCATAGAAATTTTGAGAGAAAACAGTATAAGTGTGTTACTATCTGTGTATTGGTGTTACGTAGGTCATTTAAATGGTAAAATGTTATATTGTAAATGCCTGTATTGATCTATTTTTCCTTTTTGTTCACATTTTTGCAGACAGACTATTTTCTTTCAAAAGGTGCATGGACATAGATTATTTTTCTTTTTTTTTTTTTTTTTTTTTTTCTTTCTTTCTCCAAGATTGAAATAAACGTGTCAGTTGTTGCTGTAGCAGCCCATGTAAATAATTTGTGCTCAGGTTACGTGCATGTGTATGTAGTATAGTTATGATGGTGATAATTTTTCTGCCTCCTCTTTTATAGTTAAGAGGGTTCTTCTAGTTGATTTTTACAATCCAAATAATCCAGTTTTAATACACTTCCTTTATTCTCACTTAACATTTTGTGCAAATTTTCATCTCTGTTGATGTTACTGATAGGGAACTTCTTCATACTGGGAAGTGTTAGAATCAGCAAAATCTGTGAAATTCATTATATCCACAACTAAAATTAAAATGGAAAATATGTACTTTTATGTTGGTTACGGAACTGTAAATTTAATTGAGCTGTAACAGTATTTTAAAATTATTTTTTGTATAAATTGAAATTGGTTCCACAAACCTGTTCTTAAAATACTTGAAAGTGTGTTTTCAGTAAAATATTAATATGACAGGAAAAAAAGAGAAGAAATCTGAAGCCGATGAAGAGAAGGGAAGGAACAGGGTAGTTTAGCACTGAAATTTTTCTGGACTTGATCTTTGAGTATTTCCAGGAGAGGAGCTTGCTACTAGATTCAAAACTCAAACGTTCCAGCCGATTTTAAAATGTTTCTCTTTAGTGACAATGCCATTTGATTTCAGTTCCTCACATTTGAATGAAGAATGCAATTGCGTTTCCTAGAATTTTTTCCCGATGATGATAAGAGGACTAAAATATTGGTGTGTGCTCTGGATAGTTGATACATAAACAAAGTGATTCAGAGCTTTTTATTTAAAATAGTGTCTTACCACGCCTTGCATTTAGCGTGTTGCAAAAGCTGGTGTATGTGTATTGTTGCTTTTTCTGACCTGAATGTGGCTTTTCTTCTCACTGCAGGGTGGAGGTGAATTTTGTTTGTACTTCTTCCAGCCTACTCCTCTCACCTGCTTCTTCCTTCTGTTGATGGAAAGGCTTCTTCAGCTAATGGCTTTCATTTAATTGTCTGCCTGATCCAAGTGTTAAACATCTGATCTGCATGTCTCTTTAAACAGAGAGTAGTGAAAGTTTTGCCATCAGCAGTTGTTTTGGAATTTTGTTAATACTGTTGAATGTCTCGGGCACAAATTATTCAGTTCTGTGCTGAATAATTGGGTTATGGTGAACCAAATCAGTTCCTCGTATGGCTCCCATTAACAGTGAGGTTCCACTCAGATGAACCTGATTCCGTGCAATTTGAGTTAGATGTTATGATCTCGCATGTTTTAATAATGTCTTAAAATTTCTTGCTGGTCTAAGGGAAGAGATTTGTTTGAGAGTCAAGTAATTTTTCCAATAATTTTGATTGTTAAACCAGTTGAACCGGCCACCTCAGCTTTCTATAGGGCTTTGCCTGTAAAGAGCAGAGCCATATGTGGAGGGGACTTGGCAAGTGGGCAGGGTGGATAATTTTGGAAAGGGTTGAAGTTTCTGTTCATTTGTTTGACTAGTACACAGACATATCTCTATGTTAGAGTTTAGGCTTTTTGTTTAGGCCTTTCAGTATTGTTGGCCTATCTTACAGAGAGAAAATGCTTATCTCCGATCAGACTAACTCCGAAAGTTGAGATAAGGACTGCTTGGATTACAAAGGGTTGATAGAACACAAAGGTATTTTTGCTCTACAACTGTGAGACTACAAGTAGTACATAAATCAGTGCACATTCTGTGTGGTCTGTGCTGCAAAATGGTGAGGCCATGCAGATATACGTGTGTGTGTATATATATACACACCGTTAGATTACCGAGAGGGTCAAGCTTGTATTTCTGAACTATTTTCCTCAGTCGGTATTACTTTTGATAGGATGGTGAGAAACATTAGTAGAAATAGTGTGAACGTAAAAATTGAACAGTGAATGTGAATTTCAAGGCAAATGAAAAGTGATCTATGAAGGAAGAAGCTTGTACAAACCCTAAATCAGCGGCGATCCCACTGTAAGTCATGTCCTGTGCAGTAATTGAAATTAAATAGCAGGCATTTTGTGTTCTTCCCTGTGCTCCATCCATTCTCATTTAAAATTGGAAATCCATTGATTTTGGTGCTGATCCAGTTTCTTCTGTAGCAGGGAACATCCACTCAGCATCAAATCTGAATACGCAGCAATGCACCTGGGTAACGGTTATAAAATTAGCCAGTGTTGGGTAACATATATTCACCGTTTACTTCTGTTTGTTCTCTTTGCTGAGCAGGCCAATGGTTACCTGGTACCTTCACTCGGAGAGACGATGCGCGGGGTGCTGCTGAAAGCACCCCAGCCTGGGTAGCTCATTCATAAAGCCTCCCTTGAGAAACGGCTCAGGGAACTGTGAGGGTACAACCCTCCTGCCCCTTCCCCAGCAGAAGACCCAACAGGCAAATGCTCCCTCCCAGCCCCAGGGTGGGTGTGCGTGTGTAAGTACGAGCAGCAGCAGGAGGGAGGCAGGCAGAAAGTGGAAGTGTCTCCTGTGACATAGGGAGGATTTATGTGGCATCAAGGTGATTTGCCTGACAGCCTGTAGTTCCCAAGTTCAGGGCTCTGAGGCAGTACATGGATCTGTCACCTTCACTGAAAATGAGGCAATAATTTACACTGTGAATAGTGCTGAGAAAGTCAATGGGAGAAGGAGGATGCCGTTCAGCACAAAAGCTGACAAAATCTGATTGTTAAGCACCAGTCAGTACATTAAACTTCATGTCTCTCTAAAGAGTGAGGAGGGAGAGAAATACCTTGTAAAATACAGAGACATGTTACAGAAGACAGATGCCAAGTGAATACTTCATAAAACTTGCGTGGTGTAATGCATTTGAGAAAAAATGAAATCCTGATTATCAAGTAGAGAAATAATCAGATAGGGTGAGAAGTGGTTTCTGTACTGAAGGCAACACTTGAAAGCAGAGAGGGTGTGGTGTACGACAGTTGGACAAAATGACTCGTGACCTTATTTGGAAGAACGATAAAGGTGCTTTTTAATGGTATGAAACAGTTTCCAACACAGTTTGTGACTGGGTCGTCTTCTAGTGATGTTGGAAAACCAGCAGGGAGTTAGAGATGGAGTATGGAAGGTTCTTGAGGAGCATAGTGTGTAGAAAGCCATTTCAAAGTTGAGAAATATTAAAACAAGTTGTACAATAGGAATTGGTTTCTGGCTTTTGTTCTCAGACTGACGCTGAAGCAGAGGGTTCCTCATCTGACTGATGAAGTCTGGACTTTTGCCTCATCAACAACCGTATTCCGTGAGGCCACAAAATGCCAGTACTTGTTCTTGGCCACCAAATCTTTGAGATCCCCATATCTCTCCCAGCTTATTTAGGAGAAACTCATTTTCCTGGCATAACTGAGTGATAGAAACTAAGGACTGAGCAATAAGGCTTGTCAGAATCACTTCTGAACAAGCCAGACCTTCAGAACTGAATAGATTCAGCTTATTTGTCATTCAAACCAAACTAAGAATAATCAAAATACAAGTTGAAACCAAGATTCTCAAATAACTGCGTTCCTGGAATTGAAGGGAGTTTTAAAACATGGCAATTTGCAGTAAGCTGGGACAGCCATAATTAGTCCATCACAATTTATCTTGTGCCACATGCAAAAAGAATGATGTGATCCGCCAGTTTACATAGTACAGTTGCCAAGAGGTTACGAACGTCGCTGATCGAATGTGAAGGTAGGTTTAGAAGCTTAAACACAGAATATATGTAGGTCATTACCTTTTTTAGTTTACCTAGAAATGTTAAAACTTAACATCTACCTTGTCCTTGTCAACCAGGCTGAAATAATTACCCCGAATGCCTTGAAACACAAGGATTTTCTCAGTTTGTTATTAATTTCCTGTAATGAGTCCATTAATATTTAAATTTCTTCAGTCTCCAATGGAATCTGTTAATAACCTTACACAGTGTCAGGAAAAATTATTGGTGCAGTAAGGTGCTTAGACATGGAGTTAAGTCAAATGTTCCACTAGCTGATGAAATAATTGACATCTTGCTTTGTTACGTAACAATCCTTCATTTATTTGTATTTCCTACATTTCTATTCTACTTTTGTGTTCATTTGGAACTCTCTGAAATGGTTGGTGGCAAACAGGGAAAAAATTTACCAAAATCAATTTTTTTTTTTTTTTTTATATGTTAGCAACAGAAGAGAGATAATTTATTTGGCTTCTTGCTTTTCCACCAACTAGACCCGTGTGTGATTTTTTTTCCTGCCACCGTCCGCCTCCACTCCGAATTGCAGAGTTTTACATTTCAGGCTCTAGTGGTAATTAAACTGTAGTTTGTTTGCTCGTTTTCACCTTCATTTTGAAAGGTTAGAGCTCAGTTTTACCAAGGCGTCTCCACTTTAAGAAAGGGAGAAATTGACATTTGCATTATCCCTTTGGACCCAGCCACTCCAATTCAGTAGGGGGAGTGTGGGACCTGGCAAGCACGTGAGATTTTTTTTTCCTTTTTTTTTTTTTTTTTTTTTTTTTTTTAGTTTTGTTTTGATTTTATTTGTTTTGTTCTGTTTTGTTTTAAATGTTTCTTTGGCAGTTTGAGGAGGAAGTTCTGAGGCACGAGGACATCATCCCTGGGCCTGTGAGAGAAGTTTTGGTATTTTAGGATGTGCATGGACTTCCTCTCTGCTTGGTGTAGTAGCTGGCAGTAGTTGTACTTCATTTACTGGGCTTCATGGCTTGCTTCCTACGTTGAGATATTGTAACAACATTAAGTTCTTAGCGTGAAGATGTCATATTGAAATTTGAAAGCTGAGTTTTGTACCCAGCCAGAAACACTGAAGCTGCTGGGAGCTTGGCTTATCCGAAGTGTATCTGTGGTGCAGTCTGTCCGAGACATCTGCTCCTTGGGCCAAATCTAACCAGTATATCAAGAGCAAAACTACATCATCACCACACAAACCTAGCGTGTGGTGTGATCTGAGTGTGAGCCCTGTGTAGGTGCTCTGGTGTTACAGCCCTGTATCAGTCAACATATTCCTATGCAAGGAAGATGAGAAAAGAAAAAAAAAAACAAAACAACACAACTTTAAGTTACTATCTTGCGTGACTGTATGAATAAGTTATCTTGATGAATCTTATTATAGTCTATTTACTACTTCATGTTCTGGTGAATTGGCACAGGGGTCACAAACCATATTACATTTTTTTTTTTTTTTTAGCTTTAAGCAACATCCAAAAATGTAAAACTGAAGCTTCAAATCACATTTTTAATCTCAGAAAAATAGAAGTGGTGGTGTTCATATATTTTTCAATCAGTAGGAAGCAGATTAAATCTCGGTGCAGGCTAAAAATTCTTCGCACAATTACAATACATGTCTATTTAAAAAAAAAACAAACTTTAATTACTTTAAAAAACGTTATTAATATTTAAACAGGCACTTCAGAGATGCATTAATATTTCTGAAATGATTTAAATTGTGTTGTAGATAGTTATTATGCATATTTTGCGTGATGTTCTTGGCTGCTATTTTTGCTGTGCATCTGTTTATGAACTTTTTTACACGTGGTTAATACCCTGGCAGCCACGTCATGATGTGAGAGTGAGGTGGCAGAAAACAGTTGCGTACACTCCTGTAGTATTCTTACCTTTGGTCATAAATGCAGTCGACAGATATAATAACAAAAAAATCTCAGTTAATCTTGGTTTTCAGAATGTTTCATTCTTTTTTTTTGTCAGCATGAGCCACTGTTTTTGTGCAGCTCTGTAAGAATGCTGCATCACATTTGCTTTATTTTTTAAGTTGGTGACTTGTATCTCCTGTGCTGCAGTTTTGGTTATCTATGAATAAAGAGAATCTAGAATCACTTGTTATAAGAAAACGCAGTTGTGTTCAGCACACGTGAGAAGACGTGAAGATAAAGGTGCACATAGTTTTTAATCTGTATTATTTGTCCCCATACTTATTTCAATTTACGAATAGAAAATTGATTTTGGTTTGAAATTTTTATGTCTGTGTTCTTCCTCGTTACTCAGAATGTGTTGGAAGTTCTTGGGATGGGGAAAAGGAGAAGGAGCCATACTATGTACAGGAATTAATTGTGGTCATAAAGGATGCAAAATGGAATTGCAGATATAGTAGCAATAGTTTTGCGGGTAAAATAGGAGAAGAATCCTAAATATTCCAGCTGTGCTGCAATGAACTATCTAATTCTGTGCTTTGTATGACGTACATCAGCAATCCTCTTGATTTTATTATTCAGTAAAACAAATATTAGTATTGCAAATATGTTTAGAATTACACACTTAATTCTCAGTTTGGGGACTAATGCGTGAAACTTGTTTATTTCCCTTTAATATACTTTCATACTTCCTTGGATTATTTTTATATTTAAATATTTTAAACAAAAATGTTATTTCTGGACCGCAAGCCTGTATTGCGTTTGGTTTTTTGTTTTTTTTTTAATTCATTTTCAGAACTTCATAAATAAAACCCAGTGAGAAAAAGATGTGAAATAAGGCAGACCAGCCTTTACAAATTGAAGAGTAATCCCAAATTGCTGTTTTACTGCTATTTTCTTGTTATCTCGGCCTGGATTAAGAACAAAACTTTGTAATACAGGGCTGCTCTGAAGTTTTATTAACCAGTTTCTTAGTGTGAAATGAATTTGTTCAGAAAGGAATAAAAATCATCCGAGGTGAAAGAAAATTGATTTTTACAACACCTTTCACTTGTCGCACTCCTAGTAGTTGAACTAGTATTAGCTTCATTAGACTCTCAGAGTGTTTATAGGTATTATAAAACGTTTAAAACTTGATATATTGAGATATTGGAATGGGTTCCAGGTATTAGAGAAATATATTGAGATCATGTTGTTATCAATCTAGTATTTGGCACGTTGGTAAGTAAATGCATGTTTTATTCTCATTATAGCCATAAAGAAAAATATTTTTTGTCTGGCACTAGAGAAGAATTGGTACCTGTAGTGAGAAACCCCAAGACTTCGAAACAATGCTGCAACATTAACGGTAAAATCTGTATAAACAGCAGTTTCACAAATATACTGGAAGTCACAAAAAGCATTTGGAATCTTGCAAGAACTCATAATCACTCTAGTCTGGTGGGGATTTTCCTTCTGTGTTCACACTACCAGTCAAATAGCGTTGCACTCCTGTTTACCTTAAGTGTTATCTTTATGTGTCTGGAGAGTAGACATGCGAAAAACCCTTTCAGATGACATCAGTACACTATCCTGAAGCCAACAGCAATGAAGTTTCTTTGAGGAATACAGGCTAATGAGTCAATTCTTCGTGTTTCTAACCAAAGACATGTATTCACTTCATGAAAAAGCAGGGTTTTTTAACACTTCACTAGTAGCAAATAAGAAAATATGAGATCAATTTGTCTTCAGTATTGCTTGTTTTCATTTCAGGATCTTGTAATCTTAATATATAACTTAGAATAATTTGTGCACAAGCGTTCTGAACTTTTATTTGTAAAATGAGGGTGTATTTTAGTTGATTTCTTCTAATTTTGTATGCCTTTATTCACCCCTGACACTGGTGAGTGGAGCACTACTGTTTTTCTTATGCTTGAATAATAGCGTACCATCTCTGTTTTGCTTCAGTGTGCCAAGGAAAATGTGCAAAGACGAACCACACTGCTGTCATACCGTTAAAAGGATATTTTGATTCCAAGGAAGTACAAGCAGCGCATTCCTTTTGCGATGCTAGCTTGATTAAAAAAATGTTTCCTACAACGAAACGGCTAATTACATTGATAGCACATTAACAGAATATGTAACTTGAGTAAAGATGCAACAATAAATCAAAGAAAGTAATTATATAAATTGAAGCATCTTTGAAAAGTAGGACAACAAGTTGTCTGAGTGTGTTATTTAATACCAACTTAATATCACAAGAGCAAACAGTAAGACAGGTAGAGTACATCAAAATATTAATTATATGGATTCATGCTATAGCTTATAATAAATGCTTACTTACTGCTTCTCTTCAAGGGAATTGCTGATAGAAGTTAAAGCATAACATCTTGAATTATTCACAAGTATCTGAATTATGATGGTAGATCTAAGCGATACTCAGAAGAGCTTTGATATTCAAACAGGACAAAGACAGCACAAAGACATTTTATCAGTTCTCTGAAAGTTGTGGATATGAGATTTGAGTCATTCCTTCCTGCACACATTTTTCATGCTAGAAACTATTGTGCTATAGTTTTGAAAGAAAATAGTAATGCTTTGGTTTAGTAGGCTAGATCTTTATCCTGTTTTAAGATGAGGGGAAAAAAAAAAAAACCTCAGAAGAATTTCCAAAATGTTTTACAAGGTAAGATTAAAAAAAAAAAAGAAAGAAAAAAAGGATGAATATAAATGTTGCCATGATTCCTTTGGACAAGTCATTATCCCACAGCAACCAGTACCTGATGCTTTCGAGGTGATTGATTTCAGTAAAAAGATATTAAGCCATTTTAAATTTGACTTGGTAAAATTCCATTTAAGCGAGCAGTTATCTCATAGTCCTTCTACCAGTTTCTCTTAACCCCTATAAAAGATGAAGACCTATTACGCTGCATCCAGCAGAATTCGGTTATTCCACAGTTGATTACGTGACTCAGGCTGTGATTTGCTGCCTTTAGGAAATGTGTCTGCTAGTTTGAATCAACTCTTGGTAGCATAATTTTTTACGACTTGTACATTAGAGATGATAATTTAACCATTATAGGTGGCAAATACTGTAGGGCACTTGGTAACTGAGCTGCAAGTTGTGACAGTTACGGCGCGAGCGGCAGCTCCGGATGGTTCAGTTGTGTGCGGGTCAGCGCCAGCCGCTGCTCCCGTCCCCCCTTCCCAGAGCCGGAATGAGGGCACCTTCCCTGCACCAGCGGGTTAATTACTCTTAGGTCCAGAAGAATAGCAGAGCAGCTTTTCAGGAGTATAAATTAGTTTTGTGAAGATTCCATCTTCTAAAAGTTCCTAATACTGGAGGGTGCATTCAAACGGTAATAATTTTGGCAACAAGGGTTGTTCAGACGCTCTTGTTCTGAAGCAATGTGGACAGCAGCTTGGAGAAGCATTGAGAATTTTTAGAATTGTTTTAACAGCTTCATCTTCAATTTGAGCACATGTTATGGCACTTTTATATCTGCACTGAAGAAAGTGCAGATGACTGATCTGTTGCTTGGCATTGGGGATGATCTTTTTCTAAGGCTCAACCAAGAAATCTGTGAAGAAGAGAATTTTTTTTTTTTTTTTTTTTTTTTGAGGGAGTAGAGAAGCTATTGCTTCATGTATGTCTTTATTTTGAGAAGTAAATGCTGATTTTTGCATGGAATTCCTGGGAAGAATAGCTTGGTCTAAGTAGAGACTAAGAATGGGCAGTCGTTTATGCTGTAATACTCACAAATTTTATCACAGATTCTGAGATTCAGGCTGTGTCCTTATTCCCTCCTCATATTGAAAATAATTACATTTTCATGTTGTGTAAATCCAGTTCCACTGCGCCATGATCATTTTTATCTTGTGTCCAACAAAACCTCTGATCCTGAAGGTGGACGGGGTCAGATGTCCAAGCTGGCTCCCTGCACAGGGCAGGGACAGCAGCACCGTGGGTTGCAGATTGTTTATCGCAGGATTGGAGCTCAAGTGTCTGTCACTTATTTTAAGATGCCACAAATAAAATTTGCCTTCTTGTAGTGCTGGCTGTCCTGGTGCATACGGAATGTAAATGAAGCAAAGACTTGGTCTTAAATGTGTAAATTTGGAATTGTTTTGGAAACTAGGAAAAACATACAGGGAAAAGGATAAAGAGTTAATAATGGGAGTTATGTGGGGTTGTCGTATACAGAATCATTGCACAAAGTGAAAGTTGTCATTTTCATAGGTAATACAGGGAGTAGGAAAAGAAACGGAATAATTTATATATGAAAGGCAATGAAGCAGAATGAATCAAAGTATGACTAACAAGGTGATTTAGTGAGATGATTTAGCTGGATGCAATAGGATTTTAAAAGAATGCAGACGTTCAAAGCAAAGTACAAAATAAGCAAAGGATTCTGAGTAAGGTTTAGTAACAATTTTCTCAGTTAAGAAGTATTAGGCATTTAATTGTAATTTCATTCAGTTTAACCTGCACCCTACATATGTAAATATTGGCATAAAACACACAGAAAAAGGGAACAAGTTGCCGCGTTGTCGTAATGTAAAATAAACATTGAAAGGGAAGAATTAAGTGGGCCATGACTTTATAGTGTCACTGTAAAATAAACAATGAATATTTTACTGTGAACGAAGCAATGTTGGATAAAAGTTGAATAGGACTGAGAGATAAAAAATTAAAAGAAAGTATAAATACCACCTGGAAGCTTGTTCTATATGATGGGCAGAAAATTAAAATACTCTGGAGTTTATAGAAGAATATTAGCAGTTGCTACTTGTTGGTGACCTAATGTTGGACCAGTTAGACCACTGGGTAGATGGAGTGTTTGAGTAATATGTATCAAGGTTTTAGATCCTTTCCAGTGATTTTAGCTTTCATGGCTGACATGCTAAATGCATGCCAGAAATTACCCGAAGCTGGGCAAATTCTTAAAGTTGTTGGATTTACTGGCTCAGAGGATTTGGTCCTGCGAAAACAAAATGTATAATTTATCTGATATCTTCCTAGGTCTGATTAGCAAGGCAAAGACTGCATAGACAGTGTACCTGTATTGTAATAAAATATGTGTACTTCTCTCCCAATATCTAAATAGAGAATAAAATTTTATTTTCTCGTTCCAGTGTTTACCTCACTAAATGGGAAGTACTTTGTTTATCATGGTTCCTTTTGACATTAAAAAAAAAATATTCAAAATGAGCTCTGCACTGAGAATTTGTATTCCGAGCCTGTCAGACTGTGAATCTTTACTATGACTGAGATTTATCCTTGAGTACAAGCTTGCAATTCAGTTTGAATGTTGTCAGGCTCAAATGCACCGGTGAGAGATTTGCAGCAGCCAGCAGGTTCCTGTCCCAACCTCGAAGCCTTTGCCCTCTCTCCTGTGAGTGATGGCACCGGTACCTTTACCTGCAGTTTGTGATGTTCATGGTACACTAGGAAGGGTTACAGATGCAGAAGGCTGCGTGGAACTGGTCATTCAGAAATGTGGAGGAAAAACGTGTGACGCTTACAAATCCAGTTCTTCTTCTCCTCGGCGCACCCAGAAAGAACAGAAGTTTAAAAAATACCACTCTCGTTTTGTTTACAAATTGCAAATCTGGGGCAGGTGGTTCTGCAGGGATGTGTTCTGTGTTCCTTTGGGCTATAGGTTGCATCATTTGTGCTTTTTTGTGTTCCTTTTTCCTCCCATGAAAATCAAAATTTGATTAACACAGAAATGTTTTGTAGGGTCGTTGCTCTTAGGGAAAATCTCCTGCTTTTTCTTACTCTTCCTAATTTCTTTTTCCTCTCATCAGAGATGAGCATTTGAACTACATTGTGGGATCTATATGGACTCTCTGTACTATGACTTTACATTTTGCAATCATAATCAATGATAATCAGCTGGACACAACAACAAAAATTAATTATTTTGAAAAGAGACCCAGCCCAGGGTTCTCCTGTTTGATGTAAAGTACTAACTTCTTTTATAAAATTAGTTGTGGTTATTATACCTAGCAGGAGTAAATCTACAAACATGGGAGATTTGTATTATTTTACCGTGTGATTCTTTTTCATACTGATATATTATTTCGTCATAAACAGTAAGAACACTTTTGATAAAATTGGTAAAGATACCTTGTGTGCAAAAATCGATACAACTTTTGCTTTCCCTGTAGAAGGAAGCCTGTGGTGGCTCCAACAAACTGTATCTGGGATCCGGCATGGTTTGTGTGACCTCTGGTGGGAAGGCTGGACCCTTTCAAGACCTGATAACCTTACAAAGGCCACTTTTCCTGAAAATCAGCAACTTGTCAGCTCACCCATCCTACCCCCTCCCCGTACAGCGTGTTAAAGGATGCTTGTATTTTCCGTGGTGTTAAATATTTATGTGGATCAGAAAATGTGGAGTGTCTACCCAAATTAGTTATTTTTTTTTTTTTGTCCACAAGAAGCATGCTTCAGTCAGTGGAATGTGCTGTACCCTCTAACTATAGTTTTCCCGTTAGGGCTCATAACTATTGCACACTACTGCATTTCCCTCTGCTTTACATTTTCCTGATCATGGTAACAAATGCAGCCTAGAGTCGAGCTGTTTCTGTGAGAGTAATCATGTCATAAATCACAAAGCTGTTGGATAAACTGCCTTTTTTTTTTTTTTTTTTTTTTTTTTCCCTTTTGGCAACCTTATTTTCCCTTGTTCTGGTTGTTAATTTCAGATGGTATTTCTGAGCATCTCAAGCTCTTAAGCAATGTCAAAATTTTCATTAAAAAAGAAGAAGGAAAAAAAAAAAAAAAGGCAAATTTGCCATTCTTTTCTCTACATCTGAAATTTCTTTCCAAATTGCATTGCCTGTGTAGGCATGATTCATGTCTTGACCTATGATATGTGAGAGAATCATTAGTTTAAAAACGCAAAATGTAAAACCCTTGTTCTGGCAGTATCACGTTCCTGCTTTTTAGGCTTTGTCAGGGTATTCAGTGCTAAAAGCTCAGCACTGGGGTTGATAGAAGGACTTCTCTACGGTTGCAGGTGATAACAGTTAAACCTTTTTCAAATTACGCATCTCCTTTGAATGCTTTGTTCACCTGAATTAGTGATAAATGATCTTTCAGCCTAGCAGGGATACGACTATTACCATGGTTAAGCGTATGAGGAATCTTGCGGATGTTTGAGGAGTCGTTCTCTATCTGCTCAAGAACTTTGGTAGAACAAAAAGGAAGGGTGAGGAGGAAAAAAAAAAAAATTATTAAAAGTTCTAAACCTGTTCTTTGTTAAGTAGTAGGTGTATGACTATAGGAATAAAGAAAGGGTGTCTGGGACTTTGCCACTTCCGTGCACCCACCGGGAGCTGATCTCCGCAGAGCAGTTGGCTCCTGCATTTGTAGCAAATTGTCCTTGCAGACAAAGTTCTGAAAGATCCTTTATTATTATTATTATTTATTTTTTTTTAAGTGACCTTTAAAAAGCTGTTCAAGAGCTTAGACTAATAAAACAGAGAGTTGGTTTGGTTTGGTTTAGTGTTTTTTTGTGGTTTTTAGTTTAGTTTTGTTTTTTAAACTACTTTCGAAATAATTTTCAAAGAGACAAACCGCTTTTTATTATTTTTTTCAGTTTATGTCGTTTTTTTCGTCAATCTGGAATAATTTTCAAAGTTCATTTTTCATTCTTCTTTCATACAGAGGTAGTTTTTACTTCTGTGTTGTGTTTTTTGCATCAAGACTAGATGAACGTGTGGCTGTATTTTTTGGTGTAGCAGCCTTACGTTAACAAGAATGCTTGTAGGTAGTCACACAAATATTATCATTCTGGGTTTACTGCACCCATCTCTCTCCATTGACTGTCTAGACTATGGCTGGTAAAAAAAAAAAAAAAAAAAAAAGTGTCACTGAAAGGATCTTTTAATGTCCCTGCCAGTTTTATATTGCAGATTTTTTTTTTAAATTCTTTTTGAGCTGGGAGTTCTGAAAGTCTGATATGTGCAATAATACATAGAATGATATTGCTCAGTCTTTGCACTTTGGGCAGTTTGCTTGGTGTTGCTGCAGGCCGAGATGCACATTTTAACCTTGTAGGGGCATGAAAAGAGGGTAAGGGGTGTTCCCAGGAGGCAACAGAGATAAATGATATTAGGTGGTCAATATTTCAAAGAAATTTTTTGACAGCAATTAGTGGTGTTTGTAATTACAGCAGTACTACTCTGATATGAGGAGAGGCTTTGTAGCCTGGCATAGTGCTGACAGTTTGACTTTTCTTGAAAGTTTGGAAGCGCTGAAGACTTTATTGATTGGCCGAGTGCGCACACAATCACAAGAATTGATGTAAGGCATTTTTTGGTTCGTAACATTATAAAATAAAATTTGGCTATTTTTTTTTTTCTCCCTGAACTCTTTAAACCTGATTTGAAATAAGGAAGTAAAAACATCACAAAAAAAAACCACTAAGGCAGGAATGAATCTCTATCATATGTTGGCTTGGAAAGGAGGGGAATTACATCAAAAGACCACCAATTTTTCAGGCTAAACCCTCTAAAATGGTATTTTTTTCTTCAGAATTTCGTTAGTAATTTGTGTGAAAGAGAATTGACTTTTATTTCTGTGCAGATGGTGGTTGTCTATGGAGGACAGTCAGTCATCACTTAGTATGAATTCTGTGCAATCTGTAGGAAATGTTGGTCGTATTCTTAGCATCGCCATCATTTAGGCAGGAAGATATTTTGATTATTAACTAGGCTTTTTTTTTTTTTTTTTTTTTTTACATATTGTGAGAGGCTGAGGTTGTTCTTAAAGGACTATTTACTGTCTATAGTAGAAAGCAATCTAAATTTTTATTTCTTTTTTGAGCAAGTATTGATACGTGAAACAGAAAACTAAAATATCGTTAGGAATATAATCACTGAAGTACATTACAGTGCTTTTTTTTTCCTTCATCTTTTTTTTTTTCCTTCTCTTACTTGCTCTCCCAAGTCCAGTTGATGTCTTCATATACTGTCGGGACGTTGATCTTGATAGTGGTAGTGGAACGCTACGTATTTTGGATTAATGGATCTGAAATGAAACACTCGGTGAAGAAGTTGGGAGTGAGGTTTTGAGGGCATTTGCCATGTCTACATCCACATTTCCTACCTTGCTATGATTCCATTTGTCTTTTCCCAATGCTTCAGTTTCCTAATGTGTTTACTATTAGACTTAACACTACCGTTCTCATGCTTAAAATTATTTAAACATTTGCATGGCCTCAGTCATAGGAATAACTATTTTGAACTCAGTGGCTTATATTTTAAAAAGTAGGTATTTGTATAAACGTCTGGCAGTTTCAAGCATCATCTCAGAGTGGGGGGATATACCCTGCAGATGGTACTTTTATCTCAAAGGAGACAGGGAAATAGAAGCAAACGTGGTCCGAGGGTGTCGCAGTCTGACTGTAGTGCAGCCCGTGCAGTGCCGCTGTACTGTAGGGCTCAGAGGAGGTGCAAAGACCTTTTTGCACAGCTTGTAGGATATTTTTAAAAGAATCAATATTGTAACAGATCTGTGGCATTTTTATCTCCGTAATACAAGGCAGTTTTGAACGTGGTGGTCATTACAATCTCCATTGTACAGATGAGTAACTGTGTGTTTCGGTGAATATGTTGAAGTTCTCAGCTGTTAGCGGTCTCTTGCCATCACATTGCATGGAATGCTTACTGAGGGGCATAGCCCTAAAGATAAGAAAGTTATACTGCAGCATGGTTTGCCAAAGGTCCAGGACAGAGCTGAAATCAGTTCCGTTCCCACCTTTCAACTGTGTCTCCTCATTTACAAATAGGAGCATACAGAGTAGAGTATCAGCCAACAAACATAATGCAGAGCACTAACATTTGGCCTTAATTTTTCAAATAAGTTCTTATGCCAAGAACATCTATTCAGTTCCAAATGCCAGATCCCTACTCACATTAACCAAATCGCTATTTATCCTCCTATCACAAAGAAAACTTTCATGATTGCTGCATGCAAAAATATCCTCTCCGTACTCCTTCGGTTCCAAATGTGCTGGATGCCGCTTTACTTCCGAGACAAAAATTTACTACATTTTGACAGATCAAACATTGAAACCACATTGAAAATTATTTCGCAGGTCTTTACAGTATTCTTCATTTTTCAGTGGATATTTCCAGAATGTTATTCTTTGCAGGGAATGCTGTGTATCCTATATACACATTCTTTACTGTGCTTTTGGTGTAGTTGGTTGTACTTTTCCCTTCTAGACAAAGCTTCGCTCTTGACATGATATCAAATGTTTTTCTACTCTTTGAGTTTCTTCTGTATCTTCTTCACAGAGTACAGTGTGTGCTTTGTGCTTCATTCTTCCTAAGATTCTTTTCCTTCAGAAAATTGACCCAGGGCACCTTGCTTCCATCCTGCTCTTGTTGCACAGACAGCATTCCCTGGTGACACCAGGCCACCTTTCCATCACAGCAGCAGCACTCCGAAGAGGAAAAGAGAATCAGTGAGAATCTTAACACAAATCTATCATGAGGCTTGTGGCCGTGATTGCCAGGTTTAAGGACCGTGATTTTGAATGTAGAAATCCTAGGGCCTGCTGTTGGCTGGCACTGAGGAGAAGGGAGCCATGACCCGAGGCCGTGCCCTCCCCCATGGGTCTAAACATGGAGGGCAGAGCCAGATCCTGGAAACAGGGTCCGTCCATTGACAGCCCCAAGCGATGTGGTCAACCAGGCCTGTCTGCAGAGTCCAGGCAGCAGCAGCAGTGCACTGGCACAGAGAGGGGACAGAGACAAGAGACAACGTGGGTCTAAAATCCACACAGGCAACAGGACCGAAAGATAGACCGGAGAGGAGATGCAAGGTAGGACCAAGGGATCAGCCCAGGAGACAGGCTGCCTACAGCTCACGTGTGAGCTCCGTCCAGGGCTGGAGAGGGGGAACCCCATGGTATAGTTTAGTCCAGGGGCCAGAGGCTGGGAAAGAATCTTTTTTTTTTTTTTTTTCCCATTGTGATAAAAACCACTGTTCTGTCAAATATTCATTAGTGATCACATTCCAAAATAAAAATAGCAAACAATAAAGTGATGCTCAAGACTTATGATTAAATTTAATGGTAAAAAAAGTGCAGCTAGAAATGCTCAGTAAACGGTTTCAAACTACCTCTTCTAAGGCTAATCAATGCAGTGAGATTCTCTATCTACGTCGAGTATGCTAGAATAAATATCAAATATAGTTTATCATATTCCAGTAGCGTTTCTTTTTTTTTCTCCTTTCCTCTTTTTTTTTTTTTTTTAACCTGATGTTCTAAGGATTTCCTTTTAGTGCCTACGAACATCTTCTTTTGACAGACAGTGCAAATTAAAAGATATGGCTAGGCAAGGGAAACTGGAACCCAAATATGCCCCCTGGGTTTTCATTTACAGTTAGAAGCTACAGACACAATTACTGCTGACAGAAATTCAGAAGCCAGTGGCAGAGTGCATGTGGCAGTAGACTCATGCCAGGCAGTAATTGGGAAGATTATTTTTAATCAGAGCATATCCTACAGCCCAAACATTAGAAATCTCTTGTAAGGCTGACAGGAAATTAAACTGAGACCAAACAAAAAAGCCTCAAAATAGAAGTAATATGGTTAGAAGTCTAATGATGGCAAAACTCACTGCTTGTTGTATTTGGCTCTTATCTAAAGGGAATGACTTTTAACTTGCAGCAACAGATATCATTGTTTAATTGCATTTTTAGAACAGAATTAAAAAAAATAAATCAGATTAGATCAATTTATACAGAGCTTTTTGATAAAGGTGTGAAGCAGTAGGTGTTAAGTCAGGCTTAGTAATTGTGTATATATATTAGTAACTTTTTATTATTGCTTTGTTTCGGGGATTTTGTTTTGTTATTTTCTTTTTTTATTTAATATAATGCTTATGGGAGCTACCTCTATGGAAAAACAGTATAATGTCTGGGATATTTTGGAATGCCTGGGTATGGTGAGTATTTATGAAGGCTGAATGGCCAGGGGCTATCTTTCTCAGTGACCCTGGAGAATAACCTCTGCTTGTTTGGGCTGCCTGAGCTGACAGCCCCGAGGGAGAAGAGACCAGGGTATTCTCAGTACTTTATGCACCTGAAATTTTCACCTGAAAACACAACATTCCCATTTTTAAGTGAATCTTAAAACAACATCTTCTTGGCCAGACTTTTATATACATTCTTAGCAGACGACTTCTAGCCGACTCTCAAGTTTTCCTTTTCTCCAAAAAGAAAGACTGGAGCGCTGCGGGATGCTGGCTCTGCTGCGGATCTCAAGAAGGGTGTTGCTGGTTTTTTATATACCTGTCACATACAAATGTTGTAATACCAGACGCAAGCAAAATGTTGCTAATTGTGTATTTATTCCTGTGTGATAGGAGTGCAAAACAAGAGCCTACTTCACGTTTTGCTGAGATAGATGACAGTTGTGGAGAAGACTAGTTGTGAGGGAGAAGATTAAAAATGCAGATCCTTCTGTTTCTCCACAAGGTTGCTTTTAGCTGTGTGGACAGTCTTAATGTCATTTCTTGTCAGTACTAAGAATAATAAGGTATAACATCGAAGTCTGTCATAGTCAACTAGGTTATCTCGAAGCTTGTAAATAGGATTTTATCAGAATGTTTTTTTCCCCGCAAGTTTATTAGCATTTTCCAGCTGTATTTCCTTCTGCTGAAAATTGCTTCGTATGATCGTATGAATATGAAAACTCTTGCTTGTCGTTAGATATTGCCTGAGTAGCTAGATAACAAAGTCTACTTTGTGATGTATGCAATTTCTGCAAGGCGGTCCACACGACACCTGGAAATACAGAGTGTGTAACAGGTGATGGGGTGTCATCATCCTCCGGGGGGTCTGCAGGAGCCTCGGGGTGCCCTGCACAAGGACCCGGCCTTAGCTGGTTTGTGGCGTGTAGGACGGCCGCGCTGGTCCAGACAAAGCGGTGTACGGACTGGGGGTTTCTCTGGTTGGGGAGAAAACTTTACAAACCTTTGTAAAGTTTGTAAATGTGCCACTCGTCTTTTTGTCCAGCAATATCGTATGAAAGTACCATTGGTGGTGGTACAGAGCACAGGGCTGTGGCTGGAGTTCCACTCTCATTTTGGCAGGTGCTATTAGATCGTTTTATTTTTGACGCAATCCTCTCTTTGCCTGTCATATTCACACTGCTAAACATTTTAAAGAATGTCTGCAGCCAGTAGAGCATAAACCGTTAATATTTCTACACGGAGGAAATTAGAAAGGGATTACACAGTACTGTAAAATTAGGCAAAATTAATAATTATTTATTGATTAATTGTTTTAGAGGTAACTTTTACAGTTTCTCATGCATTTGCTCTGATTTAATACAGCAGTACTTTGTACATTACATACAACAGTGTATTCTTATTTTTTGCCTTGAGTTGCATATATTCTTAAAATTCTGTACTTCTCATTTCTGTGTGCGTCCTACGTTTCCTCAGTCACTAGAGTGTGCAGCTGCAGGATAAACGAGGAATACTCGCAGTAGCAGTCGGGAGTATAATGCTTCTAAAATTAATGATAGGTAACATTATGCTAAACAGATAAGTCTGCTAGGATTGAGTGGTCAAATACAAGACTTTCAGAAAAGGAGAATTAATGTACTGTAACCTCAGTGAGGTAGTATTTTAATCAGTGTGAAGTCTAAAAAGCGACAATTTGCATTTGAAAAATCGCAGTGATTTCAAATTGTGAAACACAGGTACCCTGGATGGAGAAAACCTGAGAGGTTTAATTTTCAATTAATCAGTTTGGTTTTGTTGACCACGAATAAGTCTCACAAGATGGTCCTAAATCAGATGTCATTTCTGAAAATGTAGGCTAATTACTTAAAAATACTTCTCCTTAGAGATTTTTAAGGAACTCTTGATACCATTAATTTATCTCGTATCGGAGATATCTTTGATCTCACACAGAGGAACACTACCCAGAAAGGATGAGATACGGTAGTTTTTACGTATAGTTTATGTGCCTATAGAGCCTTCTTACGTGAGCTGCCTTTTCTGTAGTATTTTTACGTGTACGTGGTTCATTTTATTTCATAAATAAAAATAAAGTTTTGTCTTCAGCTCAGAAATTGATTACTGTGGGCTTTTTCTGACAGCAAGACACTTGCAATTACTGCTAGGAGCTTCAGTTGTGAAGCAGGATCTTCCTTTGGCAGATACTCTCCTAGTGACGGTCTCTGCTCCGAGGAGACCAAAATGCAAGTATGTTTTCTGCTGCTGAATGTCACTTTTTCCAGATTCTGAAGTTGTTGGGGTTTTTTTTGATAATTGCAATATGACCTGACATACTTTTAGAACAATGTACCTTCCTGGTACTGGTTCTTCTTGTTGTTTATCCTCAACTGCATTAGAGAACTACTGATTTTTGATTTACTGCTATTTTTTTTGTTTGTTTCTTTAAAATTGAATATTTTGTGAAAAATATTCAATATATTCACCGTTTGAAATTTTATTGAGGAGGATAAAAAGCGTATTAAATTTCTCTACAGACTGTTTTGCTAATACATAGACGTAGGTGTGTGTTTTCTTTGAGGCTCACAGTGTGTACAGTGTTTCTGTTTTCGGGAGTATTTGTATCAGATTATATACTACTACTTGCACACTGAAATGAAAAATGCATGCGGGGAGAGTCTGTTATGAAAAAACATGGCTGAGGTTACTGTAACTTCTAAAATTCAATGAATAATTCAATAAAACATTACATGTCACCAGCTGCTCGTCAATAAGGAAAAGTGGCATGGAACAGGATGGTCCCCTATTCTAATTGCCAACTATGTGCATCGATAATATATTTTGGATGGCCTCTTCTATTTATTTTACGGTATTTTTTCTTTTGCAAAATTGCTTGAAGTTTTCAGTTGAAAAAATACACGGAAAGTAAATCTCAGTTGTGTGTTTCTATTGAAACAGAAACCTATGCTGGGGGAAAATTTGAACTATGGCACGGTAATTGCATGTCTGTTTTGTTAGGTAAGTTCATAATGCAAACATATGATTTAGGTTTCAAATAAATTGCAAACTGCCTGGAAATTTTTACTGTTCATTGAATGATTAATAAATAAATAATAAAATTGTGTTAGTATTAGTACAATCAGATTTTGCTCTTCGGCTTTGTACTACAATAAAAATGCAATTATGACCCAATAATGTATTTAACCCTTCTTGTGAAAGCCCAAATAATGCAATAGCAATTTTATTTTTTTGTTCCAACCCTTTGAATGTTGAAGCCTACCTTCTGCCTTCCCTGAGTGCAGGGCACAAGTATGATCTCCTTTGAATCTCTCATTTACAGTAAGAATTTTTTTTTTTTTTTTTTTTCCTTAGGAAACTACACAGAAGCCCCATGCAAGTGGTGCCTATTGTTTTCATGATCGGAGCCTTCTTTCAGTAAGTGCACTGATTTTTGTTGTTGTTTATTTTATCTTCCTTGGAATTTGACTGAAATCTCTGTTGTGCTGTCATGATGAATTTGGACTTCACAACTTGCCATGCTAATGCTGGGTCGCAAGACTAATAGACTACAAGTACAAGATCTGATCCTTCTTAGTCCTCAGTAAACAACAACTTGCTAGTGACACGCTCAGAAAATAATCTTCCCCGTTTCTGACTGTGGGTTTAAGTGCTTTCCTCTTGTATTTCCCTTTTACATGTTGGGGTGATGTCGCTATCGTATCTATTTTGGCTTTGGCCGGTTCAATCAGAAAGAAATTATTTTGTATATAGATTAGTCACAGACACTTTTTTCCCTGTAGAACAACTATGGATAAGTCGTCAGTGCTTTCATTTTAAAACGCACCTCTAACATCAGAATGGGGATGAATGAATATAAGCTGCAAAATTTATCGGACATGTGAAAAAGTATTTGTGCTGATTAATTTTTTTCCTTTTTTTCATTCCTGAGAAGAAGCTTTCACAACTATTTGTTGCTCTTTCATACCTGGAATTTATTTTCTCTTGTAAAGTATTTTGTTTTAAGACATACTAAGAAACAATATTGATTAAGCACTTTTTAATCAGGATAGAACTTTATATACTTATCTTAATAAATATGGAAGTACCAGAAAAAACCTAACTGTATGATTCTTGGTAGGTGTGTATTTGGCACTCTTAAATAAAAAAAGAATAATCTTCTGTTTAAACTAAACTGCAAGGCTCTAACATTTTGTATTGTGTAATACGCATGGCTTGTTCTGTATGGGGCTGACTGGATGGATTTGTTTTATATTCATTTATAATTTTACTTTGTTCTGTGTGTAGAAAGTAAAGAAGTTGCACATGTGTATTGACAAAAGAATAGTTTCACATCTTTGTTCAAATGTAGTAATATTAGCGGTTGAGTTCTGCCTCAACACACAGTTTGGTGTCACTGCAAAAATTAGACATACAGTCCTTGTTACAAATAAGAATAGTTTTACATTTCTTCACCTACACTGAACGCAATCTTCCTCTTGATGTCTTTGAAAAAAGATTTCATTATTTCAGAAAGACTGCCTGGCTTACAGGATGATAAAAAAAAAAAAAAAAAGAAGAAAAAAAAAAAAAAAAAAAAAGAAGCCTGTTCATCTTGAGGACAGATTTAAATGAGTGCTTAGTGCTCAGTGTGCTTGTTGCTTTTTTGCTTTTCCTCTGTCACTGTTGTGATTTAACCCCAGGCACCAATGGAGCCCCCACAGCGTCTCTCTCACTTGCCCCTTCAGGGTGGGATGGGGCAGAGAATCGGAAGATTAAAAGTGAGGAAACTCCTGGGTTGAGAAAAGTCAGTTTAAGGTGTAAAGCAAAAGCTGTGCTCACCAGCAAAGCGCAACAAGGGCTTCATCCCCACTTCCCCTGGGCAGGCAGGGGCTCAGCCCTCCCCAGGACAGCCGGGCTCCATCGCGCCTCACGGGGACTTGGGCAGCCAAAGGCCGTCGCTCCAGCGTGCCCCCCTTCCTCCTGCCCCAGCTTGATCTGCTGAGCACGACGCCACGTGGGCTGGGACGTCCCTTGGGTCAGTCGGGGTCGGCCGTCCCGGCTGCGTCCCCCCAGCCCCTGGTGCACCCCCAGCCCCTGGCGGGTGGGGTGGGCTGAGGAGAGAAGGGGCCTCGGCCCTGTGTGAGCCCTGCTCAGCAGTAAGGAAAACATCCCCTGTCAGCAACACTCTTCTCAGCCCACATCCCAACTGCAGGAGCTACTGCGAAGAAAATGAACTCTATCGAGCCCAAACCAGCGCAGTCATAAACAGTATTTTCTATCGCAAAACAACCTTACATCTCGTAGCAGAATGTGATGCAACTGACGGCTTTTGTGAGAAAAAATTGTGGTCAAAATTGCAAGAATGAGGTTGGGTTTTCTAACCCATGGGAGACAGTTGTCCCTGAGATAATTACTGGCATGTTTTTAGGAAGCTGATATTAATTTTACTGTGAAAACACTGCTTTGGTATTTCTAAATATAGTTGAAGGAAAAGATATTCATCTTCCTTCAACAAGCTAAGGCAGAGATTTAGGATCTACAACAAGAAAGAAGAAGAAAATGCTCATTTGGAACTTGGGGAAGGTTTAATGCTGCCAAATCTCAATGTGCATAATTGGTTTTATTGTTTTCCCTTGTGATCATAACCTAACCAGCACAATGAATATCAATCAACTCTAGGGCTAAGAGGTCATTTTTTTACCAAGCTCAGACTGAAGTCCAGCATGTTGCCTGGTAACAGTCTATGTAGATGAGTTGGCTCTTCAGTACACCATATGGCTGGGCGTTATGCCCTATTCACCCGTGACATGGTGTACACATGTAGTACATTACTGATTATAAAATGGTTTGTCCCACTCCCTTATTTAGAAGAAGCATTTAAAAATAGCAATACCAATCCAACACAGACGTGTTAAGATTATGGAAATGTGTGTAATGAAACCAACGTCTGTCAGAAATGTCAAAACCCTCGTGTAATAATCACAGCAAGATTTGTGTTTGGTATGCTTCAGTTGAATTTAACTGTAATTTCTAGCTATGGTTGCTTTATAATCTTATTCTATTTCATTTTGATAGATAAATATGTTAAGTGTAGTTTTAACACTTTGATTACAGAGAAATGCTGGATTTTGAAATTCAATTTTATAGCCAATGGATTTATTTGGCATTTGACCTTCTATTAATTGTGCAATAATGTCTACGGTACTCAACCAAAGCTGCAGCGCATTGAGCAAACCAGTAAACAGAGCAATAAAAGACAGTCCCAGAAACAACTAAAAATAAACAGGACAGGCGAAGGAGATAGAATTGTTCCAAATATAAAATAGGAAATCAAGCACAAAGAGTGACTGGCAAGAAGTTTGTAGCAGAAATGGATCATAAAACCTAGATCAGCAGAGTCCTCGCTCATTGCCTCGACTGGAGCATTTTTCCCGTTCCATTGTCAGGAGCTGGAATTCCTTAAGGTGGGAAAGCTGCAGAGGGCAGTGTTAGGCGAGGGCCCAGGCTACGATAGCACGTCGTTCAAAACTGAAAGACGAGAAGTGGGATTGATCTTGTGGGTGATGACAGTGATCTGCACATGTAAAATGGAAGATCATTGACTGGTTCCCGCTTCAAGAAGACCGGACACTTAGTGGTTGTGTGGCATTTCTCTGTGCCTGGCTTATTTGGAAAGATTAATACTCTGCTCGGCCCTCCCCTACACAACTCTTTTACCCAAAGCTATAATTCTTTGGCAAAGAGGCCGTTTCTCTTTGGCGTTCCACCTAAACTCTCTGAAAACAGTTCAGGGGAAAAAAAAAAAAAAGTAGAAGAAAGCTGTTCTCTTTTCCATGTTTTGCAGAAGTTTACACGATTGTTTTTCAAGAGAAGTTCTGTAGACTTGCCATTCTACTGGTTTTTCTTGATCTTCAGATTGTACATAGCTCTGACACAGCTTTGATAAACGTAACTGTAGTTGGGTGATCTCGGTTTTTTTATACTACCGTGTTTCCTTGGCTAGAAATATTTAAGGTAATAGAGGAAGGATGAGACAGTGGTGCTGCTCCATGTTAATTTGATAGTCCCATTCTTTGGAAGATCTGCCATGATTATCCCCCATTTTAAACCCCAGTGGATGTAAATGCAGGTTGGTCTCAAAAGAGGCTCGTCTTCACTTCTGTCTGTGTCACAGCCTGTCAGTGACACAAAACTAGTTGCTGTGCTGTAAAGGCCTATAAAGCCACTGAAAGAAAAGCATTTAACACCCTTTTCTCTAATTTTAGAGCTGCATTTTCCTTTGAGATGAAATAAGTAACAGAAAACCAGCCATTTTTACATCGAAAATCTTTTATTATTGGGGATTATGGGTCCTTTTTCCCACCCTCATTAAACGCATCTTTTCAAATTGTTGATACGATAAATCCGTTTTCTAAAACAACCCAGCATGCCACAGAGGAATCTGAGAGGTATAGTGTGATCTAAGGATTTCTACCTGAGAGGCATGAACAAAATAATTGTGAAAGAGCGCTATTATAAAATACCATAATTCTCTTAGAAAGAAACCATTATGATAACCTTTTTTTCTAATAAATGTGTAAGGAAAAAAGATTTTAATGATTGTATCCTTATTTATTCATCTCTCTGTATTCTGATGTAGTCTGAAAGACAGTATTAGTCTAGAGAGTTGAATATTTTTAAAATTGCAGCGCTTTGACTTACCGATACCTGTGAATTAGAATAAAAAGGGTTGAAGAATGGTAGCTAGATAACTTAAATGAAGCAGTAAGTTCTGCTCCATTACTTCATCTGAGCGAGGATGGGGAACTGCTTAGTTGTTAGTATCTGCTCCACTGTCATATTATTCATTGTTGTTTTGCAATATCTTCAGATATCTTCAGCAGTTACCGTAGGTATTCATTAAGGACTGGAAGCAGCGAGGCATTTACACACTCCTAATTGTAAGCAGGAGAATATTCTCATGGATGTTTTTCCTTCGGAAAAAGCTTAACTAAGGGATCTAAGCCTGACCTGTGTTTGTTTTGTTGTTGTTTTTTTGTTTTTTTTTTTTTTTTTTCTAGTGCTTGTGCAAGGTAATTCAGTTTTAGGTGGATGATTTGTAATATTACTTTTCCGTTAGTTAGATACATGTTTAGTTAGATATGATCTTTAACTCTTTCCTCACAGATAACTAACTATACTACCTTTGCTGAGTTTCGTGGGTTTGGGGTTTTTTTAGTCTGCATGTTCCAAGGTTTGCCTTATGTCATTTCCCATGTTTTCTTTTGTTGGATGTCATTAAATTGAAGTTTATATCAGTAAAATCTCTAATGATCTTAGACAAAAAGAGCAGTTACGTGGTATCAGGTTTACATGAATCGATGTTAAACCACTGCTGTAATTTATGATTACCTAAATTGTGAAAGAGCAGGGCATTATATCTGTACAAGCTACAAACCAGAATATCAGTGGTCTACTTTTGATTTTGCGGGTGGCTATGCTGCTCATTTCACTTAAATCATGATCTTCTTGCATAAATAAAGGAAGACACTATCATTCATTGTATTGTGTTTAATCACTGCTGCAGATAATTATATATCCATTTATTTGAGCATCTAAAGAATTCAGAAGTTACTTTCTCAAAGCAGAATCAAGAGCATAACGTTTACTGAAATAGGATGTTTTGAAAAGAAGAAGGAGACTCCTAACACAAATGGGTTTTTAAAAATATTACTCTAGATTACTTTGAACTCTAACTCTATTAGTAAAGTTAGTTTTGTAATTCTGTCTTGGTTATATACATGTACATGTAAAGAAATATCGCATAATTTCTTCTTTTCTCCTTCCTCTCTTTTAAGAATGCCGTCAGTATTTCTTTCTGATGGATTCCTCTGTGATCTTTCTAAATCCTCTGTCTTTGTAAGTGGTGCTTTGAGTCTACCAAGTAAAAGCTATAGGGGTTGAATATAGATAAACCTTAGGATCTGGATTTACTGTACGTAGCAGCCATTTTTCAGACACTGCTGGGCTATTAGCTTCATAGACATTATGTTGCAGACATATTCAGGCATTATGAAAATTTTCACAGGCATGTGAACACTTAGCTCAGAATACTTCCATTGGCAATTGTAGGCACTCTGGATGTTCTCCAGATTACAGCATTAAGATGTTTTTGATCAAGTTCATTTCCATAGCGTTGTGGCATTTAAGAAATATCAAGTCCCCAAATTCCTGTGAGATTGGTACGTGTTATTATCTCTTTATTACAGAAGGAGAAGCCAGAAAATTGAACAGCCTGACTGATGTGCCAGGAGAAGGAGTATAGCAGAGCTAGGATTTTAATTCATATTTTCTCAAATCCGAAATCATTGCCTCTTTTACTGGGCCATCTTTCCTCCTGCTCTTCCTCTAATCCAATACCTTTTATTGTTAATGATTTTTACATTTAACAAGTGAAAAAGAGCTTACAATTTCATGCTCTCTCCTGTCTCATAAAAAATTGAAAATTTTCCTCAAGAAAATCATGCAATTATTAATAAAGTTCTATCAACATAGCTCAAAGCTAATTGAAATTTAACAGTCCTCACGATGATCTGGGTCATGTCAAGGGTGTTAGCATTCTTTAATAAAGACAGACACTTGATCCTTTTTTCTTTTCCTTTGAAGAGCTAACAGACTTCTGTAACTTTTTCTGATAATGCTAATTATGCAAAGTGAAGGTACTGTCATCGCAAGCACTTGAGTCGTTCAGTATAGCAAATGTTGTTAACTGTAGCAGTGATATTCTGAGCTTTGGGGTGTGTGAGCAGCCCAGGATTCCTGGAGGAGCCATTTCTGTGTTACTGCTACAATATGTTGGTGTGCTGCTCCATCTCCTCACAGTTGGTTGCTGCCTGAGCACACCGCGTTCGAGAAGGGCTGGTTTAGGGAGTGGCAAAGCCAGGAGCCTGCAGCAGTGCGTGCACACAGAATTTTGCAATAAATGCTGGGCAGGTCAGGCCTATATTCAATGGGGAGTCATTCTGGCCCTGCACATGATGCATTCGTCGCCAATCTAATGCCACAGTATTTGTCTTTTTGTGCATCGTGTGTTGGATCTGAGATCCTGCTGAGCTATGTCTGGATGCAGCCCTGAGCACAGGTGTGATAGCATATTATTGTTTCAGGGGTGGCTTTACTGCTGCTGTTCATGGAAATGAACAGTTTTGTATTGTAATAATCGGAATAGATGTGAGGAAACTGTAATTTCCTTTTTTTTTTTTTTTTTTTTCCTGTTACATTTGAGGTTAGTTGCTGAGTTGGCAAGTCTGTGTTCTAACATGTTATTCCTGTGTAGCTCGTGCACAACCGATAAACAACATGCTATGTGAGAATTCTACGGATCCTGCAAGGTATTTTAGAGATCATATAACTGACAGCTTTTTAAAACTTGAGCATGGAATGATGGTTTGAAAATGGATCTTCAGCGAGGAAGGACAGTGCTGGGAAATAAGAACAAATCTGTTGGCGTAAAATGAAATGTTTATCCTGCATAGTTTAAGAGGTTTAAAAACATGCAGTGGCTTGTGAGTTTGACAGAAAACATTTGCATTTGGCCTTCAGGATTGCTAACTACCGGCAGAAGTTGAACTGTACCTCTCAGAACTGCTCTGACTGGACCTTTCTAGAAGCTCACTAGGAACTAGGGGAGCGTTGTAGCACTGATCATTGGGGTTGAGCGGTCTGGGATTTCTCACCAAGTGAGTGAGCCCGTATCTTTTACAGTATTGAAATATATTTACATCTGTTAATTCATTAATGAGAGGGTTTTGTCTGTGACCTACCGAAATCATTGCACACTAATCATACAGTGTAGTCCACGAACATTCGACGAGCGGAGGAAGCAAGCAGTTGATTCAGTGTGAATGATAGAGCAAGCTTCAGCTTTATTCTGTCTGCTTACATCCTTATATCCACTCAGTATTGCATATACATAGAACGCCTATACATATTTATGTTCTATCTCCGCCTATCTTCGCTTCTTATTGTAATTAGGTCTCCTTCCTTTTACGCCTGCGCAATGAGCTCTCAATGTCCTGGGCAGGGGGCGTAAAGGGCTGGTCGGTGGTCGCAGAGAGGAAGTTTCTCCTCTTCCTCACTGCTGACCTTTCCACCCTGAAGTCTTGCACAGCCTCCGTTGTGCCCTGGGTCTGGGCCAAACCTCTGTGCCGGTTTGGGTAGGTTCTTGGAGTAATTTTTTGCTGACATACGCATTCTCGCAGGTAGGGGGGAAGCTTCAGTTCCAGGCAGGAGATAGTAGCTAAGCAACTCACGCAATATCTATCTTGTGTAGACGTAACAAATCACCCCGTACTTAATCTCTAAACAGTTTTTCCATACTGCCATGTCCTTGTTCTTGAAGCCATTCTCCAACAATACAGGGCAAATTTGGGCAGCTTGGTCAAAGAACCGAGGTGTTGTCTGTGCGTGCGGAGGGAGGAAAGCTGCCTGTGCCGCAGAGGGTGTGTTTTAACTTCCCTCTAAAGAAATAGTGGGCCACGTGCTTGTTAGGTGGAGCAGGTCTCAGAGACCAGCACACAAGTCATGTTCAGCTACCTTGTACGGTATTTCAGGCAGGGCTGTATGTTCTTTGTACTGACAAAGTCCAGGAACGTGTTTCCCTGCAAGTGGTGGGTTGACCCTGGCTGGCAGGTCAGCCCCCACCCGCCAGCTCTGCTCACTGCCCCCAGTGCGATGGGGGAGAGAACTGAAAGGGTAAAAGCAAAGAAAAAAACCCAAACCTTAGCAGTTGGGATGACACAGTTTAATAAGTGAAGCAAAGCTGCGTGTACAAGCAAAGAATTAATTCACCATTTCCCGTTGGCAGGCAGGTGTTTCACCATTTGCAGGAAGGCAGGGCTTCATCACCCGTAACTCGGGAGGGCAAATGCCATAAACATGAATGTCTCCCCCCCCCTTCTTCCTCCATTCTGTGGGCTTTTTACTGCTGAGAATATCAAATGGTCTGGAATATCCCCTTGGTCACTTGAAGCCAGCTGTCCTGGCTGTGAACCCTCCCAACCTCTTGGGTACCCCCAGCCCACTGGTTGGAGAGGAACAATGAGGAAAAAGGGCAAAAAAAATCCCACCACCTTGACACTGTGCAAACACTGATCAGCAGTAGCCTGACACCAGCAATAACACGGGTGTGTTATCAACACTGTTTTAGTCACAAATCCAAACCACAGCACCGTAGGGGCTTCTATGAAGAAAATTAACTCTATCCCAGCCAGAGCCGATACGCTATAAAACTGTTGCTTTTCTTCTTCTTCTTCACTGTGAAGTTTCTGCTTCCTTCATCTGCACGCCAGAGGAATGAAGTTTTATGAGCACATCTGGAAGAGAGCTGAAGTGGTGCAGTAGAAACAGTGAAGGGGTGGTGGTTTTGTTTGAGGGTGTGGGTAGGTTTTTTGTGTTGTTTTTTTCTCTTGAGGAATATTTTGCACAGCTAAATGACCCATTTTTAAAAGAAATATGTATTTTGAGTCTACACTGAGAAAAGATTGATCTAAAACGGTTCACAAATTATGTTTTTATCAAGACCAACTTGTCATGTGCTATTGATTTTTAGGTCTGCACAGTCTACAAGTAATAAAAGTTGCAGAGCCAAAATAATTTCAGGTGGTTTTCTGTCTTTTGTATAAGCCAGGTTAGGATATTGAAGTACAAATCAATTGCTTTGCCACTCAGATTCCTTGAAACCCAAAAGAAAATTTCAGCATGAGTTATGGTTTCCAAATGTTAGTATTTTCTGGTTCCCAGTCTTACCCTACAGGCAATAGGGCTTGTTTTGCCTGACAAGCTTTTCTGCAACTTGGTCGCTAGTAGTACGCCAGATAGCTGTAAAGAAAAGCACGTCTACAGGAGGCAGAATCATCATAGATGACTCCTAACAGCAAGAATGTGTAATATAATTATACAAAAAATCACTTGCAAATAACAGCATCTAGCAACAGCTACACAGAATTAAATCTGAAGGTACAAGGGCAGTGATGAAGTGATGGCACTCCCATCTGTTTGTGGCTGGTCTCTATTCTCCTACGTGAACTGATGCAAACTTTCAGAGATGAGCAGTTTTACTGCTATAACAGTGGGGATATTCAGATGATAGGAGCTGAATGTATTGGCGCAGATTTGGTTTCACAGGTGTGGCTTTGTCATTCAAAGCAGAAAATCTGAATTACATGAATTGTGGGGCTTCAGATGATGTTGTTCTAGAAATATTTTATGCTAGCTCTTAACTACTGATGAACACACTAATAAAACAAACTAAACCAGTTACTACACAAGTAATTTTATGGCAGATCAATGCCATTTCTTATTAGTGATTCAGGAACGTTAATTTAAGGAATGTGATTAGGGGGATATAGATTTACAACCTACAGGTATGCTTAAAACAATATACTCAATGTTTATTTAATAGGTTGTGGGAAAAAAAAATATTGTTCTTTTATACTTGATGTTTAACTACTGTAGAAAACTTACATTTGCATAACTTGATGAATATCATTTACAGCTCAGGTTTTAACTTGTTCTTTCTTGTGTACCAAAGGGATAGAGCGGTAAAATTCTTGAGAGAGTACTTGTAAAGCAGCTCTAAAGTTCGCTTGTTGAAACGCTAAAAATATTTTGTACCATCTGATGTGCAGTTAAATGAAATGCGGTGAGTCTTTGTGGGTTTAGGGATGTTTGTATCATGTGGTTGTTCCTGAAAGCCGCTTCAGTGTAATATGAGACAGCTCTTACATGATTCATAAAGAAAACGGCCCATATTTAAATTGGCTGTGGTTGTGTCCACGGTGTGTCCCCCCGATGTCAATAAATTCTTTCCTCGGGACCATTGGCCCCGAAGGAACGCCCTTGTAAGCAGCCCCCGAGCTAATGCTCCTCCGTGACATCCAACAACTGCCTCCGTAGTTTCTTGGGAGACCTTTGTTTTTGCTCAAAGTGGGGACATTATCACACTTGCTGTTTTGTCTCCACCCTGTGTAGAGATTTCAGTAACAGTCTACTCCAGGCTCACTCCCCTCCCTCTTCCTTCTGTTCCATCCCACTTCTCCTCATGGCCTGTTTCTCCTGCTTTCCTCACGTCTCGGAATGAAGTCCCAGATGGCTTTATGCTTCATTCCAGGTGGAGGTATTGTTCCTTCCTTATGTACTTTCTGGGCTTGATGTTGAAAAAAGAGAGGGGAGAAAACCAGCATAATCATCCCATTGCTTATAGTGTAGGATGGAAAGAATAAAAGTTCTAAAAAGTATGGAGGGACCACCTCAAAATAAGCTTAATTCCATGGACTAGTATTCTCTGCCGTAAAGTCAGGAAGGTTCTTATACAAAGATCCGTTCTTTATGGGGGGGATAAAGTGCTTGAACTGAAGTGTCAATGGAAGATCTGTTAAAAGGTTGAATTGGAAGGCAAAAAACCAAAACAAAACATGGTGGTGACACAATTATTAAAGATAAATCGCATAGAATTGCAGAAGGGTTTCACAGTTGGGCTCATTGTAAAGATAAGGGGGTCAGTGGGAAAATGCGTTCAGAAGCAAAAGCAAGCAGTTACCTTGCCCAGACTTCAGTAGCAGAGCCTAGAGATTAGGGTCTTCTTCCCGTCACAGAGAGGAGAAGGGTTGGAGAGATTTTAAGTGCACATCCAGTGAACCAGGAGGCTAAAGTGTGATGAAGGCAGATCCGTTAGCATTTTACTGGTATGAATGAATTCTGAGTTTTTACGCTGAAGGGGGTTTGTAGCTAAAAGTCCATGGGAATCGGTACTATTCAGTGTGTAAAAGGGACAAAATAATGACATGAATTTTTGTTAAGATTATTCAGTACAGACAAAATTAAGACTGACTGGGAAAGTGCAGAAAGCCAAAGGATTAAGTGACAGAATAAAATTTGCTTTCAGAATTTCATAATAGATGAAAATCTGTTCTTGAGGAGGGAGTACATGACTATTATTGCTCAGATGCTTTTCTGGGAAACATCAGATGGAGTTCTCAGAAGCATTATTTCAATGCTTGACAGCTGTCAAAAAAAGCAATTTTCAGGGAAGGCGTTCAGTAGGGAAAATATAGGATGGTCTCTGCTGGAGTTTGCATTGGTCTTACATGTGCTCACTCTAAGCAGTTCTGGTTACCCTGTGTCTCGAAAAGGTGTAGTCCAGGGCAAGGTGAGAGAAATGATCAGAGCTATGGAACAGCTTCTGTACAGGGCAGACGTTAAATAAATGCTAGAGCTGTTTACCGTGAAAAATAGTTGACAGGTGAGTGACATAGGAGAAAAGTGAGAGATTGACATTATTATTGCCATTGATTTGAATATTGATATTATAATGATACGACTCATAAGGCAAGGATTATGGACTCGGTAAAATGATCGAGCAATGGCTCATGTAAAGAATGTTTGTTTCACGCTCTATAATGCTATTCTGCAAAGTTTTGCCACTTGGTATTTTAGATGCAAAAAAAATATAAGCGAGTTAATAGTTGTATAAAGCAACGTGCAGTATTTGCCTACACGACAAAATGCAGGATATTCCACTTTGCGAGGTACTGTGTGAAAGACTGATGCTTATATTCTGTCATAAGCATCCAGTACTGATCGGTGTTGGATGGATTGTATTGCTTTAAATGATGCAATCCAGCAAAACAGCTCTTCTGTTCATAGAGATGTTTTACCAGATGTGAATCTTAATGATTATTTATTAGGATGTCTGGAAAAGGAAGATTTCTTAATCGATCATTTCCGCTATGTTCAATATGCCGTTTGCTTGTTAGTCCTGACTTCTGCCTAAAATTGTTCTGAAACATTGGGCTGCCCTGAGGGTTATGCTGAAATTTCTCTAAGATACATCCTGTAGAACTGTTTAGCAGCTCTTTGATAGAGGACAGTTGTCTCGAAGGCTGATTCAAGCAGAATCAGAAAGCATTAGCTCATTATTTAGCTAGTCTAGGTCAATAATGATAGAAACTTGCAAAGCTGTAATGCGGGCTTTGAAGCTTTCTTGCAGCACTGCAAAGCTGTCTCAACCTGCAACGTAACGTGGGGATTGCTTTTTCTGTCTTCTATGAGTATGTGCTGCATTTTCCACATTTTATTGGAAAATATAGGTTGTGATATTCAAAGATTTTTAGATTAAGTGTGAACTTTGCATCTCTGTTTACCTAAACAGCTTTTAAAAAGAACAACTTCCATGTGCTTACACCCATTGGCGCAGGATCTTACCTGCCCTGTTTGTAAAACGAAGGGATGGTCAGATTTATAGATTCAGAAATCTCCTAACTGGAATGAATAGTTTTAGGTGTTTTTTTTGTTTGTTTGTTTTGTTTTGTTTTGTTTTGTTTTTTTTTACTTCAGATTGCTGAATCATTGGGAGGATTTTGTCTTAATTATTCATAAATTCCAGTCTCTTTATATGTACACTGACATGGGTTATTTCAGTGAAATCAGAGTTTATTTACATTAATGAAGCCGTGCATGAATACACACATTAACAGGCTTGGTGCTCTTTGGGGACTGGTGGCTTGACAAAGCTTCACTAAAATCTTACTTTGTGCCTCTCTGGAAGTGATTTCTTAAAATCATTTTAATTCTCCTTAAACCCGTGTGATAAGCTACAGGAGGATGTTTGTACTGTTTCTCTTGAGAAATTCTAAGCGTTTTCTCTGATAGCATTAAGGGATGCTTAGAATGTTTGTCACGTTTCTACCCTTCTCTGAAAGAGTCAGGATCCTCTTTCACGGCTGCCTGCTTAGAAGGAGTTAATCGTGGAAAGTCTCAGCCTAAAAAATGTGCGTTTCTGGAACTTGCAAATGCATGGCAACTGCCTAGGAAAACCAAACAACTTAGAATGTTATTAGCAATGGTGTGATAGAAATCGAAAAGGTGATTATGGCACCTTTTTAGTAAGATTTCCGAAGTACGTAATACTAGGTAGTAGCTACCTTCTCATATTTAAGAAGATTGGCTTCAGTTTCAGAAAGATTTAAAATGCAAACCAGCAATGAAATAGCCCTTTACATCTCCGGAGTGATGTATTTCGTCTGACGTCTAATATATGGCATTAGAAGTGTATTTATGAATTTAGTGTGTAGCTCTTTGTTACTTTATTTTTGTATGCAAAAATTGTAGTGTATCTATAAATATGTAATAGGAACTTTAAAGAAAGGAATCGACATTTATGATACTCACTGGCTTTTAAAATGTATTTGTTGAATTATGATGAAATGAAATAATTTAATTAATTTGAAGTAGCAGTAGCTTTTGTTGGAAGCCATTTTTTGTTGAATTGGATCTGTTCGTGTTATTTTAGATTGCAGAATGTTTTATTAAGGTTATACGAGTGCCTTGCAACAACATGGTGTGTTGTAAATTCAAAACACATGCTACAGTCTTTAAATTTGGGTCACCTTTTATATGAAGCATTTTGGAAGGCAATTAATTTGTTTTTTAATATATTTTATCTTTTTTTTTTAGGTTTTTGCTGTAAGCTTAACATTCACTTCGACATATTTTAAATTTTGTCCTCAATCTTTTTTCTTATGAACTGCAATTGTTCACCATTTAATCAGCCTGATAGTAACACCTAAAAAAAAATATCAAGAAATCCATCCACGTTTTTATGGATTTAAGAAATGTCTCTCAGTTCTGTATATATTGTCCAAATACATGCCATGAAGGATTTGAGAATGCTAGCCCAGCTTTGGTTTGGTTTGGTTTTCCAGCAAACTCCTAGGAAACCAAATTGCTGGGCTGAACTAGTATTTGAGTATGTCCTTCAGTGATGTGTTACTCTTCACATTCTATCTTCAGCACCGAGATGGTCTCTGTCATTTTATTTTATTCAAAAGGACTATCTGTAATAGATAAGAAAACAAATGAAATTTAGTAGGAACATTTGTGAGTTTATGGCCACTAGACCACTTTTGATCTAACGTGTGAAAAAAAAAACCCCAACAATCACAACATTAAAAGCAGCTTAGTAATATCACAAACAGCGAAATTAGGGTAAATCTCCAAAAAAGAGAAAATATAATTGTATAGACATTTCCTCAGCGTGCATGTGTGTGACCGGCATATCCATGGTGAGTTATTAATTGTCTCTGGTGGCCCAGAGTCCCTCTTGGTAGGGAGAACAAGGTGTATGGACTTCTGCTATGAGCAGATTTCTCTTTCCTTTGTGGATGTGGAGCCTGGCTCTGGCAGAGGACTCGCTCGCCCCCGGAGCTGGCTGCGGCGCGGAGGCACTCGCGGGGCTGTTCCCTTAGCCCAGGTGCAGCGGGCAGGCTCGGAGTGCAGAAAGCACCTCGCGCACTCTGCTCGGGAGAGGAGAAATGCTGCTGGACTTCACCTCTGCGTTCTGAACGAAACAGCACGGGTGGGACAAAGGGTAACCCGTATGAATGAGTTTGTACAGGTTCCTTCCTCAGGCAGATGAATTTTAAGTAGTCTAAACACTTCAAAATCTATCTTCCCGTCCTTGTAACAGGTTATTTAGCAGAGTGCTACAGTCAAAATGCGATTTTAGCAAAATATCTGTATACCTGAGCTTTTAGTGATGAAGGGGCTATTCATAAAGGTTAAACTTCGATTAGTCTTACTCTCAGTTTATTAGAAATAGAGGGCTTTCTGTGTTGCAGTTCAGAGAAAGAATTTAATTTTCCTTTATAAGAACCCCTCCACTTCTGCTGATGATAGAGGGAGCCAAGTGGGATTAATTTGTCTTTAGATTAAGGTAAGACATTCTGAATAGCCCTTTAAATAGGGAAGAAGTTAGCATCTTGCCTCCATTGGTGAGTTCTGCTTCCTGGATAAACTGCTTTATATTGTTCAGGAGAACATTAAAGTACTTGCGGCGTGGGCTGCTGCCTTGACTGAACCTGGTACGAGACTGAGAGTCGTCTCCTCCAGACACTGTAGTGTGGGCTGCTGTCTCCATGTCAATCACTACTTGTAGTAGGGGAAATTCGCAGAGGTAAGCAAGGGTCAGTAGTTATTGCAGTTGCGTCTTCCACCTGTGTTCACTTAGGCTGCTTTTCCTGGGACAGTCTTCCTGGAGAGGTGGTCAGTGTCCGAGGCTGTCCGTGTTTAAGAGCTGTTTGAACAATGCCCTTAATGCCACACTTGAAGTGGTCAGGCAGTTGGATTGATGAGCATTGTAGATCTCTTCCAACTGAAATATTCCATCCCATCCCATCCCATCCCTGTTTTTTCTTAATGCAATTACTAATCATTTAATCTGGTGTTTCCATTTTTCCCCAAAGGGGTTGGATAGCCTCACAGAGCATGCTACAACTGGGAGACCGTTTCTAGAATCACAGAATCATCTAGGTTGGAAAAGACCTTCAAGATCACCCGGTCCAACCATTCACCTAACACTGACAGTTCCCAACTAACTTTAGTGAGCTGCTGTCTACTCGCTTTGGCTTACTCTGGCTGTCTGGTGTGGTGACTGTCCTCATCTCTTTCAGCACTAAGTCACTGAAGCCACAAAGTAGGGACACACACCTGTGCCAGTCAGTTGTTGCTACTCAGCTTCCAGTAAAATGATGCAGGGACATTACAGTCCCTGTAGTAGAAACTCTTCAGTTCTTGTGCGTTTACAATGCTTCAGGGCACGGTGTGTAACCACAGGACTACGGCTCCTGTCATGCTGCTTCCCTTGCACTCATCTTGGGGTTTCTTGGGACCGTGCTAGAGAGAACAACCTTGTGATGTACAAAATTTTTTTTTTTATGGGCAGAAAGGAAACAAATCTCTGTAGAACCAAGGATTTATGCTTAGTGTAGTTGAAATATTAACAGTACTATCAAGTAAGTATTATTAGGCCAGAAGTAGTTATTGCAGAAAAAAAGAAGGAAAACCCATAATAATTAATTATTTTTAAAATGATTACAGAAAAAGACTCAGTAATTATACGGTTAACAATGCCATATATACACTTCTAATATCTACACCTTTTCCCAGTGTTACGTTCACTCCCCACACTGCCTCTGGATCCTGACGTCGAAGGTAATAGTCTTGCTCAAAGAAAAAGGGAATGGTTTGCGGCAGGTCACGTGTCCCAAATTCTCACTGGAAGGAGTGTGATGTTGGAGGTGTTTCCTCTTTCTCCTCTCCTTTCCTTTCAGTTCACCTGGGGTTATTTTTATGTTTTCTGACATGCTTCAACACCTCGTTCTTTCTTCATTGATCTGCAGTACCACATTACATCTAATTTTCTGTAACACAATGCCTTCTCCATGTCTTAGATACTGGGTTGTTTTTTTTTCTCTTTCTCACCCCTAAACAGGCCTCTTTCTTGAATTTCTTAATTTCTATATTCCTTTAACAGACTGTGGTGAGCCATTTAGAACCGTCGACTGTCCCGTGCCCCTATTGCTCTTCACCCTCTGCCTAAACCCCTCTACACTGCATCTTGTGTGCCAACTTGCAAGGCATTTGCCATCATATCTGGCCTGTGTTCCTCGAAACTACATCATTACTTTAGTCAGAAGTAGCTCAGGCTACACAGAATAACTCCTTGCTACTGCTGTCTACATATATATATATATATATATAAATAAATTAAAAATAAAGTTGATAGCATACAAAGGCGATCAGCCATGAAACAAATTCCCGTGTAGCCCTTAGAACAGTTGCAGTTGCTGTTAAACCAAGTAAAACCAAAGCTCCCAGCTTCGGGAGTCCAGCCAGCCCTCCAGGCATCAGTCCTGAGCCCTTGCAAACTCGGTGCAATGACTGTGCCCTGTGAGTAGCAATGCCTGTCCTCTGTACTCTGAGCAGTGAGACTGCTCCCTGTCTATCTAAATTCAGGCATGTCCTTGGGGTTTTAATGAGCTGATTGTTGGGGTGTTTTATTTTGTTTTTTTGTGTTTTTTTTTTTCCCCAGATGTGATAGTTCTAGTTCTGATCAGAACTGATTAGATATGCATGTATTTAGTCAGAAAATCAGTGTTTTAAGGTAAACCCCATCTTGGGGTACAGTAGCGTGAATGCAGTTTCACTCAGGTTTGATACATAACTACCCAATCCTTTTTTTTTTTTTTTTTTTAATTAATATTAGAAAAAAAATGTATTTTATAAGAAACAACTCCCAATTATGTTTTAAGACAGCTGTTTCCTAAAGTAGACCTGATACTAAGGTAATACTTTCAGTACAAGTATTTTTGTGGTTGTTGTTGCTGACAGTTCACTTGCCTCCAGTAGAAACATATTATGGTCTAGTTCTTCATTCCTGCAAGCCAAGTATAGTCTCGTGACTTCAATTATATGAGCAAGACTGGAAAAAACATTCAAATTCATTGTCATCAGACAACTCTTCCAATTAATTGAATGTGTGTTTTTAATGATCTTGTAATGTAAGTGTTTGCTCAGGCAAAGATCAAGGAGTGCATCAGTTTAATATCTGTGTGGGGATGGATTTATCCTTCTAATCTCCAACTGAAATCAACCCGTTCTCTCTTATACTGCCCATAGTATGTTGTGAGATGGAGAGGGCTGACACTGTTTGGTGGATATCATTAGTTTTGTAATATGATAAATGTTAAATAATGATAAATATCATTAATTTGATAATATGGTAAATGCCACAATGTTTAGCTTGCTGCTTTTTTTTTTTTTCTTTTTTTTTTTAACATCAGCAGTCCTAATTTCAACCAAATACATGAGAAGGTTGTTTTTCCTTCGGTTTTGAAGTAAATTTGGTGTGTTTATATGATGGAGAAAATCTGGAGGAAAATACCCATTCACCATAAGAATTCAGGAGCAGAAATCAAATAAAATAAGGCTAATTGCATCATCATTATTATGTTTGAATGCAGCTTATTAGCCAACTTTGCAATTTTGTGAAAGGCCTTATTAATGATTCCTAAATAAGCAGACTTTGCAATGTTGATATTATCACGATGCATTATTGAATCAACAGAAAAAAACCTGCTTTCATTAGCCTAATTATTTAGATATGATGAAACATACTGACTGTTTTAAGTGCAAATGAGCTGCAGTTAGCAAGCAACTAGCCAAGTAAGTGAGGTAGGATGGCAAGGAAATGACTCACAGGAGTGGGAAGTAAAATTGAAGAAATGCAGAGAGTTATTAGAAGAAAAATACACGAGATGCCATTTCTCACTGTTACAAGTACATTTGAGGACAAACTGCTGGTCCCTGAGTAGATAATGGCGATTCTGTTTATTGGATTTTATATTTTTCTTTTAACTATCCTGCTTTGGCACAACATCTGTCTGAAGTGAACTCTGAGCCTTCATTGCAGCCTTTGATATATCAGGTTCGCCAGTGGTTATTGCTGCATCTGTGACTTCTAAAATTATCTACAGATGGGCTGGCTGGAGCTTAACAAGAGCCAACTCTCAGCAATTTGGCTGGTACTGTCTTTCAGTGAAGCAACCTGGGGCTAGAAATAAGTGCCTGTAAGGTAAAATAACTGTTTCTGTTATGAGTTAGGGGATGGGAAAAAAAAAAAAAACAACAGAAGGAAACAAAATTAATTTTCTGAAAGATACTTGTCAACTGTAGTTGAATAACTGCTATTTTGAATGTCAAGTGATCCGATTAACCCTTGGAGTAAACCCTTTGATTAAAATAATTTCCTTTTTATAACCAGAACACTTACATAAATATAGAAAAAAATATAATAACGTAGAGATATATAAAAAACCTATTTCTGACAATCTAGTTCAGGGCAGATGTTTTTGTGACTAAATGTGTTTGTCAGGAGAAAATGAGGGCCACAGACATCCTTCCGTAGTTGTATGCAGAAAGCTATCTTCATGCATCATTTTTTTTCCCCATTAGCTCTAAAAATAAGGAAGATGCAGTTGGTTTGTGTGTTGGTTTGGTGTTTGGGGTTTTTTTAGGGTATCGGTGTAAAGGTAGTGAAAAGAGTCCTTCCTGGCAACAGGCAACCAGAAATTGCATCCCAGCACATAAAATTTTCGAATTAAATTTTCTTTTAATAGCTGTGACTTCATAGTTTATGAACAAATTTTCTAATTTATTATGGATTATATGACTTTCAATATCTGCAAGATTTAATGTCATTTTAGCCTAGTTTTATTTTACGTAATTTCAAGCTGGAAGATCCTCTGAATAATGGGTAAGGTGGAATCCTTTGCACGGAGCGTAAAAAAACAGACACCCCCTTCCCCACCCCAAACCCAACCAGAAATAGATAAAGCTTTCCATTGTCATCTTTCTCCTTCCTAAGTTAAAAGCTTAAGAAGAAGAAGAAGAATCTAAAGACGTACGCTAAGCAAGCTGGCAAGCAGTCAGAAATGTTTTAAATAAACTTGGGTTATGATAAATGTTTACCTTAGGCTGAATTTATTCTGCGGTAGACTGAAATATTTCAGAGTGCATATGGGCTGTTTGCTTATCCATTGTTGAGGGCGTATGCTTTGTGATTCTCCCAGCGTGTGCACATGTTGCTTTCATGTGTATATTCTTGGATCAGAAGCGAACTGTAAAGGTACCGATTCATTACGGTAACCATCTGCATGAAGCAGTTTCCTGGAGTTTGATTGAAGGTTTCTTCTTAATGGCATAACTCTTAGGTTAATTCTCAGTTCAGTTCCTCCTCTTGGAGTGTTTACAGCCCATTTAGAATTCATCATCTATTATATTTAGAGCACAAGACTTATGTAGTATGAGTACATTTACTTTCCCGTGCTTCTTGTTAGGTTATTCTCTTAGGGTTTCCTAACTGGTTTTTCTACTCTTTGTGAAATACATTTAGAAAGTCCATTTGATATTTTCATATGAAAAGTGTGAAGTATAACACAGAAAAACACATGCTCTCCACCTTTAGTTACCTACAGCTAGTCACAGGTTAGAATTTTTTGGTTTTTTTTTTAATGAGAGAAAAATGGTCAGTTATTGAGCCGGGAGAGAAGTGTAGATGGGCTAAAAAGAAAAAATGTGGTACTAGTACTGAACTTTAGGATGGCACTGGAGTAAAGAAGATTAAAAGCTGTTGTTATCAGAGAGGGTGGTGGTGTGTAGATCTTAAACTGGAAAGTTAGCTAACTAAGGAAAACAAATACATAACACATCTGATCAGAAATTTTCAGTGCTTCTTAGCAAATAGACAAGATGCTTTAAAATCAATTTTACACAAGAAATATGTTTCTTTGCAACCAACAGTGATAGATAGTGAGTTCCCGTCTCTGCACGATAAAGGATGAGTTTCCACTGAACTCGGCCGTAGCTGCATTCTGGACAAAGCAGCTGGGCACTGTTAATCTAACACCGAAGGCTACAGCGTCGATATTGATCCAGCTGCTAAACCGGGCCCTTGCTGCCGCAACTCAAAGACACTGCTGCAAAGACGTCTCTGAGAAAAACTCATAAACTTTCTTGAATTTTAGGAAAAATTACTCAAAAAGCATGAAAAACATAGCGTATTTAATGTTATAATTTCCTGTTTAGCTGTACTAGAATTTATTACAGCAGGGACAAACCGGAAGGCTAAGGAGCATGAATTGTACTTTTTATCTTTATTCCTGCCTGTATGTTTCCTTGGGCATTTCTTTTTCTGTGTTTTGGTTTTCTGTCTGAAAACCGAAGATAATAGATGAAGCTAAGTTAATGCTTAACTTTCTTCCGTACAGTGCGTTGATTTGTAGACACAATAAGTGACTGTAAAAAAACCCCCATCCTCTGTTATGTAATGATTATGTAAATGTTATGTAATACATTTGAATTCATGCCTCTATTATTTTAATACTTAAATTTTAATAATCCTGTATACCTTAGTAAAATTTTCTTAGTGAAACTAATTCAAGCTTTCATAATGCAAACATGATCCTAATATTTTGTATTTGATAAATCTTCATTATTAGGTTAAAATGCTGTGTCAGTACTTTCATTACTAATACATGTAATACTATCAAAAGCCATTGACCAAAATTATTCTTCTGTGTATACTATCAGTGAGCTCACTAATCATCGTGTTAACGGCATTTGGCTTACTGTGATGCTCCTGTGTATTTCATTTACCACTTCTATAAATTTGGGTCATTTGCCTTCTATTTGTATTGAGGTTATCTAGTTCTTGCATTCGTGTACCTTATCCCTTATCGTTAATGTATTTTAATGGAAAGGTTTTCTTTTACAAAGTTGTACAATTTTTACAGAAATTTAAGAATACTTTGACCCCCAGATTATTCTTGTATTTATTTATTTATTTATTAAAATATATTCTTCCTGAAAAAGACAGTCGATTGAGACAAATACTGCAGATAGAGAATAATTCAAGACTTCCTCATCCGAACTGTTCCACATGATAAGTTCTGAATCCATTTTCTTTTCAAATTTTTGTCCAGCTTTACATGCAATTAGTTTATTATGTAATTTGACAAATCATTTCAGTATTTACCTGAAGCAAAAGCAGCGCAATTAGAAAAAAAGTCAACAAATTTTCAAATCTTTAGTAATAGTCTCTTCAAAAAACGTGTGGTTTGCAAACCAGAATTCATTTGGGACAATACGTGGCTCTGGTGCTGACACTATCATTTTCCTTGCATCGAAACCAAAAACCCCGTAGATGCAGGCAGTTTTGAACCTCTTCTTTGTCCTCATAATTTCTTGATTGCCCCAGATAAACTCTCCCTTAAAGTCTATAAAATCTTTTTAGCGGTTAGATCATTTCTGATCAGTCAGCTTCTGGTTCAGCACCCTGCAGCACTTCCCAAGCGTTGTCCTCTCTCTCTTACTTTCTGCATAAACCCAGAGTGAACCACACGGGAGCTCAACCGAGTTTCTGTTGTAGTGAACATCTGTGAAGAATTAAAATGCTAATAATTTCAGAACTTTCTTGAGTCTAGTGTTAACAGTTCTGCAGTGTTATACATACTGAGATAGATGTGGTGATTTGTACTTCATTTTTCATTTTAATGGCTTTTGTGCTGCTTATGCTTTTGCATAAAAGGTAAATAAAACAGTGATTCAGTTGGTGTAGTTGTTTGTGTCTCGATACCAGTTGCACAAAGCAGTTTGCTTTCTGGAAAAGTTTAACCTGTATACTCATAAATATGACAGAACCATAATTTTCAAAATATACCAAAGAGGAAACATTGCACAGAGTTCTTACAAAACCTTTTCGAAGTTGATTGATGTTTCATAGAGTTTATTTACAATACGTATAATAAAATTCTGCATAATTCAAAAGTATGCTATTTGATCTTGCAGCATTTATTGAACTAAGAGTTTCCATAAAATGTGTAAACAAATATATCAAACCAATGGTAAAAGTACTCCAGGGTAAAGTACATCAGCTGTCTGAAAACTCTACTCTAAAATACTACTGCAGATTTTCAGTGCGTATGATGCCAAGTACACAATGAGCCTTTAAAAACGATTTTCACCTTTCAACGTAGTAGAAAATAAAGTAGAAAATAAATTTTTTTGTGGTCATAAGGATGGTAGCTGGTAGGGCATCTGTAGGCACCATATCAAGTCTTCAGTAAATGCTGTTTCTGGGATTATTATTGCAGATCTACAGGATAAAGGTTCAGTCTTTCGGGAGTCACTCGCCGCTCCCTCTGGATGGTGGGGTGGGATGTCATGGAACACATTCCAAAACTGACTGAAAGCCAAACAAAATTTTTTTAAAGATTAAATTTCTAAAGAAATCCATGAATGATGAGCAGTTGGTTCCTCTTGATTTCCAGTAAGATCAGTGCTGAATTCCCTCAGATCCAATCAAATCAGGAGTGTACAGTGCATCGAGGGGGAGTGCTGGCTTGTGTGGGGTAGTGAGGGAACTGACGCTCACCTCTCAGCCATGAACAGTTAAAACACCCTCAACTGCTGGAAAATTGTACATCCATTTCAGACTTCAGGAGTGAGCTTCAGTTATTCAGAAGTATTTTTACTTTCTTTGTTTAATTTTCTTTTCTAAATTCACATTCTTTCATGTTTCCCGTTGCTAAGTGGGAGGCATTCTTAAGCAGAAAGAGCATTCATCCAGACAGAAAAACAATAATTTTGCCTGTACTTTTCATTACTTCCTTTGACATTATTTTTTTTATTATACCTGGTCCTGGTTTGTCTAAGTCTGTCGGGGAGGTTGTTCATGCAGCGGGCTGCAAAGGGAGCCTGCAGCAAACTCACCTGCAAAGGCAGTAAACTAAGTTTGTAATAACAGAAGTATAACTTGAGAGAGATTTGGATTGGGTTTTTTTTGTTTTGCAGACTCTGCTCCATTTTTTTTTTTTAGTTCACATTTTTCTTTGTTTAGTTAATGACATGTAATCATTACTGCAGCCTGTGGAAACAAGTATTGTAACATAAGCACATTATTCACAACTCACTGTTTCTGTGTGTAAAAGAGAAAAATATCTCCCACATCACAGTCTGCTCAAACCATTGGCCTATTGCTGTTAGGACACGAGAAAGCAACCTTAGAAAAATTTGTAACGTGAGCTTAGATGCAAACTTGAATTAATTCACCAACCTCAGCTGATTAGCTGCTGCTCGTAAAAATTTTGGGGGTCTGTTTTGTGTCTGGGATTTTTGTGCAGTGTTTTTGTCTCTGCCTGCCAAGTTTTCCCAAATGTCACCATTTTGTTTCACATCACGGCCCATCTCCCTTACTCAGCCAGCTTGTCTATCAGTGAATATCTTGGTGCTGCTGTGAGCATGAAGCAAGCAAAAACTAAAAAAAAAAAAAAAAAGCATTAATCGCTTCTTGTAATTTGGAAGATGTTTAATATTGTATAGAAGACTAACAGGATTATGTTGGTCATGGTATGTCAGCAACCAGTTTCCTTCTTGTTCTGTAGAATTCTGTAATGTGACATTTCAGAGTGTCCGTCAGTCTGTGAAGATACAGGGACGGTAACAAATGATTTTAATGTGTAAGTTCCAAACTTACATTTTTGTTTTTTGTTTTTTTTTTTTTAATTAACTTTCAAAGGCCTCTGATTCAGCAGCAGGATGTGGATCTGCATGTGTGTGCATGCAAACAGAAGAGAGGTCCTGCAACAGAAACCTGCATCTTCCCATTTTACTGTGATAGACCTCCACCTCTGATTGTGCGATGATTCGGTGAGGGTGTTGATTAAGGGGGTGTTTGCCTGTGCTTTTAAGGAAGAATAGGCTTTGGATGTGAATTCTGATCATGTTATTAGAAGCATGATTTAAAGAAATAAAACGGTGTTTTCTGTAATACTAATAAGCAAATGCAGCTGGGGATGGTGGAGTTTGAGGGACTGTGAACGTAGTGAAAATCAGTGATGTTACCGAAAGAATAAAAGAAAAACTTTATGTCGGAATGTAAAAGGTAGACCCCAAGTTGAACACGGAGCCAGCAATGTGCATTTGTTGCAAAGAAGCTCAGAGGTATCCTGGGCTGCACAGAGGAGTGCTGCCCGCAGGTCAGGGGAGGTGATCCTTCCCTCTGCTCAGCACGGGCGAGGCCACGGCTGGAGGGCTCTGTGCAGGACAAGAGAGGTGCGGAGCTGCTGGAGAGTTCAAGGAAAGGCCACAAAGATACGTGAGGGGCTGGAGCATTTCTCGTGTGAGAGCTGGGACTGCTTAGCCGGGTTGAGCAAAGGCTCAGGGGGCAGCTCATCAATGTGTATGAATATCTGAAGGCAGCGTACAAAGAGGACAGAGCCTGGCTCTTTTCAGCAGTGTCCAGTGACAGAACAAGAGATGATGGGCACAAACTGAAATGCAGGAGGTTTGCTCTGAACTTCAGGAAACGCTTTTTCACTGTGTGGGTGACTGAGCACTGGCAGCTCGTTGCCCAGGGAAGCTCTGGGATCTCCCACCTTGGAGCTATTCCGAAGCCATGGACCTGGGCAGCCAGCTCTAGGTGGCCCAGCCTGAGCTGGGGTCGGACCAGACGACCTCCAGAGATCCCTTCCATCCTCAGGCAGGCTGTGATTCTGTGATTTAACAATGCAAAAGTAACAGTATTACAGGATAATGTGCAGTGTTAAGATCTTTTTAAGGTCTGATGCCTCTTCTTGCATAATCATTAAATACTTGAGTAGAGATGCAAGAAGAGAAAAGGGGAGGAGAGAATATCCTTCTACAGAGGGTGGTGAATGACTTAATTAAATTAGCTAATAGTCATAACCCTTCATTTATATCAGCAACTTCCCTTCCCAACGTGATCTCATAACATTCCAAACTCTTAAATGTTTTAAAGGGTAGGTAACATCTGTGCCACAACAGCTATGAAATTTAACCTTTTCCTTGTGTGAAGGATGAACTTTGAAGTTAAATGAGAAGACCCTAAACCAGACAAGAATTGCAATACAAATTTCTTAACAGTAAGCGTCATTTGCTACCAGGGATAGATCTCCATTGTTGGAGATGTTTAAAAAAAAAAAAAAAATAGAAAAAAGCCTAACTCTATCAAGGACGGCAGAAATAAAATTTGAACCTGTCTTGGAGCAATCAGACGGAGATGCCATCTCAAGGTGCCATCTGCCCTTATTTAAAGAGTTCTCTAAAGACAAGCTTTGGGATTCTGTTGGAAATTTAGCTTGTCAGCTGAATGCATTGAAAAGTTAACAATGTTCCCATGCAGAACCGGGTGAGATCTGAACTTTTTTTAAAACAAAATACCGTTATCTAAAAAAAATCCCAAACCCCACAGCCCGTATAAAAGTTTGAGCGCTGTAGTTTAGTGTAGCCAAACTGATTAGTTCTTTGCTTTTCCTTCTACCTACACTCCTTGTAAGCAACACTTATCTGAAAAAAGAATTTTCACTCTGCTGCTTTCCTTGCTGTGCTAATCACCTGTATCTGAAAATACATCTTCAGAATTGTTTTATTGTGACAGGTCAGCAGATAAAAGCTCTATACCAGGGGGTAAATGGCACTGACTAATAGGCTTTCTTTCTGTAACCTAAGCAATATTCCAGAAAAAAACTTCGTTCATCATTGGTGTTAGGTTTGAAAATATTACTGGAAAATGAAGTCCTATATTTTGTTGCTGGAGGTGAGATTTTGTCTTACATTCTGGTTTTCCTGTCTCTCAGTTAATTTATGTGATAATTACCACCACAGTTGACTGACCAAAATCTTTAATGATAAAACTATAGGAACCTAGGCACCATGGTGAGATTGAGCTATTAGTGTCTTTATGTGTGAGAGACACAGAGAGTGCTTTGCCTTCTAATTCTTTTTCCTTTGTCACACAGCACAGAGACACGCGATGGCAATGCAAGTATCACAAAATGCTTCCTGCTCCTTGTTTCTAGGCAGTGGACTTTTTTTTTTTTTTTTAATTCTGTACCAAACCATGTAGCCTTTCTGTACTACTGATTTCACCAGTGTCTCATCTCCAGTCTTGCAGTATCACATCCTCTAAATGGGAGGCTGAAGCTTTGCAAAGAGATGCTGTTCTGGTATAAGGATGTATCAGACTTCATGGGCAGTCTGATGTCTGAAATACACTGAGGTATGGTGATGTGCACAAAAGACATATTTGGCCGTATTTCTATCTTTTTCATGCACGATGGCTTATGATCTAACAGTGCTGTGCTATATATTATCTGGAAAAGGTGATTTCCCAGGTTGAACGTAAAAATTACTGAATTATTGATGCATTTTAAGCACGCATTAATGACTTGGATGTGAATGTCTATATTTAACATAACCACTAATAATCTTGTGCTGCTTAGGGAAGAGTATGGTCAATTATTTTTCCCACTATCTCATATTTGTTTCAGTACAAACATGATTTATAAGAATCTGCTTTATCGAAGTACATTTTTTTTCTTTTTTTTTTCAAATTTAGTATAGTAGAACAACATTTGTATATTCATTTCCAGGACCTAGAGATTACTTGAATCAAAATGTTGTCCTTGCTAATAGTTGAATGCCTGCATAGCCCAAAACAAAACAAAACAAACAAACAAACAAAAAATCTTTGAAGTCACTGTGCCATTAGCTGTTTCATAACAGTTCTAACACAGCTTCAACAAAAATATTCTTCACTGTGGAGTCTGCACATCTAAAGTGTCTGTCCAGAATTTCCTCGTATTTTCTACTGGAGCTTAAATAATGCTCTTGGTAGTAAACTCTTGGAATACATATGACTATGAAAATTTTCACTGTTGGCTTAATCAGGCAGCGTATCTGACTGAAAATGAATCCTTTTTTGTGGTGAGCTTTTGTTTGCATCAACTCGACCTCATGGGGCTGACTGTGTGCGACTGGGGGACCACTAACACGGAATTACAGGAACACAAAACCAGTGCTGAGGCACGGGAAAGGGCAGCCCGGGTGACTGGGCAGCTCTGTCTCTATCCAAGACAGCGTTTGCATCTCAGCATAGTGTTAGGAAAATCAGAAAAGAGCTGGTGCACCCCCTTTCCCCATTCCTAGAGCCTCCTCTGTTTAAAAAAATCTGCCTCGCACAAAGATGACCTTGAAGTCATGATTTTACACAGCCAGTCAGGGACTCCGGAATGGGTGGTCAAAGCTGATACCAACTGAAGTTTACTTTTAAAATTCACAATCTGTTTACAGGAGCTAGTCCATGATAGCCAAGGTTTCAAAAGCAGAGTTGCAGAAAGAATCACACGCACAGACCAGTGACGAGAGAGGCTTTCTTTAAGAGACTTCATGAGAATAGTCATTTATCTGGCATCATTTTTTGTTATGGATGCCAGGACCCTTTCTGTGACAACAAGGCATGAAATTTACCTCCAGCCTGGCATCCTGTCTGTGTTTACTCACTTTGGTAGGGAGGCAGCCAGTTAAATAATACAAAGTGATTTTTAACAAATTTAATGTGCCTTATCTAGTTTATATCTTCCAGGACCACTCTTGATATTCTCAACTGTACTTTTTTTTTTTTTTTTTTTTTTCTGAGTAAAGAAAAGAAGAAAGATAGCACCTTACTCTTAGTGAAGCAATCTTCTGTCAGCAAGGGTGGGATGTTGCCTTGTGCTACCAGACTCTAGTGCGTAAAGCTCAGGGACTAGCAAGCTGTTGTAACATTCCCTGGAGAATTACTTCTCTCTGAATGTAGGTTGCGGGTAATAAAAGTTGGTGTGTTTATTTTGGGAAAGGAAAAAGAGAAAAGAACCTCTTCAATTTCTTTCATTCATGGACCTACCAGCAGTAGCTGTAAATGTGCTCAGTCTGTTCTTTGGGGATGCTCCAAATTGTGTTGGCATTTCCTAGCTAATTTCTGGTTTTAAAAAGCAAAGCAAGAAACCAAACAAACCCCTAAAAATGCCCACAACCCCACCATACCCTAACAAACTAATCCACTGCAACTACCAACATCTCTGTCCTCGTGGATAAAACTCCTACTATATTTCTTAACCATAAAATAAATTGTACAGCTGCAGCATTTTTATTACACTTAAAAATGTGACACCTACCTCCTAGTGTCCTCCTACCACCAAAGAAATGAGTGAAGTATAGTTTGAAAGAAGAGATCTACATTTGATACCTTAGGAAAACACTGTAGTAAGGAGCCGTTTCTGATACATTCTTCATGTTCTCACTGGGGTTGGCTACTTTTAATACTTCTTCTGAAAAAGCATCAAAGCCTGAAGGATGAAACAGAGAGGGAGAGAATAAACTCAGTATTGTTCGAGCTGACTTTTTCTTGAGGCTGTTTTCACACTTCCTCAGGCAATAAGATTAAACAAAAATAGCAGTCTCTAACATGAAGCCCACTTTTTTCAGTCTGATAAGATAAATCTAGACAGGCCAAGAAATCTTTATTTCTCTGCAAAGTTATTGGTTCACATCTCATGCTCACAGATTAAAGTAGAAATTGATCTCTGCTTTCAGAGGAGGAATTTTTACGATTCTCATTGTCAAGCATGGATTAATTTACTTAGTTCTTTTTCCTGCTTAATGAGTGGTGGTGGATGTTTGTTGTGTTTTTTTTTTTCAGGCTTATACTTTATGTCCCTTAGTTCTACTCTGAAGTGTTTTTTTTTGTTTTTGTTTTTTTTTGTTTTTTTTTTTTTTTCACAAGAGGGTACTCTACATTAGTATGAAAACATATACTACAAGTACTTTTCAGCTATGGAGGCGCTAATCTAATCTTATCGCTTTAAATTGCAAGATAATGCATTTCCTCTTTCAGTATTGGATTTAGACTTATTTTTGAAAAGAGTATAAAGGAGAAGGAGATAGGAGACAGGATTTAGCTAAGTTGAAGCTGAAAGAACGCAAAGGATTTTTTTCTTCTCTTTGTCTTCACAGACATATACAAGTAATCCTCTGGTAAGAAGGATGCCAGGAAAAAGTGCCGAAATACGTATGTAATGACCTTTGCTACTAAAATTAACATGTGCCTCCTGCACCTGTTCAGAAATGGTTTAGCATTCTTCTCCCTGACTTTAGAAAAAACTTGGTAATTAAACTGTACTTTAATTGAAGGTCAGCTCTGAATTAGTTGTTCATTAAACTATTTGTCATGCTGAATGTTACTCCTGGTCACCAGAAATACTGAATTCAAGCAGAGAAGAGGAATCCAATCTAGTTCTTGTGCTCTCATTGCTGGAGAAATTTGTATCCAGAGTTGTTAGGTCACCCAGCAGGGAAGAGCCCTTGTGCCCAGCACAGAAACCCCTGGTTTGCACAGGGATGGGTTAGGAGTGGTGCGCTCAGAAACGGCTTACGCTGCCTGCTCTTGTTTCAAAATATGCATGTAGTAGCATAACTGTGCTCTTCAGGTCCTGGAGAATTACTTTGTGTTGAAAAGGATTTCTCAGGTGCTGTCACACCATTTACACCAGCTACAAAGAGGACCCGTGTCTTTTTATTATAATTTTTACGTGGTGGTAAAAGTTTAAGATGGAGCAAATTATGACTTAGACGCCCCCAAATTTAAAGCACTTGCCGAAACAAACCTAATTATGAAATGTATAATTAAAAATGACGGTAAATCCTGCAGTGTGTCCTGAGGTGTGAACCCCTTTGCATCGGTTCTTCTCGCAGGTGAGAGGCGGCAGCGTGTTTCTCTATAATACAACCTGCCTGTTCTCTCTTGGGTTTCCAGTGCTGGTCTTCAGCCTTATTGTCCCATAAGGTGTGTTGACTAGAACTTACTCTTTCTTCTTGATTCGGAAGCATTAGTTGATACAACAAAACTTTAGGTGCAAACTCAGAATGTTTTTCCTATCCAAATTAAGTAGATAGGATCTCTGTGCTTTAGTTCTTTCATTACCCAAGTAGGGTTTCCATTTTAGAATCAGCCTTATTAGTTCAAAGCAGCTGACGGGGTGGATTTGGGATCTAACTTGTACTCATACACTGTCAGTTGGATCAGCAGCTCCAGCAGTTGCAAGTATGTCTGCTCCTGGCTCTGGCTCCACAGCATCGTTGAAAAGTGTGTGCAGCCTTTCTGCCAGCCCAGGGCTCCTGGGGGCTCTGCGGTGGCACGTGCAGAGAGGCAGCCGTTAGCCACCGGGGCATCGCCGCCGCCGTTGTGCGTGCCTAGATTAAAACGGATCAAAACAGCTGGGAGACCTCTTCCATATTTATCATACTGTACATATAATGAAACTCTCGTATCAGTAATTGCTAGGAGATTAAACCTTTTCAAAGACACAGTTAGCGAATACTAATGCCCTGCTCTCAGACGGAGAGGACGTTGGAAGAACTGGGGAGGGAAAAAAGAAGAAAATATTCCTGTGTTCAGGGACTCTGATACTAGGGAAAACCTTGTTATGTGTTGAAGGCACCCAGCACAGGAATTTTGTAGACCAGATCGGTCTAGATTCCTCCATGAAAAAGAATTGTTAATATAGGACAGTTCTCATGGAACGATTCAATTCTGGACCTCGAGCCATTCTTGAGGGGCCTTGATTCGAATTACTTGAGCAGTTGAACAGTTTTTGCTGTAGTATTTGTAGAGGGAGGTGCTTGCGTGGAAGAAGAATTCTGAACTAATGAGTTACTGAAGTCATTATATTTTTCACGGTGTTTTTAAAGCTGATCTTCACCTTTTTGGTTCTACATGTATTTTCCTGGTTCATTGTGTATGTACTCTTCAGGTGAGTACGCAACATAAATGAGCACCAGCACCAGCCGGGCTGAGGGGCTCAGCTGTGCCTGTGTGGGGGCAGCTGGAACCGCCCGGAACTGGCTGGAACCGCCCAGAACCGGCTGGAACCGCCCAGAACCAGCTGGAACCACCTGGAACCGGCTGGAACCGCCCAGAACCGGCTGGAACTGCCCGGAACAGGCTGGAACCGGCCCCCCCTCACCTCAGCCCTGCAGCCCCCCGCCTGGGCCTGCAACGCCAATGCGCCTTCCAGGCTGGGATCTCTCTGTTCTGCCGGTCGGGGAGCTCCCTGCCGCGGCTCCATTTTCCACTCCCCTGTTTACTGTCACTTGCTGCGTCAGTAAGAGGCAAGACAGAAGCGCTGGTGGGAATACAAGAGTACAAGGCATCGGGGAGAGGTTCCTGTGCCGTCTGAGCAAGCGCTTCGGCGAGCGTGAAATCCCCCTCATCTACCCTGTGGGGACGAGTTCAGATTATACTTCCGTCAAGTGCCCTGCCAGAAGAAAATTCCTTAAAAAAAGAAAGAAGCAGCAGCAAGATGCAAATTTTATATGAAATTTGATTGTCTTTCAAAAAAGAAAAATTGGGAAAGGGGCCTTGTTTTTAACAACCCATTTGACAGCAAGGTCAGTATGGAAAGAGGGAAGGTGTTTTTCTACCAGAACACTCCAGACTCAAACATGAGGAAAGCTTCCAAGGCTACGGGTGTACGTTTACATGAGTAAACTTTTGTCAGAGCCATTATAATAATACTATATATTTTTCAGGGCCAGGTGATGATTTTTCCATTCTAAACTGCAGTGGAATAGAGAATGTCAAAGTGTTGTGGCTGCTGCTGCCTGTGCTGGATGGGAACATTCAGCAGCACAAGGTGGCAGCTCCTGTGCGGTTTGCTCTGTTCTCCTGCCCCCCATCCACCACAGACAGTACGCTCTTGCAGATGGCGTTGTGGCATCTCGCTATCAGCAATACCATAACTGTAGTTTATTTTTTGTACACAAAGAATCTAAGGTGCAGAGTAAGTGACAGACTTTTTTTCTGGTGCCTTATGGTACAGCGTAAATGCTGGCATAGTCTAAACCCTATGTGTTATTAATTACTTTCTGTGCAACAGAAGAAAATATTTAGAATAAACAAGAGAATAAGCAAAGGATCACGTGGAACTGAACGGCGAGATCAATAGATAGACCACACAAATGAACAACTTCTTTCTGTCTGGTTTCTTGAATAAGGATAGCGAAATTTTGTTACATGTATTTTCAGACAAAGGTATATCCATCCACAAAATCAATTGCTTTTGGAAATGGTATTAAAACAGTAGAAAATTGTATTTTAACTGGTCAAGAAAATGGAGACTTCAGAAAATCTTTGCAAGGGCTCACTGAAGAGAGATGAAATTTTCTGGGGACTTTACTTGTAAGTTAATGTCCATTAGAAACTTCTAAGCTCTAAATTACTTCTAAATTAACTATATCCTGTGAGGGTAAAATAAAAATATAACTTTTCATGTATATATATTAAAATTACAGCCAATACGGTTTTATGGAAGTGCCTCAACCCTATTGAAAATTGAGAGAAATTAGATATTTAGATATCTTTGTGGAAAAATCTTACAAAATTAGATTTATTATGCACAATTTAATGAAAGAACTGCTGTGTGTGCAACAGCTGACAAAAAAGCCGGCAAAATACTGGAAGAAATGGAACAAAACAGGGTAGGAAGCAGTTCTGAAGATGTAATAGGTTATGAAATCAATTTGGGAAGTATTCTTATGCCACAGAATGCTAACAAAGCGTCGTTCAGTTAAATTGGATGAAAGCAGATGTAAAACTGAGGAAAGACACAGTTCGGGATATAGCATGGAATTATTCTGCAGTACTCAGCGCAGCAAGAGGCCGTTGCTGTTGCATTTTCTGAGCTGCCTCAGTGCTTGTCAGCAGGATAATAATAGGAAAAAACGGAGTGAACGGAAAATATCGTAGAGGGCAGGAGTGGAGAGGATATGGGCTGTTCGTGTGGCCTCATCAGCTGTTCTGTCTCTTGGTGCCTGGAGCTAATTCTGCTCTGGTGTGGTGTCCTGTGCATCGGCCCTGGTGAGTCTGTGGCACAGACTGGGGCTTGACCTAACCTGTGATCTGCCACTCACAGCCCATTGCTGGTGGTTGGTGACTTTTTTTTTTTTAAGAAAAAGGAAAGTGGACAGCAGCTCCATGAGTATCTGGTAACAGTCTGTTACCTTAAAAAAAATCCCCTACTTTGCCTATGCCCAGAGCTAGCCTTGAGTATTATCTTGTTGGCAGCTGGAAGAAATGTTGCTGTAGAAAATTTACCTGCCCACCTTTAGGATTTCTGTAGGTTTTCTAAAAGCTACAGCTGTAAATGAACCACTGGTACTATTTCATGAGTAGTACTGATGTTCCTGGTATCTTGTACACTATTTCTACTTAAAGCTACTGGGAACGGGCTGGTAAACATCTCTGTGCTATGGAGAGAGAACTGGAAAATTATGGTGCAAGTGACAATTGTCAGGAATTCCAGAATGAGTCAACATATGAAAGTACATTTGCTTGTGTGATGTTCTTTATATTTCTGACTCACTTCCAAATGCTCCAGGAAAGGTTTCTTGAAGAAATTTAGGGATTACTTGCATAGAAGAAAAATTTGTGGTGAATTTTTCAGGAAACCCATCTGTGATTAATCTCTGGTTATACTTGAACTTTGTGTTCCCACACAATAGTCACACATTTTCCCTGTGTTAACAAAATTATTCTATAGGAAAGAACCTCTGGACAAGACAGCAAAAAATACACTAAAATGATAATTTAGTTATAGTGTTTTTGGGCTAGGCTTACACTCGTGTTTCCAAAAGTTGATTTGATTCTGTAGCAATTTTATAGATTTTTAAACTGACAATTTAAATACTTGATAATGAGGTAGCAGCAAATTGTGAATTTCAAGTCCTAAATGTTGTAACGTTCCAGAGTCTTGCTGGAGAATCTGAAAGTGAGTCAATTTACACCTGGCCCTTCTCTCTTTGTGGAAAGAAATGGTGTGTTTATGAAGGCATTAACTCCTAGAGATCTAAAACTGACTACAGTTAAATGTAATCCCTTTAATTTAACGCTGATGTAGTTGACATTGTATTATCGTTGTGGCTGGAAGGTCTATCCATCAAGAAAGACCACAGGGGAAAAAAAAAAAAAAAAAAAAAAAAAAAAGAAACAGCGTTGTTTGATATGGTTTATACATGGAGAACACATGTTGCTGATCCCAGCTGGACTGTACAGGACACCAGTGTTCCATATTGGTACTGAGGAGCTATGGACCAGCATAACCTTTTGGCAGGACTTGAAAGTATAGTATCAGATTTTAAGGCAAGGTTTAAAGTTAAATTTGGACAACATATAGAAAATAAAAGGTATGCAGTGAGAAGACAAAGATACAGGAGAGAGGTCAGACACAGAATTTTTCAAAGATCAGAAATGCTTTATATATTAAAAAGATGCAAATTAAAATATGATTAAGTCCAAGCAGTCAGCTGATGACAGGCGTTTATATGGGAGAATTACTTGTGGATTTTTCTGTTATACATTGAAAATTCATCTCTCTCAAAAATGACTGTGCTGTCTGGGGAGAAATATAATGACTGAAGCTTAGCCTATGGTGACTGATGCAAACAAAAATGAGTCAACAGCTTGAGAGTAAAAGTAGTATAATATGACTTGGGCTGCAAGCTGGTGAAAGCTGTGGGCTTGGGCTGTGGATAAAAAAATTATTTATAACAAATGAGGCCATTCCCAATGGGAAGATGAAAAGGAAGTAGTTTCTGCAGCTCGGTCTGAGGTGACTCCAGTGGTGCAGGATACTAGAGTTCGAATCTTGACTTTGAATTGGACCCAAGAACAGTAATAAAACCAGAATTGTTCAAATCATTTGAGAAGAAAAATCCCTTCTGTGCTCACGCTCCCTATTTAAATGTTCCTTAAAACAGCATTTCCCTCTTCTACCTGTGCTGCTGAGTTTTTAATACATCTATTTAAATGCAAATTTTGACTTTTGGTCTGTAATCTTAAAAATGTTTGACACTAAATTTTTTATCAGAAATGTAATTTTATATAGAAGCAGTAAGGAAGTGGTAGGCCAGAAGTACCAGAATGATGCATTGCTCACCCAATCCCAGTGTGGGGAAGCGTCCTCTCTAATATCATCCGATGAGTGTGTGTGTTTCCTGAAGGTTCAATTTATTTGAATGCGTGTGATGCTAATGTACTTCTAAACTATACTTTGAGTATTAGCCTGTGCGCCAAATCATCCGTATAAGGGTCTTCATTTCTTTCTGTCCCCTGAATTAACAGGATGGGAATCCTGATAAAGTGTCTAACTGTATCTTTAGGAGAGGGAGCCTTTCTTCCAGCCTAACATTTTTCTCCGCAACTAAGCTTAATACAAGAGACTCGACTGGGTAGCAGGACATTTTGCCAGTGCGATGTTGAATCAACTGCAGATTACTCTTTAGTTGCTGCTGAGTATGTCATTTGTGTTTCATTCTTTCCCACTCACACGCAGACACTGCCGGCCCTCATCAGTAGCCCTGTCTGGGGTTGCGGTGGCCAGCAGCCACGGCACGTCTGCCAGGACCGCAGCTGCTGAGCAGGGCTACAGCTGCTTGTGGTGACTGAGCTCCAGCTGCAACAGATAAGGTCGCAATTGCCAGAATTGTTTTCCTGTCTGTCTTGATGTGATTGATATGGCAGCGTTTAGTGATGAACAGATTAGCCGCAACAGCGTCAGACCCCTAGTGCCTTTGGCTCCTGGTTTGGTACGGCTCAGGGGTGGCACTGCAACCACATCCACTGCTGTGCTCATACTAGCCACAGGCCCTGCCTTAGGAAGCATTTTTTTTATTATTTTTTTTTCCCCCATGCGAGTGGCAGGAAGTTTTCCCATTTGTACTGGATGGTCAGTCACACGGGGCACAGCAGAACGTGGTGCCAGGTGTGAAAGGAATGTTAATCCCGGTGTTGATTTTTGGGGGCTCAAGAGTTTAGAATGTCTAAACCTACAGCATTTTACAGAAACACTCTATACGAGAGTGAGGAAACTCCGTGCCTCGTTGTAACAGCAGGCTTCTATGTGCTTCGTTCCAGCATTAAGGAAATGTAGGTGGCTGATTTAATTTTGCTTATTGTTTAAAATAATTTTCATAATATCATGATGAGTATATATATATATATATATAAATACGAAATGTCGTATATTTTATTGTACTAGTAGTTAAAGAACAGAACACGCCTTAGGTTCTGCACATTCTGCATTTTATGTTCCCTAGATGCCCTTGTCATTAATTACATACTTCAGATTCTAAATGACAGAGGATCTGAAGGGCACTGTGCTACATTTTCATTTTCATCATCTCTCTCTATTTCCTGAATTTGGATGGGTTACAAAGTATTATAGAAGACTTGAGCACTATTGAAACAATTTAAAAAAGAGCAGTAACACATCAAGTGTATCGAATAGTCAGATGCCTAGCTGTTTGTCAAAGAACAAGTAAATTTGTAAAGGAGGAAAATCTTAGCATTTGAACCAAAAGCTATTTGACTGCATTGAGACTCTGGAGAAATTATTTCTTACACACTATTCAGTAAGTTCATTGCTGTATTACCTGCTCACTGAAATGATCATGGGGACTGTTTCATTGCAGTTCATCTCTCCTGATTGGTTTTGCTTTGCTCTGGGTAAGATTTGTTTATTCACTGATGCTGAGGTTGAAGTGTGCTGGATCATTAATCTAACTGTTCAAGGTTAACCAACTTTTTATGCTGAAATGATTTTTTATGGAACACGTTTTAAGGTTCTGAAAATGCTGGGCATTGCCTTACTTCAAAAAATAAGATTTGAGTCCAGTCGTCATCATACTTTTGGGGAGATTAATGTTTTGCTCTCTTTTCCCCTCTCTCTCAGTATATAAATATGTAGAAGGAAACTCATCTATTTTATATAAACCACTGCATAGTCTGTTTCTGCTTTATCCCTGTGTAAGGCTAACAAATGTACCAAGTATGTATGTGGGGTGCTTTATTTTTAAAGTGCTTATGTAATTTGCCTGACACTTATGTTTAAATATTTGTCTAGGTTTAAATATTTGTCTATTAAAAAATAAATATTTGTATATTCAGATATACCACAGTAGTGGTTTTCACCCCAAATTCTAGTCAACTTTTTTTTTCCTTAAGCACTAAGCAAGTTTCGTAGTGCAGTTGTGCATTTTTTCTATCGAATTAAACACTGGAAATTAATTCTAAACTTTATGAAGATACATGTTCAATGTCACATATGCACAGACCAGATTTCCTATAGAAGGTTGTGAACTGTGTCAGCCAGCCCTGAGGAAATTGTTCATTATTTGAGCAAGCCCTTTTTTATGTTTTCATCAGTGTTATGGCCTTAGTTTCCAGACGGTGTCTTTACCTGTTTAGATGTTGAGAGTTTACATGTTCTCAGTCATCAAAGCATGTGAATACTGGTCCACCAGTTCAAATCAGAGTCCTGGAACAAGAGGTACGTGGAGCACCAGAAGCATACCCTGCATCTCCTCACGTCCATGTTTCAGATCACACGTTGTTCGCATAAAACACTCCACACCACCAGATTTAATACAATTAGCCTTCTTTGACCCTCCTGGTCGTGTTTTGTCTTTTTAAATTACCTAGATTCTCAGATTAACTTTTAGTAAATTCTCACTAGACATTTTGGTCATGGTGTGTCTGTAGAGGGGATGGAAGTGGGGGAAATGTGTTCACGGTAGCTAAAGCCGAGCGAGGGTCATAGCCCAGATGAAATGCAGAAAAAGAGAAGTCTTAAGGGAAGACAGAACTATTTTTATTAGCAGTTTATCCCCTTACGGTGACCTAGATACCTGTGCTGATCTTGGAGAAAGGGGAAGCATGTTATTACCAAGCAGGGAGGGAAGCTATTTGTGCTGATCTTGGGCTGTAGAGGAAACCGAGGGAAAAAAGAAATGCCATTTAAATTGACAATGTGGAAAGGGAGCTTGCACATAACAGCTTCCAGCTGTAATACAGTGTTTCAGACCTGTTTTAAGGTATTTAGTATATATTTGATCTCACACATTTTTATTTTTTTTCCAAAAAGAATTCTCAATAATTTATTTCAGAGAGGGAAAGTACAGGCAAATAGATTGTTAATGGTAAAACATCTATCACCTCCGGTATGAAAGAAGATAACACCTCTTAAATGTTAAGGTTTGGATGCAGATTTGTGGAACTTGAGCCTATGCCAAGATATTGTTCAGATTTAATTGCTTGAAGGCATGTCCGTGTAAACAAAACCACTCACAATTTGATGCAATTCACCGATCCAGTTGCTTAGTTAGCATGCTAGCCAGACTCGTGGGTCGGAGCCAGTGTGCTCCTGATGGCTGCTCAGTGTTGAAAGTTAGGCCTAACGGTTGTCAGCGTGGAAAACGGTTTGTGAACTCCACAGTGTCACACAGATGTCACGCCCTGTGTGACTGAAGAATGGTGGGTTGACGTTTATTTAGATTAAGGCGATACGTGCACATTAAGTTGTTAGTCCCATCAGTTCCTGCAGGGAAAGGCTTCTGCAGCATCAGTACCCTTAACTGAAAATAAGGAGGCAGGAGGATAGAAGTAACAGGAATAGGGGTATTTATTCCTCCTTTAAAGCCTTCACAAAGCATTGCTAGATTTATGTCCTGCTGGCAAAGCTGAGCTATTTTTATTATTATTACACTTTTGCTATTACCAACTGGACTTGGTAGAAGTCCGCTTGGTAGAAGTAAAGTTTTACTTACTAGGGAAACAGCCGTCCTAAATACCAGGAGGTCAGACTGAACGAGCAATTTTTATAGAGAAAAATCTAAGAAATAAAGCATCAACTTCCACTTTAGTGTCAGTACTATTATAGCTATAAATCTGAATTCAGTGCTGTAACTCATCTCTCTAAGATGTTGATTTTATAAAACTGATGGTAGGAAAAAAAACCCACCCAAGGGTGAATTAAAATCTATATCTTAAGTTATCACACAAATGTTTGCTATTTATACTGCGCGTCTGTCTATGGTGCCTTACAGATAATCAATACGCGCTTTGCTAAATAAAAATCTTGTTGCTCTGGAGAAATACAGCTAGATATTTCTGTAAGACCTTATCGATGACAGCTCGTTGTGCACGACCGCATTTGTGTAGTCATCTAAGGATAAGCGCAGATGAATATTTTCTAATAACTGAATAGTCAACAAAATGTGATTGAAAGAAAGAACAAAACATTTCTGTCCAAACCTTTGTGTTCTTGAAGGCGGCAAGGAGTGGGCAGAGCTGTCATCTCTCAATTGCAGTGACACTGATGTTGTTTGCAAGGGGGGGAAATGTTTTTGCATTTTGCTGTTGAGGTTTGTAAGAAATTCTGTTTTACTGTCTGGATGCTGTTGAGGTTTGGAGGAATTTGGGTTTTCCTTGCTTGAAGTGACGAGTAAACTGTTGTGTGGAGCTCCTATTATTGGACTTTCAAGTTTTTCCTCCCCGTGGGCCTTTCTGTTGTCATTTTGGGCTTTTCAGAAGGTTGTTTTCAGTGGGAGGGTGGAACTTACTGTCTTTTGGTGAAGAGAGTACTCAACCTGCAGATTCTACAGATGACTAATGGACTAGCACAGTTGATCAGAGCTACGGTAGTACTTCGTACATCTGATTATCTATGTATGTAGTAGGGTTATTTTCTTTAGGGAAGCAAGCACTAAAACTCCAATACTCAATTAAGTAGATTATTATGTGCAATGTACAGACGCGCGTTGATCTTCTTTCTCAGTATCGAGGAGAAATGGTCACTGTCACGAAAAAAATTCTTTCATTTGAGCAGGTCCACGAACATTTAAATGAGTACAATTATTTAAACATTCTGTCTCATTTACTTTTCAATATTTGAAGAATGCTGGGTTTTGTCTGTTTTACAGCTTGCGATGAACTTGTATGGTAGAATCTGCCAGCTGAATCTTAAAGGGGTTTTTTGCAGGTTTTTCAAGTACAAGCCTTTATCTAGTTTGGGTAAGCATGGCTACTTTTAGCAAGGTAACAGAATCTACCTCCTGAGACGTCACAATACAAAATTTTTAAGAAATGCATTGTTATTACATTAAACCTCAGAAAAAAATAATTGGCCATTTCGAAATAAAGTTTTTCTTATTGAGCGACTTCTCAGAGTTACAAGGGTTTAGCCTAAACAAAATTGAAAAAAAAAAAAAAATACTATCAAAAAACTTCAGCACCCAAATTCTATTTGGGTTAGTCTATTGCTTTTAGTGTTCATGTTAACGAAAGTATTTTACGAGGTCTTTGGTCACATTTTTGGAGGATTTTTATGATTTTGATTTAGAAACTTGAATTTCTTTATACCTACAACTATGTAAAGGACATCTATTTGTGTGATCACAGTAAAATGAACAGTTATGCCTTGCCTGAACTCTCCAGTGTACCAAGATATTCTAAAGGGCTCCTAGTAGCACATCTATGGGGTAGTAAAGTCATGTTTGAGATAGAAGTGATGCCCTTCATTTCTTCATTCAATGATTTGGGTTGGATTTTGTATTTTAAAAAAATTACTCATGAGCATGCTCATTTTATGGGACTTCATGTTTGATATTGAGCTTCCATAAATGAACTCATCTGAATATTCAGATTTTTTTTCCTGTTGTTGCAAGCCGTTCCTTGTTTTGGACAAAAAGGTTTAGGGAACTTTGTTAAACTGTCTGTTTCCTTGGTCACTTCTAAAACAGTGTTAAATGGACGAGTTGAAATCATAAAATATAAAGCCTGGAATTGGCAGGGCATCTTTAATATCTTGGAAGGTGAGTTTGCAAGTTAATTGTTGGATTTCATAGATTTTTATGCGTACATCAATATAATGAGTTTTTGACACAGTGAGAGAACGGTAAACAAACTCGGTTTTGAATTTTAACAGCTGTTAACCTGTTAATTTGTCTGCCTTAGAATTATGAGGTCTGGAGCTAACTGCAAGGTAACCCGCACTCATGAGTATGCATTAGCTGCATAAGTGCCGATTCTGTGACATCAGTGACTGAGTGATCAGCTCAATTTGAAATTGGATAAATAATGAATAAAAGTGCTGCGTTTCATTAAAATTGCAAGTAAAAGCAGAGGGGAAGAAGATGTCTTTGTCTGGTGTCATGGAACATGTTCCCATTTATTTATTTATTTATTTATTTATTTTAAATTGTTTTAGCTGTAATTCTTGTGATATCACAGCGTGATGAGCAGATAATAGTAGCGCAGTGGTATACCAGAATGTAATAACTGTTTTGATTTGTACAGATAGGCATTTTCAGTCTGACATTTATTACTGGTTGTGCCTAGAACTCACTGTTAACTCCTGACTGATTTGCTGTTCCAGAGATGGAGTTTACAGCCCCTGGTATGTGCATTGCACAGACATATGCATTCCCACAGCTGTCACGCTACACATCCAACTTCCAGAGCAGGATGCAAAGGTTAACCGTGTGTAGTAGCTCAGCTTTTATTCATATAATATTGTCACGCAGAAAATGGCTAAATATATTAAAAAAAAACAAAAAAAGTGCCAAGAATATTTTGTAATTTTTCATTTACAATTAGACATTGTCGATCATTGTCTAGCTCTAGTATAGATTTCAGACCAGTGATTGAGGCCAGAATGGAAGAGACATTGTCTTTTAAAGTCATTGTGTCATAGCCATTATCTTTCAAAGTAGTATAAAGAATAATTCATACAATTTCAGGAAATGCTGTTTGCGTGTCTTTTCAATGTTCCTAGATTTTGAAACGTTACTGCTCATGTCTAAAGGAAAGAATTAAAGGCACTGTGAGAGAACAAGTAGCGCTCTGCACAAATGCACAGCACCGGTTCTGCATGAGAAATAGCGCTGAACTTTGTCGGAAGAGTATTTTGAACGGGTCCAGTTGACAAGCACTCTCGAATCAACATTTCGTGTTATTCCACTATACAAATACAACACTGGTAGTGGCAGCGCTACAAGAGGCTTGAAAGAAGTCACTGTCGCAGGCAGTTAGCATTCAGTCTGCATATCCAGGAGGCACTTGCTGCATCTGTGGCTGTTACTGGGTCAGGTTACCAGTATGATTGACTGGTAACACCAGCCAAGTTTATAGCATCTCTAGAAAAGTCTTTCTAAACTTCCTCACTCTTTACCGGAGCCACACTGTAAAATTTCTACAGAAAGACCGATGCTGGATTATTCTCTTTTCCTGAAATTGAAGCACCAGGTTCAAAGGATTATTTTAATTCCTTTATATCAGAATTTGTTGCTGATCTTGACGTAATAGACCAACTACAAATATTATGCTCAGGGAATTAACTGTGGGGTTGAATCTGATAATTCTCACAATAAAGACTCTGGAAATTCTCTGTAAGGAAGGTGGATACTCTTTGGCATTGATATTTGTAAGTTAGACAATGAAGCAATGGAAAGACAGAATAATGAATTAGCAGGAAGTCAGAGAAGTTAGAGGAACATAACCGGTGCTTATGCCCATTATTGTTGCAGTTTTTTGACATTTAAAGTGGTTTGCAACTCTTGTCTTATTAGAGCTTATGCCAGACAATCAGTCACCCTAGCACAGCAGTTCTACGCCGAACCGTTAGTAATGCTACTAATAATTGATGTGCAGCAGCGGAATTTATAAATGAAATTAGCTCCCCAAAGTTTAAGTATGACTGTGATTGAAGTAGTAATGATAGAGTTCATGCAAGTACGTTTGCCATTTATCTAAATGTATCATTACTGACAGAGCTTTTTCGTTAACATTTTGTTATCCTTATTCATGTCATTGTGATAATGTCCTCTTAGATACCTGCAAATTATACTGGCTTGTACGTGCCTCTGATCCTTCCTTCCCACCTCTATACCTCCTTCTTTGGAATTCATTTGTGCAACATTTGATTTTAAGATCTCTGGGAGCATCTCCAGCATACTCAGGGGAAAGTGGCATTCACACAGTTGAAGAATAGCTTCGGGTTTTCTGCGTAAGTAAAGGCTTTTCCATGCTTTATGAGAAAACCACGATATCACTATATTAATTCAAAATTCAAAAAGTTGGTTTTACCTACAAATGAAATCGAATAGAAATAAAGTTGCTAGCAATCCGACAATGTATAATACTTTGAATTCAAAATCAGAAAAGCCTCACCTCACCATGGATTTGCTAGTATCTTTAGCTAGACTCGGGAGACTTTTTTAAAACTCATATAAATAGTTTTGGTGAAGATTTCATGATAATCTGAAAATAAGTTTTGCCAGATAGATTCGGATTGGGAAAAAAAAAAAATAAAAATCTTTATCTGTTTTCTGAATCCTCAAAAATACATTTGGTTCTCTCATTTTGTCATGATTTTCTCATTCCAGTTACTTTTGCTTGTAGAGATCTTAAAGGGCTGTAGGACAGAAGGTTTTCAGTATTAGTGAATCTCAAATAATTTCTTACAGAAAGATAGTCAGCTCCATTCTGTAGACCAAAAAGTCCAGGAATACTTTACAATTAAGCAGGCTCAGACCTGTTCAAATTATCTTGGTACGCTTTAAGGATAAATACATATGGTTTGTTATGTTTGGTTTTGTGGTTTTTTTTGTTGTGTGTTTTTTTGTGTGTTTGTTTTTTTTGTTTTGGTTTTTTTTTTTTTTTTTTTTTAATAGACTAATTGCTCTGAAGAACTATATTGAGATCTGAAAAGGAAAAACTTACATTTCTGTGTGCTTCTCATCACCAGAGTAATTTTTTCCAAAATTTCAGTAAAGATGGGGGAAAAATCCAGCAAGTTAAATAAGACATTGTATATAAATCCCTGGAATTTTATTATTTTTTTTTTTAAAATAAATTCATCCATCCCTCAGCACTGACTTTAGAGCTTAGAAGTGAAACAGCTTGAAAAATTACCTTATGATTTAATCCCTTTCCAGCCACAAATTAAAATAGCAAAAATATTTACAGTGCGTCTACTGTATACCAAGTGAATGCTATTCACTTCCTAGCCTTGCTGTTAACTTTTTTTTTTTTTTTCCTTCATGTAGAAAGTGAAATGCATTATAAAAATGTGATTTTAGAAGGCTATGCATGATTTCAATGGTGCTTATTTCCATCTCTGCAGAAAAAAAGAACTGGAGGGCTTCCAGTTTATTTTTTTTTTAGTATAATAGCCCTCATCTTCAAGCACATTCAGCAAATTCAGTATCATTAGTGGACAAGATAACAGATTTCAACCAGGATATTTGTTGCTCAAAACATTTGAATATCACATATCCACATACATGGTTCTGCCCTTACGGCAACAGCTGAATATTGGGACATATTGGGAAGAAGTTTAAAAAGCTATAGCTTTGACCCAGTTTTTAAATCTTTACATGTTTAGTATTTTAACGTTAAACCTGTGAATGAAGGATTTTCATCGGGGGTTTCTTGTAGGAAGAGAGTATTGTGGGATTTCCTGTGCACCTTTATTTTGAAGTGTTCACTTTAATAACACATTATTTGTGACACGAGGTTTTGGATGCTTCACTGAATGCAGTTTATTCTTCTAGCGTTTTATGTTTAATTAGTAATGTCCTAATTGATACACCAGCCAAGTTCAGTAGAGTCAAAGACACAACCTCCCCTAGGTTTTTCCAGGCATCGGGTTTAAATGAATTTCTTGGAAATTGTAATAGTGATGCTTGAATCGATTAAAATCCAGACGGAATTTTAGTGACAAAAGACCACGTTTCTTAATTTTTGAGCAGTGAAGTGTATAACTTTCGAAGGACGGTGTTTTAATTGTGCGACAATCCATTGCATCTGCCACGGTGGTAGTGAGCGGTGAGCGCGGGGCCAGCTCAACTCTTTTTGATGTCCGTGGCAAAATTCTAAAGGGAGGTGTAGCATGCCCTGCTCAGAGCTCTGGCTTGTACAGGTGTAAGCACGCACCCTCTGTTGAAAGTTCTTGAACAGAATAAATCAGTAATTATGTGTGTGTGGGGGGGGGACTAGCCATTAGTGATTGCCATGTCTACCTTTCTGTCTGCAGAGATACGCTCAATTAAATTACAGGAAGTAGGAATTTTGGGGAGTGACTTAGAATGGTCTAATACCGGGGTTCCAAAGTCAGGTGAAGGTTTTTCAAGAGCCACCTCAGTGTTCCCCATAAGAGTGTTGAGATCTTTACAGCGATGTTCACGACTATCTTACGATCTCAGATACCTTTCTGTGAACTTTTCAGAATGCCAAAATCTTGCCTTCGACTTTTATTTTCTGGCAGGATCTTTCGCCTCTCTTGATAAATATGTAGTAGTCAGGGTGTTAAGCTGAAGCAGAACATTAAAGGCAATGTTCAGCCAAAGGCAGTTAGGGAAGTCCATCTCTGCTACAGCTGGCCTCCAAGTAAGATGAGAAAAGGAAGGGATGCTTTTGCTGAAATCTCAGAAAAGCTGTGATTTGGCTTTTCTGATTGTTTTTAAGGACTCTGCGAGCAGTCTTTATTAATACAGTCCATAAACTAGTTAACCAAAAGGTAACAGCAGCAGTTTCTCTGCTTGTAACAGTAAGAACAGCCTTTTCATAGAAGTTAATCTCCCTAAGCAAACAGATTTTAAACTGTGGGTTCCATCTTCTTCTGCTTTTTAATAGTATTGCTCTTTTAATATCACTTCTTTTCTAACAAGATCATACCCTGCTCCCTCAGGCCATGTTAAAAAGGTCAGTCACTGAGTGGTATTTTAATTTAAATAAAGGGTGAAAGACAGACTGTTTTTGCTAGACTACTAAAAGATCACTATTTAAATCTTCCTTTTAATGTCTGTTTAACTGTATTTCTTTGAGGCTTTTTCTATGACCTTCAACATAATTTAAACATAATTTTTAAATCATTATTCATGCCATTAAATACTGAAACCTGTTTCTTTCTGCAGTTTATTTCTCTATTATATGCATGTGTTGCTTTTTTTTTTTTTTTTTCCTCTCTTTAATTATTTCTTTTAAAAACGAGTACAGAAGAGTGCTTATTTTGAGATGGAAAAATGTGTGCATATTTGAATTACATCCACAACGTTATTTAAGATCAAAAATAACCTGACAGGAGAAAGACGGGTCAAACTTGGGGCCTCTTACCTTGATAAAGTCCCTGTAAATGACACTCACTGGTCCTCTGTGGCTGTGCGTGGGCTGGTAATGGGCTGTTTGAATGTTCTGAATTTCTAAAGTGCATCAGCTTCACACAGCAATAACTGTGGCAGCTCCAGTGACACCCTGACACCAGCATCATTGTTTTGGCTTTTCAATTTTTTTCTCACTTAGTAATTGAGTTTCATGGCTTCATGCAAAAGATAGAATGAACTCCAGATACTTACGTTATTATAGATTAGCCATAGTGATACTGTGGATTGTAGAGGCTTGATATGCTGCAGAAGAGCACCAAAAACTAATAACACTGAATAAAGAAAATAAATTAAGCTCTTAAAATGATGTATTTTCATGGCCAGGGACCAGTTTTTCAACCTTTACTAAAGCTGATGAGCTGGTATCTTATTTGTTGTACCCAAGTAAGAATTGCACCCTTTCGAAGCAGTGTGAAGAAGATAACGTAGATTCTTATTTCTGCAAAACAGATGCACAATTATTTTTTTATTGTCTGTCAACACTGAATTATAAACTACCTTGATTCAATGGTCGTAAACATGGCACATGCACAAGCAGTACTGTTGGGCAAACAAAGAAAAAATCCAGTATTTTGTTATTTATTACTGTCTCTTTGCAGAATTTTTGTCTGACAGTCATTAACAGTAAAAATTAATTGGTAAACCTTTTAGGGGAGTAAAATGCAATATTAAGGAAAAAAACGGTACAGAAGACAACAAGGTTAGGTCGTAAGAATGAAGTGACATAGGTATAATATTTTGCAATGTTCCGTTGGATTTTTTTTCAAGCACGGGGGAGTGAGAAGGAGGTTCACAAAAGCAGAAAGCTTCACAAAGATTTGGGACCAGTTCCATAGCTGCCAGGAGCACAGATGCCACGTGACTCTCATGCATTTTTCAGCCCTGTCACAGTGGCCTGCAAATCAGCTGGATTCCCTTGCAGCTCACTGAGCCATGGCCCGAACGTGTCTGTGGCTTTGCCTCTGGCTCTGTAGGGCCACTGTGGCAACTGCTGAGTAGGCAGGTGTGGCACATCCTTGCCGTCCTTCTGCTCCCCATTCTGGACCACACGCAAGAAAAGATAATACAGGACAATGACAGCTTCAAGTGATGAACTCAACACACCACAGGTCCCCTGTCCTGTTTATGGCATTTATAATAGGATTTCAACTCAAAACATCAGTAATGATATTTTCCTCTCCCTAAGCACACTTCGGGTAACTTTGCATACACCACTAACTGGCCCAATAAACATGATCAGCATTTCCATTCCGATTCTCATAATAATCCTAGGAAACTAATACTCCCTAGTGTGCTGTTCAGTTGATGACACGTTTGCTTAAGAAACACCAGCATCACCCCTGCCAAACACTGGAGTGCCGGTACAAATTAATGCGCTCCATAGCTCTGCCTTCAGTTAATGGAATCCATATATTTAGTCACCTACTAAGACCTAGCTATGAAATTACTTCCCCTTACATTGCTCTTTGAGAAGAGTTATTGCACCAGAGCTAAACTGGGATTAGGTGCTTTTATCCACAAGATAAATGTCTCTTCCTTTTCCCTCTTCTTTTTTTTTTTTTAATTTTTTTTTTTTCCCCTCCTTCCTTTCCGACTTCCCCTCTCAGCAGTTCGAAGGAAGGCAACAAATGGTGACAAGGTTAGATTTTTGTACTGCTTGAAACACTGCATTAGGCCATAGTTTAAACAGCAGTAGTAAAATAACAGTTTTCTAGCGTATGCTTCTCAATTCTGTTTTGCAGAATGCTGTCTTACTGTTATAATAAATAGACTACGTGTCTTGGTCTATATGGCTGCTTATATGGGCTGGCTGGGTTATCCTGTTGCTTTTACACTCTGTTTCGTTGCTTTGAACATCGCTGGTATGATGTTGAAGAACGTAGAGTTCAGTTCTTCACACGTTCTTCGTTACAAACATTTCAACTGTGAAATATAAGTAGATCTAAGGTTGCCTCAATTTTGTGTCAGGCTTTATATGAAATATATGCGAAGAACCACTTAGTTGGGTGCCTAGACAGAAGAATATAAAAAGAGTGTGCCTTAGTGCTATGTATATTTTATTTTTGTGTCATCAGTGTAAATATAATTCTGTTAATGTTGCTGAATGATACTGTGCACATGCTTTTCTCAGTTGACACAGAAGTAGTATTTGTGGAAAGCTTAAGTTAAAAAATATCTCTACGTTCTTCAGAGAAATTAGATTTCTGTTTCCATTCCAAAACCCAAGATGGACAATCTGGAGCTTGCAGAGGGGCTCATTTAAAAATAATTCTTCATAAATTTTTTCTGTGTTGATGAGCTTTCTTATTAAAAAAATCTGTGATTATGTTAAGATAGTTTCTTTGTTATCCCAAGATTCCAAAAAGTTTTTGTTTGATAAATTATAGCTCTTGGGATTCTCAGCACAGAATTTCAGAACTAGAGTCATTTTACATCCTATTGATAGTACGCTGATTTGCTTTATTGTGTTTGACAAGGGAGGCTCTCTCCCCCTCGCAGAGGAGCCAGGTGGCACAGAGCCACGAACCTCGTGTAAAACAGTTATCTGTCAACTGTTCAGATTTCGCGTCAGAAATAGGCTTCCACTCTACTACTGATCCTCACTATACATAGTTGTTAAATAATAAATACTAATTTTTACTTCACAGCTGCATATTTTAAAATGTTTCTTTATAACTAAAGCTCTGTGCTATGCTCAGCTTTGGTACCGAATCCAACCAGCAGCAAGTTCTGTAGAGGGACCTCAAGCCTCACAAGATACATAGGCCTTGGTTTGTAAGTCTCAGGTATTTTATTTTGAACAGATCTGCACGTGTAGCCTCTTTTTCAGCACTGCTAGTGATTTGCGGAGAAATTACTCTATATTACTCTAAGATTGTTTAGACTCCCTGTCTCATAGCTTCCAATGTACAAGTGACCTGGCAGGCCATAAAAAGGTACAACATCCTTTTATCCACCTTCTGCTTTTCGAGCCCACACCGATGAGCTCAAAATACCACCTCTCCACGGTATTAGAAATGTACCTTTTTACTTGCTTAATGAAGGCTCTTTACTGTGCCTTTTAGGCGCGGTGCCAGACCTAGAGCAGTCCTGGCAGTGCAGAAGAGCCAGCCTGGCCGTGCTTTCGTGCAGATGCAGCCTGGTTAATCCTCGGGCCCGTGGTAGCATCCCCGGGTGTCCTGGAGCGTGGGTGCCTGCAGCGCCCTGTCCTGAATCAGCACCCCACACCAATACACGGGACTGGGGCCTGTTTCTAACCATCCCGGTAGTGTCTTCTCATCTTAATTTGCGTAAATTGAGTTTCTTCCCATCCTCGTGTGAGGTCTTGTTTTGGTGTGATAGAGTTGAACCGATCCTTATTAGGATCCAGAAGTACAGAATTTTTGCTGAATAGTAAAATTCTTGCTTTCGTCCAGATTAATTTTTGTTGTGGTAAGGCTGTCAAAAAATTATGGTCTTTTGAGTGACTTTTGGCAAATTTAAAATCAGTACTTTAAAGAAGAGCAAAACATCTTTTAAAAAGATAAATCCACTCTTTTTTTTTTTTTTTTTTTTCTTTTCCAGCAACATAATATGTGATTCCTTAACAGCTAATTAGTTATGCTCTTTGCTTGCTAGGACTAAACTTCAGCTTGTAGTGAACTGTCTATTCTGCTATTCATGGATGTTTTGATCTCAGTGAGACTTTGACTAGAAAAAAAGTAGATAAAATCTAAGCAGGTGGCCATTGGAAATATAGAACTTTATTTATTACATTAAATTACCAGGGGGGCATTGAACTTTGCCTTGTTTCAAGAATAATCAAAGACAAACCTCTACTTTAAAAAAAAGCAAAACCAAAACCTGCTAGTTGACACATCATGTGACTCATTTGCTGATGGTGTAGAATCATTAATCTGATTTTTAAAAGATAGTAATTAAAATATTTACAAGTAGACACAATAAATTTAAATTTTTATGCGTATATTTTATGTATATGAGACATAGAAGTAAAGACAATAATGCTAACTGAATACATATTTTATGGTTTTAATGGCCTTTTTTTTGAGCAAGGAGCTTGTTCTGCAACATCTTATTATGTGGAGTTTTCAATGCCTTGAAAATATATATATATAAAAATATTTAGAAGTGTCCAATACACTATACACACCCTAGGCCCATCACCTTCAACTTTCTCCCCATAAGAACAAATTTTTCCAGCATGACCCTATCTTTAACTGAGATGGAAAGTCCTTTTTGCCCCGAAATGGTTGATTAAAAGTATATATTTTGTGTAAGCCTTTGCACCTACAGAAGGTTTTTTTCCCTAGCTGAATTAAAACAATCCACACATGGATATAGAACCTATTATTTTCCCAGCAGGATGTTAAACTCTGCTCATCAACTCTTGCAGAGCCAAACCAGTTATGAAAACCACACAGGTGAACGAGCTGCAGCTCTAATAACCACGGGTCAGCACTTCATCTCCGACTGGTAAATTTTTCCCCCCTTCAAAGAAGCTTTGCTCCCGAGACCTGGACACTTTATGCTGCAAATAACTGTTTTACCCAGTGATCAGAGATCAGAAAGCTCAACTTTTTCGATGAGGCAGATACAGATTTTGCCTGCATTGCAAACCTACTCTCATAGTAGGGTCTGGCTGTTGCTGCTATTTTCTAGACTTATTTTGCAGTGTGTTACTAAGCAAGCCATTTTAGATCCCACCCCGACACACTCCCTCTCTGACTAAGGGCGTTGCATCAGTGAGTTTTGAAAGGCAGAAAAAGGAAGTCAAGTCTATCAATAAAAGAAGATATCTCTCAATGCAGAGGAGGATTTGGTAAATTGGTTAACCTACTTGTATCATGAGTTCTTCATCATGGTAGATGATACTGATAAAACCTCATAATTCATATTTCTTGCTTTTACTTCTCTGTGTTCTTGTTTGGGTTTTTTTGTTGTGTTTTTTTTTTTTTTTTTTTCCAACTGTATAAGCATATACTAATACCTAAACTGAAAACTGCAGTGATGGTGTTTTGAAACTGAGAAGGCTTCAGAAAATTAAAACTAGGCTGTAGTATATGTGAGTTTATGAATAAATTAGCACAGTGATCACTTTTACCAGTATAGCTGAACTCGGAAACATCATGCCATCTACATAGCAGACTTTTTCACTGAAAGTTTTGATTCAGCATAGTACTTGAGCATGATCCTAATGTATGTGAAAATTGTCATTAAAACTGCTTAAAATCAGACGTGTTAAATTATAATACCTGGTGTTGAAAAATGAAACCTAAAGAAATAACACTGAGTGCTTATATGCCGTTTGGCGCTTAAGTACTTCGTATTCTATTTTAATGCCCCGTTAATCTGAGATGTGGAGATCCATACCACCTTTTATACCCGTGAAGCAACTTTGCCGTGCTCTGTATTCGTACCTTTTTGCTGAACTTGGATTTTCTCCACCTTGTTATTCATTCCTCTTTGTTTGCAGTTATGGTTGTGAAGTGATTTGCCATCCTCACAGCTGACTGTGCTTCTCACAATTCCCATGGATAGTAAATGTTTTCCTAGCACTTGCTCTTTTTATTCTCTAGTAGGTGTCAGCTTTCTAATTTCATTTTATTTTCATCACGATGCGGAGACAAATGAGAAGTTTCTAAAAAACCCATCTTCTCTAGTTTATAAAACAATAATGTTGAGAACAAGACTTCTTGTACATGTGGCTTATTTCAGACTTAATGAATTTCACTGAATTTTTGTTCAGCATCTGCAGCTAGCCACTTCTGAATTAGAGATAGCATAGCTTTGACTAGATGCGCCAAGTTCTATGTTTTTCTGAGAATACAAGATTCCCCATACTGTTAGAAAAAGAAGAAAAACATATTTAGTAAAGATCTGAGCTGATTTGGCACTGAGATACGCTATTCAAATTTGTGGATGCTGTGGAGTGCTTTATCCACGTGTTGATGAAGGCCTGTGGGAATATAGCAGTTTTAAACAAGTATTCTAAAGGAGAGAATCCAGAGTACTTTACATGCGTTATACTCTTCTTGTTCTGAACATCTGAAAAATAAAGCAAAAGAATTGTTTTATTTGTCTCTTTAAATGAAAGATGAATTTTACGGGATGCCCATCACAATGTGAAACAATAAATGATAAAAGGTTTTCTTTCATGGGAAGTAAAAATGTCATGATGTCATCACAATATATTGCAGAACAGGAAGAAAAACACCTCTTGCCCAGCATACTGATAAGCAGTGCTATGCTTTTTTTCTGTAGGAATGAAGAACGTATTTTGTCTTTTGTCATATTTTGCTACAAATATACACACGCAAAAGATATATAACGCAAAAGAAGTTTTTTCGTCAAGAATGTCTGAGAACTGCATACCAGGCTGTAAAGTGTTGAAATTTGTTCATTAAAAGTTTGTGGTCTGTTGACCTTTTTTCCTTAAAGCATTGTATTAAGTACATTTCTTATCTCTGTTTTGCATGGCAGATTGTTTAGCGTATTTCTTGTCTAGAAGAGTGGCTTTGAGTGCCTCAAAGACCTTGTTTAGGACTTGCAGACATAAGCAGAATGTGTTTGAAAATGTTGCTATGCTCTCTAGTGGATAATTTAGTTATAAGTGTCTAAGAAATTAGTATCAACAACAGTTACAAATTTCTATTTCACTTAACTGAAAGATCTACAGTAAGAAAAGTAAGACCTTCACCAGTAGAAGGGCTCTGCTGAAGTGTAGGACTCTTATCTGTATGTAGCAGCTCACAGATTTTGGTACGCATTTCAATTTTTTTTGCCATATTTAGGGAGAGTCCACATTCTGCAGTAGCTTTTTCTGAAGACTTTTAATTTTCAGTGGTTACAGGCAGCAAGAGGATTTTGTCCTCAGCCTGTCTCAGATCATGAGAGATGTCTGCTATTAGATGCCTCCTCCCTCCCTGCTTCTCAGGCAGTCTCTCTGAGCTGTTAAAAAGCAGATTTTATAATATAATTACCTCATCTTGGCAAACATAACCCAGAAGTTTGCTTTTATTAGATTTTTGTTGTGGGTTTGTTTTTTTTTTTTTAGTGAAAACCTGTGATTAATTTCGTAACGTGCTTTGGAATTACTGTATTTGCTTCTGTTGTCCAAAGACAGTCATGCTAGGTGCAAAATAAGGTTCTGAAGAGGTGAGTGAAATATAAAACTAGATGCCTTGCATCTTTAAATATTCATGATTTAATCAGTTTCTTTTCCAAAATGAGTTATTGTGATAGTATTTCTGCTTCTGCCAGTCACTGAATGGGCTGCTCTGATTGGAATGGATAATCTTGCCTCTGTTCTCTGCTTTCTGCTGTCCTAGAAGTGTGAACACGTCCGATGAGCCGTAGAGATTGGCACAATAATCATTGCACTGGCAGTTCTAGCCTTACTCTCGGTGAAAACTCAGCCATGACGGTTAGTATTTTTTCACTCTATTCAATCACAGTGAACAGTGTTTGCCAGGTGGTCTGACCACTGTGATTGCGCTTTTTTGTACTAGTATTCTCTTTTTGATTAGGAAGTGAACCTGTATTTGGGCCTTGTGTCTCCATTCTTATTTCGTTTAGTCTATTCAGATCTTTGTACTCTGGTCTGTGTTCTTCAGTCTTTAAGCAATTATTTTCTAACTCTTCTTGCCAGCTCAAATGTCACTGGTGGTATCATGCAGACTTCCCTGATAGTTCAGTGGCAATTTACACTATAATTCCAATTGTTCTCTCCTTTTCTTGGCCTGACCGTCATTCTGTATTGAAGGCATGTCATTTGTGCTTCTTTGAGTCAATTCCAGCTGCATTAAATGTATTGAGCGGCTTATTATTTGAAGATTTATATACTAGAATTGGCACAAGTGAAAACTTCATTTCCAGTGTTCTGGTATTGCTGCCTAGTAGATGAGATTCTTTGTTGTGGGTCCAGAAGAACTATGTATGAAGATGCCTGGAATGGTGAATCATTTTTCTAATGACCAGATAATTGGAGCAGCAGATTTCCACAAAACAGCATCCTGTCCCATTTTGCAAGACAGACCAATCGGTTTCCTTCTTTATTCTAGCTGGCATCCCACCTTCTGTTGTGAAGTTCTCAACTGAAAAGTGGTGAAAACTTTTTCCTCTTGTTTCAGTGAATGTTTTCACAGAATTCCTAAATTCTGCTTCCAGTTGATGCTGCAGAAATAAAGCCATCTACGTTTCTGTCTTTGCCCACAAATGGATGGATACTAGTTCAGTTGTTAGTAGGTTGAGCCCATACACATGGTTTCATATCTCCTTGCCGATGGTAAAAATTATTCCGTTTTGTGTAATTGTATTGGTCTTGTTCAGTATATGGTATATGATTCATCAAGAGAAGGAAATGTTGCTGTATTCTCACAGCTCTCAGATTCTACATTTGACGTAGATTTGGAAAGCTCTACCTTTTCAAGTCTTTGATGGAAAGAAGTTTCCCTTCATACACATGCCAGCCAGTTATTATTCCAGGCGATTCAGTTACAACCGTTCAGATAATTTTTTTCTGTTCTGTAAATATGCAAAAAAAAAAAAACCCAAACAGAATAGGAAGTAGGACAGAATCTAGTTTTGCCCTGGGTGTTATTTTTCTTTTCCTTGCATTTGCCATTTAAATAAGATTTAGTTTAGTTTCGGGTTTCATCCCAGATTTCGAGGTAATGAAGAGTTGTCATTTTACCCTTTTTGTTTAATCCTTTCATAATAGCAGCATTAATTCTATGATTTCAATAAATACTGCATAGCTTCACAGCTCAGGAAACAATGCTCATACATTTTTTTTTTTTTGCTTGGGGTGATGTGTAGTTATAAAAATGTAAACAAGCACAAATATGGAAGACGCTGTTCTCCTGAAATACTGTTAAGTCTTCTAAGGATGCAGATGGAGCAGCCATCTAAAAAATCTTGAAAGGGATATGTTGAGAAATGTGCATAGTAGGTGTGATACTTGTATGAGGAAGACGTTTGTGTCATGAAGAGCAGCTAAAGTTACTGTGTGTTAGAACAGCAATAATAAAACTACCAGAGCAGAGTTGATGCGATGGTCAACTCTCTTCTCTAGCTGTGTATGTTAATAAAAACAGATGAATCTTTAAGTGGTGTAGTGTTCCAAAAATCATCCTACTCTGACTTCAGGTTTAATTAGTGAAATCGTTCAAACCCCACAGTTCGTAACGTAATACAGCAAGGCTTAATGATGTGTGATGAATTCCAAGAATACGGGAAATTGTCTTGTCTTCTGTAAATTAAGTCTTACTCTTCCCATCTTATTAAAAGATGATGCCACCTTATTGTCAAAGCATTGGTAGTCAGAGCCTTTCAACCTGTTTTTTAACAACTGGTCTAGATAACTTCCGTAGAAAATATTATTGGCCATTGGTTTGGGGCATTATAATTCAAACAAATCTCATCCTGATCAAGATGTGCTGTACGCTTGTCTATTGAGGATATTAAATATGTGTGTGTATATAAACATATATGTAATGTTTATTCAGTGCAGCAGATGTTCAGGGGAGAGAGGAGTAATTTGAACCGTGTAACACAGTACACAGAATGGTAATGGCTTTCCTTTCCTCTCCTTCTCTTTCTCCCCAGTTTGTTCTTGCTGCAACATTAACTCAAGCCTAGCAATAGACTTCCGTGAAACTGCTTTCCTTGCCGCTTGGTCCTCTCAACATCTGTCCTCACTCCATTTACTAAAGGGCTGCACCTTTTCTGCTTGCTCCTTTAGGCTGTCTGGGGCAGTGAAGGATGTCTGGAGTTTCAGTGCTTGGCCATTAAAAAGTTCACACCTAAAATATTAGGAATTCCCCCCACTTGCCACATTTTCACTACTCAAATCAAGTTACCTCCAAGTGAATCTTATTTACTGAAGTCCTAACATACGATCTTTACCATTTTATCTATCTCGTTGACTAATTGATACCAGCTCAGATAACGAAAAGTCTTAGTTCTTACATGGAAAGGCAGAGAAAAGGATTACAGGGAGTGACCTTTTTAAATTCAGTAGAAACATCTGGTTTCTGCTGTTACAGGTTCTAGATCAGTCAGGCTTTGCAAATACTGGCAGCAACACATCATAGTGTTTGAATTGCGGGAAGAAATTTGTTAGTCTTCTGACGTGAATTGTTAGCAGTGACACAATACAGGGTCTTCCACACGGTGCCAAACAAGCAGTCCTGTCTCCACTTGTTTTGGGGAATACAGCCCTCCCTGCCTTCGGGACAGGGAAGGAGATGAACAGGACGTCCTGCTGCTGGGCACCAGCTTCCCAGGGCAGCACCAGAAGTCATATGGAATTGATGGAATGAATAACGGTACGGGGAATTTCTTTGAAATTCCCCAGCAAATTTATTAGTTTGGGAACCTTTCTGTGATTTGATACAGAAATATATATATAAATACCACACATATATTTTTATATATATATATATATATATATATATAAGGATAATCTCCTAGATCTCTTTGTTCTTTCTTTCTAACTTTCCACTAGAGTGAGATACGACATACTTAACCTTTAAGTAATATTTTATTACAACATGATATAGAGTTGACTCACAGTTTTATTATTACTGTAATTGTCATTCAAAATTTTATATCCGCAAATTAATTTTATTCAGCTTTAGTCAATGTGGAATATGTTGTCCTGACTCATCATCTGAATTTTCACTATTTTCCTTCTCTGTTGTTCAAAGTGTGAATGCCATTTTGTTCTCCCGATAAAATGAGTACTGAAACGCTGTAAAAACATCTTCTGAATGGTGGGGTTGAGGATTTTCTTGAAGAAAAGTGAGGAGAGCAAAGGCCGTCAACTGAGCTGAACCTCAGAACGTGCTAGAAGTTGGTGGCATGTGGTGGGGACAATGATTGTAAAATCAGGAGGGGAAAAATAGTAGACTGGAATAATAGTGCTGACTTTTCACGTGGTTTTAAAAAGAAGCCTGTTCTCTCTGGGAAAGCATTTTTGGTAGAAGTTGGTGTCTGGAGCAGGAACATGAGCATAATACTGTGATGAAAGTGTAATCCAGTGCCCTCATCTGGAAGAATCTCTCTCTTTTAGTGACATCTTTAGCTCCGTGTGCTAGATTGAGCAGAAACAGGCAGAGTCTGGCTCTTGGAAACGCTGTTTCATATGCTGGGTAGTTGGGAGTGTGCTTGTTCTCTGTATTTCCACAGGCTTTACTGTTCTCTAGTGACTGGTACTGATTATGTTAGACACAGGGAAGTGGAGCATATGGCTCTATTTGACACAGGCCACCTTTTTATTTGCTACGTAAATAACGTATATAAGCTATATATGCTCCTCACTCGTGGGCTGGTATCTTCATTCCGTTGCCAGGTTAAAGAGCTGTCAGCCTACAAGTAATAAGTTCTTTCATTTTGTGCCACTGAGAGCGGGGGAAGGAGTCCATAGCCTTGATGTCTAAATTTATACCCAAGAAATCGGAGTTAACATTTCTTGCATGTGGATAGACCTCTGCCTGGACTGAGTTTTAGTCCTCAGAGGATCCTGGCAGCTGACTGCACTGAGCACTGTGCTCAGTCTACCTGCCAACATGTATCTGCCCAGTCGCATTCCTTATGTGCCAGCTTTGTATCCAGGAGATTCTGTCATCCTCAAAATATTTGGTCTGTTTTCCCATATTGTCTGCATTTTAAGAAATTCCTACTGATTCACGTTCCTCAGGGCCAAATTTCTGGCACCCAGAGTTTTGTCTATTGACACTTCCTTCAATGCTGCAGGCGCAATTGCCACAGACACAAGAGATGTGTGCCAGAAAATCACCGTATAGTCATAGAAGCGTATTTTATCCATACTGGAGTTATTACTGAGTTACAGTACGGGAACGTGCGAGGCAGTGGGCACTCTGTCCCCTCGGCCCACCAAAAACGTCCCCAGGTGCAGGGAGTGAGGAAACACCAGAATACACGATGTCCTCTGCCTTTTCCTGGTTTTCCATTCTGAAATTTATGTTTTCACCCAGTTGGCAGCCTGCCACCCCTTGCCTGGTGCAAGGCAGGAAAGGGCTGTTCGTGTAAGCTTTGCATCGCTTGCTTTCAGGGGACAACGTAGCACGCATGTGTTTTGATCTAGGGTTCATGCTATTGAGACAGAGAAGCGAGAAGTGAAATAGGTGATGAACTTGTTTTCGTGGCCCCTAGTGAACAATGCATGACAGCTTTGAGAAATGTGCTCAGGAGAGTCATGATTGTGCCATCTGAATTAGTGAAAGAAAAGTCTTTTTATTTTCTAAGAGACTATTTTCACAGTGGTTGACTGATAATAACCATCACTTCGGTCACAAGGTCAGTAAGTTCACGTGTAAGTACGTCAGGATGCTTAGTACACTGTGAAAGCCTATAATGGGGTTTTTTTTTTGATTAATATTTTTCTTGCCCTACAATTTTGGGTGGAACGTTTGCAGTCGTGCAACCAGTAAATATCAGAGTGCTTTGCTGTCATTAACAGTCCACTTCTGAATTCTTCAGATTACTTGAGGAATGGCATAGAGTATGTTGTTGCTGTCATGAGTATTGAAATTATTTTAAGCATGTTGTGTTTTTTTATATGGGTACAAATAGTATTATGATGAGTAATTAAAATAGATATTATTACCCATTAAAAATGGGTAAGACTGCGAGAAAATTTTTTGAGCTTTTACTTACCAGGATCTACTGTTGATTTGTGTTCAGTTGGCTTGAGAAGTATTAAAGCATTGGAATGAGATTTCTGCTTACTAAAACCAAAAAGTTTTGTTCTACTTATAGAGAAAAAAATACATCAAGCTTGGTTGTTGTGGGTTTTTTTTTGTTTGTTTGTGGTTTGTTTGTTTGTTTGTTTGTTTTTTAATTAAAACCAAAATAAAAAGTGGTCTGAAAGGCAACTTCAAAAACTTCAAAAATTATGTGTACCTATGCTTCAGGTGACAGTGCAATTCGCAGTTGTTCAGCAGGAAAACCCAAATTCCCCAAATTCTGATGTTCTAATGTATGTCTAAAAAGAATACAGAAAACCAATAAAACCCCCTCTATGTATTTTTCTTCCTGGCATACTTCCACTGCTTAGTAATGAACAAGACATAAAGATGATCTGAGCCTGAGAGTTTAACCAGATGTAAAACTACAGCAATGCATCCTGGCCCTCGTTCAGGTTGTATTTTCCTTTAGAAAATCCTTTCATGTGCCTGTGGAATATCAGAGAGAGATAATGATCTGTTGAGTATGAGCAATGAAGTAAGACATTCAGTCAATAAATTTGCTCAAAATGCAAGCAAGTGAAATAAAATATTGTCTGGTACAGCTGCTCAGTTACATATACAATGGTCAAATTATTTCAAAGCTTATCCTAGACACAAATGTTTGGGTTTGAGTATAGTATATGAGACGTGAAATGTTATTTATCTGTATTTACAGGAATTTGTGATAGGGAAAAGAATTTTACTTGAAAGTTTTATTCTGAATCTCATACTAAATCTGTCTAAAATGAAATATACCCTATTAATGCTGAGCTCCGTATCATGATCGTTCTTGTACAAGAATTCGGTTTTAAAATCAAAGCTAACCAAAAGAAGCATTTTTACCAGCAGAACGTGGAGCTTCAATGAGAATTTAAAAATCTGAAAAGTTATTTTTCAAATAATTCAAAACAGAAAAACATCACTATTTTATTTTTTTTTTCATTGTGAACTTTTCATTATATGCTGCATTGTCTGCTGTAATGGCATGTGTTGATGTAGTCAAATAGGTACTGTAGAGTTCAGCTAAAAATACATAGTAAATATTAACTCCTGAGAAACTTACTTCTTCGGAAAGAAGACTTAAATAACCCAGATTTTTTTTATATTTCTTGCCACATTGTATGATAATTGGCAGTAGCAAGAAATGTCTCCCTTAATAGTGACATAATTTTTACTTTAAAATTTTGTGTTTATCACAGCGAGAAGTATTTTGCCACCTCGGGGGTTTATCCATTTTCTGGAATCTCTTCATGATATTTTACATGCAAAAAGTCTGCTGTATGAAGCTGTGCCATGGATGTTTTTTATACATAGGTCATAAAAAAAACCAACCTTGTTTGGAAATCTCTGGATTTATTAAGGTGACTTGGAGTGCCATTGTATCCAATTAGTATTTATCTCCCTTTCAGAGTAAATTCTTGGAATAGATTTGCAATTTGCAAGATTATATATGTAGTTAGATAAGATTTTGGGTAATTATATGTATATTTTAGTTATTCCGTACATTTAATTATACTTTATTATGAACTGTTTACAGCAGTTCTCACTGGAGGGGGGGGACGAGGAGAGAGGGAGGGCAAATGGAGCTGAATGTGGAGTAAAACCAAGGGAAATCTCCTATTAAAGATTCACCAATGTATCTTTGCAGACTTTATGCAAATCCAGTGGGTATTTTGTGAAAGTGTTAATGAGTGTCACATCCTGATTACTGCAGATTTCCCCTTACATTTCCAACCGTACCAAATCCAACTGAAACTGCTGAAATAACACCAGAAGTCCACAACAGTTTGTCAGAAAAATGTGTGAAATTTGGTTTTAAAAATATCATACCCTAATTATTCTTGGAAACATTATATATAGATGTTGATATAAAATACCCTGTATACATTCCCTGATGGATGACAAACTTAACATTGCTCCCCGTAAATCCTTCTGAAGGACCATCTATTTTTGTGGGGTATTTTTCATCTCACTACAGAGGAAACCGTATAATTTAACGGCACTGGGGATCCTATTAGGAATCTCCTTGTTTCCCAGCAGCGACTAGGAGCGGCCCTTTTGCTACGGCACATGCTGCTCCTTTTGCTTTGGGTGAAGTGTGGCCTGTGACGTATGAAGTGACTCCAGAGACACTGATTTAGTTCTTTCCAAAACCTGCAAAGAATGCAAAGCAAAAAATTAATTTTTTAAAAAATAAAAATCAATTAATTAGTATGTTTCCCTTGACCCAACAATGATTTTAAGGATTTTGAACACTTCAGCCAGCTCACTTGCCCGTCTCCCTGTGTTATCATTGCCTTTTGTTGTGTGAGCAATCTCTCCACTGAACCTCTCACTCAGCTTTGGCTGGGTTTGAATTTTTGTGATGATTTCGTGTTCCCTTCACTCTCTTTTTCACTCTTGTCTGGCAAACCCGTTCTGTCTTTAGGACTGGGCCAAGAAAGCCCTCGCAGCTTGTGAAGATCTCTTCCACCTATAAACATTTGATGGGAGGGAGATATTCATACCACCGCTTTGGGATGCCACTGATACAAAGGCACCTGGATACGACAGCAGGCAGTTGGTTCTGTATCTTTTATTTAGCCTGTCTTTATCTGACAACTTACTGCATGCTATCAATACCGTTCTGAATGCCTGCATATATGACTAGTCATGACGGTAATGAGCCTGTTTATTTCAAGATACGTAGCGGCATCGTTCATTTGCACATTCAGGGAAACTTTGCTGAAAGAAGACAAATTTGAGGCTACAACAGCTTTGTGATTATTATAATGCTAATAATCTGTATTCAAGCCCATATATAAAGTGTCACATCTCGAATACTTAAAAAAATTAATTAGTCAACTGTGTTGTGCCACAGATGAGCAGGAGCAAGTGGTTGCTTGCATCCACAAGCTGTGACATTCTCTGTGCCAACATGACTTTAAAGGAGAGAAGGCCGGCAGTAACCGAGCTGGAGGTGGTCCCATCCTCTTCCTTCCACCTGATAGCATGCAAGGTTGTGGCATTTGTGTGATAGATAAATGATGAGAAGTATGTTTAAAGTGTGTCAAGTACCAATGCCAACGGTGCTTTACATCCTGTATTTATAAAGATATTTAACTCTTTGGATTATTTTAGTAGGAAGTATATAGTATGCATCTGATGTCAGTGACAAAAGTATCATTGGGATATTTTGCACTCAGGGGAGCAACTGCAGATGTAAGTAGATTGTGTAAAAATAAATGCAGCTGCTTATTTGTCATTAACTACGAATAAAAGATACGCATTTACCCAATTTCTCCACAGAATTGTATCTTATTACACCTCACAGATTTGCATTGGAGGATTGTTTCTTTGCCCACTTTCTGGGCCAAAAATTGTCACGAAGTCTCTAAGTAACTTGCCCATCGTTCTCTTTTCATTCTTCCGATCGCTGCCTGTATGGACAGGCAACGTGTCAGACTCACACCTGTCTCTCATGGGATCGTACTCCCTGTGTTTTACTTAGGAAGTAAAGGCATAGTGAGAGGTCCATATTCAGACTCCGCTGAGCGGATGTGCCTCATAGGAGGCCTCAGTGACCCCTCAGTGGCTTACAGCTGTGGTCTTGGGGCTGGAAAATGTTTTCTATTAGCTCTATTTGATGTTATGAATAGCATTTGAGATGGATGTGGTCACATTTACAAATTCGTTATAGATACTATTTGTGAGCAATGGGCTAAAGAAAAAATACTGACATTTTGAATATATAGAAAAATGATTTGTGAAAACACCCAGTACTTTATATCACTGATTTTTTGGACGTTCCTTATGTAGGCCTAACGCTAAACCCACTTATTTTTGTGTACTCTTGTAATTGGTCTCATTGTGAAGTTAGCAATATTGTGGAGGCTTGCAGGATCTGGCCCCTGGAGACCATTTTAAATTCTGTTGGGTAGAGGAAAAACCCGAGTTTTCGGGTTCTATTTCTTTTGATAGTTTAGGTTCAAAAATCCTTACAATTTAGATTGTCTCCAAAAGATTATATTTCGCATCAGTGTAACATTATAAATTCCCAAGATTTAGGTTTCCTTGAGCTTTGAATGGCTTGTTAGGATTGTGACATATGATCGATGATGTGCTGCTTAACAGGACGGTCATCTCCCTGAGCCTGGCACGCTGTAACCATCAACCATTTTGGAATAAAACTGCAGTATGTTTATCATAAATCGCATGATACTTTTCCATCTGAATGTGCCTCATTAGGCTTACCTTCTGTAATACTACTGGATCATTAGATGGCATGTAGAAAGAAATAATTTCGGCAGGAATCCGTCAGGCATGGAGAGCCCCCATGTGTTCGACATATAAACGCATTAAAGATTAAACCACGTTTCACTATCGTGTAAAAAAATATTTTCAAAACTGTACAGGTGCAGAATTACCTTCAGCTCAAGATCCTGATTTTGGATTTTGCCAATCTTCATTTTCCTTCAGATTGTGTTGCTTTTTAATAGTTCCCATAGCACAGAAACTCAGTTCAAGACATTAAGACTAAACGATTACACGCTGAAGATTTTCAGCTGGACGCTTTCTAGTACGACACACATACCTTGGGATCAGTTTTTTAAAAAACTCAGACATGCCACACCGTTCACTAAAAGGCACCTACTTTACAATTAGTTACTTTGCTCTATTTATCTGTGAGGTAATCTTCTTTGTAGAGTGGAAAACTCAGAATAAAAAAAGCTCCCTTTTGAAAGAAGAAATGCGCGTAAGGGCGTAGATGAACAGCTACATTTCCTTAGAACTTCTGATGTAACACAAGACGTAATGTGATGACACTCTTCTGTATTATTCCATAAATTCTTTGAGAGTATTTATTTGAAAATCTCAAGTAAAAAAGGTAGAAATCTTGGTTTACAGAGACTTTGGTGGTAATATTTCAGTTAAGTAATGTGTAGCGTAGTGGAAAGAAAAAGGTTAGAGAGGCGTCTTCCCCATGACGGTATGTGTGTGTGTAAGGAAATCAAGACAAGGATCTCTGGTAGCTGAGCCATAGCAAGACCTGTTCTTCCCTGTTGCAACTTCTCACACAAGCTTTTGCTCATCCCGCAGATCACTTCACAGGGAACTTAACTCTTGGTGCCGGTGTTGCTCCGCTAACCTTGTTGCTCCAGTGGGTCCTGTTCCACACAAAGCTGCTGAAGCGTCCGTGCTGTCAAACAAGGGGATGGCATCCCCGATAAGGTTCTGCAAAGCTCCGTACAATGACTCAAGGACAAGCAGGGCATCATTTGACCATTAGAGCATTTGAAGAATTTTATCTCTTGTTCCTAAGTAAGGTGGAAGAAACAACCAGAAGACTAAAATTATCCACTGTTCAGAGAGTGGTGAAAATGAATGTATAAATGTATACAGGTTTGGGTTTTGGTTGTTTTTTTTTTTTGTTTTTTTTTTTTTTTTTCCCAAGCTAATTCTATAGACTGAAATGGAACTTTACTATTCCCTCTTTGAGTTGGATATAGAAATTTGGCCTATTATTTTGATTGATCATCCAATCATTATCACAACTTTGTGACTGATGCAGCTTGTTCTGCAGCAGTATGTTCTTTGCCAGTCCTCCCCCCCCCCATAGTTATTGCTAATGAGATAATTAATTACCTTAAACTCACTTTCGTTACTTGAATAAGGAATTGCAATGCCCAAGAACAGCACTGAGTACCACATGTAGCATCTGCTAGAATTGCTGGTCCTCTGACTGGATGACCATATGTACTGCAAAGGCGAGAAACAACAGGCCAGAGGTAATGGTAATGTTTTCTGACTGCTTTAACTCTAAGTGACCTTGCCCTGAACAAGGTATTTTTGAAAAATAGCAGCGGTAATTGCTGCTGGTGCCATTTTTTAATGTAATTCTGAGCTTAATACTAAGAATGGGCAGACATCAAAATCAGATTTAAAAAACAGCCAGCCCGTAGTATTTTGTTGACCGTAAATGATAGGAGATGCTGTTTTCGTAATCCCTGTGTTTTAGTTCCTCCGTATTTAGACACACAAGGTGGTTTAATTGGAATTTCTAGTATTTCAGTGCTTTAATGCTCTGAAACATATTAACTCTGGCTTAGCAGTTCGTGTTTATTCATTTTCAGAGCACTGTAGGGTCATTAATCCTCAGAGCCCTCCTGAGAAGTAAGAGATAGGAGATAGGCACTGTAAGTATTAGTATTCTAATTTTACAAGTGGGAAAACTGAGGCGATGAATAATTTGGTCAAGGCCATGCGTTAAGCCAATGTGAGCTCTGAGATCCATTTTGGCTATTAGCCCCACTGGTCAGGCCAGCCCTTGCGACATTCCACGATTTAAATGATACACTTAGGCCTTGTGGTTATTATGATGCCTTAATTGTCCCATAGTCTGTCCAGGTTTTCTTTTCCCTTCAGGTAATAAAGTGAGCATGACTACATTAAAAACTTCAAAACAAGAAATACCCTGTGAAATCAGGTTCTGAATCTAATATTATTTTGTATATTTTCATAGAACATAATTAAACCTCGTCTCTCTCTTGCTAAAAATGGGTGCGAATTCTTTGACTTGTATATGTGAAAAGGGAACGGTTAATAGAAATAATTTTCTTAGAGATCCGTTTGTTAGTCTCCTTTCTGAGACTAACAAGTCTCTTTCTGAGACTTATTTTTGACTGCAAAATAATGATAAATATAGCAATGTATTTTACTGAACCGTCTATTGTTTTTGTGAGCATGTATGTGGTATGAAAATACGTTTTATAGGACTGGAAGAGTCCTCTGAGTGATATTCCTTAGAATTTTTCACTTTAATATAAGTGGTTATTTGTTTACAGTTTATAATTCTGGTTGCGTAAACAGATGTACTTTGAAATAAGAACTTATTTAGTAGGGTATAAGCAGTGATTTGGTGTAGCGAAAGACATCACTTTTTAATGTCAGTCTGAGACAAACACATTTTTTTCCTCTGCTCCACGAATGGGTTAATTGCTACTATCTCTGATGGAAGACGTTTAGGGTTTGCTTCAGATCCAGCCAGTTTTTTGTCTTAAAAATAACTCCGTTCACAGTGTAATTATTTTAAAATGAGTGCAGGATTTCACAAGAAATGAATTATCATTTAATCAAAACGTGAACCATTTTGGTTAGATGTGTTGGTTAAGTATTTGACGTAACAAAACGTGAACAATATTGGTTAGATGTGTTGGTTAAGTATTTGACATAACAAAACGTTGACCATTTTGGTTAGATGTGTTTTTTAAATATTTTACATAACAAAACGTGAACCATTTTGGTTAGATGCATTGGTTAAATATTTTACATAATAAAATGTTGACCATTTTGGTTAGATGCGTTGGTTAAGTATTTTACATAACAAAACGTTGACCATTTTGGTTAGATGTGTTTTTTAAATATTTTACATAACAAAATGTGAACCATTTTGGTTAGATGCGTTGGTTAAATATTTTACATAACAAAACCTTGACCATTTTGGTTAGATGCGTTGGTTAAATATTTTACATATCAAAACGTGAACCATTTTGTTTGCATAGGATCGATCACACTAGTGAAGCCCTATAAACTTTAGCACCAATATTTTAATAAATATCTAATATTTAATACATACGTGAAGACATTCCATAAAGGGCTTATTGAATATAATCTGCCCACCTTCCTTTCCCCGCGAGGCTGTGTTTTTTTAGCGAAGCTAGTGTGGAACTGCTCTTATCTCCAAATAAAACAAAATGACTTCATTGAATGCATATTGAATGCAAAGCCTATCAGGGACACAGCGAGGGAAGGGAAAAAAAAAAAAAAAAAAAAAAAAAAAAAAGAAGAAAGACACGGAAGGGCTTGAACATCTTGTAGCAGTATGTCGAGCGCAGCGTATTGGAAGTCATAAATACCGTCCCACGGACATTTTGAATACTGTAGGTATAGCGTGAGTAACTGGAAGCGCGGACATTGCGCCCGTGGACATCTCGGCGCTCCCGAGTTAGGGGAGGTTGTCAGGTGCGGGCTCGGAGGACTGTGCAAGGTGCCCTCCTCTGTCATGTGCTCCAGATTTAATGCCTGAAGGAGCGAGGCAGGACACGTGCGGAGGGAGGCGGGGCGGCGCGGAGCGGCGCGGAGCGGCAGGATGGTGCGGGGCGCAGCCCGCTGTACCCCGGCCCCGGGGCGCGGCTGGCCCTGCCGGCGGCGCGGCCCCGCGGAGCGCTTTCCGCGCAGGCTGTAGCTAGCGCGGAGCCCGCAGCCGCTCGCAGGGGTGGCGTGTCCCCCCCCCCGCTCCTCCCCCGGCCCCTCCCGGCGCGGGAGCAGGACGCGCTTCGCAGCCGACCATGAAATCTTGGCAGCTGATGGCAGGCGCGGGAGATGCCCTTCAGGTGAGGCAGCGCGGGCCCGGGGGGGCTTCCCGGCGGCGGGGGGGGGACAGCCCCCGACAGCGACCCTGCGCCCGGGCTGGGATGCGCGGAGGGGGCGCGGAGGGGCGCAACCGGGGAGGTTTGGCTGCCGCCGCTGTACAGCCGCCGGCAGGGACTGCCCAGCGGCCAGGGGGGGCTGCGCGGGGCTGCGCGTGTGCGCCAGCTTGAGCGGGGGCTGCGCTGCGCCTTCACCTGCGCGGGTGCGTGTGTGTGTGTGTGTGTGTGTGTGTGTGTGCGCGCACGGCGTGGGCTGCGCTCTGCGCCGGAATGGAGGGCTGCGCGGGATGCTGGCAGCAGACGAGATGCGGGGGGATGATTTGTCCTTGCTCAGTGCGTGGCTGAAGTTTATGTGAACTTCGTCTTCCAAGAGCTGCTTAACTTTTTTTTGAGGGGATCTACATTAGCATTTATATGAAACATGGCAGGAATCTCATCAGAAATGGTTTTGTCAGATGAATTATTGCCTTTTAGGAGACTATTTACAGGACTGCTGAACAAACTGGTTGCTTATTTAACTTTGGGGTGCCTGTATATGACCAGCATAATATCACAACGTTAGGAAACGAAATTTCTATGAGAATTTTCAAGTTTTATGACTATACTTGTTAAAGCACATGGGGAAAAAAAACGACAGCAACTTTGTCTTAATAAATAGAGTTGAAACAAACAGGTTAATTTGGCTGACTCCATTTCTCCGTATGTACATTTAAAAAAAGCAGGAATAGAGTGCAAAAGTGGGATTTCAAAACGTCTATCAGTTGCCAGACAGATATAATTGCAGAGTATTTTCAACATTTTGAATGATTTTCACAATGTTTTTTATTAAAAAAAAAAAACACCAAAACAAAACAAACAAAAAAAAAACCCAAAACAAACCACAAAACCCCAACCAAACCTGCACTTCAAAGTGTGGAAAAAATATTGAAAGGAGTAGAGAAAGTGGGTTTTGCTGGCTTTTAAAAGAGGAATCTGTTCCGTACTCTAATAGGGGTACGATTTTTTGGGGAAGACTTGCTGTCACATGTAGGAGACCGTGGCACAGTCTAGTAGCGGAATGCTGAGCTCTCTGCATTTCAGACAGAGGGTTTGGTTAGCAGCTTGGCACCATAAAATCTCAGTGCTTTCAGGACCGTACGTCAAATTCCACCTCAGGTGTTTTATTTAGATGGATAGTGAGGAATTCAGTGACATCCAAACGAGTCTTTGTCAGTTCTGCGGCGATAAGGAATTTGGTCTTGATACAGAAGTGATTGGGATTTATATAAGTATTAAACAGAAAGTTCACAATTATTTTTTTGCTTATGTAACACTGAAAAAAAATTGGTTTCTGTACGGTACGTTGGTTTTTTATGTATTTCTAAAATGAGGCAATGGACACGTATAGAGTTTGAATGTTTTGATGTTCTGTTTGTAAATTACAGCTTTTGCTTATACATTTAATATTCGCCTTGTTGATCTGTTTTTTGAACATGCAAATGAGGTTGACTTCTGACAAGTGAGCAAAACTGCTATTAAAAAGAGAGTTCCCCTGTCCGCAGCAGGAGCAGCAGTGGTATACGTTAGCACCGTTTTCATATTTGAATGATTTAATGGCAACAAGGTGGCCTTTGGTTTTGATCCTTTATAGGTGGCTTCTCTGTGAGTGCCTCTGTCAATCATCAGTTTTACCTCCTTTAATCCTACGTATCTGTTAAGGATTTGATTATCTGTTTCAGCGTTTTTCTTCCTAAAGCAGCACCAAATTTCTTGGTATTTTAGATGTTGTAAACATACGATATCTCATATTCCCATTGCCTTCCCTTTAATATGTGGGCAAGAAGTTATATTTAGTCAGTGCCATCTCAACCTCCAATATACTGGTAACTCGGCAAGTGCAAGTAGAATTAATTATAACCCTTTCCAAGCACAGTTTTGGAAAGATCAAGCTTTATGTTTTTACCTACTCCCACGTGAATAAATATTTGAAATCAAAATAGCATAACAGTAGACGGATGAAACAACTTTATTATTTAGCAAGGTGTGATATTCATCCTTTGTGACTTCAAACCGGTTACTTCAGTCATATCGGTATTTTGGAGCTGTTGGGATTTTTTTTTTTTTTTTGATAAAATGCTCACAGAGGGTCTTGGTTTTGCTCATAAAACTATTCCAGGAACAAGTGATTAATTGATTTATTCAGTGATAAGCCTTGTGATCTAGAAAGATGTTCCTAAGTATAATGTTGGAAGTTTGGACTTTTTCTATTGTCATGAAAAGTATTTCTATTAGATGCCAATAAACTTTATGATGAGCAATACGTTAGAAAAGACAAATGAAGAATCCAGTTGGAAAGGAGAAGGGAGAAAAATACAATTAACTCTTGCTTTTAAGTTATTGTGGCAGTAATTGTGAAAAAATACCATGGAAGGTAAACTAGGGGAAAAAATCTGTAGATAATTTTAACCACAGAAAATGTCTTGTCTAGGTTTTACTTCCTGCTAAGAAAGAGTTATTTTTTAAGATAGCTCAACTCGACTAAAGTCAAGATTTTAGTACATTTCAGTGATCAGGATTTTGGAGTTTTTCTTGGAATTATTATGCCACAAGATAGTATATGTCTGGAATTTAAAGATGGGAGCAGAGACTACAGAGGGCCCTGATTACTTCAGATGATTTTTCAGTGTCTTGGGGTTTTTTGGATATATTTTAAGGCTGGGATATCACTTACAACATCTCCTAGGAACTAAGCATAACTTCTAAAATGTACTGATTTTATGTGAGAATAAAGTTTACTTTTAAAAACTATTATTCTGCCATAAACAGTCACATTTTCAATCCATCTAAAAATCAAATTTGAAAAGCTATCTGCCTTTAGTTTTGTTTTGGGATATGTTGCGGAAGGATGGTTCTCATAAACTGAGTTGTCAGGAAATAACAAAATTGAGTTGAATACACTGATCTGTAGATGATTGATTTTTAGAGGTATGCCTTTTTGGACACAAGACGTACCACAAGTATATAGTCACCAGATGAAAGAAAAGAGCAGGCTTTTAATTTAAAAAGGTGCCTCATAAGTATATTTTCTCTAGAGTTCAGATGCTGTTGGATTGCATTTAGGTGAGGTACCCGACAGGTGAGCAGAAAGAAATAAATGTGCAAGTGAGACCCTTTTCTGGTAGTATTTCTGTCAAAATTCTTCTGTGAATAAAGTTTAATTTTATAGCTTGAGATCTTTTGTCAGCTTTGGACTTCTGTACTTGTAGAAATAAGTCTTTTCCTTTTTTTTTTTTTTTTTATTTTTAAGGTATCAAGTGGAGATGTTAAGGAATGCAGCAAAGCTGCCGTCTTCAGTGACGGTGTATACTTACTACTTGTACTTGAACTTCGATTTGGACAGTGTGAGAATGTGTTTGCTTTGGGGGATTGGAATAGAGTGTAAGCATTTCTGCTCTATAGTTGTCTTCCCTATGCCTGTTCTGCATCTGATTTCAGTTAACCATGTTAAATTGCATAGGCTGCGATTTCCCTTCATTGTCATTGAAAATGAAGCACAGTATGGCTTCTCCACCAGGTTGCAATCAGAGACTATTTTTGTTCTGTAGTTAATTACAGATTTATTTTGTTTGTGAACAGCAATAAGGCTTCCGAAGAGTGATATTTTTCTGATGGTCAGGAATATTTGAAAAAATACTGTAGTATCACAGTAGAAGCTTATTAGTTGCCTTTCACAAACATAAAGACACACTCAAACTTTTTTCCAAGTACTAAAATTGAGAAACTGCTTGAGTCAGCAGTAACATCCAGATTCAGCAAAACTAGGTTATGAATTCAAGCAATTAAACATGACAAAATGCCCAGTTTTTACTGCCTTCACTTAATATGCTTCCAGTATTTTTTTCAGATACATAAAAACTTAAAAATATTCTGTCAGTTGTTCTCAAAAAAAGCACACCTCCAAACTCCAGAAACTGATGAAAATCCTCTTGCTTTGCATTTGCACCTTTGGTTTTTATTTAAATCTGTTTATTTGTAGGAGAAGCAAACACTAATATTTTCTTCGTTTTCTTATACCTGGAGTTCAGCATCTACACATTTATGTACCTGCATTGTGGTAGAGATAATTAAAAAGAGACAGGTTGAATATTTAGAAATTAATGAAAGCATCTCATTTAATTAATACTTAATAGATATCAAGAATAAGATTTTGCTAAAGATTAGAAATCCAACCAAAATTTTCATGTGGAAGGCCAGGGGATTTTTTTTTTTTTTTTATTGGTGCTTTTGTTGTTATGTGTTTGATTTCCAGCAATTTAAAGCAGGTTTCCTAGCTAGTAATTATTGCAAATTCAAGCAGGTAGAAAGGGGGAGGGAAGTAACCAAATGCAAGTCTTGGTTTTAATGACTAATGGACCAAGCTGAACTTGAGTAGAGCTTTGGCAGAGATCGTCAGTTCACCCCTTCTGTCTTGGAGCGTGATGTAAAATGCCAAGAACAACATCCCACCCTTTGCAAATGGAAATTGTTCTGTCCCCTTGTGCTGGGGTGCTTTCTGGACAGGTGCTTATGTTTTTTTTTTAATGTAAATATTTTCCTTGTTAAATTTGAACTTTCTGATTACATGAGTTATAGTAATCCAGGAATATGGTTGGATCCTTTTTTCAGGTAAGTAAATTGTAGATTATATGAGGACTTGTTTCTGACTAATTACCCGGAATCTAATGGCTCTCTACTTGAACGGTACCAATGTATGACAGCAAAGTGCAGTCAGAGGCAGGCGTGGCACATCGCTGCTGCACATTTGGACAGTTACGTGTGTGCCGCTGAGAACTTTCACTATTACATGATGCTTTAACAAAAGTAGCATCTTTTCAGTGAATAATGGCATTTAAGATGAGACCCAGTATCTTTGAGGAACTACTGTGACCCTGAAGCAAGTCTTCTAAGAACATGACATTTAGATCAAGCCCTAATGGGCTAGCGTGGCTCTCTCCTTTTGTACTCTTTAGCATCAAGTGTTCACTTTTTAAAATTTACCTTTCTGACACAAGGTGTCCTGGGGTATTGTAATCCTGGGGACTGCGGCTCGGCTCTGGCCTCTGATTTTTCATGACCCAGCCTTTTCATGTAGGATATCAACAAGTGGTGTGTGTCAAAGGAAGAGATTAATTTTTCAGAAGAATGTATCTGCTGTCAGCTGTCTATGGAGACGAAGTTTGATACTGGGTTGCGATACAGAGGAACCTCAAACCATTTTGTCAGAATATTTTGCAAGACTGAATTAAAAATGAATATCATCGAATGTTTTCATTAGAAGACTTTTGATATTTTTAACACATGTATTTATTAAGAAATTCTGTGTGATGAGCAGTGGCATGAGGTCCCGTTTTTCCATCTTGCCAGTTCAGCCAGCACAACGTGAGGCTCTAACCAGGAGACAGTTACCAGGAAAAGCAGGAAACCAGCGCCCGTGCCAGGGACCGAAATCATCTCAGATCTCGTTCTAAATGACGTCTCATTCCAGTTGAGAGGCTTTCCCAATGTCAGCAGAGTCAAAAATCCAGACATGGCAGACTGATCTTGGTACCATCAGAGAAGCCGTGGAATCAACTTATTCCATTTTGACTTCACATTGAAAAATATGAGCCTTTTTCTTAGTGCTAGTTCTTTCTCTGAGCTACGATAGAAAGTAATATTTACTAGAAGAAGATATTAAGAATGGCATTGGGTATTTTAATGATGTTTCTTTTCTTGCAATTGTATTTTCAATATGTATCCATCTCTCCAACCAATACCCATAATTATGAGGACAGGTAAATCCAATTCAGCAGAGTCATGGAACAGCTTAGCACATCTTCTGTTTGCCCAGATTTTAGACTCATAAAACCAGAGCATTTTACCAACTCCGTGTGGTAGCTGTGGTTCACTAACTGTACCCTTTCTTAATACAGTGACTTGAGGATGGTCTTCAGAGCTAGAAAACTGGGGTCAGAGAAGAGCTCAGTCTTTGAGATGCGTTACAGTCTGTGAGTTGTTGATGCAGTGAAACTTTACAAAGAGTGTACACAGGGATGCTCATCACCTTTTGGATAGGCAGTAGATAGAGTGCACTGAGTTCCTACGCAATCCTTGCATGTCCTGTAAGAGGACAAACTCCTTTCATCAGGTCATGCCATAACTAAAAATAAGCAATCTTCTTAAATAAGTGCAAGTAATAAACAACAGCCATGTTATCCAGCTCTCTCACGCTCTTCCTGTAGCAGTCATTAACTACTGAACAATGAAAAACAGAGTAAAGCTCTAGTATGTTAGTATTTCTTCTCATTAATTATTATGATTCAGACCTGGGGCAAGGCATTCTGAGAAGGGGAGGCAGTATGGTAATTCTGCTTTCCTTCGTTTTCACCTGTGCATAGCTGAGCAAGCAGTGAACACGATTCCATCCTGATGTTAAAATGAAGAATTTGGCGATCACAGAAAAACAGTGATGGAGAGGACCACTCTTCCATGTCACTGAATGCTGCCCTGCTCCCTGAAAGGATCATCTTTACAAGTGTCATTTGTGATAGACATCTAGTTAATCTTTAAACACTGTTAATAAGGGAAGTTCCATTAACTCTTTGGACTGCCTGTTCCAGTGCCTAACTATCTTTACTGTCTTGAAAAATGAATTTTTTTAAAAATTTTTTTTTCTAGACAAAATCTCCCATGCTGCAGATGACCTCAGTGTTTCATGTTCTCAGCGAACCTGAAGAAAAAAAGGTTCCCCTTTTCCCTGCATCAGTCTGTGACAGAGATTCCAAATTTAGACTTCAGGTTTATGTCCCACTCATGTTTTAATTTCTGTATTTTGGTTCAAACCTTTCTAATTGTTACTTGGTTTGGGAACCTTTTAATCTACGACGTGCTTTTTGAACATTTTGCGTTTAAATAAAAACGTTGAATTCAAATATTTTTAACTAACGATTGGGAGCCAAATATTGGCTGTGATTTATAATATAATCAGGATTATCTAATGGTTTTTGCAAGACGTTAGACATTTGAGGCTGTGGTTCTCACAGCAGACGAGATCTCTAAATCGCCTACTGGACTTTTTTGAGGCAGAGATTATGAGGTTTATTATTTTGCTGAAGTCTACTAGAAATTTGTTTTCAGAACCTATTATGCTCCTAAATTTATAGAAGTATGTAAATGTAAATATGTGTGTGAGCATCTTTCTCATTAAAAAAAAAAAAAAAAAAGTTAAATGCTTTTGCTGATAAATTCAAGAGTTGATTAGTTCTGCCTGCTCTTGGTTCACATAATTTTTCAGACTAATTATTATTAGATGCGTTTATCTTGTCTCTATAACCTCACAGAGCAGACGTGGGGAGAGAAGAAATGCAAGACAGGGCTTTGGAAGACAAATCTTTTGGAGTAAGGGCTGGGTAAGATGGGTAAGATTGAGTAAGGGCTTGAGTAAGATGCTGGCATCTCCTCTATTTGACCAGTTTAGGAACTCCACACTTAGAGGTGGTGTTTCCCAGAAGATCTGAAGGACGGCTCTTGGATAACCTCCCTCCTTCCAGCCTGTATTATCCCGTGATCCTTCGTTAGCGGCTGGGGGGGCCTGGCGAGCAACGGGGTTATTTCAGTGACTCAGAACTGAGGGTGAAGCACAACAGCGATAAAATAGGAAATGCTTCTCCTCTTTCGGAAGATTTACGTACCTACGGAAAATGATGCAAACCGATCCAGAAATTTGTAGTAAACTGTTTAGGTGGTGAACAGCTAAAGGACTAATCCTGTAAAATAATTGTGTGTGAGTCATTGGGTAGTGTATAACTTGATCTGGCTACGCAGTAGGATAAGAAAAGTAGAGGATGCAAACTTCAACTAATCACACGCTGTCAGTCTATGACTCAGGTGGACTGTCTTGTGCATTCGTAGAAGTGAGGTGGATTGGACTGTTGTTATTTTCCTCAAGTTTTAGCACCACGGAGGAGCCAAGGGCATTGTGTCCATTAAGATAACAGAAGACAAAGATAGATGAGGAAGCTGAGATTCTTAGGGGGAATAATCTTTAAAAATGGCATGCAGGATGTATGTTTATTCCCCCAAATCTTTATGTCTGTGAAGAAGAAAGATCGTGAAATTCTAACTGAATCCAAGCAATTTTCTACAGGCAGTTATTTAATTTGGGGTGGGGAGGAAGCTTAGGTAACTAAAAATCCTTTTTAGTTATTTTAACAAACCAACACATTTTATCAATATTTTAAGAAAACTGGAAATGTTGAAGAGAAAAAAAAAAAAAAGAAACAGAGCGCATTACAACTTCGGCATGTTTCATTTTGGCATTTAAAAAGGAATCGTCCGTTTCTTCCCCCACTGAGAAATTTCCTTATTATTTTCCTGCATGATGCAGAACTACAAAAATATTTGGGTTTAACTTGAGTTAGTAATAAATGTTTCATTCGATCTTTCAACATTGCAGGCAGTAGACTGCATTTTTGCTCAGAGGAACAAATTCTAACATGCAATTGGACATAACAGCGTTGACGTGTTGTTCTTTATGTCTGCAGTGAGTGGGGTGTGAAGCTGTGGGCTTAAATTACACAAAGGAAGCTTTAGATTAGGCATTAGAAAGGCTTCCTGATAGTAAGAGTACTTAATATTTAATTAGATGTGTTAGGAAGATGATGGGATTTCTGACACTTTGGAGAGCAAATGTCAGAAAAATGCAGCTGTATGCCTTTGTATGTAAAGACGTGCTACACAAATAATTTATAACCAACAGAACTTGTTCACATTTCTGTGTATTCCTTTTACTGAAATGGAGTGTTTCTCAAAAATTTATTTCCCATTCAGCAGGTGGATCTCTCTTGTATCTCTAGCAAGAACTTTTTTTTTTAAAAAAGCTCCGAATCTGACCTTTTGCTATTTTTACACATCTGTGAGATAAGTCAGTGAATCAATATTATCAATGTTTTCCCAAGAAGCAGAGTTTGGAAAATACTGGACTTCTGCAAACTTTCTGATAAAATCTTGAATCTCCCTTCGGGCTATTTTTATTATATATATATATATATTTTATTTTTTTTTTAAGTACAGTGCAATAAGAGGTGTGCACTTCTTCGATCCCTGCTCCCAACTCCCCTCTCAAGTGTTTAATCTTATAACGATGTGATTGCTGGTTAAACTTGTAGGTAGTTTACCACTTAGTTCTGAGAAAAAAATATTTTGTCTGTATTTATGGAAGCACTGAAAAATCCTCTCAGTAAGGGTCAGGGCAGGTATAAGATACTTAGAATTGGATGAATTTAACGAATTGGTTCTATATAAACTCTTATAACATCTACGCTGCATATGAGGGCTTCCCTTATTCCTTTAGTATTGCCTTTAGAATTTAAAATATAAATTTATCATCTAAACGAAGTTATTTTGAATATATTTTTGCTTTATTTATAGAAAGTGATTTTTTATTTTGACAGCTGCACAGACTTTCCCATCTTCTATTAATGACATAACATTAAGGTTTATGAATAAAAAGCTGATTACACAGAACATATTAGAGCAGTTGAGACTTATTTTTACTATTTAGGAAGCGTAAGAGAGCCTTGGGCCCAGACAGGCTCTGTTGTGCTGTTTTCTGTGTAGCGTTCTACATATTCTGTATAGCAACCAACAGCCTCTGTCAGAAAAAGCTTCAAATGAGGAAACGATAGAAATGAAAAAGATAGTTCCTAACCAGTCAATGCACATGATTGGTTCTTGCTTTGGGAATTTTAGTTTACAAACTAATCGAAGTTGCTTGATGCAGTGTAAGCATTATGAGAAGGATAAGTATATTGGACACCCTTTTTTGTTTTGGTTTTTTTTTGGTTTGTTTTTTTTGGGGTTTTTTTGGTGTGTTTTTTTTCTTTTGTTTTGTGTTTTTGTTGTTTTTTTGTGGGTTTTTTTGTTTGTTTGTGTTTTTGTTTGTTTTTTTTTGTTTGTTTGTTTGTTTTTTTTTTGTTTAAGCTATTAGAGCCAACTTTGGTGCAGGACAGAAGATTGTGTTAGAGGAAACTGAAATCCAATCTGTGAAGACAGGACTCTACCAATTGCTGTGGAAAAATACATCTTTCTTAAAGGCAGAGAAGGAATAGTGGGGAACAAAGTCCCGGTGTGCTCTGGACTCCTTCTTGGTATGACACATGACCCTGTTGTGTCTAACCATAATTATTCTAATGAGCTTTTACCTTTTTCTGGACAGACAAATAACAAAACATACTGCTCAACTTAGAAGTGACATCATTTTGCATGAAGCATGCTATGATTCAGTTCAAAGAAAACTGTACTTTTGGAATAGACTGTAGCAAATAGGAGACTGATAGGGAAACACTAAATAGCATTCTGTAATATCTGTATTAAAGAGCTGCCAAGATACTTATTACTTGCAGGCATTTCAAACTTCAACGGGTTTATAAAGAATTTAATATTTTCATATGCTTCAGTGTAAAGCCATCTGTCGCAGTGACAGAACAAAGTGTTGAGAACAAGAACAAACGTATGTTTATGGAACTACTCCATGAAATGTTAACAAGAAAGACACAAGATACACAGCAGTATCTTGTAACAAATGGGCAAGGGATTTGAAAAAAACATGGCAATCATCTTCAATATTTACAATTATGATTTCTTCTCTAATTTCTTTTTGTGTAGAAGTGTTGAAAAATAAAAGTCTATCGATACAGATGGTGAGGGAGACGGGAATACCGAGTAAAACACTGTTTATATCCACCTTTTGTAGGTCTTCATATCTCTGCTCTCTTTTCCTGCAGTTTTAAGCGTAAATCTGGATGCATCGGTGTATATGTTGTACGTTATGTAGTGTTTCATGCCTCTGCTGGACTTTTTAGTGCAAATTAAACAGCCTCAAACACTCACAGGAGCTGAACTTTACTAGTACCTTCTTCCCATCCCCCGTTTGGGACAGATTTTTATTCGTGACTGCACAAAAGAATGAATCCCATTACAGTGTTTGAAGTTAGAAGTTGATATAGTGTGACTTTTAACCTGTCATACCCCAAATATGGGACACAGTGTGGGCTAGTAAGAGATACAAAGAGATTATAGGGGGAAAAATGGTACTGAGACATCAAAAAGAAAGCAAGTGTTCAAGAAAAGTTACTTTGAATCTTTTGTCAGTGGTATCGAAACAAGAAAAATGTAGTTCTAAAGAATCTCTACAGTTGGATTTTTTAGTTCTAAGGTATAAAGGATGCATTCTACAGTGATTCTGTTATCTTCAGGTCTCTATTCTTTCTATGAGTTTGGGTGACTGGGAGAAAGGATTGAATTAGATTGTGCCTTAGCAACACTATGAATTTTCTAGGAAGTGTATTTTATGTTTTAAAACGGTAAATCCAAAAAAGATGTGTGCTGAAGGGTTGTGGAGCAGGTTATAGTATAATTCCCTCCCCCGTTCAGGTATGAAATCCTGTTCCCTAAGCAAGACACAGCTTGGTGGGCCAGATACTCGGTTTGAATTGGCAGCATTTCACATTGATGTGGGAAACAGCAGAGCTGATCACTTTTTGATGAGAGTTTTAGGTTTTACTCTTATAATCTTTTTTTTTTTTTTTTTTTTTTAATGAGATTTATAAACATAGAGTAGATTAATTTTCATCAGCCTTCAAAATCTTAAGCTAGTGGAGTGCAGAGATGGGACTACACAAATATATTAGCAACATCACCCTGAGATAGCAAACAACAAAAGTATTCTAGTGTTGACTGTGTCGTCATTCCGCATTGACTGGTAATGTTTGGATAATTTCGTTTTTAGTGAGACTGTCTGGAAGCTTTGAATGTATTGCTTTGTGGCATCTTTCAGCTGTATTAAGTTGTCCCGTGATATCCTTAAAGGAGCAAGAAAGCTGCGAAAGTCACCATGTCTGAACTTTTATTTGAGTTCCGATAAATATGCAAGTGTTCAAATTTTTGCTTGGCAGCGGTGCCATCGTGTGGCTAACGTCAAAATCCCAGCTCTGTTTCAATACTGAGAAATAAATAGTTAAAACCCCGCAATTTGATCAAAACAGTCAAATCACATTATGTAAGTGTTTCCAAGACCTTCAGTGTTACCCTCTAAATGAAGACAGAGAACCAGATAGAGAGAAATACAACTTGATCAGACTTGAGTTTATTTAATCTCTATTCTGGCTTTGGCAGAGCTGGTGTATGGAACTGTCACAGGAGCAAACCTTCTATTACTCCTCATAAAGGTTTATCTTGATGTTTAATGTTGAAGGGATGAGTTGGATCCTTAAGGGAACAGGTTATAGATATCTGGGTATAAAGATTTATTTCCACTTTGAACACTCCTTAAATTTCCTTGGGTATTCAGCTTTGGCAACACACTCTCTGACAACGAGTCTTACCACTCTGTAGACCTGTTGTGTTTAAAAAAATCCTAACAGGTTGGCCTGGTGGGAGGGAAGATGTCCTCCTGCTTTTCTATTAATTTTCTATGTAGATTCCTGTGTCCTTTTTTTTTTTTTTTTTTCTGAGAACTGAACTTTCTAGTTCTCTGTGCCATCTATCGGTATTTACTTTGTCTCTCTTTTTTATTTCCATTAAAAAATAAGCAGCCTTAGTGTTATTTCTCTGGTTTTCATGTGAGAATTTTTGGATCTTTTAACCAGTTCAATCTTTTGTCATTGCTACTGATGTTCTCCTGGACCCTCTTACTTTTACAGTTTTCTTCTCGTACAGACTGACTAGACTTGGTGCAACTGAAACAGGTGTGTCTTTACTGCAAATTGTAGGAAAAGTTCCTGGCAGCATATCACATGCCAGTAATTGTTTTACCCTGCTGAGGGGTCCTGACTTCTTGCAAATAAGGTTTACAGAGTGTTTGTGATGCTGCTGAGACTTTCTGTTGCTGCTAACAACGGAGAAAATGGCAGCGGGTATTTTTTGTGCTGAAATAGTTTCTTTGCTAAAATACAGTCTCTTTCCCATTGCATTGCTTCCAAAACATTAATTTTAATAATACATTTCGAGCCATTTTAATCGTCCAAATATTTATGTGTTACCTACATGATAAAATTAATTTTTAAAGCTATTTTGTTTTGTATGAACGAGTTAACTTTTCTTGCTCGATAGACTATCCCCTCGACTTTCATTTTGATGAAAAATGATAAATGGTAATATGATTGTATTCTAATGCTGACCGGCTCTCAAACGATTGTGAAAATTATTGTCTAATGAATACCGCCATGTCATTAATGAAGATTGGTATTAGCGAAATGAACTTAAGGTTTTGTTACATTGATTTATAGCGGTTTCTGTAGAAGTTACAGAACTACAAGGAAGAATGTTTGTATAAAATGTTTCATCCAGCAGAACTCCTTCTCAGAACATAAAGCAATCGATGAAAAATGAGAAACATCCTCAGTCCTAACAGATCATATCAGTAATCTGGTTTGCTTCTCTTTGTTGTGGAATTTCATAGTGTCCTTACAGAAAGAGTTGACCCGGAGCAGATCATCCCGGGGCATGTTACTGTCGCAGCTGCTGTTAAAGGGTTGTGAGCAGGACCAACACACAAGTTGGTAATTAATGTGGGGTTTCTCTGCCTACATGTATGTGCACTCTCTCTTCTCAAAACGTTCCAAAGACCTGCCGCTTGTCTTCCAGACAGTAATGTCTCTTGGTTTACTTCATCACTCTTTGTTCTTTCTGTGTAACGTTGAGCTGCTTCTTTACTTGATTTTCTGTTAATAGCATTTCCCAATACAGAAATGTATTAAATTCTTAGGGGAGAGAGATTAAATTTTCCTCCTAGAAAAGACTGGTTTTATGGCAGCTTGTGATAACACTACAGTTACTATGTTACCTGTTGGTATTCAACATTGCCACTAGGCCCCCAAATATTTCATAGGAGGTGTTACTGGGAAGTGCTTTTCCCCCATTAATGATTATAGCTGCTGGTTTTGTGGCACTGAGCACAGTTGATGTGTACTAATTCATTTGAGCGTGCCTCTCGGGGAAGATCAGGGAGAGGATCAACTAGTTTAAGTGTAGTTACCAGGCTTAAGTATGAGATAAAGTAGGACCAGCTTGGGTATGGACAGAAAGAAAAATTGAGGCACCTTAAGCTGTTCTGCCGAGACAAAGGAAGAGGGAAGACATAAATAAGTGTAGGTGCTCTGACGGTGGCAGAGAAATTGGGAGGGATATGTGTGTGCAGAATTTCTTCCTAACACATCTGCATCGTGCCTGAATCACAGCACAAATACCTGCGTTTCTTTATAAACCTGTCTGTTGATGCTACTTCCCTTTTGTCTTAATTTCGCATTGTAAGTAAGGTTGTGAATCATGCCTGTATCCCAGAGAGGTGGCTTGAGGATAAGCACCTTAAAAATTGTGAGGAACTTCTAAGGCTGAGTCTCTAACGTAAATTGTGATTCATTGTCCTTCTGTCCCCTCTTTTGTTGGGAGTCTTGCTGATGGCACTGAATTTCAGATGGAGAAGAGAAATAATTTGAAGACGTCCTCCCCTCCCTAAAGGAATAAATGCCAAGTGCAGAGCTACTGTTTAAAAACATATCTCTGAGGAGCCTAACAGGAGCTAATCCTTAGGATATATTTAACTAACTTCTAATCCCTTTCACTGGTAAGTGCATTGAGAGGTAAAAGTTTCTTCTATTTGCCATAGGTTACCTAGTTCTTTGCAGAGTTACCCTTCCACTTACTCTAAGTTAGCCCTTTCATTCTGCTGTCTTGTTAGCTGACAATTACGCTTTATTAAGAAAACCATTGTCGTACTTAAAAAGTCCTTATTGCCAAGAATAAACTAAAATTTCAAAGTCTATTTACTGTGGAGGCACTAGTTCATAGTTTCTCTCTTTACTTGCACCTTTAAGGCGTAGCATGAGATCCCCTGGCTGGTAGTGCTAATAGAGGTATTATTTTCTCCCCTTAAGCAAAATGATGTGTTCCTAAAGTAATTCACTGCAGTGCAAATTATAACTGCTCTTTTTGTCATGACAGGACTGTAATCATCTTGTGTCACTGGTCACCTCTCTAACAGCTTATTGGTTCGCAATGCTGTCAAGTGAAAGAAAAAGAGGAGCTTTTTTTCTTTAGCTTGTGCCAGGACTTTTGACATTTACATATTGCATTCTCTATTGTATGTAGAAAATTAGTTGGTGATTATTGGAATTTTTTTTTTTTTTAATGTCATAGAATAATTTGCTAGTGAGTGAAACATGAAAGCTACTTCGACCATTAAAAAGCATTTCTTGTAGGCTGATTTATCTATTATGCAGTTTCTGTGAGATGTTTTTAAGTGTTGCTTCAAGTCTACATTGTGTATCAACTTAATGCAGATAAAGAAGAAAACAGAAAGGGAAAAAGTTGGTTTAAGTGAGATAGTTAAGCACTTAAATGTTTATTGAATTGCAGTTTGAGACCTTGAGGGGGTGAGGGAAGGGTATTAGGTTATAATAGATACAGGTAAAGAACTATTTTGGTGCAGTTGTTTGTATTTTTCATCAGCATCTCCCATGTGGGTCATGATTCCAGTAGAGAGTCTTGTAATCTCCTGCCGCGGCAATGATTCAGCTTAAAAATCAATAGGGCATGAGGTGTTTCAAGTTCTCATTATTGTAATGTGTCAACATCACTTCAGTGACCCCAGAGCCCTATGTTGGCTGATTTGTTCTCTGATTTATTGTGCAATCTTGTAGGGCAAACTATAATTTCACTTGCAACCAGAAACTCTACTTTTATCGTTTGTGTCCCAGTCTCCAGTCATTAGGGTGTTCAGAGATAATCGATACCTGTGTTTGCTACTGAAGGTTGAATGAAGTTGTCATGCAGCTAAATGACAAAGAATACAAGCAAAAGACCATAGTTGTGGCTGAACAAACCAGGAAATGTTTTTATTTAAACTTTCATTCCCTAACAACTTGACAATTTATTTTTTTTTTTTAATTGCTTAGCGCCATCGTAATTCCTATTTCCCTATATGCCTAGAAGTTTCAGATATTCAATTTTGTAGTTTTAATTACTTACTGTTCCATGTTGTCTTTAGGTTATCTGTGTTCATTTATGATTCTGTTATCTTCTCTATGTCTGTCCAAATTTAATAACGTCATGAACAGGAAACTAATTATTTTAATGGCTCAAACTTAATAAAATTATTGTGGCTTTAATGTGTAACAGGTAAAGCAGAATTGTTCATTTCACAGTCGTCCTCTTCCACCCCTTTTAAATTCTGGCGTTTCCTTACATGATCAAAGTGCTCTGAGTGATGACAGTGTAGTCTACATCAGTTTATCCTGAGCAATTTCATACCTATCCATGTGTTTAGAATGTCTCAAATAAAACTTGAGGTAACTTAACCACAACCAGAAGCTCGTAGGACTTTCACTGCATTGAGACGTACACATTGCGTGCTTATCTTATAATCAGAGTTTAATGCAACAGTCTTGAAGCTGGATATCTAAAATTTCACAAGGTGATAGCCATTTAACTTTAATTCTTCCTTTTTTAATAAACAGAGTTTTATCTCCAAGAGGTATTGATATGTTTTGGGGGACTATTATTGTATTCTTCCATATTTAATAAAAAGCCAACCAACCAAACCAAACCAAAAAAAAACCCCAGCACATCTAGTATAAACAGTAATTATTACAGAGCAAAAATGTAATGTGCTGGAAAATGCGCTGCTTCAACATTTTCTTTCTAGCTGGTATTAGTAGTTCCTTGACCATTAGAAAGCTGCATGACGAGCTACATTTGGCAATAGTTTCCTGCATTTAACGTAAAGGAATGTAAAAGCCTATAAGACAAATGAAAGCACTGCTGAGTAAGAGAAGTGCTGGGTTTCTGAGGTAAATTTCGTAGTGTTGTGTATTTTGAAATGGAGCTGGAGATCACCGCTTTTATGACTCCCTCAAGGACATCAGTTCTATCTCAGGCAGTTGAGCTGCTCATTGCTGCAGGAGTAATTTGCTCTGCTCTTACACCCTTCCCAAGCTTGACGCTGTTGGCTCCACCTAGAGAAAGGATAAATGGGTACCTGGTTCACCCCAGAGTGTTAATTCATGTGTTGTTTTTTTTTTTTCTTTTGGGGGGGGAGGTATTATTTAATGAATCTCACCAACATTCTGTCTCCATAAAATAATAATCCTTGAAGTCCTGCAGCAGAAACATTTCTGCATCTGGACATCACTTTTTGGATTCAGTCTGAATGCTAAAGCATGTTAGCAGATTGTCAATTAAGTGAGAAGTATCCAGTGTCTAGAAATGCACAAAGTGTGAGGAAGCAGGCCATCTGTATATTTTCTGTTTCTTGAAAAACTGATGACTGGGCAGTATTTTTCCAGTATACATACTAGAGTTAATATTTTCCTCCTTCCGAAATATTTATTTCCGTAGAACTTCCAACTTAACAGTTGAGAATTCACAGCTCACCCAACGAGAAATCATCAGGCAGCATATAAGTGTATGTAAGCCTTCAATTAAATAAATCTGAAATTAAGCAGTTTTTAAAAGTCATATGAAACGGTAAGATCTATATTCACCACTAAATCTGATCTAAATAAGAGAATATTCAGAACTGGAAACAAAACGGGAAAAAAATAATGTCTCGGACTGAAGGTCAGAAGTGTTCAAAGTAATTTTGACAGTTGTGTAAGACCGATTTTGCAGTTAGATTAACAAATGTTTATTAATTAATTAGGGGGGTTGAGAGTTAATAATTTTCAAGACTTTTTTTTTTTTTTTTTTCCCCTCTGTTTTCTCTCCCAAACCATCAGTTTTAATGATAACCTCTGAAACTCATTTTTTTTTTCCTTAAACTGGTCCGTGTAATCTGGGGGCGCGCTACAGAAATTGTTAACACTTTTTAAAGTCTCACTTGCAAAATTATTAATTTGTAGGTATTACTATTCAGTACCTTATTATTACTCAGTCTCCCTAAGGAAAGGTTGATGTCATTAGTGAACGCAGTGCATGTGCAAATTCATGTGTGCACTTATCAAATACTGAAAAATAAGCATGCTTGACTACAGAAGGAAATTGTTCACAGATTTCAGACGCTTCCTGAAAATTGGTATTAATAGTCCTAACTCACTGTGGAAAGGTTGTTTGGATTTTTTTTTTTTTTTTTAATATGAAAGTGTCTCATAGTCATTTACTAAGCTGATCTATTTAAAGGCCTCTCCATGAAATTAAAATAATTGTCATGGGGTTGGTACATCTTTAAAAAGTTAACATCTATGGCCTCGTATATCACAGACAGATACGGGTCTTTTCCGCATGAAAATTTGACCTATATAACGGCATAATCTGGCATAATGCAGAGAAGGGAGACGAGGGAGAAGGTGGGCTGTAGCAAACCTTTCAAGTGTTGCACAGGCCGTGAAAATCTGTGGAGCTGCTGGAAGGTAGATAACCTGTGCAAATTAATTTGTCTACTGTACATCCTATGATGTATAATTCATTTTGCATTGTAAGTGTCCCACATTCTGGAGGCCAGGACTGTTTTAAAGTATCTCATCTAAGCCGCTCATATATCCCTTGAAGTGCTTCTTTAAAAATAAAATGTCGTAAATGCATGGAAAACTTTCAAGAAAGTTCTCTTCATTTTTGGAGAAACTTCCTCATCCTCGGTATAGTTTTGCATGTTTAAAGAAAAATCCTGTGTATTTTGGCCTTTTTTTTTTTTTTTTTTTTCATTTTTTGGTGAATACACCTTGCAGCATCACCCGGAGATTTCTAGACTATACAAAATATCAGAAAGTCGGTAATTTTAGCTCCTTCCGAATACTTTTGGGAAGTAGAGATAAATGTTGCATGGCTGCAGAGCTCTCCCTCTGCTTTTTCCCATCTGTCAGTCAAATACTGAGAGGGAGTATACACCAAGTATAACTAGCACTGCACAGATTCTGCACAGGGTACCCTTGTGGACTTGGTTTTAAGGCAGGTGGAGGATAAGCTTTTGGCTTTGGTGGTCACCGACAGCTTTTGAAGACTGGGGAGCAGTGCTACTCAACTAATAACGGAGTTTACAAAATTAATAAGACCTAATTGAATGATGTAAAGCTTAACCCCTTAAGCAGGCACTCGCCTGTGACGTGCTAAATGGGAAGTGAAGCCCACGGATAACTAATGGACATGGCAGTTGCTGCAGAGACAGTTGTCTGCCGTGGTTGTGTTGCCCCTGTTGCGTCTGATGCTCGGTGCCTGAGAGCACAGACAGCTGACAGATTGCCAAGTGCGGTGGTGATGTAAATGCCAGTGAGATGACTTGCACACAGACCTAGGCAGCCACTGCTTTCTTCTTTTTTTTTTTTTTTTTTTTTTTTTTTTTGGTGTGTGTGTGTGTCTGATTTATCTATTTCTGAATTATAATCAATGCAGAGCAGAAAACAAAAAAAGAAAATATTTTTCATAACTATTTTCTGAGTCAGTTCTTGTACACAGCGGTTATACTTCATATCCTGTTATCCTGTTAGTTGTTTTTAATACAAGAAGCACAATTTCATGTTTCATCACAAAGCAGACTTCATCATAATTCGATTAATATATTCAGATAAAAGGTACAGCACAGTTCAGCAAAATGCTGGACTGTTTCATTGATTTTTTTTTTTAATTTTGTTAATTCCAATGAGATGGAAATTTCACCGGAATGAGATTTTGGGTTGTATGTATTTCCACTGAGTTATGGAAGGCAGCTAGTCAGACCACCTTCTGCTAGGATTTTGTCATGCCCTGCTGTATTTAGGTGAGGAAAATGGAGACTTATGTTGGACCCGTGAGTATTGGTATTGTTGCTAGTGAATTGTCTAAGCATGGTGTTAAGGAGCTCTGTAGGAAAAAAAAAAAAAAAAACCCAAAACAAAACCAACCAACCTTTTTAATTTATTTTTTTTTTTAAACTTCAAGACTGTAATTCCAACTGGATATATTCTTTTCTCTATGCACTATTAAATACCTGCTGGTCCTGCCACTCTAGGTAGCTGCAGCAATACCTGTATCCTTCTTAGTCACCTTTTGGGGGGTTGCGAAGCACTTTGAAAAGTGCTCTTTTAAAAGGATATTATGTGTGTGTAAAATACTGCTGTTCCAGCTGAAGCTTGGACAAACTATAAACCTCTGTGGCTGCAGAAAATTACTGAGTGCTGCATAAGCTGTTCAAGCGCTGCTTTACCAAATCAAAGATACTGTGCTCAAGCACTATAAAAAAGGGAACTCCCATGGTGAGAGACAGCTTGCTACAATGGCATTCAATTCAAGGTCATACATAACGTCAGACACGGTAGGGAAGAAAGCCAAATTAAGCATTTTTAGCAGTGAATATATATTGAGAAATAACATTAAGGGTGTGAAGACAGTGGAAAGGAAAACAGTAAAATCCATGTAGCAGAACAGTTGTGTAAGCAATATTATAGAAATGGGCATCAATAGACTAAGTCACATTTGGTGTATCGCTAACTGAGAACGCTTTCCTTACGGGATCTTGGTTTTGCATGGCTTTGCAGCATCTCAACTTTGTTACTATAGCTCTTACCTAGATAATTTTTTTTTTTTTTGAATAAATTGTGAAATGAATGGGAAGGTCGTTAGCAGTCACAGCACTGATGTGATGATGGGGGGGTGTTTGCTTTTTTTCTGGGGGAAACCAACATTTTGGAATTTTTGACAGACAGAATTTACATGTTTGAGATTTCTTAAGTAAGGCTCAGTGACCCTTATACCAAGATACTTCATGTCAATACCAGTTATATTTATCTGTATTGATTCTTTAACAGTGCAATTGATACAATTTGAAATTCTAAATGGTATCTCCTTGGCCTTTTACTGAGGAAATGTTTGTTTCTGGAAAAAAAAAAATAACAAAGGATTGAGATAATTTTGTCATCGGATACTGAAGCCCGAAGAAAATATTGAAGGTTTTAAACTTAAATATTTCTTGTGCTATATTACTATATCATATTCTTATATTTATAAATACCATAGAGCATTTTTCAGCACAAAGTAATGTTGATTAAGGGATAGGCATTGTAAAATTGATACTTTTTATTGTAGAAAATCTTGGTAAATTAGTAAGGCATGTGCCAGTAAAGAAATACATGCCGTTTTTAGCTCCTGAAATTAGGCAGAGATAAGAAGGTAGTCCAGTTATGGTGTGCCTGTCAGTCAGCATAGACTTGCTGTGTAGTTTCGAGTCTGAAAACCACGATGAAACCATCATCATTTTAATTTCACACTGAACAAGTCCTGCACGCCGAACAACTCCTGGTGGCCTGAAGCCCACCGAGCCATCATGCAGCACGGGAGGGTGGGAACCCTTCTCTCCAAGGAGCCGAGCTCATGACTCAAGGTTGTGATGTGAGCTGACTCTTGTCGGTGTGTGTACTCTGTGACTTCTGTCCGAGTTTCATTCCTTTGCCTGGAAGTATGTGACCCGGTGCTATCCTGAGCTACTTTCTTTGTGTTTCTCTGGAGAGTCTGAAGTCAAACCATGCTGTCTTCTAGTGAAACAGATGGGGATGCACAGATAATCCCCCAGGCCCACATAGGTTCTAGTAGCAGGTAATCAGAAAGGTTCGTCAAAGGGTATCTCCCGTTAAGAAGATTGATTCTTGGTTAGTGCTTGTTTGTATGTTCTTTCTGCCCGCTCTTGAACTCTTAAACTCTTCTAGTTTATAAGCATGTTAAAGTAAATTAACGAGGTGAAATTTAGGTGGCTTTTATTATTCTCCTCATTCTCTGAGTTCATAAATAATTCATAAATAATGAAATAGTACAGTACCTGTGTTCAGTAAAAGTGGAATCCAGCAGCATTGCGAAGTTTAGCAGAAGGGCATGTGTGTCAGGGTGAGAATTGAAATTTTCCCTTTTTTTGACAGGTTTCCTTGAAACTAGATTCACACTGGCATCCAGATTTTTCCTAGAAAAGAGAATGCCAGAATGCTGCGGTCAGGGCTTGTGCTCATTCTGAGCACTTCAGTGAATTGGCAGAGAAGGAAAGGCAGGTAGCCTGGAGGTGCGTGTCCCTGGCCGGGCAGCGAGCTCCATGGCACGGCTGCGGGAGAAGGCTGAGCATGAACCGGGCTTCTGATCCTGACAACCCCACATACTCAGTGTAAGTACTAATCAAAACTCGAGGTTCACCTCGGTAATATTGCAGTTGTTTTGCCATGATATGCTCTGTCCCGATCTATCTTCTTTGGTGGCTGGGTATCAAATGCAGAGCTGTCTTTGAGATGAGAAAGAAAGCTTTTAATTTCTTCTTGTTACATCTTAATTCCTGCTTGCCTGTCACTAGTTACTCTTAAACTTCTTTGAGTCACATTGTATGCCTTCCCCATGACTGAGCTCCGGATTAACTTTTTCTCCTCCTGCACGTCATAATTCTCTGTCATGCACTTAACATTAGAAGAAACACCTCCTTCTTTCTCTCCCACCCAGTGTTCCCATCACCTCCTGGAGCTAATAGAATTAAATTCTAATATTAACATTCAATTTGCAATTTTGGAGCCTTGAAACATCACCTGCTCTGCATGAAGGAATAGTTTTTGTGGCGAGGTTTGAATGTGGTATATTTTCAACAGAATTCACAGGGTTTTAAATCCATTGCATTTTAAGAGGTATTTTACATCTCCAGGAGTGCTTTCATTTGAAGGTTTTCACTCTGGGATGTACGTATGTGCTTGCTTTTTTTTTTTTTTTTCCTCCTAAGTGCTTACAGCGTCAATTATAGATCTCAAGATACAGGCAACCGGGCAACAAAATTTTAAAAGCAAGCCTGACTTAGAAAACAGGCACAAATACAATAAATTACATGGTTGCACAGCACAGGCAATTGTAACACTGTTGAACAAACACATCAGTTAGTTGTTTGAATCAGGTGCAGGAATTATCCCAGTAGAACTGAAGGGATAGTTGGAAACAAAGGCCTGATAGGAGAGGATTCGGGGGTGCCATCTGGGGAAAGCAAGAACCAGTGTGACACGGGGAATGGTTTTGTAGTTTATATCTTTTCCCCTCTAGCACCAGGTATATGAGTTGTCTTCTCTTTCAAAATTCCCAGGCGATTATACTTCTAAAGAAATTGAACATAATGTGCAGATGCTTAAATATTTGACATGGCACTTCCCCCTCTGCCTCAGCAGGTACTCGGTGTTCTTTTGGCACTGTTTTGATGAACACGTGATGCCTTTAAAATACTCTGATAAGCAGGATTCTGGGATATAAAATATTACTGTTGTCAAAGTATCACTTCTGATTCGTTTGTTTGATACGCAGAAACGTACGGCTACCGACAGGACCGGACTAAATAGGTACAAAGGGCAACGTGTCATTTTGGCCAGAGCTCAGCGAACAGAAAGAGGAAGGCAAAAGCTCGTATATTTTCATGATGGTGTCTGTGTTGATAGAATTCACATATGTAAATCACCGTTGAAAAAGCAGTTTATTTCGGGGGATGCATATATTAACAGCGCTGATACTGAGGATGTGAAACATGAATCCGACCAACCAGGTCCCATCTAAACAGTTGTATCTTCCTTTCCAAGACCTGCAAAGCTTCCCATCTCAGTTTCTGTATGATAAATTGATAAGATTAAAACCAGGAATAAATAGTTAGCAACATTTACCACAAGCCTAGAGTATTTGGACAGCCACTACAAATGACATTGAGGTGGTTTAGTTTGTTTTGTCACTTTAAGGCTAGATTATAAGTACTGATTATCTTTCAAAAAACTGTATCTTTAATTTCTGACGGAAGCTAGGGGATGGTTATACAGATTACTGGGTAAAACTGCAGTGTCCTAGAGATAAGATTTCTAGCATTAAACTGAAAATTCTGAGTTCTTTCCCAACGTGGATAACTTTGCTCATGTATTTACCACTATTATTAATATCAGTATATAATCTCTTATAAATTGCCTCACGTTAGAAGATCTTCATGCCTTTTTTTTTTTTTTTTTCCTCCCCCCCAGGTAATTGCTAATCTAGATGCTCTAATCTTTCATGATTGAACAAGCACTGACACTATAAAATAGTGCTTCCACTTATTCCAGGTCCTTCCCAAATAAATCCAGAAGAGTCCTTTGCAATATATAAGACCTTTATTTCAGAGACAACTAAAGGAAAACTGGGAAAATTCTTTGAGTAAAGAAAAAGAGTGAAGTGTCTTTGTTGTGTTTTTTTGTTGTGTTTTTTTTTTTAAATAAATAGGAGTTTCACATTTCATGAAGATGACTTACATAACAAAGGTGAATTATGTACCACAGAGCTCTGCGATTACCTTTAGCACTTTCATCTACTTTTTGTTTAACAGGTTTTTAGTTGAAAACATTATCACGTCTTTTTTTGCTCCCTCCTTAAAATAATTTTAAAAAAAGAGACATATTTTCTCAATCTTTAGAAATACGAAGACGTTGTTGTGCTCCTCTGTTCTACCCTGTTGCTTTCAACTTCCTATTTAAGATACAGGACATCTCTCAGAAATTCTGTATCACCAGCGCGATGTTGCTTTGATGATGTATTGCATGCTAAACTGACATTGGCATGAAAGGACAGTGTGGGGCTCAGGAGAGATTTTTTTTTTTTAATTAATTTTTGCTTTAAGTCTTCTAAATTTAATTACATTTAGCAACTGAAAGACAGCTGATAATCTAAAAACTTGCCATTCATTCAGGATCTCCAGGATTCTTGATAAATTTTTATGTTGATGAATTGACAAGATTATAGATCTCGGAATCATCTGCAAAATCAGTAAATGACACCAAAAGTAGGAGTTTGCATTGTGTAGTTACGTTGTGGGTGTGAAAAATTAAAGAAATGATTCAAATCATTTGCTTGATTTAACTTATTGCCCTAGTTCTCAACTCCTTTCCGGATAAGGTCTCAACACTCTTCCCCTAGATGATGGTTAAGAGAATGAAGAAATAAGGTTGACTGTAAATGCCCAGCTGTGTTCTCCATCTGTTTTAGGCAAGTAGTTCTCTTACATTCTCTTCAGGTTTAACGAGGCTCCTTACAGACAGTGTCTGCACTAGGGGTTTGCCACACCCGCGCAGTGAGACACTGACAGTTCACTTGGCTACGATGTGGGTTTTTTCCCCCTTCTCCCTCTGCTACTTTTCCAGAGGGCAAAAAGTCCCTCTCTGATAGTGTTTCACATCATCTTGGCATGCTTCTGAATGAAACATGGTATTTTAGCGAGTAATTACTAATGATTTGTGTTTTGGATGATTCAGATATATACTAGACATAGCGGGAGAGAATCTTCCTGTGTAAATCTCAACAGAAGCCAAGTATTTGATCAGAAGGCCAATAATGACCCAGAGGGCCAAACGTCAGCTTTTTTATGTTGTCCTCCTTGACCCATCTTGGTTTGGAACCAGAGCTATGCTGGATACCATATGGCACAGTTCTGCATCTCTCGATACTCAAATCTGTAGAGAGTTCTTGATCTGACAGTTTGAACATGAGATGTTCTGCCCTTTGGCCATGAGCGTTCTGCAGCTGGTGACTTCTCCTCCTCCCTCTCCCCCTTCCACCTGGAATTAGATTTCAGAGTCCTCTCTGCAGTCGAAGAACAAATATTTTGACAGCATCCCTCTCTTTCCTCAGTCCTGCCCCTTTGCAGGGCAAGAATGAATCTTTGAGGGAAACAAAAGATCCACTTGTGGAATAGACTAACCTAGTGATCAGTTATTGTGACCTTTTCCGTATGATGCTGATTAAATGGGTAAACAGTAAGACTTTAACCATATAAACCCACTTAGACCTGATAGTGGGTATAAGGACTTGGAAGCTCTTTTCAAACGTGCAGAATTATTTTAAGTAGCTTTCACTTCATTTCCCTGCAGGAATCTATATATACACTGTCATCCCGGTGACTCTCTGCCTTGAGAGCAATACAGATACACTGTTAGCACTTTCTCTTCCATGGAATAATGAAGATCTCACCGGCAATAATGACCCTGGGCACAAAATGTAGTGTAGAAACCTCCAACCTCCTTTTTTTGTTGCAGCACCAACTTGCGTGGATTTTTAAAAACATGTATAAAATCCTCTCTAAATACATACATTATCCTATATTTTATGTAAGATCCTGTATTGTGTCATATATTTATTACTCTCTGAAAGCTCTCTCTCGATTGTATTGTTCATCTCTAATATAACCCTTGCTGTCTTTTCTTGCCCATCTTAATATTTCTGTGCTTTTCATCCCTTTCCTTGGTAGTCTTTATACTCCTTCCACACAAGCAAATTCCATTGCCTTTTCTTCCTTTCTTATACGCTAGTTCTTTCTTCAAGTTGCCATCTTTTTGCAGTGTAGTACAGAACAATCAAACCACCAAACTTTGTACTTTTTGAAGCAGGGGTGTTTGAACATTTGAAAACCCACAAAAGAAAGGCAGATCAGTAGTTCTGGCATTCTTCAAAATTGCCCTTTCATTTGAAAGGAATAGAGAAACTATGGGTGGGCAAACTGAAAGTTGTAATGTCTATTTAAGAATAATGAGGCAGTGAATGGAGGCAAGAAGTGTATCGGTAATGATTAGTTGTGGTAAAGGCAGATGGATCCACTTAAAGGCAAAAAAAAAAAAAAAAAAAAAAGTGCCTTAAGTACAGTCTTATATTTGATAATCAGGCTACAGTTCATCTGCATCGGGGGATTCTCAGGAACCTCAGAGGTCTGAGCATCTGCTCTCTGGATGGGAAGCTCCAGTAGGCACCAGCCTTGGTGGGGTGAGTTGCGCTAAACCTCAACATGCCAGCTGAAGTTTGGAATTCAAGCTTTTACCCTACAATCTACTTACTGCTTCCTGTTCAGCGCTTGCGATCAGCACGTGAAGCCCTTCTGTTATTTTTCCACTAGAAGCAAGTGATGTTAATAGAGTGCACGCAGCCCTATGGCATCCCTGAAAGAGTTTTCAGTGATGGTAAACTGAAATCCGTGCATGGAGTGCTGGCTGTACAGAGCATCCGAATGGGCTTTATCTCAAGCTCACAAAAGATTTTAAGTCAATATCTTCATCAGTTATGCTCTGCAGATTTTGCTTAAGTCTTGTTCTTTCTCACAGCTCTGTCGTGTGTATAACGTGATTGGTTTTCCTCGAGTCTTAGGAAAGCTCTCACATATACTTAATACTGTAAATGTAATGGGCTGCATTCTTCATTCTAATTGGTGAAGAATGTACGTTCTTAACGGCAGATAATTGTTTCCAACGCGGTTCATTCCTAACTCGGAAAGCCACTTCTGCCCAGCCACACAGTGCCTTTCTTCTTCGAGAAGCATTAGTAGTAGTAGATTTATAGTAGCAATAGCACCTCCCAAACCAAACCTTATGGCTGTTAATAGCTATTACTTTTCCTTCCAAAGTGTTTCTCTCCCCAGGCACCCTTTTGCCCCAGGGCAATTAGTTAACAAGTAGTCGTTAACTATTGATAATGATCAATTTGTCAGGGATTATTGCGCAATGATGCCATATTCTCTAGTAATTAGATAAACCCATGTTAATTGTAGATCGTGTCAAAGACCCTTTCTTGGAGGGTCAAGCAGGTTCCCCATAAACTGAACTGAGCAGCAGCTTTGCAAAAGCAGAGGAAATGATGGAAGGAAATAGGAACTATCTATTAAAATTATATTTTCAGAAATATTCAAGATTTGACAGGTTTATAATTTTCAGAGATAGCTGCCCGTAAGGAAAATAAATTAATCCAGTTACAGTTTTCAAAGAAAGCAAGGAAAGTTACTGGTCCTTTCCGATACCCTTTCCTAGAGAATAACAGGAAAGAAGAAACACACAGAGACATATAAATGTATACACCTCAAAACCCATATTTGGCTTAAAAAGACTTCACTGTACTTGCTCATGAAAAATATCAAGACTTTTTTTTTTTTTCCCCCCCCCCCCCAGTTCATGATGCATCGCAGAATAGATCCATAATCTCTTCAGAGAGATGGGTATAGTTGTTGATGCTTAAGAACTGAAATTGTTATATCCACATCAATTTTTACGTTCACAGACAGAAAGCTACTTCACAGTAAATTAGCTAAAATAATTTCCAGTCTCAGCAAAATGGATTACATTGGCCAAGTACTGTAACGATCTGGGCAGTTTGAATCCACAAAGAGGTTCAGGTCTGCTTGCACCTGCTTTTGAAACATGCTTTGTAGGAAGAGCAGTTCATTCTTTTTCTGTGGAACTGCGCACTTTAAAGCAAAAAAGGTCAAGTATCTCTCTGTGGCACGTGTTACATGATTTAAGGGAAACTGCAATTGAGGGCAGTGCCAGGGGAAAATGCAGAGGCTGCTGGGAAGCCAATAGAGACTTCAGTATCACTTTGTGTTTTATGTAGATGTTCTTCAAGTACAAGGATGATGGCTATTAATGAAAAAAAAAAAAATCACACATGGGTAAACAAAAGTAGGAAAAGAAGTATGACTTGCAAGAGACGCCTTCATATATTGCTCACTATTTGTTTTTACCAGAAGGTTGTTAAGGAATTAAATTCATCACATACCAAATCATGGCAATAACTCTCACTAATGTTACTTCCATCTGTGTGTGCAGCCAACCATCACACTGACATTGACTTGACAAAATTCACATATATTAACATATAAAAGTCAATTGTCTGCCATATATGATTTATTCCTTTGAATCTTGTGCATCTTCTATGGAGAGATTACAATACCTCTCTGGCTTGTTATTTTCTCCCTGCAATTTATCTCGGGTAGTTTGAAGATTTTTTTGTTTGTTTGTTTCTTTTTTTAAATATATATCATGGGAACCAAAGTTACATCATACAGGTTTCAAGTTGAGGAGGTGATACAAGAAAGGACCCTCAGGTGTTTGCACACCAGTGCACGCAGCCTGGGAACAAACAGGAGGAACTGGAGCTCTGTGCCTAGTTCAGTTACTCATAGGAGTAACTGAAACATGGTGGCTTTTGAAGCTTCATACTGGCTGAAGAACTGAGTTAAGTATGGAACATGTTGGTCCAATGTTTTTCATTCATTCCACCAAACCCGGTGTTGTATTTTAGTATTTACCTAGCATAATGTAAGTTTCTGAGCTTTTTACCATGTAACAAATTTTATACTATTTGTCGGTATTTAAGTGGAGTGTCTGAAATTATTTTCAACATCTGAGCTGCAGAACGTATTAAAAAAAACCCCAAACCCACAATAGTTGGAAATCAAATGCATTTTCTAAAAAGTCTCACAGTTCACAATTAAGTGACATATTTCTGAGAATTGAAACATCTTGTTAGGGAAGAGATCACTTAAATCTCTAATTTTACTGAATTCAGAGCACTTACATTATTATATTTAACGCAGGTCTAGCAATAAATGCTACATTTCTGTAATAATTTAGGGTAATTATTTCCCTTGTCTGTAGTACCGCACTGTTTTTAATCATTATTTCTGCAGGTAGTTATCACAGTTTCTGTACGCGTACAAATATTGAAAAAATGATCTTTGTCATTCAAATTAAAAATGTATTTAATAAGGTCTATTTGTTGTTCAAGTGACAGTATCCTTTTCAGAATGAGCAGATGTTGTTTGAACTGTGTGGTCTGCCTCAGTCTATGATGTTGGTGGTAAGAAGTGAAAAGCGTTGAATAAAAAAAAATCGCAAAATTCTCAGTTTAAATGAACATGAGAAAACGGAAACACATCATTCCGGAGCTCTAATTTGTTAAAAGAAATTCAACAAAATGCTAAAGGAACTTGTGCTGTGAAAAGTAAATCTGCCTGGCATTCAGTGTAAGTTACATTTTCAGAGTGATTAATCATTTAACATGTTCTCTTTTAGAATAAACTATGGACAGGGAGCAGGTTAATGTGAATTTAAATACTGATACTGTGTTTTAGAATTTATTGAGTGATTACTGCAATTGTTTATTTTGTTGAAAAAGAAAAATATTAGAGGATTTATTTTTTTTTAATATAGTATTGTAAAATTCAGTTTCTGTTTCTCATCTATTCCTTGGTTCCAAGACCAATTTCTGTCTTCTGAAGAAGTGATTTTGCAGTAACTCCACGTGTGGCACTCTCATCACATCCCATTGAAACATCTTCATGGAAACCGTGTCCTTAGAAAACTACAAAATGAATAAACAAACAGGAAGATGTCTGCACCCTGGTCAGGTGGGGAGAGCTGTGATTTGATGTGCTTATGGGAAATTCTTCTTGGGCTCCGTTCAGTTTTAATACTAATCTGTCCTAAAACCTAAAGAGTTTTAGGCTGTTTTCAGTAATATTTGCCATCAAGTAAAATATGAGGTTGAGTGGATATTTTATTATAACTGGAAAATGATTTTAACATAACACCGCAGTTGAGTGGTTGCCACTTGATAAATTCATGTCAGAACTCTTGTAGGCCATTTTAGAGTGGAATTCATCCTTTCAGCGGCAAACTGCTGAAAGAGATATAGGGTTACTTGCATTGCCTTGCGAAACATAAGATGGGAAAAAGCTATCACGTTAACATTTTAACAAGGTAAAACCCCAAGTGCCCCCCACTAATTTATTGGGATCCATGCATGTGTTAACGCTCATGTGGGGATTCCAGTCGGGATTCAGTCTCTGCCCAGTAGGTGAGTCTCCTTTGGAAGTGGCCTGGTGACAGCATCGTCAACTGGATCGGGTGAGACTCCCTCGGGGGTTGTTTTGCTGAGCTGTATAATGCAGGTGACCAGTGGGAGAGGGAGGGAGTGCACATGGGCACAGCTCTGACACCTAACTAACTGCTCCACAATTGTAAGACAAACCTGACTTTCATCCTCATTTCAAAACTCTAACTTTAATTCAAGGGATCTTGCCACTTATTCCTGCATTAAATGCTGCTTTTAAAGTTTGAGGTCAGAAAGTGATTAAAAAAAAAAAAAAAAAAAAAGTGCAGATAGTACAAAGCCAGGAAGGGTATTGCTGCAGAGAAAACCTTAAGGCACGCTAACTTTTAGGTATAAAACATAAATTCTTTATAGATCCCCGTCTTTTTCAGAGTGTTTTCCATTGTAGAGTATTGTGTTTGTGTGCTGTCAGTGCCTGGGTTATTGATTTCTGTCAGTGGGAACTGGATTCCCAGCGAGTCTTTTTGTCCTTGTCTTTGGCACCCTTTTATAAAGTCACTCTGGATTATTTGTTTTGTTTTAAAAGCCACGAAATATCATTTTACATGTTGACTCCCTCATTTTAAATGTAATAACTTCCTTTTTTCATTCTAATGTTAACTCTAAAAAATGGTAATTTTAGGAAAAAATACGTAAACACAAGTTGAACTGATATGCCAAAGTGTTTTAAAGATGCATTTCTTCTGATGCTTTGTTCCATGATTTTGGCTCGTGAAGTTATTTCAAGGCAGAGGTAGGAAAAAAAAAAAAAAAGAATGTAGTGCTCACCTGCTGCAAAATTAAAAGTGATTTCCCTACATGCCTGACAGGTACTAGTTCACATTTAGAAGTAGTCAAAAGCCCACATTTTTTTTAAAAAAAACCTAATTTATATTCTAATTGTTTGATCAGAAGTTTGTTTTAAATAATTATTGTTTCATTGTATGTGAAAAATGCAGAAGGTTTAGATGATAATTCTCCCTCGTTTGACTTGAAATGCCTGTGTCGTGTTAGAGGATATGTTTTAAGCAGCTCTTTCCTCTTGCTTGTTGAGTGATTGTTGTAACTTACTCATGTTTGCAGATCATTGCTGGTCAGCTTTAGTGTAATAAAGAGCGGATTTCAGGGGGTCATAATCTAATAGAGTTTTTTTGTCTTTGTTTTTTGTGAGGTTTGGGGTTTGGGTTTTTTTTTTTTTTTTTGGCTTATATGTAATATAGAATAGTCCAGTCTATGGTTTCTGGAGAGAGCACCCCGTAGTCTGTGTTGCCATACATTTCAGGTATGATATCTGGCTGTATGTAAATCCACTGGTATTATACCCTCTGGCCATAATTTCCAGCCTGACTATCGGTGTAGTTCTGAGCATCGATTCGTCATCACTTAACTCTGCTTTTGTAAAGACAACAGGCACTTTGAAATCTCTCTTTTGACCTTTTGCTGGGTGACGCCCGTGATCTTTACTCAAGAGTTATGTGTGCCATGTCATCTCTTCGCATAACGTACATGGCCAGTGCGAGATGTGGCCATAGAGAGGTTGAGCTTTTCTTCCTTAAGAAGCTTTCCTCCTCCTTTTGCCCTCTGTAGTACAGAACAGCTGATGGTGGTCACCGTAAACATTAATTATAAACTGACTGGCTAATCAAAAAAGAGATAAATCAGAACAATGCTTCACCACCTAGATTTTTTTAACCAACGGACAAAACTCTAATTAACATGAGGGAAATAGAATGGGAAGACTTCAGTGTCAAGGTCTCTAACTGTTAAATTCTATACACAGTAAGTGTTAAAATGTGATAGCTGGAAGACATGCGGATAAAAAAAAAATTTCCGTAATGATGATGGGATAAACAAAAATCTGCACTGAATTAATGTTTCAATAAAATGCCTAAGTAACATATGTCTCAACCTGGCTAGAGGCCTAAAGTGGAAGTAAAAGACTTTAATTACATGATTGATGGGTACTTCAGGAGAGAGCTCAGAATCCACAATGACTGCAAGGTCATAAGTGTGTCTGGTAAAGGGGAAAGGGAACTGCAGTAAGAGTGAAATAGGAACTGACCGCCGGTGATGGAGAAGGCCATCTGCACTGGAGAGGCAGTCAGCTCTGTTCTAACGGGTGCTATTACCTTGTAAGAAAATTTAAGAGCTTTGTGCTTGGCTGTCTCACAAAAAATTATTCAAAATACCCAGCTGCTTCGTGCAACGTTCAGGGACTATAAAAAGTGTGGGGTGTTTTGCTAGTAAACCACATTGGGAAACCACAGAAAAGAGCTTGTTGTAAAAAAATTAAAAACCTCCACTGTGTTGAGTGGTGACTGTTGCTGGACTAAACTTTCCAAGGCAGTTTATAACAAATAGAAATATTTCTACAGAACCTAGATATAATATATAGAAATATATCAGAAATGCGAAGTATTTTTTATTGAATGATTCCAGCCCAAGTAGTTGCTAGTTTTTGTGTGATAGCTGATGTAGCTCGGCACTACTGTTTAGGTATTCCTGGCACATATTTTGAGGTTCTGAATCCTACACATGAAACCATGTGGGAAAATTAATACAGCCAAATCCCGGTCATGTTCTCCTTAAGTGCATAGGAACTAGAATTTCATCTGTGATCCTTTGTAAGAGTTGGGTTCAATTATTATCATAGTCATTTTTTTTTATTTTTTTTTTTTTAGCTGTGGTGCTGTAGCCTGTGCTCTCATAGACGGAGGATTTTATTTCTGTAAACTCCTTAGTTGATTGCAATTTTTTTTTAAATACTGCTTCCTATTTCCAGTACGGTATTGATAGCATAGCCTTGCGTTTTGTGCTACTTAATATTTAATATCTCAGTCTTTCTGTGGCTGTTATCTTTGTAAGCCCTTTCTAGATACTGCTGTCCCGTTCAGTTTTCTTCTGTGATAGTCTTTGTGGCACAGCTTGATATGAAAAGAAGAAAATACTATACTTTTCACAATATTTTTCTTCTGTATCTTGTGGCAGGTCATTGAATATTTGCTGTTAGGAAAAAATTAAATGTCTGAGGTGAAGTTACAGAATCTAGGTTAAATAATGATTCCTTGTCCCAGTTTAAATTGTGTCCCAGATTTGAACATTATGTTATATAGTCAAATCATATAAATTAGTGGTGAATCTGTTTCAGAGCTGATTTTTAGTTTCCCCTGAGATGATAACCTATTAAATTATTTTGATCTTCTACAGTTTCATCTATTTCTGTCTTTGTTTTTAGAATTCTCTTTTGTTTCCAATGTCTACGGGAAAAAAAAAAAAACCAACCAGGTAGAAATGTTACTTTACTTGGGGAAGATATAGTTTTTCTGAATAATTGTGAGTGATTTGAATTATTTTAATGTTCGTAGCAGTATAATACAGCTTATTAAGTAGGATTGGGAAGTTGGAAATGTCACTTTCTGGGTCACCACTTCAAAAATGCCTACATGCAAAAGTAACGTGTTTTTCACAATTGTCGTCACTGTTATTCTCAAATAAAGGCTGAGATAAAAACGGGCCAAGGATCCAGGCTGCCTTCTCACCATTCAGTGTAATGTATCTAACCGAGGTATGGGAAGCATTGTCAGTGCAGTGTTTACCCGTTCGACAATATCAATTTGCAGGACTCTCAGAAGCTTACATAAATAATGTATTGCCAAATAAAAACACCCCTGCTCTGGAAAACATGAAGTCAACTTTAGTAATTTTCTGTATGTCAACTATAATGCATTTTGTTAGAATAACCTTAACTAATATTTTTATTTTAATGAGACAGGCTTATAAAAATTTCCCAGAAAAATGTTTAAGGTCATAAAGGTACTCAGTATCACTGTGTTGTCGAACCAGTTTGTATCTCAGTTTTAATTTCCGTTTAATTTTTATTTATTCTGGTTTGTTTTTATTTTTTGTAGACCAATCGCTATGGCTCTGAGCCTTATTCTTGCTTCCATTTGCCTCATCTTTTACTTACTTACTAGCTGAAACTCTTACGAAATCCAGATCATTTCATAAGACATAACTACATCACATTTACATAAGCTTAAAGCAATAATACTCCACGTAACTGGGATGTGGACAAAGGGAGGAAGTAAGGTGATATAAGGAAGAGGTGAAAAGGAGCAGAGGAGTGATATGAGAGTATAAAGCCTTCTTGTTTATGTTTTGAACAAGCAGCAAGGGCAAGAGATCTAAAATTTTTCTGAACCTTAAAAGCTGCTGAGAGCAGAGGTGGCCTCAGAAGACTTAAGCCACCAGCTTTGGGTGCCATGTGGTTCCCCAAACAAGTAGAACGACAATACTCTCTTGGCACTCAGCCTTGGATTACAGTCACTTTACACTCCATGACCAGTATTCAGGTGACACACATCTTCCTCTTTTCTAGAGAGCTCTGTAACTAGATGTTTAGTGTAAGCGTAGAGTCTCGGGCTTTTTCGTAGAGATATATTTCAGTGTATTTGATATACTAGTGATAGTAGTAGAAGAGTTCTATTGTAATCGGTGGCCTGATGTCATAATGAAATTAATTGCAATTGCATTTATACATTTGTGCATTTTGAGCAACAAATAGTCCTTTAAAATAATCTTTGTTTGCAGAAAAGGTGCAACCGTTCAATGCAGTGTCTTGGAAAGAACTGCAACTAACTATAATAGAAAATTAGTTTGAGTGCAGTGAAAATAAAATAAAAAAAGGCTTTTCCAGTCCAACACCATTACGTTGATCTTTATAATTATGTATTTGCTGTAGTAACTAAAATTTGTATCTTCCTGTAGCCGACTATCTTGTTATTAGCAAAAATACTTCATTTAAAGATGAAATTTCACCCCAAATATAACTGACATGCAAACCTTATATCAATATGAAACACAAAAAACATCAGTATGTTTTCTGAGGGGTGGGATACGACTTGTAAAATAGGTTTTCTGTCATCTCTGTTCTCACTGAAGGTACTAGTTCAGGTTCCTGTTACTGCGGTCTTGTATGAGTTAACCTGCACTGAAAGCACTAAGAATCATTCCGCTGTACAGTCATTAAGTAAAAGACAAGATGGTGGAATCCAAGGAAGGCATTGAGGTGACAGTGACCTACTTTGCTAAATCAGCGGAATGGACACAGAAAAACTGCTTTAAGATTCAACATTGCGGGAGCTAACCTTGAAAGTGCTGGAAAGAAAAGATCCTGTGTGACTCTTAATCTCCTGTTTGTGACATTAGTAGGGTAGAAGTTAAAAAAAGCTATGAATCACTGTTACAACAAGCTTACACATCATTTAAGCATGAAATATTTAAAAAGTGTCTTCAGCAATCTGCACGTGCAAAACAATGACCCTGTGGACTGTGAAACTGATTTAATAAACAGCAACCACTTGAACAAATTTGAAGACTCACTGCAAAATGGCTGGAACATATGTGAGTACAAAGACAATACGGGGTCAAAATGTGTTGTGGTGGGGCTTCTGGGTTTATTTTAATTATTTTTTTCCATTGGTCTCAGGGAGGACTTATTTCAGATTTGTTCAATGAAAACTGATGCCTTCATTACAGCATCATTTTGCCTTTTATCGATTCTCATTATCTAAAGAATATTCTAAATTGTCAAGACATGATTTTGTATGTATCTGTTTATTCAGAACAATGTTGTGCCTAAACTAAGCTACAGGTTTTTAGCTGATGCAGTTTCATTGATACCAAGGAAATGTGGTCAGTTAACACAAAGCGGAGCTTTCGTCTGGTGTCTGAAATCTGCTTCTAAATTATTACAAATGTGGATTTTTTTTTTTTTAATGTTTTCACATAATTCAATTGCTATTTTTATGTTGGTGGAAGGTATGGTGGAGGAAAGGAAATCAGAGGAAAGGAGAAAATACTGCTTTTGGCTTAATAAATAACTCGCTGCACATCCTTCCTTTATTCTCTTTGCGGTTAATATCAATTAAATTCTAAATACCAAAAAAAAAAAAAAAAAAAATTTCCAAAATGAAAAATTAAAACTAGTGGCAGAATTGGGCTTTCTACGGTGAAGCTGCATGATTGTTTGTACCTTCAAGATGCATTTTCTTCAGAGAGTTTATTAGACCAATGGAGGAAGAAATGAATTGCAGTCACCTCGTTGTGTTTCCTCCCGGTCAGATAACTCTATCCTGAGGAATGAGCTGTCACACTGAAGAGACATTTGAATTTTTGAAGCCCTGATAGACACAGATGTGAGAAATTAATGGTACCTGGTATACCTGAATGATCCTGTCTGGTGCTGCAGCTGATCGTACTGTACTGCTTAGCAATAAATAATATTAATAACCAACTTTTACAGATTGCATACATGCCACTTGTAGGGAGGGTGGCTGAAATGCAGGCGTTGGATCTTACAGCTCATAACTGACTGCTGTTATCTGTCTGATTGGGTTGTTGTGATTCTCCGTATATACTACGATGTGAGTAGGATGGGAGTTGACGGAATGTTGCAGAAAGTCATCTTAATTTTTTTAATTTTTTTTTTTAGTTCACGAATGGGTGAATTTCTCTCCTTTTAACACATCTAAAAAGAAGTGATACCGTTATTTGTACGGAATACTTCTGGAGTTTTGTCTAGCACAGCAAAGTCTTCACAGGTGACAGTAGTAATAGCCTGTGGTCGAATGAGTAGTCGTTATGAGTAGGAATTAAGCTGTTATTTGCAGTAAAATTATCCAAAGCAAAATTGCAATACCAAAGCTGTTGCTTGGAGTTATTTGCCGTTCCACTGATTCAGTTTCATTACACTCTTCCAGTGATGCTGAACTTAAATTTTCTTTAGTCACGTGTTTTCACTAATAGCAATCCTTGCTGCTCATGTTTAGATTGTGTTGTGCTGGGGACATGATCCTCAGCTCTTTGTGAGTTTCTTTCTTCCATTTTTCCACAAACATCTTTTTCATTCTTCTAAGCTGTCCTGTGTATATTTTGGAAAAGTACTACATCCTACTATAGCAGTTTCATTTGAGTCTTGTTTTTAGCACTCTACACTCTGTGTAAAGCCCGTGGAACACTGGACAGCGTTAGCATTTGGTGCTCTTCAGTTGCCAACTGTTACATCAGTTGTAGTCTTCTCTCTGCTTTCTTGTCTGAATCTGTCTTTATTTCATTTCATTTCTGTGTTCCTTTTTATTATGTATTTTGATTTAAAACTCTTTGCAACAAAATTACCATTTTATCAGAAAGCTTTACAATGCTGTTTGCAATACAGTCGTTGAAGAGGTTCTTATGAATCAGATTCTTCATTTTCATTTTACGTTTTAAGCAGACAATAGCAAGCAGAAATCGATCTCAAAGTCAAGACTGGACTCATGATATATCTGATTCTTACTGGGTACCTGCGAAGTACATCTGTGGTGCATCACAACTAGCCTATGGCCATCTTCCTGGATGCCAAAAAGAAGAGAATGTGCAAATAAATTAGTAGTTATGCCATTTCTTGGTGGAAGTGAATGTTGGGGCCAATTTTGGAGACTATTTCTCGGAAGGCAAAAGGTAACAGAGTTTCCTTTGAAACACTTTTCCAGGGATGTATTGAATATAGGGGACATTCCAGCGATTATTTCAGATGTTCTCAGGCCAAAAGTGCTAGCTGCTGCATCTGGCCCGCATTAGGGCTGTAAAGGAGTCTGTGATATTTCTGCCAGCATTGGAACTCTTTACATTAGGCTATATGTGTTTGCTGCTTTGTTATTCTCTTCACAAATGCAAGCTGATGAGGAGAACTGTTTTTCTGAAGAGGAAACCAGGTATGATCTTACTTGGACTGTAGACGAGTCAATATCCTTGAGAGGCTATCAGTGCTCCTGACCTTGCGGTGTGTTTGAAAATAATACTCAGAGCACAGGACTAGCAAATGAATTGTGCTGGAAATTCAAGAAGAGATCATGGGAAAAGAAGCTTAGCGTGTACAGTCCGTTGAAAGCTTAGTTTTTCTCATTTAAATGTTTATGTTGGTGGGATGAGTACAATTGTTGTGAGCCCTGTAGTGATTCAGTAATATTTTAGACCATTGAGTGGAACAATCAAATATTGAACTGTGTTAGGTCATAAATAAAACTATGTTAGGTGTGGATTTACTTCTACCCACAGACCGTTTATTTAAAAGGATTGCAAGCACTATTTAGGATGAGTTGTGTATTGCGCTACCAAAAGAGGGGAGGGAAGGAGGGTTATAGTCCCAGAGGTGCACAGCAAAAAACCAGGAGTCACGAGCTGCAACCCAGGGAATCCCAACTGGGCTGGTGAACTCAGGAACAGCTTGGAGACACTGGGGACTCTCCTTTCGGTTCAGCAGAAGTTCAGTGAATAAAATGTGGAGCAACCTGCTTCATCTTGGAAGTTAACCCTATTTTGAGAAGGAAGGTGAACTAGAGACCTCAAAAGACCTTCCCTCCCACCTCACTTACTCTGTGATTCAAATGTTAGTTCCCTGGAGCAGTTGCTTAATTGAAAGGGCCGTAGAATTCCAGTATGGCTAATTGCACAGACCTGATCACATCTGACAAGGAATGCTGTCCTTCTAGTTAATACAGACCCAAAGGGCTGTTCTTTTTCTAAGGTGTCTTGTTTACCAGATTATCTATTCCTTCTCAGGTGTTCCAGTGTATTTAAGGAAAATCAAATATCTTCAGTCAATTTTAATTCCATAATGTATTTAGAATAAATACTATAAAATCCAGGTTCTTTGATAACAATATTTGTTGTTTGCTTGACCATTTAAAAAAAAAAAAAAATTTAAAGGTAGCTTTAGAAAACATTTTTTTCATAGTATTATTTAAAGAATGACCTTCAGTACTAACAGCATTTTGTTGTAGTGCACTTTTTCATCCCAGAATCACAGACTGGCTTGGGTTGGAAGGACCTTAAAGATCATCCAGCCCCAACCCCCTGCCATGGGCAGGGCCACCTTCCACCAGCCCAGGTTGCCCAAAGCCCCGTCCAACCTGGCCTGGAACCCTTCCAGGGAGGGGGCAGCCACAGCTGCTCTGGGCAGCCTGTGCCAGGGCCTCACCCCCTCACAGGGGAGAATTTCTGCCTTAGATCTCATCTAAATCTCCCCTCTTTCAGTTTAAAACTGCTACTCCTCATCCTACCCCTACACCTCCTGATCAAGAGTCCCTCCCCCCGTTCCTGCAGCCCCTTTCAGCCCTGGGGGGCCGCTCTAAGGTCCCCCCAGAGCCTTCTCTCCTCCAGCTGATCCCCCCAACTCTCCCAGCCTGTTCTCACAGAGAGGTTGCTCCTTCTCCTGATCATCTTCATGGCCTCCTCTGGACCAGCTCAAGCAGGTCCATCTTGGGTTTTTTTTGTACACTGTTTAAATAATGAATTGTAAATCAACATAGTTAAATGGGATATGGCTGCACAGATTTCTGTATAAACTGGGAAATTTGCCATATGTTATATAAGGGCAACTTTCGCCAATTGTAGATATTTTTCTGTTTCAGAAAACCTTTCCAGACATATTCCAAATCTTTATTTCCCAGAGCATTAAGCTATACAAGCAAATAGTCCTTGTCCTGTAGAGTGGTTGAAGAGTAGAAAAGTGTTTTATGAGTTAATTTTTTTTCTAAGTCACAGCTTTTAAAATGTTTAGGGGAATAAAATATCAGAGAAGTTCTGGGCAGAACACTGTATCTTTCAATATACATAGAAAACAGTAAAAAAAGAATGCTGTGTTTTCTTTTTGTTGTGTTTATAGCACAATAGTTTTTATGGAATTTGGCCAGCATTAATACTAAATAGAACTTCAGATACTTGGTAAGTTTGAAAAGTGGTTGAATTTTTTTTTTTTTTTCCTTCAGAAGTATCAGAACATGTTTTTTATTTAGATTTGGCTAAAATTATCTGTCATATGCAGATGATTATGCAATATCTGCCAACATCCTACCCTAAGACACTCATAGCAGATGGTCGAATGTGTTTCATGTGGCATTTGTTTAAATGCAACTATATCTAATTTTTCCTGTGATTATTAACACCATTTTACTTCTAAGGACTTGATCTGCATTGAATTAACTAATTCTAGACTAGTTCTGCCAAAATAGTATTGAACAGTATAGTATTTGTTTTGAAAAGACAGTATTTCAACCTTTATTTTTGCAGGACAAATATTTTGCTTTAGCAGTTTAAGATTTATGTATCAGCACATTGAAAACTCACAGTAAGAATAACAAATACTTTAGCCAGTATACTGCTGTATAAAGAAAACAGGGTTTGTTATTTAATTTGTGTGTGTCTCTTTGAGTGTTAATTCTGAAGCAAAATGAGAATATGGCACTGAACTAAACTTACTAAACTGAGTACTGAATCAGCAGGTACATATGACAGATGTAAACAAAGTCAGTTAAAGATGCATGGGCTGGAACAAACCCAAAAATGGGAATATAGGCAGGCTTACCTTCACATCAGTGATGGAAGACACTAATAAAACGAGATCTCTACTGGCGTCTGAGTGATTTCACCGTTTTATAATACAAATATTATGACGCATTACTTGTTAATTAAGTTGCACAAGATCTCTATACAAGTACGTGTAGTGTATATACAAATTTACACACACGTGTCTACGTGTGTAGCTAAATGTTTTAGTAATTGCTTTGCTGGACCTATAAATCCTCTTGAGTTCCAGTTCCTGGACATCATTTTTCTCACATGTATTACTCTTACGCATTTTTACGTAAAGCTATATTTTAAATAATCTAGTCACAAAACCCCAGACACCAAAAGGTGTTAAGCTTCTGTTTATCAGCAAATATCTTCTTGATTTCTTCAACATCTCAGCTTCTATTTCTCTTCCTCCTAAACTAAACTATCATCTCTCACTCTTGAGTGAACCTCTTCCGCTTCTATTGTCTAAACCAGCTGCTCTTGCCTCCTCCCTGCTTTTGTGCCCAAGTAGTGATCCACCTTCTCAGCCTTCCCAGCTGGCTTGTTCTATTTTTGCCCAATTGCCTTATGCAAGACCAATCCCATTTTTCTTGTGTTTTGGCAATGGGGTTTTACATGTTCAGTGGAGTATTACGTTATTCTCCCTAGTCCCTTGCTCTTTAAATTTTTTTCAATATAATTTCATTGGTATGCATCATTAGAATAGTTTTGCATTCAAGCTGCTTTTTCTGCTGAGCCCTTTTGTAGACATATTGGTAAAACATCAGAAAATTAGATGTTGTACACTGCATTCAAACCTAATTTGTAACATCGGTTAACGTGACATGTAGATGAAACTCAGTATCATGGATAGTAAAGTCAGTCATAGGGTGCTTAACGGGCGTAGCACTTTTGGGTTTAAGGTTTATTTCTGAGAATCATTCTGCACTTTTGCCTTGGCTATCCTAGTTTGCTGTTTCTTATCTTTTGTTGGGCATAAAAAGTAATAATCTGGTACTGTTATTAGCTCCAGGATAAAGCACTGTTAACACTCACTTTTATTTTAAATCCAAATACTGTACTGATTTTGCAATAGGAAGGCATGCAGGTCAGAAATGCAGTAAACAATGAACGATCAACAACAAAGCATTGCTTCAAGATATGACAGAGAACTACAGAGATCCAGTCAAGAATGGTAGAAGGAAGGAAATTAAAGACGACAGTAAAAACAGAAAGCAAGAACAAACATAAGTAAAATGATATTGACAGGACGTTCAGATCCTTGGAGGATTTTTACTGCATTCTCGTTTGCTGTGGGGCTTCATCCTATGTATTTCAGTACCAGGGGTTGTTTTTTTTTGAGAGCAAGAAATGGAATGCTTGGCTTGTATGTTAGGTTGCTTCCAACGAAAGTTATGTACGTCAGGATGTTTACTTGCACCTCTCATTAATGCCCGTAAGAAGACAGCAGTTCCAGTTTAACATCCATGCTCTGTACAGAACCCCTTAACCACTAACGCTAAACTAATAGTCTAGTCCCAAGTCTCATGTATCAGCAAAGGGAGAAAAGTGTTTGAATTGTCACAGAGACATGAAGTGCAAACCAACCTGCCCGTGTACCACCGGGCCCTCCAGTGCGAAATTAAACAACGAACTGTGCATCAGAATCTATTGTTGAGAAGTACTAAGATTATAGTAATACATAATCTGAGTGACAGAAGAGTAACATTTGCAGTGCTCTTCTGGTCAAAAGGACTTCTGAGAGATATTTTAGCTCTACAGTGTTTTCTTGGATAATTGTAACTAAGACGCTTTGAAAAAAAGCTGTGGGAACGTCTCTGATGGATGGGTAAGCACAATATTTTGATGCCTAGATCGAAATGTGGGTATTTGATTATCTTTGTTACCTTAAGAAGCAAAAGTGATACTGCCGTGAGCTTCTAGTTATAGACGGTATCGTCTCTTTCTTGTTTCATGCGAGACTCAGACTCTTCAAGTTGTCCAAGGGTCCAGGCTCTTGAGGCACATCTGAAGATAAAGTTTGCATGGGTTTCCTAAATTCTGAGGCAATTCTATGCAGGATTTAAGAGGTTTTTCTAGTAATAGGTTGCACTGCAGTTAGATTTAAGTAAGACAAGTCCCCCACACCCCCATAACAGGCATACAGTAGCTCTTAGCAAGAGGTGTTCATGGACTAGAACAGCACACGTTTGCATTAGTACCGCAAAGGTCATATATTAAAGTAAGTGTATTCACTCTCTGCGAAATACTTCATGTTTTATCCCAATGGTAGGTTGTACTGGTGGTAATTCTTGTGTGCAAACCTACCCCTTCATTCACACTGAACATGCAGAAACATCCCCTGAGCAGTGAAGCTCAGCGGGCTATTTTACAGCACACGTCTCTCAAAGTCTTCCCTGAGCATATTGTGCAATAAAATATATCAGAAATTTTTTTTTTTTTTTTCTTGATGTCTCCAGTCAGCTTGCTTTTGTAATATTACATCCTGTCTCGGAGACACACGTTTTGTGGCAGTAAAACACTTTTTATGAAATGTATTTATTTTGGGCTAAGAGATAAGTTTTTTCTTTCCATTCAGGCAGTGGCTTGGTTCCTGTGTACTTGCCATCTGGCTTTTCAGCTTAGAATTTTGGTTTTCAAAATATGTTGCGGTATGTAATTTGTGCAGTGTGTTGCACGTTTATGTAAACCCCTTTCTTTGAAGGGGTTTGGGCTTCCCAATATTGTCTGTCATTTTCAGGTTGATTTTTCATGACCGTAACATTTTGCACTTAACAAAAATAAAAAGATTAGATAGGATGGCATATCAGTGAGTATTGATAGTTCTGTAATTCAGTGTATTAGGATTGATAAAGTAATAATTTGCATCCACCTGAGAATGAGGTAGGATGTTGTGTGGGCAGTAGTAATCTGAGGAATGGGTGCAAACTGCGTCTCTCTTGGCAAGTGGTGGATGTCAGTTTGGGAATGTTGGTTCCCAGTGACTCACAGTTGCTCTTATTTTTTAATAAATCTGCATATTAAGTTTCTGCTTTTAGATTGCAGGTGTCTGAAGAGACTGTCTGTGCTGTGCTATAAATGCTGGCCATACTTCAAAATACTAATGTAAAGTGGTAATATTGATGGAGTCTTTCATCAGCTGATTTTTTTTTTTTTTTTTTAAGATTTAAAAACTGATTTATAATTACAGCTTTGAACCATTGTATCTCCAGGATTAGGAGTATAAACTGATTGGATGCAGTGACTGGGATGGGGGTAAAGGAAGGGTAACCTAAGCTCGGCAGGATGAACAAACAAGCACTAAGGATGCCTTTTTTTCGTTAAATGTCCTTTCTGGTGGTCATGGCTGACTGTAACAAAGGACTTGCAAGCCCTTCCGATTACACCAGGCATTGAACAGGGATATTCTGGCACTTCTGAACACGAGAGGTTCACCACTGCACTTCTGAACCATGTTGTTCCTGGCCTATAGAAATGATTTTACATCTCATCGGGGCTATCCTGAAGCATTCAGAGTCAAAAGTTAAAAAAAAAATGAGTAAGACATCAGAGACGCTTGAAGAAAAGGCTAACTGTAATGTTTGAATCTTTTCCTGGGTAGCAGACACGTTCATTAATGTCAGGTAACCGGTACTGTGATCAGTTATTCCAAGAGAAAATAATGAGCTGTTTTTCAGTGATGAGCTCAAATGTATCTCCTGACCATTGCTCTTCTTCCACCTTTCCTGTACACAGATTTTTCCCTTTTTGCTAGCCCATACGATCTTTTTATTTGAAAGAACTATGACAAATGAAGGTGTTAGACTTTTCTGCTAAAAGATAATCACAGCGTGTAGTGTGTAACTTGAAGCTCTGCATTATTTTAAGGAATTGGTACCATTTGGTGTGGGGACACTCTTTTTGGCATATTGTGTATCAATCAAAACTGGCAGAAGCCACTTTTACCTCTAGGCACTTCTCTGTCAGTTTGGATTTTTTTGTTTGTTTTGTTTTGTTTTGTTTTGTTTTTTCCCCTTTTTTTTCTTTTTTTTTTTTTTTTTTTTTTATGGTTGGGTGTTTTTTTGTTTGTTTGTTGGGTGTTTTTTTTTTAATTATTTTTATTTTATTTTTTTATTTTTCTTTTTTAAGCCTAAAACATTCATAGTAATGTTTTGCAGACTCCTTGAATCTGGGGAAAACCTGAGCTCTATTTTAATTTCTTCAAAAACTCACACAAGTTTCATACTGCTGAATATTTGTATAACTGTGTGTGTTTGCAGCTTTTCAATATCTGTGCATTCGGAAACACTTTGGGAGCTCTGCTCAAAGTAGATAGTAGGGAGCCAGCCATTCTCTCGGGAGTGGATCTGCACAGTGTTACTCTTCTGTCCCTCCAGATCAGAGGGAAAATACTGTGCTGCACCCTGCTTCTCTACCTTGTCCTTCTTGTGCACTTACGGATCGGGTGCAGTTCAGAGTCTTGCTTAAGTGATACACTCTCTGTGATGATGCTGTTACTCCGTGTTGTAACGGTTGCTGATCTGACTTCTCGTCCTGCTGGGTGTTCTGACTGTGCTTCAAGGCTTATTACTGACTGAAGCAAACCTTCCTCACCCCATGGAAGGCTTTATTTTTAACTTTCTTTTTTTTTTTTTTTTTTTGGCTTTCTAGCTTCAGTTCCATTAGAACATGGTGTTGTGGATACCTTTTATACTCATGTCCGTGTTTCAACACTAAAAACCCTGTGTGCCAAAACCAGAATCTGTACTCGCACAAAAACCCACCCAGATTCTCTGATGTTGTTACGAAGAACTCAGACACATGTTTTCCTTCTGGGAGCAAGGGGAGAAGTAAGAAAGGAATGGGAGTTGCTGTTAGAAGTAAGAATCTTATTTTCCTCCAGCGTAAAACTGATCTTTTTGTCTGTACTGCCACTGCCACCTAGCTTCTGGGCCTTTTTTAGCTGGCTGCACTTGGTTTCTCTGGGCCCTTTTCTGTCTACCTGCACAGTTTTTCCTAGTCTGTCAGGAAACAGAGTTAAATGGTTAACTCCTTAAAGAAGCAGGGACTACACTGTAATTCTTTTTTTTCCCCCCTTGCATTCTGCTTCTATTGCACCTTTCATTCCATTGCTTCATCCTTAAGTGGTGTTTTATGTCGGATGAGGGACAGTCATTTTTCTGAAAAATGAAGGCTCCCCTTAGTCATCAAAAAGTCCTAGTCTCATTACTCTGTGGAAGGAAAGACTAACAAAAGCTTGGAGGAGAAAGAGCTGTTCAATGACAAAGGCAAAACGTAACTTCCAGCGTATTTGTCTTGGAGTAAAAGTAATGTATGCCCTCTATTGAACAAGTAACCTATTGATTACAGTGTAACCAATGTACTCTCAAATCTCTACCATGGCTTTTTCATTTAATGGATATAAATGTCTACAGCTTTTATCATGTTGGTTTTGAGAAATATTAAGGGTTACAGCCAGTGTAACAAAGAACTGCTTAACAGTTTTCGTATCTTCTGACTTCAAGAGCCACTTTGTCAACTTTACAGTTGTCTAAGGGTACTGATTAATTTGCATTTATGTTATGTAATCTCAAGATAAAATGATTCATGTTTCATCTCTTTAAAAAAAACCCCAAACTTTTGCAGTGGCTTTCTTCTACCGTCTGAAGAGGGATTACATAAAGAAATGTGCAACTGAGTGCATTTATCAACTAGAAAAAAGCTTCTCTCTTATCTGAGTAGCTTTGCTAAGTGTTTCTGTTTCCTTTCTCCACTATTTTTTATATAAATTCCTGAACATCAGGAATATCTGTTCTGACACATTGCTAGGGCGAGTTCTTGAGAGATTAGCACCGTTACCCTTGCACATTAGTGAAAGGGCTGGGGATGCTGAATCTTTAACAAGGCAGCTATTCCCCAAGTGTTCAATCATTCTTATTAAATAAGCACAAAAAGAAATTGCTCAAAACAGTCAGAGCAGGTATCTCATCTAGTCTCTGCATTGTTCGGTTTGATTTCTCTTTTCTGTTGTTTATCTCATTTCCTGGTTTGTTTTTTGTTTTTTTTTTTTTTTTTGTCAGTTCCTACAGAATCATACTTACTAACACATATTTCCTACATATACATGTAGACATAAATACAAGTATTTATATATATATATATGTGAGAATGAATCATATATATATATATATATATATATAAAATAAAAGAAGGCTGTTGCAGTACATTTCAGGTCCTTACATTATCAAAAAGAAGTGAAAAAGTTTAAACCTCCTTGCAGGTGATCACCTGTAGTTACAAATAAAAAGGATTTAAGTACTGAGGCTTTTATATTGACATTGAATAGATAACCTTTCATCTCAAATGTTCATTTTACGCTCAGAACAGAACTGTGTCACGGTTTGCATTGCTTCTGCTGTAGATACAGGTGATTAAGAACATTCAGGTAATCTTTTTTAAATAAAACCCTCTGTTTTCATCCTAAATCGTGCTTTATTCTGGTCTAATATTTTTTTTTTTTTTTTTTGTTCCCTGAAGTTTCGGCAGCCTCCCTGTGTCCTCTCCTCTATTTGCTGCCTACTTACCTTCCCCAAGAAAACTTGTCTTTGCCAGATCATACTAGTGTGTCTGTTGAGGGTCACGGGCAGTTTTGTTTTCTATCTTCTGGACAGTGATCAAAACCTTGCAAGAAGTCAGTTTTAGTTCATCTATGTGTTTTCCTTGCTTTCACAATTCATTTCTCTTTGTTTCAATTACCAGCAGCTCCAAAATTTGGGTTCATTTTATGATTATGCATAAAATCTGTGTTTTGCTGTTATGTTCCAGGACCATTCTCCATCCACATTTAAAGTCCTCTAGAAGTTCAGAAGTCAGTGAGAGTTTATCCTTGTTCTATCTACTAGCTTATCCTCCGAGAGGCTGAAAGTTCCTGAATCCCTCTTCATTAAAGTGATGCTTGTGGCTGCCTGAAGAGTTCTGCCAATCTCGAAACAGACTGCTAGTCAACAATTTCCTCCCCTCTTTCAATTAGTGCCTCCACGTAACCACAGAATGAGGGGATTCTTCAAGTTCGGTGTTTCTGTGTTTCCTCATTATCTCTGCCTAGGTTGTAAAGTTCTGCTTTTTTTCATCTTGTTTAGTTATCTGGATATTTTAACGTCATTCTCACCACCACCAAAAAATAAGTCCGATTTTGACAGAGTTCAATTAGTGTATTTTTGTCTGCTTTCTGAACTCAAACGGAGATTTAATTGGCTTGACATGGTGCCAAAATTAATGTCATCTTTCTGCAACTTGTTTTTCTTTATAAAATAAGAAGTTGGAACTTCCAGCAATTTGATTTTCTAATGTTGAAAACTAATCAGCTCAGTTATGTGTTTGAATGTATGTGGAAAGAAGAGTTGAATTATTAGATGTTTTCTCTGCAACTGTAAAGCCAGAGGCCAAATATAAAATATAAATAAATATATAAAATATATTTATATATAAATATATAAAACCGGTTAATTTATTAACTCATGGCTAGTATATTGGAATTTGAGATGTGTTCATTAATTTGGACGTTCTAGTAGGTTAGATTCATGGTAGAGCCAGGCATGTGTACATGAAACACCTTACATGACAGAAAAAGCAAATTGGGGGTTGGTATGTATATACACAGAAGGCTAAGGGCATGGGAAGGCTAGTGCCCTTGACCTTGGGGCCTTGATTTAGGGCGAATGTGCCTTATATTCAGTAACACACTATGTACTCAACCCATCTATAAAAATTCATATGTTGTTCACATCAATGACACCGTCCATGGTCGTTACAGGGCACCTAGGGCTTTCTTAGATGGTGCACTGGGGGTTTGGTGAGTGACAGTGCTTTGTTTCATTGTGTTGCTCTTATCCTCTTTCTCGCTGAATGAAATCCAGAAGGCTCGGGAGTCAGTCTGGTGAAGAAACATGCCTGAGCAGCAACATTTGTCTCCTTGACATTTAAAAAAAAAAAAAAAAAAAAAAAAGGAGTTGTGAGAGCAGCTCTAGGTTCAGTTCTTACTTTTATCCTGCACTTAAACTTCTGATTAAGGTCATGCAGGACACCTTGTCATCTTTGCACCACTTAGTTCGACTTCTATCTGATGCTGAAAAATTTGCTAAGCTGTCTTTTAAGAATAATGTTCTGAACAAAATAGATCTAAATGGATATATTGGATAACATAAATTCACCCGCGGTCCTGCGAAAAAGAACTGTAAATCTTCCTGTGACCCTGTTCACTAAGGAGGTTTGTTTATAGCGTTAGATTAAAACAGGAACGGCAGAGAAAGCTATATAGATATTCAATAGTAATTTAAGAGGGAGAATTGCATGGCTTGTGGGATTACAGAATATGGAATTTTGTACTTCCAGGTCATTACGCTGAATTCAAATACACTCCCGGTACTAATAAAAATTTGTTACCAGCTGACAGCTCTTCAGTTGCATGAATGAAATGAGTTGAGGTTTTCTATCCAGCTGGTAATGGGCAGATGCCTGCTACACAAGAGCAGTGTCACAGCTGACACTATTAGACACTTTATTGACAGCCTCAATGGGGTGGTCAGCGGTTAAACACGTAATAGCAGTATCACCTTTTTGACCTTAGATTAGATTCTTCTAAGGTGTTCAGCATTAGACTTTGTACGGAGAAAAGTTTAGCAGATAATATATTTTCCTCCTTTATTAAGTACTGTTGAACATTGCTTCAGTGAATGGTAAGTAAAAATTAAGGGCAATTTCCACATTCTTGCTCAGTGGCATAAATACCTTATTAGAGACGATGTGTTGTTCCTCATTTTGCACGGCACCAAACAGCCTTTCAACAAGGGAAGCATCTGTAAGAAAGTGCATTTATTATGTGTTTTGACAGAGGCTAGCGTTAATTCTTCTCACATTTTTCTCTGGGGCTTACCACTGTTGACATCACTGAGTAAGAAAGCTAATTTATTCTGGATGTGTAGGTGTTACAGAACATAACTGCTTTTGAAGAGAAGATGTATTGCATTGAAGATGTTTGATTTAAAGACAGTTGTCCTTTGGTGTTTCCAGAAGTAAATTCTGTGAGTAGTCCCTGTGACTGCTGTGTGACTCATTAAGTGGGAAGTTCTACAGGAGCTCCCACCAAGTAGCTTTTCACTCATGAAACTAAATCATCTCTTTTGTGCTTTCTCAGAGGTTTGTTTTGCTCACAGTGTGAAGGAGTTTTAGGTGAAGAAGCTCTTTCTATCACTCTAATAAACGCAATAAGAAAATCAGTTGCCTCATGATTCCCGAGATACGGAAGCTACAATTAAAATTGTGATAAATTTGTCTCCAAATAACTGGTAATACTGAGATAACACAACTATCATAGAAAAGAAAGAGGCAGATTTACAACAGAACATAATGACAGCTGTATGTGTACACGCACACCCGGTGCCGTAGTTGAAGGAGGTGGAAGAGGAGCAGTTCACGGTGGTGGCAGGAGGACTCCGGACATCCCGCACGTTCTGTCCTGCAGCTGGCGAGGGAACTCTTGACTTTGTTGAAGGTGGACACCAGCCATTTTCCTGTGGTTCACCACCAGGCAAGGAGAGCGTAGATGTGAATTTCAAGCCCAGCAGTTTGTTCTTGGTGATCGGAAATAATTCAGATGAGTGTTTATAAAATAGGGTGACTGATTATATGGGATATAATTCCTCCCATTGGCTGGAGGCATTGTCAGTACAGGATATTTGAAGATGTAAAGATGGCTATATAAAAAAAAGCCTGAAATTATTTAGGAACTTAAAAGAGAAACAAGATTTTAATTTTTTTCTTTTTTTTTCCTATCATGATCTTGACCTTCCTCTTAAATTGAATCGTATTATACTTTTTTTCTGTCTCAGATCTTAAATATGCCACTCTGTACTTCTACCGCTCTTCTAGTATAACCTACTTTATAGGAAAAATTTTTAACAAATGTAGTAATTTGTAAATAGTTATGACAATCAATTTACAAACCCAACATAGGATATTAATTGCCCTGAAGGCAATAAGGTTAGCCACGAATTCCAACACTATGTGTTTTTGTTATATTTATTTGGAGTTTTTGGTATTGTTATGAGAAATTTTAAATATAAATGTTTAGATTTTTAGCATTGGAACTAATGGGAGCTAATAAAATAAGACTTGGCATGGAGTAGCAATCTTAATGCAGATGAACACGGCAAACGTGCACTCCTTCCACTTGGGGACAGTGGACACAGATGGCGGAACTGATTTTACCATGTGCTGTATGTCTTATTAATTGCCATGGCAATTAATATAAACTCCAAAACCTGCTTCTTTGTTCCATTGTTAAGGACAGCTTGTCTTGTGCGTGTTAAAGTATCAGACTTCTGTGTTAACGGGGACTGTGGCTTCTTTTGCTTTCCGTCTTCCTCCTGCTCTTTCCCTCTTTTCCCCCTTCCCCTCTTTCTTTCTTTCCCCCCCCCCTCTTTCTTTTACCTCCTCTCCCTTTCTTTCTCAGTTTTTCTCCCTCTCCGCACCCCCATATTGATATTATCATTGATGGTTTTAAACTGTGATGAAGAGCAAGTATATGTGAACCAAGAAGTTAGTTAAACTTACTCGAAAGAAATCCATTCTGCTTGTGGAGCGGTCTTCTACCCAGCAAAAGTAAGATTTTAAATCTGGACTTGTGCATGTGCCTTCTTATTTTGGAAAAGAAGATCAAATCTTTTCCATTTCAGGGGTGGTTTAGCATCCAGGCAGAGAATAATTGAAGTGACGTTCTAGAAACACTTCTAGAAACAAGTCAAGTGTATGTGCAGATTCCGTAACCACTTTTGTGTCAGTGATAGGGATGATTATATGTTTGAGTCTACTGGATCAGGTTTGTAAAGGTTTGGATGGACCAGAGGTCGTATTCTGGTTCCTCTGGGTGAGCTCCTGCAAAAACAGTAAAATCATTGTGTGGAAAAGAAGATGGACGTAACTAATTGAAATCCCAAACTGATAAACTCTAGAGGGATTCTAGCCCTGATGCTACCTGGTGTGAACCAGCTACAGAAAGCCTTGAAATTAAGAATGAAGCATTGCATAATACAGTCTGGTAAAAGTGAGGGTATTAAACCAAGAAATGACATGAAACAAAAACACACTGATGGGAACAGAGAGTGTGTTATTCACTGTTTTTTCTAGACCTGACAGAATTATAAGAAGCCCATGGGTAGTATTAGGTAAACACTGGAGATCATGTAGATTGATTTATATGTTTTCTCTGTCCTGGACTCGTCCTAAATAGCTGGTCCTCTATTCTGGGAAAGTTGATTGAGTTATTATTACCAGTCAACAGTGTTGTCTCTTCCACAGTCGAGAATGGCAAATGCTGAACTAGCGTCAGGTTTGCTGCAGTAGTCCAAGTAAATTGTAATCCAAATCCTCTGTCTGGTGGGAGAGAGATTAAGAAAGGTTATGGCTGAAGGCTTGAAATTTGAGTGGACTGCCTCTCGGGGCTACTAAGGAGTCAGAAAAGCCCTGGAGCTGTGACAATTAAATTCATGTTTTTGTAAAAGATTTCATGTCCTTAAACCTTTTGCAAGCCACGTATAGGATGAAAAACCCACTGGGAGTAAGGAAGGCTGTTATAGCCCCCAGCATCAGTTGCGAGTTAGGAATATGTATAGTAGGTATCACCTTCTAACCTGCACGTTTCACCGTGTAAATGTCTGATGTTTCGACTTTCTACGTTTCAGTGGTAAAAGTTATGTTTTTAACAATTACAAGCATATCTATTAACTCTAGGATGCATCTGGAATTGCAGCATGAAAAATGACCTTCTCACAAAGAAATTATTGTGAATTGTTACGCCTTCCCTGCAAGCACAATATAAACATGCTAATTAAAAAAAAAAAAAAAAAAAAAAAAAGAAGTTGTAATTTCGGTTAAATAGCTATTCTTCAAGTATTTTAAGGTTTTAGCAAAAACTATTAGGAAAAATAAATGTCAAACTTTACCAGAATAGTCTCGTCTTACGGCTTTATTACCAACAATTTGCATTTCACTTTTCACGCCAGCTTTCACAACATCAAACTGCGGTAGAGTTACGAATGATAAAAAAAGGCATAGTGCTTCTTTGATGCACTTCTTTAGTCTTTTCTAGGATTTTACAGATGAATATATCTCAATATCTCAATATCTTTGAATGACAAAGTTGGTACAAGCTAATCAATAACCCGTTCTTTTAAAACCACTTTTGATAGTTTTATGAATCTGTCGTTGGTTTGTAGATTTGAGCTGTCAAACACTTGCATTAGGTGTATTTTAGCTTCCTGGGTGTATGTGTAGGCTTAGTATGTGCAGACGACGACCGCCTTGGAATGATCTGTCCACACAACAGGACTACAGAAATATACGTCGAATTTTGAATAGCACACCAGGATGATCGTGAGTAATTAAAGGCGAAAGGACTTGCTTACAGCAGCAGGAGCATTTTGACCCCTGATGTTTGTGAGAGAAAGTGAAAACCTCAACCTGGCTGTCTGTCTGTCATCTCTTGTTGCCTGAATATATCAGCAGGCAGCTTATTGGCACTGGGTGTTAGCATTCAGGCTACAGAACAATGAATTGTGGGAGAATCTCTAGCATGAGGCAAAGGAGATATTTGCTGTAAAAATATCTTTGCAATTTCTTGTGATAGGAAGCAGAGAAAAGGTCTCTGAGGGAAAAATAAAAATCACAACTTGGGCAGAAAGATGGGTTTTTTTCCCTTTTGTTTCACAGAAATTTATCACAATATTTTGCAATACGTTGGCTTGTTTCTGTGCAAATAAAAGGATGTTGGTTTGGGGGTTTGTTTTTTGTTTGGGTTTGTTTTGTTGTTGGTTTTTGTTTGTTTTTTTTTTTTTTTTAAAGTATCCTTGAGGTTGAAATAGTAGGAGATGCGTAGAAGTATTCTTTTTCTCATACTGGCTAGAAGGTATGCAACGGGTAGCTAATTTTTTCTCTTCATTCGGTTTAATTCACTTCAGAAAGCTTTTATTGCAACAGCAATAAAAGTGCTACACATTTGGCTGTTTAATGCTAGGACAAAAGCAATATGATGAATTATTAAGGCAATAAATTATGGACAACAAGGATATTCAAAAATTAGGGGAGAAAAAGAGTCAATTTACAAATCTTGGTGGGTTTTGCAACAGCAAGTTTTCTGCTGATGAAGTAGACTTCATGAGTGTCTGCTATAGCGACTGGCCTAGCTGTGGTTAAATTAGGTTTTGAGGATGCTGGTGAAGATATTAGAAGTAAAAAAAAATCATTATCTGCTTTGATACTGCGTATTATTTTCTTTTTGAGACACTTCAGGAAAAACATTAATTTCTTAGACAACATTGTGCCAAAGTTGCAAAAAGAGAAAATTGTTCCTTCAGCCAGAAAGCAGATTTGAATTCCGGACTTTAAGGGGTGCTTCAGAAGATTACCGTGTCAGAAATATATTTTGCAATGTATTTTGTATGTGTATCTACCATCACGCTCTATAGAGAAGAATTCCCTTCGTGTGCTGACAGGAACCTGCTCTGTTTCCAGTAAAAGTGAAATACAGTAGAATTTCACTTCTAATGCAGAGTATTGCTATAGCAAAGTGTGGGCTGTGTGACAAGATGTCTTTAATCCACTCATGCTTAATTGAGGATAATGTGATGAAACAAGGCGAACCCCTGCTTTCATCTTTTTAATAATTTATTGATCCTTCAAGCTTTGAAAAAAAAATGCCTGTTTGCATTTATCTTAGTTTTAAAAGTAAAATTGTACCATTAGTTGAGTTCAGGTTGTGAGTAGCAGGTTTAAAAACAATCCAATGGCATCACTGTAACACCCGAACATGTGACTTTCACATGCATATCCAGGCACTCGAAAATCAAACCCAACACACAGAAGAGAAAAACAATTGTAATTCCAGTTCAGCTCCTTCCCAGCGTCACTGCTCTGAACAACCTGCGATTTCTTTTATCTGGAGAGCTCTGGAAAGTCACTGACAGGACTGCAGCTGTGCCTGCACTAAGGGCGGCTCGTTTGTCCTTTAATTTATGTAAAGCAACAGCACTATGGTGGTTTTTCTGAGGAAGGGGTGATGACAGGGTCAGCATCAGTCAGCAGCACTTCCAACCTTGACCTTCATGACAGAACAAGACACCTCAGAAGATCCAGGAAAAGCTTTCGGGAAATAACCCACAGGTGACCACAGCACCGGCGATAACATGGCTTTTCTGGACTTTTTTTAGCTTCCTGCTGGGGCTGAGGGCTGCGTATCCAAATGCTCCATCTCTGTTCAGCTCTAGGCCGCTTGTTGTGATGTATCACAGAGCTTTTAGGGCTGTATCAGCAAGTGTATTGCTGGCATTGGTCTAACAAATTTTAAAAGGAATTCCACCCTGATAAGGAGTTTCCTTTCTGCAGAAATAGCAGCTGGTGTTTTTTATTCTTCCTGCGCTCTGTAGTGCTTTGTGAGGGGTTTAGAAGTTTTCATTTGTGTCTCAAACGCTACTTATTTTACTTGGCCCTCAGTGCAATAAGTTCATCTTTTTCTGAAAGATGTAGATAGCATTCTCTCAAAACCCTTGATTGTCTTAATTTGATAGATGCTAGATTTGATCGGTAAGTTAACTTCTATCATTTGATAGCTGGTAGATATGATAAATGCCAAGAGATCAGGAGCTACTACACAGTGCAATTTATTGTAAGGGATGGTTAATGTTGTTTGCAAATACGTCATCAGTTCTTGGAAAATCACTACTAGTGGGACTAATAGGACAAATCTGAATATCTTAACCAGACCTTCTTCTACTATCCAATACAATCACAAGGTTTAAATTCACCGTTTTGACGATGAGTCATACAGCGAAAGAACGCGGATGATTACACATTGTATAAAAGAAAGCCGAACTAATGAAACCGCAATCTTCATCAGAGGAAATTTATTTTTTGTTCATGGAGAGATACGATTTGTTTGATTAATACTAATTCAGGAACACAACTGAGGTGCTGCATACACAGAAGACCTCACAATGAAGTAATAAGAAAAAAAGCGTTTTAGGAAAGAGCTATTTTGGATATAGATAAGTTTGTGACAATAATTGCCTGCTTCTGAATACTGAATACATACTTGGAAAAACTTCTGAGCCATGATTGTCTATGATTTACATGCTTCAAGTGTCCTAGTACGCTTCTGATTGCTCGCATTTTTATTCTTGTCAAAATGTAAATGCTGTTTTTTTAAGAAGGTGGAACTTGAAGCCCTAAGTCCATTTTGTTTGGTTTTGGTTTATTTAAAGACATACTTTATATGGCAAAAGAAGGAGTACTAAGAAAGATACAAGCTAGCAGATTTGATTTAAATTGAAGTTGCACCAGTCACAGATTAGGGCCTCTTTTTAACTTAATCAAGGAAAGAATTTAAATATATAACGAGACGTTATGTGGGCTTGCAGTTAAAGTGTATTCTGAAATGTATGGGTAGCCGCGAGTCTCACACAGATATTTGAACTCAGTATAGCCGTTGTCCTAGTGTGATTGCAGTATAGTTGTTCATCTGCCTCTCTGAACTTACCTCTTTTCCATAACAGTCTACAGGAACTTTATACAGAGCGTAAGAGTTTAATTTAGGAAGGCTTCATTTTTCTTTTAGGGTGAGAGAACACAACCTCACGGGCATTTTGAGATTAACTGCTAACACGCCTAGAAGAGAATATCCCATTGGTCAGCAGGTGCGATGCTGAGCATTTAGCAGATACATAACGTTCAGACTTCTTGAATAACTCCTAGAGGATCCTTGGGTTTCAGCATGCCCTTAAACAGTGTCATGACACAGCGCTGTGCGTGTTACCACTGCTGACAGAAAGATTTTTCTTTTTGTTTTGGTAGTTGTGAGACCAGTTCTCCATCTGCATTTTCTATAGGGGCACGCGTTACTATCTGTCCAGAGGATTTAAAAAAATATATATATATATATACTGGGGATCTAGAATAGTTCCTAAGGTATAGCAGTGCTGGTTGATCAATGACTCTTCCTTCCGGGAACATACTTTGTTGAAATTGGTTTACTGTGTTCTCATTCTTAACCCAGGGTGCATCAATGCAATTACACTTGAGTCTTCACAATAGTTACAAGTATTTATAGTAGGCATAGCAGAAAAAATAAAGAAGGAACCATTCCTAATTTTCTTATTCTGTGGTTGGAATGTTATGAAATTACTGAGCCAATTTAACTGCAGTTAGTATAAAGAACCTCTTCTCTGAACTTTCCATCAGTACTTGGAAGTAATAAATTTAAGATTAGGGGCCGGAGCATGTTTCTAAGATGAAGTGACATACTGTTTCTTGCTTTTCTGACTGAATAAAACAAAAAAATAAAGAATATATGCTTCATAAAACTGAAACTTTGAAACAACACAGCATAGTTTGTTGCCCTCAGTGGCTTGAAGGAATGTTCTCTATCCTTAGCAAAAAGCATAATCTGTTTTGGAATCAGTTGAGAAATACAGTGATAATACTTTAATAGTTTCCTAAATTCACTTTTGAGATTAGCAATTAGGATTTAATATGACAAGAATGTATTTGCATGCCTGCCTTCACACACACTGAGTGAAAACATCTCCATAAAGGTTAACGTGACAGGAGTAAGAGACATTTAAAATACGATTCCCTAAAAAAGAGAGCTTTTTAGAGTGCTCTTTTATTTAGAGTAGATCTTGAGATCTGTGTAAACTGAATTTTTGTTATTGCATGTTGAAGAAATTATAGCAAAAAAATTATTTACATTTACATTATTTACAACTCTTGATGGATTGCTTTTTGAATACACTTGTCGTATATAGCTGTGCTTTTTATAAAACCACCTAGTTTCCCCTGCTGTCTGCTTTCCTGTTGCAATACAGCCAGGCTGGTTTCAATCATCCTAACTCTTCTCTGAATCAGTAATTTGAGTTTGTTGTCAATATAACTTTGTGAAGTACCGGTTCTCTTAGGCTCATTTTTCTGTGCGTTATGTTCTCAGCTGCTGTATTTGCCCCTTTTTCTGTACTTGGTTTTTCATATTCTGCAGTCATTTTCTTGTAATCCGGACATCTATATCTTTACATGTGCACACACACATACATATACAAATATGTATGTACACACACGAGCTCAGAAAAAAAAAAAAAAAAAAGACAACGTATACTGAGTTACACAGTCCATAAAAATCAGACAGTATACCAAACTTTTTGTCCTGGCCCTTCAAAACACCTGCTACTTGGCTCATTTTTAAAATTATATCAAGATACCTATAAGTTCTGCTAGGAAATCAGTATAGAAAAGCAAAAAAAAACCTACTAAATTTTTACTGGTTTATATATCTGAATTTTTAGGTTTGTTACAAAAGTTATATTTTTGCTTGCTGCCTTGTGCTCTCTTTGGAGAGTGATGTTTTTAGTTTAGTGTTTGGTGTTGTTTTTTTTTTTTAATTTCATGAAACTCTTTGTGTCATTACAAAGTGAAACCCCCGTTCTTATTTTCAGATATGTATATTCTAAAGTCATCTATACAGTTGTACCTGAAGGTGATTTTTTGGGCTATAATATGAGGACAAATATACTGCGGTGTTCATTCGTTATGTGTTCATCGCTGTAATTGTTTTAATTCTTGGGTGTAAGTCAGTTGGTTTGGTGAAAGAAGGTGGGTGTGTCAAGAGAATACTTCCATTAGTGCCGTTATTTGTATTTTGTACCTTCACAAATTCAGCAGATCTACGTCAGTTTAGCAGACTGAAAAAATTAAAAGTCAGAGGAACAGTTAGACATCAAATATTATTTCTGATCTTGAAAAATAATTAAATGCAGCCCAAAGAGTCATATATCAACTGCAATAACCTGTATTTTGACAAATATTATCTTTCCATGTGACATCTATTAGGGGGTTAAAACTATCGTGATATACAGAAATCTCAGTAGTTGGCTATCTCGCTACTTGTTTAAAACTCATGCTTTACATATGTGCATGTGTACGTGCATACGTATTTATTGCAGCTAGGAGCTGATGAGTAGCAGTAGCTTTTCAATCAGACTACAGGTAATGCTTTCTTCAGGAAGACACAAAATTCCTACGGTCCGTGTTTCTATTTATATGCATACTTCAGGAATAAGAATATTGGTGTTTCCAAGATGGAATTAAAAAAAAAAATTAACGTGAGGAGCATGATTTTATTGGGCTGCAAATTAAGTAATTGACATTATTTGAAACTCTCTTGGTGTGACTTGCAGTGTTTCTATTGTCATCCCTTCTCCGTGTGTTTGGGTCTGTTCGGGGATCAGCTGCAGCCTCGCTCCCATTTCACGTTGAGACCCTCCTGTCTTCCTGCCTAGAAGCGAGAACTTTGGTAGAGGAGCTGTCGTATCACTTACTGTGTGAGCCGACACAGGCAGGATGCAGGCACAACCACCAAACCACGGATTGAAATGCAGAGTAAATTTATTTTCGTCACCTCGTGGCCCGAAGCGGGACGGAGGCACCGCAGGGCTCACTCCGTGCCGGAGGCTCACCAGACCTGCTGCTTGCGCCCGTGTCTCGGCATCCAGGCATAGATCTTGCCCGCAGCAGGGCGGGAGTCTCAAGCATGTTCCATAGGGCGCTGCTGAGTCTATCGCAGGCCTATGTTATCTAAACACAGATGTTCTACTTGTCAAGCCCACAAGACTAAACACCGATTAGTATGATGTATGTGTTTTTCTACACCCCAGCTGCAAGGCACTTGAGCATGTTTACAATCCTTCTCACCATTCTTCCCTTATTTTCCCACACTTCCTAAAAGTGAATATGCAAAACTAACTTTTTTTTTTTTTTTTTCCCCGCTACTTTAGTAAATTCCCGTCTTGCATTTTCAGCTCTGGTTTATCAAAAATGTGTAATGTGCAAAATGTCCCTTTATTGGATGGCTGAGAGAAAGAGCTGCCAGTGATTAGATTGTCTGTTCATTCTCTCTGTTGGTCCAGCATAACCAACATTTGCTTCCTGAACGTTAGCCAAAAATTCTCTTCTCTCCAGCTGCAGAGGGATATTTCATCATCTTTAAAAACTGAGGTGACCATTATGTTGTTATTGTTAGGGAATTATTTCCTGTTCTCGTACAAATTTACCCTCTGACCAGTTATATCTGGCAGAGAAGGCAGTGAAGACTAATCAAAGCTTGCGAGAGCCTCTGTTGCTCTAATGAAATTTATTGCCTTCTACCCCTGCTGCCTTTGCCGCTGCTCACCTGTTTCTGAAATGCATCTGTCATCTTTCTTAGAGCTTCCTATTCGTACGTGATTACCTTTCCTGCAAAACGAAGAAATACTCAGATTTCAGACTCGGACCCAGCAGCTGTCCCAGAGTGGACAAGGGGCATCACCTGGTTTTAGATTCTCCTTGTACGATGCTTGAACTTGCCAAGGAGTTGGCTGGGGGCTTGAAACTCTATCTCTCTGTGCGCTGCTCAAAGAAATGACTCCAGGCATAAAATCCCTTGCTGTCATTTACTCCTTTTCCCTGAGTCCCACATACATTCATTGACCCCATCCAAATTCCTGCTTTCTTGTAATGATCTTTAAATTCCAACTGTAGCCCCCTCCCTGCCCTCCCGCCCCCAACTCTAGCACTGATCTCACACAGAGTTGCAACTTTTGTATTGCGTACTTGTGCTGATAGCCTTAGAGGAGAAGAAAAGCAAGCAGCTGATTATTATTTTTCTTTTCTGTTTTGGAATTTCGGCTGTATTCACTGTTTTTCACTTCTTCTCTACCCTACTGTTTCCCTCCTCTTCCATTTTCTAATACTGTTATGCAGATAAAGATTTATAACATGTAAGCTTAATAGCACTAAACACTTGTTGTTTAATTGGTAGAGATTTGGGAGAAGGCCCAGACTAATTAACACCGATTCCTACTCTATTGCCAGTTTTTAATGGATTTTAGGACCAGATCCTTTTGGAACTAATGTTATATTGGAGGCATGTTGAAAACAAAAAAATAAATTTGTATATGGCCACCTTGAGAAACCATCTGTTACCAGTATAATGCTTGCTTTTTATAAGTAGCAAGACATACATACAGTGTAAACAGTGGGTTTCCCTTTTGAAGCATTATTCATAACTACATAAACTCCAGAAATTCTCTCCAATTATATCCATACACTTTTCATTTCACAATTAACTTTCTCTACCTAAAGAGTGGAATATTTAGTGAATAACGACTCGGTTTACTATAGAAGCTCCTGAGGTATTTTATTAAAGTTCATAACTAATTTGTTGTTTATAAAAATGCAGAAACCAGAAAAATGTGATAGAATTCTATACAAATACTTAATAAAATGTCTAAAAGCCAAAAAAAAAAAAAAAAAAAGGAACAGATAATTACAGTACAAACAGGATGAGATTTAAGTTTAAGCATAATAAACATGTGAATGCATCCGAAGCTATTCAAGCTCCTTTCTTCGTGGTATCAGCAGAGAAGGATGCTCCTCAGCAGAGATGTGTCTCTGTTAACAGTAGATGGCTTAGCTAGCTCCTACACAGTTAAAGCCAGGTGAGAAGAATCCAGCCTGTAAGAAAAATGGCTCAACATCATTTGGATAATTTTCTACAAAGGCCTTGGAAAGAAGTTTAGTGTCATCAGAATTTTCTGTCTTTTGAGTCGCTTCATTGTTTGGCTTCCATTTCATCGCCTAAGCTGGTATTAGTGGAGTTTTCACCTTCTTCAAAACGTCTGCTTGAACTGTTGTGGGTTTAGGACCAGAATGCCCTGGATGTTAAAGGATTATGCCTTACCATTTAACACCCCGTTTCTCTAAATTTCTCTCCCTTCTTCTTCACTGCCTAGCTCAGAGACTGTCTTTGTTAGCTGTGATTTTGTATTTCTCTTGTCACTGCAGCATACCGCTGGTCAGAAAACACAAGTTAAAGTTATTATTGTCGGCTTTTCAATGGTAAAACAAGAATCCTCATGAAGGCCCTCTGTCTGCCCTTTGGAATACAATGCTGTCAGGAGTGTCAGGGGAGAGTGTAAGCTTAAGCGGCCTGTCATTGTATGCTAATGCAAATGCTTTGTTGTTAATCTCGGTATAAGAAAATATAAAATTGGAATGACTTGATATGACTCTACTAAAAGATTTGACATTGGATGTCTTGTAGCTCCCACTAGTGTTTGAAATGTTGGTCTTCTGGCACATACTAGACAGTGTTTCCTTTCAGATAAATTATCTAACATGTCTAATGTATTTTTGTGTAATGATTTTCTTGTTTCTTAAATTAAGGCATCAAATACAGTTACGTATTTAGACAGGGTACCTAGAGGGATGGTGGGATTCCTGTCACTTCAGGTTTTTCAAGACAAAAATTCAATAAAAACCTTTCAAGATGGTTGATTTATGTTTGATTTGCTTCAGAGATAGTCTAGAAGACTTCCAGGCAGAACTAAGAACTGGTTATTCTATATTCAAAATGAATGCTTTAGTCCTCTTTGCAGAAATTTAAATTCTCGTTTCTTCGGGAAAAAAAAACAAACAATTTTTCAGCCAAGAGGCTGCAAGGTATAAATGCATTTAGTATGTCTTAATCTTAAATTTTATAATGTGAAGTTGCATGGAAATGATTGGAGTAGAAATCGTTTTGGTTCTTGGCCAGATTTTAATTTTTTACCGGCCAGGCATTTTTCACATATTTATTTACCTGAAGATGAGAGAACACTAGCCATTTAGCATATGGTTGTATGAAACTCAGTGGATATTCCAGTTGGTAAAAAAATAATTTAAAATGTGTTATTTGTCATCAAGGTGCATGATATGTGACTAGCCTTTTAATGGCTTTTAGAAATGTGCTTCACATAATTTGAAACAAGCTTTCTTATCAGTATGTCTTGCAATTAATTTAATCTTGTTTCTGTTATTTCCACAGTATTTTTCAATTCAGTGAACCTCATTACATTTGCAAGTGCATTAAATTAGAGTCTGGATAGAAGAAGAGAGATGATTATCAGTTAATTTAATTATGTTTCTACGTTTGCCCATTTAATGATATGTCTGCCATTGTTGTTGCGAGTCTTAACCGCAGTAGCACTATGCAGAAATTATTTCCGATTCCATGTAAAGTTTATGTTATCTGATAACTCCTGACAACTAGTGGAGGCACATCTTCAGTAATTTATGAGTCTAATCAGAAATCATTAACTTTAAGTCAAATGGCTACGGTATGGAATACTTTTACTATATTCACTACATTTTTTTTTTTTTTTTTTTTTTGACATTGCATATGTGGTAATACTTTTACACAGCTTTACATCATTAATTTAATTAAGAAGCAAAACTTTACGTTCTTACTATAACGGAAGAAGCAAGGAAGCATGCCATTGCACAGTTCTCTTCTAGGCAGTTAAACAGAATAGCTGATTGATATTCTTGTTTTTAGAGGAGGAAAAGAGCAAAGTAAGCAAACCCCAAAATTCACCATTATGCAGTCCTTCATATAAAGTGGTCTTTACTTTTATCAATAAAATTATATGGTCATTTAAGGCGATGCTAAAACCTGAATTCTAGTACTCATCTTCTAATACGGTGCCTGTCAACATTACTGCTTTTGGCAGTAACTGCTATTTTTATAGTGGTTTTCGACTTTTACATTTTTTTTCCTTAAGGTTTTTGCCATATGTTTTAGATTTCAAGATGTATGGCATTTGCCCTGGCATCTGGAATTCCTAAGGATACAGCTCCTGAGACGCTCCAAAGCAATTCTGCATTACATGCCTGGCGATGTACTGAAGCATGTCTCGGCTGCTCATTAAAGGCAGATCTGTTAAGGCAACACATTTGAGTTTTAGACGTTTACAGATATACAGTATTAAGGTGAGAGAAAAAGAGATTCAGCTGTTTAGTGAAAAAATGTTTGAAGTTTTAAGATTGACCGTTTCCTGGATTTTTTAGTGGTTTAAGATCTGGAAGTAAATAGAGAAAGTATTAAAAAAATTATAGCAGAAACAGCCTGTAAATGAGAAAGGAGAATAAAAATGAGATCCAGATTTTACTAAATTGAGAACTGTTCTTCTGTTCTTAGATTTTGAAAGGTAAAAAAAAAAAAGAGATTTCTTCTAACTTGTATGAATTTGATGAATCCCACATGCTATGACACACGCTCACTTCTGTTTATAGTTTATATAGTTGTGTATGGGTTATATAAACCCATTATACGTTCTTTTCCATTTTGCTTACTTTTACTGTGAAGTTATTTTTGGCAAGGACGACTGGTATGCAGGCACTGTTATTTATACAACGTAGTTCGGGGATATGCCAATATCAGGTGGATCCACCGGAGTTTGTAACAATTAAAAATATCATTATTTCATAACTTGGGTTTTTTTGTGAGGAGGAGTTACAGTCGGAAGACAAACCACCTTCTCTGTTTATCTTACAGGTATCCGTTTGGGGCTTTAGGACTAACAGCATGTTTGTTTTGAGTTGCAACTCATGATTGACAGTCCTTAACCATTACTATTTTTCTAAATAAGCGCAGTCTTCACCGTTGGGCGCCATTGGGAAGAAATGTTTTTTAATAGTTACCATTACCTAGGATCTCTGACAGAATCCCTTGGGCAGCGTCCCTGGAAAAACCCCCGTGGGCCAAGATGGAACATTACGCTCCTTTATGCTGCCAAATCATCATTTAGAGTCTGCAGGGCAGGATAGATCAAGCCATTTGTCCAAACACAGAAATAAAGTAAGAACTCATTAGCTAGTTCTGCCTGTAATTAATAGTGTCCTATGACAAGAGTCCTCAACAAATGCTAAGGGCAGAAAACCAGATCTGCTGTGGGTAGCAACCTGGAGAATTAAGTAGGCTTAATAGATCGGTGAAAATTTTGGTGAGCCATTCGATATATCAGAGAATAAAATCTCTCCCTAAATAAGACTCAATCTACTTGGTTAATCATCATCCTGCATTACAGTTGTTTTGCATTCTCTTCTTAATTTTTCAAACAAATATTTTTGTGGGTTTTTTTCTTTCGTTTGCTTTTTTTTTTTTTAAAAAAAAACCCCACTGGTAACTTCCTAATTGACTATGACTTATTTAATGATGCTTGCTGTACAGTGAATGATTTCTAGTCTCCTTGTTCTTGTCAGCTCAATTTTGCTGTTTTTCCCCCCAACTGATACTTTTGGAGGGACTGAAATGGAAAGATTAAATTCCTTAATATTCTGTGTTTGAAAAATACTGTGTTTTTCTTTGTCAGGAAGAATGCTTTCAAATCCCTCCATGGTCTAAGCTGCTGTGCTTGACATCTCGTTATTTGACTCAGCTGTTTCAGTTTCACCTTCACCCAGCTAATTAAGTAACTCATTGAATGTATTATTCAGTATTTGATTCCCCTATCTGAGTTGGTGAGAGATGGAATTTTAAGGAAAAAAAAAAAAAAAATCCCCTTGATGGGATTAGTGAAAGGATTGTTGCTCTGACATAGTGGACTAAAATGAGAATGAGCTAATGAAGTTGGCGATATATGAATCACATTCTGTCACTTGAGCAAGTGTTTGGCTGCTGGTGAAAGTATGGGGATTAGGGTTGCTTTAAAGTGATCATTGCTTAACTAACCAGATAGTGACCTGGTAATTGTTTCAGGACATCTGTAGTGTGAAAGAGGTTCTTCAGCTTTATTGACATTTTTTTTCCCCCCTCTTCAGCTGTTATCCTGCAGGGTACTGTATCATTATGTGTCGAGTCTAGATACGGGCTTTAGCTATTTATGGAACTTGGCTTTGTTCATCCTTTTGGCTCCGTTACCAACATGTATTACTTTCCAGTGCTTTTGGCAATTTTTGAATAATTTATTTCATTTTCTTGGATTATAAATGTAAACAGGAGTGCTCTGCAAATGAGCAAAATCCAGTGTTCAACTATGGGTTACCCAATTTCATTTCTGTTCCTCTGACGTTGACTGCATTTGTGACTAGGGTTTTGTATTAAAAGCGTTATTATAATTAATTTCCTTTTTGCTTTAGAATACCTTTTCTTTAATATTGACATGAAGCCTGCTGAATTAAACCTGAGAAACAATATTCTCATCCATTTAAAATCTACATATATTTGTCACATTCCTTAAAGAAAACCTTTAAAATTAATTTTTTTATAAATACAAATTAACACAAAAATACAATGTCACCAGGGAAATCTAGCCAAAGAGTATGATGTTGATTTTTGACTCAGAAGACTGAAGTTCTCCAGTGTATGCATCAGATATGGTAAGGGTTTGAGTTTCTCTCTAGAATGCCAGAAGTCAATTTGCTTTTTCTTTTTCTGATGCGAGTGTCTCCCTCTCCTCCTCCCAGGACTGGGTTGTCCTTTGAGCTTTGATCAGAAATACCTTCCTGGCTCTGAGAAGCCAGTCATGGCAATACTCCAGTGAAAACTGATAACTTCCAGTGAGGTGTTCTGATAGCAAAACTGGTATCATCCGCCAAAAAGCCACTGGAGACGCCCTAATCAAGGCTTGACAGAACATCTGACACTTTGTCTCTAGAACAGTTCTTGCAATACGTGTATTCAAATGAAATAGCTCGCGCGAATCACAGTGCAAAAGCAATCACTAGAAAAGTCTGATTTTAGATGATCAATATTTTTCCTACAGAAGGATAAAACTGATACAGTTTTTCAGTGATTAAGAAGCGTGAACTACATACTGAACAAGTTTGATGGCAAAACAAAAAGCAAACTGTAGCAGCTTCTGGTTTTGTCTAATGACTGTTGTTTGTGCATTTCATTTTAAAGAGCAGGATAGTTCTAAAACAAAATTCTGGAGCTTTTAGAATAGACATACACTCTAGATTTAGGGTAAAAAAAAAAAAAAAAATGAAGTCCGATCACTTTTCTTGGTGAAGCATCTATCTGATATTTTTATTCTGGAATAAGAGTACATGCTGTCTGTTTACTTTAATCTGGTTTTGATATGCCAGGGGAGATAGGCATATCAGTGGAGAGATGGCAATGGGAGATCCGCCAAGGGAGATCGTAGTTCATGATACGCCAAGGGAGAAGGCGAACTTTTGGTAGGAAGTGATAGCTTTGGGACAGACCTTTTTGCCTTGCTTTTGCAGATAGAGTTTGGTTTGTCCAGAAGGTTACAGTTCTCTGCAAGGAAAAATAAGTAATTGGAACGGGATATCTATAGATTAGTATTCTGACAGGTACCTTTTAATACTCATCTTCTTGCTAATGAGAAGATACGTAAATATTTTATTAAGCTACTGGAAGACTGAGAACATTGTCCTTAATGAGACATGAGGTAGAAAAAATTAGACTCAGTCTTTCAATAATTTGAAGCAGTGAAAAATATTAACCGTCCTATCATACTAACAGTTGTTCGTAGTATTTATAATTGTATCAGCAAACGAAATGTGTATGCAGTTATTGTTTTAAATTTGTTTTGATTCTATGCTTTTTTGCTTGCTTTCCTAGAGAAATGCTCGATCTTACTGGCTAACAATGTTTTTTAGTGCTTTATTCTAATGAGAAAAATATGTTAATACAGATGTAAACTTAGCTAAATTTGGGGGATAATTTAACATGTAAAAACATGGCTAGGTTTGTAGATAATAAGTAGTTAATCAGATTCTTTTTTACATATGACTGTCTTGGAACTTTGACTGTTTTTGTGTTTGCACATTTTTATTATATCATAAAATGCTAAATTGCACTGTACTTTTATTCAGTGACTTGAACATTTTGTCATAATAAGTACTTCATGAGTATATCTGGTTTGAATTCATTTTCAGTGGTGCAATGGCATATTTTAGAAATTTTTTTTTATTTTTTTTTTTACCTAAATTTAAGTATGAAGTGATCTATTCATATTAAATGCTCTAAAAATTCTCAATTATATTTCAAAAACTGTGTGTGCCCCAGACGGTAAGAGCAATGCTAACCTTTTTCATGTGGGGCGCTCTACCCAACCTCTTTGCTAAGGACAACTTCTTTTCACATCTTTTAATATTCTTTTTATATACAAGTATCTTTCAAGACAGTTTTTTTTTTTTTTTCTACACAGATGTGCCTTTAGCTAGGAAATATATCTGAGGGAAATCTGCTAATCTAAATCCTCAAGTCTACAAGTAGCAAGATGCCGTCATACCAGTATCACACTACATCATTTATGGTTATACAGACAGATCAGTGAGGTGTGAAGAATCCAACATTTTACTGCATGTTTGGGACCATGATGATTCACAGTAATTATAAACAGAAGAGTAGGTAAACATCCACTTTTTGCTAGTGATTCCTCTGTATTTTCATTGCTCTTACGAATCTAACATTATTAATATTTTTTAGAGTGCGTGACAATTCAATTTTAGTTCAGTTTTATGTTCATAGCTTGGGATTCTGAGCTCACACTTTAGTTATTAATGACTTTAAGCAGAGGTTGTATTAATGTAACAGTTATGTCTTTTGGGTTTATCATTAATTTTAGGAAACTACTCATGTGAGTAATCAGAAGCAGCTGTTGGTTTTGCAGCAAAACATTAATGCAGAAATGAAAAGAAAGAGTGATTTTTTTTAAGTAACTTCAAAAAACAGTTTGCTGTAAGCATACCTCTGCTGTTCCTTGCTGTGGCCATACATTCCCACGGTCAAACATGACGGTGGGTTTTCTGAACGTACTGAATTTTTAGCTTTTAGTATATCTTTTTAATACCCCATATTGAAGTTTGTTGAAACAGTGCATACTAAAATTCTCTGAAATGTTTCTTCTGGAAATAAAAGGCCTTAAAGGTGTTATTCTAATAATGTTTCAAATTACAACTAATTTAGTTTTCTACTGTTTGGCTGTTTTCGGTATGTAAAGGGTAATTTTAGTCACAAGGCCGTTGTAAGTTGTTTTCTCACTGACTTGTCCTCTAGAAGATTTACAATGTATGCCTCTGGCCTGAAGTAATCCCAAATGCAGCAAGGCACCGTATGCTGAATTATATTAGGTACTAAATTATATACAATTTTTACTGGCTGGGGTAGACGTTCCTGCCTGGGCGACGTATTTTAGCAAAAGGGGGAAGTTAATGCCTTCAGTTCTGATGAACAGCCCGCAAAGAAGCTGTTTGAGGGCGAATGTTGTCCCTTCCAGACAGAACAGAACACCCAATCGCGCTGAGGCCAGTGGAGAGAAATTGTTGCTGATGTGCTCGCCTGAAGTGTTCAGAAGCAACGCTGTGTTTCTGAGGCATCTCACAAACAGCTGGAGAGTTTCCAGTTGCACTGAGTTCCTGTACTTGTTCTACAGTACCGGAGTGGCGATCTCTTCGGTCCTACGCTGTTGTAGAGCGGTAGTGCTTATCACCCTTAAAGTTACACTAATAGATCCTTGAAAGTCACCTTTTTTTCAGCTTCTTTGAACCAGAGCCTGTATCACTGTAAGTTTTCCTTTCCAGTGGTTGTGCTGAAACATTTTCAATATTTCGGAATTTCTTCTAAATTTCAGAAGAGAGTCGATCAAATCTGTTTACTTGCTCTACCATCAATTGACTAAAATTGCGGTCTTCCCGCGTTACCTGACAAATAGCCGTCTGGGATGTACTCTGCTTATCTGAGGGATTTCTAGAATTGACAGTGTCACCTAACTGTTCAGATATTTAAGCGTCTTAGAATTTTGTGATTGCAGGTTCTCAGCATACTTTTGGAACGTTTGGGATCTGCCATACTGCGTGTGACTGGAAGGATTCTGTCTGCCTCGCAGTTGCGTAAAGATAGCTGCAGCCCTGATCCGACTCGGAGTTGCGCAGCTGGGAATGTGTGCTGCACGAGTGTGTGCTAATTTTATTCTCCCCCAGAAAAAGCACGTCTTTTTTGTCTCTCCTATTGTAAGCTTTGTCCCTCACTACGTTACGGGGGGGGGGGGGATTAAAAAAGAACTCACAGGCTGAGCAAGGACTGTGGAGAAGCTTCACCTAACCCAAGAAGCTCCCAAGAAAGGGAACTTTTTTTTCCACAATGATGAATTTGGTGAGTTGTTTGGTTTTTGTTTGGTTTTTTGTGTTTTTTTTTTTTTTTTTTTCTTTTGTTTGTCCTTTTAGTTGTTCAGGGCAATATTTGGAATGTAAGCCTTTGGTGCAAGGACTTGGCGTTACTCTTGTTCTGTGTTTGTGGTGGTTAGTGCAACTATGACAACAGGTAAAGCTGAAAATAGGAGCATTACTGTAATTTCTTTCTTATTAACAAGTGTTACAGTACTTTTGTTGAATATGGAAACATTTCATCTGTATTTTTAGGTTATTACTCTTGAACCAGGAGGCCTGTTCTCCCTTCTCGCCCATCTTCAGCATTGAGTTTATACAATTTCTCTGCAGGCCGTTCTGCTACTTCCTTTTCTTACTGACAATTTAAATATACAAATATATACCATACTCTCTTGCCTTTCTCTCCTTCTATTCCATTGCATACAAACATAGCTTTGAAACTCCACTTATTACTATAATGTTGGCTGTGTATGCATTTGTTTCTCTACATCGTGTCCACACCAAGGTCTATCTGTAGGCGTGTACAACTCTTCTCATAGATGAACATGCCTTATTCTCCTGCATCTCAGTTCATGATGTTTGTGGTGTTATTCCACCCACTGTTGGTCGTGGGGTGTCACTGTTGGGCTCCTTGGGGTTGATGTTGATTATGTAGAACCTGATTGACTTGTTTGTACCCCCAGCGCTCACCCATGTACTGACCCTTCTGTGTCACATACAATCTGGTTATTGGTTCAGCTTTATGCTGGCTCTGTCCTTTCTGCTAGGCCTGATAATTGCCAAAAGCACTATGGAAAACTTAGCCTACAGCAGCTTCAGAGATTAACAGGATGGTTTAGTCTTTCTCTGAGCTTTTACACTGGTACTTTTTTATTATTACTTGAGTGTATCAAAAGTGCAAATGCAGTTCTTGAGGTTTTTCCTCACCTTTCAGAAATCTTGTGTATGACTTCAATTTTGAGGGTCTACTCTGCAAATTCCCTTGTATGGAATGTTCTTTGTGAACTTGGAGCAAAAAGAAGTTTCCCAGAAACACTGGGAAAGGTGTTTCCAGATGTTGGGCTACAGAAACTTTAGCTTTCTGTCCTTGTGCAGTCCTGCTGGATCTCTCAGTCTGTGCTTTTGGCTCGCAGTCACGTACCCTGCGGGCTCCACGTTCAGGATGTCAAGAGTTTCTGCATCGGTTGAACTACAGGGAGTGTTATCATTCTTACTGTCATTACAGCCTCCTTCTACCCTGTACTGTTATTTAAATACTACGTTTGGATATTATATGTATTAGATTTTTATGTGGTTACTGAATGGTGCATAAATTATCTGTGATAACTTTCTAGTCAGATCGAGAATCTGAAAAATGTTTCATGATCTTTACTGGTCTCACATATGAAGAAATCAACCTGTTGATCAAAACGTCCCTCTGTACTTTTCTTTTTTTTTTTTTTTTTTTTTTATGGAGTTCCCTTTGCACTTTGACGTTCTTTAAAAGTAGCAGTCAGTTGCTGATAAAGTAGTTGCCACGAGTGACAACTGAGAATACTGTTATTTTTGCTTTGGAGGATACCAGATGGGAATTATGTAAAGTTAACCGAAGCCTTCAAAAGACGTGCACATTTGTGTAGCTAATTTAGCAAGTGCTTTCTTGTTATTGTTTCGTTTTTTTCAGCATTGCAGGAGGTCTGAGGACAAAAGAAGGAGATCACGTATGCTTCATCTGTTGTTTGATTATAGTCCTCTGGAGTCTTTGATAATTTTGATATGGGCTGACTTGGTCTTTTGAACCTTTCTTCATTAATTAAATTTTAAATCTTAGCAGTCTGAATGGGCCAGGACAGACAATATTTTGTGGAGTAGATCTGATGCAGAATCCATGTGTTCATCTGGAATTCCGTAGAAAACCTTGAACTGGATCTGCTTTTCTGAAGCTAATTTAGATCTTTTGAACATCAACTTGGTGTTGGCTTTACTCTATCATTAAACTATGTTAAGAAGTGTTGTTTTTTTTTTTTTTTCTGGCCTGATGTAGTGAACAAAATCTTAGTAGTTGGAAAAATATCTGGTATAATTTACTAAACATTATCATTCAGTTATCATCACATGATTTTATAGAATGTATTTCTCTGGCTGCATCATTAATAATCATTAGGCTCAGTTATAGGAATTATACTGGAAATGGTGATGGTGGTTTTCAGTATTTGTACTGTAAAATTAACCACAGTTTTAGGTGTTATTTTGAACATATTAAAAACAATTATGTCACTCCTTATTTAATCAGTTTAAGCAGTCAGAAATCCAGGAGCAGCAAAAACAAATATAGTTGGTGGGCATTTAAACCTATAGAAACAAGGAAACAAAACTGGTAGCAAATTTTAGATTTTATTTTAGCAGATTTTATTTTACTTGAAAATTCTTCATTATTGATCAGTTTTACTAAGTATCTTTTAAAACATATACTAGTTATGACTGCAATTCCACAGCATTCCAGGAATTCCAAAGGGAAATAACTGCCTTTATCAGGATTCCTTTAGGTAACATTGGTCATGCTAACAACTTTCTGTTTTGCTTTAATAATGACATTATTTTTACTTCGATATTTATAACACTTCATTCATGAGAAAATAGATTATGCAAGAGAGAGTTTGTGAGACTCAAATGTTTTGAGATAACTTTTATATGTCATATGTTTAAACAAAAACCTGAAAGTAAGACTATATAAAGCCAGTGACCAAAAAAAGTCTCTTTTCCCAATTTTATAATAATACACCATTAATAATTCTAAAAAAAATCAGAATTTCCAGCAAATTATTTTATAAATGCATTTAATATTTTTTATTTTGATAAAAATATATTTTGTTCTAACAACGTAAAGCCAATTTAGGATCCTTTCAGTCTTCAGCGAGGACTGAAAAGCAGTTAATTATGTTTGTGTTTAAGTATGCGTGTTTCAAAGAGTATCAGCTTTATTTTAGTGGAAGATACTACTATAGTTGTTTTGTGTTCAGCTATGACAAGATATAATAGTGCTTTTCTTTCTGTTCTAGACGAGTATATATAATGATTTTCTTCCAGAGGATGTATTAGTGGTCTTGTAGTCCTGTTTTTACTTGATAAAAGCGTAGCTATAGCAAATGAGAACTAGGGGGCTCAGTGTTGATGCTACTGAATTTATTGTTAAAATATCACTCTTCGTTTTATAATACTGGGTTAAAATATATAATGAAAATACCGTTCTTTGTATTTGATGAGGGAATTTAAGCATTTGGTCTTACTGTTACAAAGAATCTGGACTTTAATCTGTTAATTATATGAAATGCATTCATGCTTACGTTGTGTTTGGGATCAGCACATTAAAGTCCGTCAGTACACTGCGGTAATCACTTTGATGAAGTTAAAACAACTTAGCGATGCCACAGGACCTCTTATTTCTTGTTTGAATATAGTGAAGATACAATTTGATTTGGCACTTTGATTATCATTTAAGTTGCGGTTAAGATTTCAGCCCTGAAATTTGCCGAGAAATCAAAGGAAAAATGCAAGTTTAGTGTGTGTGAACGGCTGTTATCAGTGTTTGTGATTTGATACCCTTGTATAAATAAAATCAGAAGCTGGTTAATTGGCAGGATAGACCAGCTAAAGCATTTTCTCTGATTTGGGTTGTAAATAATTTTTCTTCACTTACTTAGCACAGTTTGTTAGATGGAAAAGTTTCAGCCTATTTATGTTAAAACAGTGATTCTTTTCATTCTTTTTAATACATAAATATTATTATAATTAGAGCGACCCCCAGTAAGTTCCTTGCATCCGTAAAGAAGAAACACACACCTTATGGGCACGTTGTTTGCCAAGTTGACAAGCTGTATATAGTACTATTAGTCAAGGCACAATTTTTTTTTAATAGATTCCTCCCCTACCTTAGTGAAGAGTATTGGATTTTACAGTTCAATGGGTATTTGGTTGTTATCATTCATGTGCTCTATTATAGTTATTGTTAATGGTTATATGAACAGCAAAATGGGAAGCATATATCACCTGTCAGCTTATGCTCTGTGTCCCCTTCTTGGGTTAAATTATAGTAGGATTGATTAGCCGAAGCTCCTCTAAGGTTCAGAATTTGTGTTCAGTCTTCATAGAAAAGTTTCGGTATGTTAGGATCAGAAATTTTAAATCGTTCTTTCCAAAAAGTAAATTTAAAAAATTTACCAGATGTAATAAAATTTACCAGATGTAATAAAATTTACCAGATGTAATAGAAGTGTCCTGGTTTATACAGAAAGAGGGAGAAATATGTTTTTCTGCTATAATGTGATTCTAACAAGTTTTTAGTTTAAGGGAAATGTGTGCAATTATACTTACCATGGGCTGAAAATAATTCATCAAGGAAATGTTCTGAATTCAGGAACAGTGCCATTTGTGCTCCATCAAAAAAATTGGGTTTGATGTAATCAATTTTTTAGCTCTTGAAACTGATCTACAGGCTCTATTTTACTTTGTTTTAAATTGTGCAGCGTAGATACTATTCATATTCACGCTTGGATAACTTGAGGAAACTGGAAGTAAAACTTCCTAAGAAGCACAGAGGTGCGTATTTAGCCTATAATGTAGAAAGAACATATAAAAAAATGTAATGTGGAGTTTAGAGGTGGGTGATCAAAGCTCTGATGTACTTTTTGTCCCTCAGATTCCTTTGGTCAGGCTGAGTTGGCATTTCAGAATATGAAACAGTTTATTTTTTGTGGATGTTTTTTTAAACAATAATGCCATCAGATTTGATAAGACAGTCTTTTAAATAGAATTTTGAAAGAAATACGGCACTGGGTTTTTTTTTCCTGGTTCAATACATCACCTACTTTATTAATTAAACTGGAACATTCAAATTTGATGAATAATTGAAGATTATTACCAACAAGACGAAGGATTCTCCTTAAGATTCTTGGTATGAATTCTAACATTTGAGAGAGACACCTCTCTAAAGCGTTTTAAACAGTGGTATCATTGTTCACTTTTTTCACTGGTGAAACGAATATCTGTCGATGTCTGATCAAATTTTGATTAGCAAAATAAAACCAAACCAAAGGATGCGTTCTTCCATATCACGTGTATTTAAACAGTGGAATTGTAATGAGATATTTCAGAGGGCAAAAGCATGAGGAGTTTCAAAACTAGATTGGATGAGTTTATAAAATAAGAATCTCTTGGTTATGAAATGGCCTGAAGCGGCTATTAGCTCAGTGTGCACCTCAGCTGCTTGCATTTAGAATTTAGTTGCCGTATCTCTGGCTTGCTACACGGGGGTCTGAGGTAGAAGAGTACTGGTGTGTGTACATGCATTGCACAGAAGACTTTATACACTATATTCCCTCAGCCTTTGCTGCAGACTACTTTCTGACTGTCGGCCTTCTGTATCGCTCCATTCCCAGGGCTCTGATTCGGGCCTTCAGGAGTCAAAGCGTGGTCTTAGCAATCAGTGCCTCAGAGAGAGTGTAAGCGCTTCCGTGTGAGACGTGGTTTTAAGGGAGATGAACTGAACTTATCCAGTATGGTGGAGAGCCTGCAGCCTAAAGCTGAAGGCTCAGCTCATCATCGGTGCGTTTAAGCAGAAAAGCTTTGTGTTTAGACATGAGGGAAGATGAGAGCTATAGAGGTTCATTTGAGATTTCATTCCTGTACAGCTCCTAAAATTCATAGTATGATGCTTGATGCTTCATTCCTACTGGATTTTCTCCATTGAATAGATGACTTAACCTGTCTAGGGAGTGAGAAATTGCAGATTATGAGACTAATAAAGATAATAACCTTAGAAAAATAGCATTTAGATGGCTAGGTTCTTCCTTTCATTTCTCTACTAGTTTTAGAAAAGGAGGAAGAAAATAGTTTTCTTATTTTTTTTTGATGGATCCAAATCCATTTGTAAATTAACTTCTTGTTACACTGACCTTTTGCTTTAAGATTATTTTGGCACCTCTCTCTTCCAAATGCTGTAGCTCATTTCATGCATTCATCCTTCATACACATCTTTGGGGGGAAAAAAATTGCCAGTCTGTATGTACATCAGTTTTAAAACAAATACAGTAGCTATTATATTTCAGTTGTGTCCCGAAGTATCTTCATATACTGTACAGTATTACATAGAGAGATCAGCTGCACTCCAATTTAAAAAAAAGACGAATTATTAGATATTATAAAGCATCTATTGCAACTAAGTAACCAACATTCCTTGTTTAAAAAGAAGGTTAATTCCTCAGTGTACGTTAATCCATATACAAAACCAGAAAATCTATGGTCACAATTGGACAGGGGTTTTGAGGATGAAGGGGCTGAAGGGGCGTTGTTTTTTTGTTCTGTGGGGGTTTTTTTTCCTTTTAATTTGCTACTGGTGATGTGTCTCTTGACCAGTACTGAGACAGGATTATCCTTCTGAAAAAAGATGCCAGCAAAATTTGTTCCCAGTGAACCTGTTGTTAGTGCTGATACAGACTGAAGCATGTGTTTGGGGGAAAAATAGCCAAGAAGAAGTAGGAGAAACAATGCTTCATTTGTTTACTTACTGCAAAAGTACATGTATGTTAGTACCGAGGCACTTAAATGAAAAGTAAGCACTTTGAATATCAGCACACTCATTCAGGAGAAGAACGTGTGCGGGGGATATTGGGCGCTGATCAGTTTTGAGCAGTAACGCATCCAATGCCACGGAAATTTGTCTCTGTTTTCCTTAGCAGGGTTCACTTACGGGCTGTCTTAGCTCCTTTGTATGTGCAGCGTGAATGAGTGATACTCAGCAGCCTTTCGGGGCTCCTGTGTGACCAGTATCTTTCCGTCTATGAGGTTCCTAAAAACATTTGGGAAATAAATGGGTTCTGATGTCTTTATCGTAGTATAGCTTGGCAGATATTTCAAAGGAAACTGGTCTTGGATACCCTACACTGGGCATAGAAGAAGGAATCGCATCTCAGTCACGTTCTCTTGCCAACAGTAACAAAAAGATGTGACTATTGGTGGATAAGAAAACAACTCAAAGCTGTGGCCATTCTAAATTTTACAAGCTTGCTGCCCGAGACTCTAGTTATAACTAAATTCTTTATTTCTCCTGGATGTTAAAGCAATAGGTGTCATCCTCAGAGCTTCTTTTTCATTTGCTCATGGTAAGAGTAGTCCTTCGGATACAGTCTTCACTCATGCCTTTGTTACCACATTCCGATTAGTGTAATGATGCAGACATATGACAGGAAGTTGAAATAAGTTTCCATATGTGAAGCACCAAATAATTTGTGACCTGACTACTTGTCACACTTGTGAATAGGTAGAAGCTGAAAAATAATAAATTTGTGATTGTTGTGGGTTAACCCCGGTAGGCAGCTAAGCACCACCCAGCTCCTCACTCACTCCCCCTCAGTGGGATGAGGGAGAGAATCAGAAGGGTAGAAGTGACAATACTTGTGGGTTGTTCATGCAGGGAAGCCTTATTTCCAATATAAAGTCATCTTTTGCTTTTTTGCTCAAAAAACCACGGTGAATACATAACCAGTTTATTATGAACGTAACTGGTTTTACTGCTTGGAGATAGACCTTTTATGACTATATATTAAAAACATAAAACTCAACCTTTTGTGACTGAATCAAAAGTTTAGTCTAATATCAAAGGAAAAAAAAATAATTCACAGAGACTTAGTTTTCATGGGCACCTACTTTCTTAGTACTGCAGTCATCACACAGCTTTGATTAAGGAATTTCTTTCCCGACAGTGTAAGCTTGAAAATTTGCTCCCAGTTAAAATGTATGTTTACTTTTTATCAGTATGTAGCCCAAAAATGACTGAACTCTCTGTTCAAAACTTCCACAAAAATCCTCTTTGGTCTTGAAGTCAGTTATTTTTGTGAACAGTAGACTTAACTGAAATAGTTTTATTACAGATTTATACTCTGTGTCTTCAGAGTCCCCACTCAAAAAACATGGGCACCTTTCCCAGCAGCAACTTCAGTATCTTGACTTCACATCATGGGTCCTCCCCATCTCAGCATCCTCAGATCTCTTTGAGGTCTTTTAACAGCTGCTGTAGTGGCTGGTTTTGCAAGTAATGTTTCATCTTTTCCTTTTATTCAGCCGCTAATTTATGAAAAATGCAGGAACATAATAACTAGTGAGCTTCTATTTCCCTGTCGGATGTGGCTGAACTTAACAAATATACTCTAAAGGCGCTGAGGTACATGAGGTACAAAATAATTTTATAGGCTTCTTTACTTTTAAGAAACCAGGCTAAAAAAAGATAAATTTCTCCTGGAATCCAGTTGTCCCCTTATGCTGTTGTTAATTTGAAATCCTAAACTGCCAAATTAGATTGCTTTCTATAAACATCGCACCTGCACTTTGGGTATGTGTTGCCAGTTGTCTTTCTCAGCTTACCTAGTGTGTAGTCTGTGTCGAAAGCACACTGGCAGCTTTATCAACAACTCTTCGTCAGGAATATGTATCGATCACGTAGATTTCAGTGGCTTAATATATACTCGTTTATGTGGCTATTGATCTACTTGACACCTAAGGGGATATTATTAGATAAGTAACATTTACAATTTAAAAAAAAAATCCGTTTTACCAGTTTAAAACTACTAAAATTTACAGTTTTGAAAATTCTTGTGGTGGTTAACTCAAATTTGCTCCTGAAGTAACACTTTTTTTTTTTTTTTTCTTTCCAAAATTATTTAAAAATTAAATATAATGAGATTTTCAAATGATTCTCTGGAAAATTGCACGCAAACTAGAAAACAGAAGTTGCCTGTGTTTTCCCACGTTGCATCTGAAACTGAAGATGGATTCAGATGCAATTGTGTTGCTTTTTGAATTGAGCGTGGCATATAGAAAAGGAGTTTCAGATTTGACCTGTAGATCAAAATGATGTTATATGTAGGAAAATTAAATGTTTTTGTGCTGTTCAAACTGATAACTTTATCTTATATGAATTTGAAGGATTGAAAATTATTTACTAGCCCCTCAAATTAAGTTTTAAGCTTATATTTTTCTAGGCTTCAGAAACAAATTCCTATAGATACAGCTAGATTCTTCTACATGAAAGGTTCATGACTTAAAATTTTTCTTTTCAGAAAATGCTACATATTTTTTTATGTTATTTTGTGCCATTGTGATGATCTAAGGACATTGGCAGAAGATTTACGCTCGGGTAATTTTGCATCATTGGACTAATTAAAACATATGTTTGGAGAAAATAGGTGAAAAGGCTTGTTCTCTATGCTGTGGAGAGATGTGTCTTTGCATCTCGAAGTATTTAGAGTGTAATTAAGAGAAGGACAAGTAACTTATAAAGCTGAGGGAATGAAGAGGAGAAGAAGTGGGAAAATTTCATACACAGCAGTCCATAAAGCTTTATCAGCAAGCGGTACCTGTTTCCTCAAACAAGTTTTATTAATGAAAAAAAGGCAAGCTTTTTTGGGTAAAAAAGTTTTCAGCTCTTGACAGCCTTGAAAAGTGTAAACGAACATAAGCAAAACACTAGAATCAGAAGAAAGAAGAGATTGGGTATCCGCTTACACAGCCGGATGGTGGGTGGGTATGTGGGAGGGCACACACAAGAGTCCCTTCAAATCTACATTAAAAATACAGCAGTATTTTTACAAGCAGTAATTTTTTTATTATAAAATTTGTCACTTCAGTTTCCAAGAGTTTTGTAAACCTTCCCCTTAAAGTCTGTCTACTTTTAGCTAGAAGCAAGTAAGCTCCCCGAAATCTTAAGCAGCTTGGGTTTAAATTCCTGTCGGATGGATTTCCTTTTTGACTCCAGACAAACAACCATAAGACAAAAGAAAAAGGTGCAGATGACCCACTCTTCCCCCGGTTCGTGGTTGTAGGCACAAGCTTCTGTTCGTCCAGAAATGTTCGTAAATAGAGATGAAGCTGCTGCTTTGATAAATAAAGCTCTTCTCTTACATATTTCACATTGCACTGTTGAAGCCATTAAAATCCTGGAATTGGTTTCTTAACTTAATTTGATGAGGCTTCTGCATGAGTCCTTCATTTGCTGAGGACAAACTTAGTAGAATGTCACATTCTGAGGTTTCCTTTTTCATTTATTTTCTTCTTCAGTAAGTATTACTGTGTGCTTAATTTGTTCTCTGGGATGGATAAAATACAACTCATCTGAAATTCAAATGAATTTTTCTGCTGGCAGCCTGTTTGTTAGCAGTAATAATGAAATATAATGGCTAATGGATAGTGAAAAAGATTAAATATTTTCCTCAATAATTCAGGGCTTTGATATATTTAAGCACTTAATAAAAATATCCAGAAAAATAAACAACCTAGAATTTGACTGTGAACTTTTAAATTTTATATACATATTCTTGTTTTCTTTACCATCAGGTTACCTTTATATATGATTTAGTCATTAAAAGGATTCTGTTTCACTTTTAAAAATTCGAAACCTGAAACAAAACCCCATACCCCTTTTATTTCTAAACCTACTGGCTTTGGATGAAGTTGGAAACAAGTGTTGTGAAGACATCATTTGTATGAACACTTGCTGGGATGCCAAGATGTGTCAAATACCCGACCAACCTGGTCAGTGCAATGGATTTCTCTTTCATGGGAAGGTTGAACAAGATTTTACAAGGTTATTTGCTTCCACCTACTGACCGTTCTCGATATTACAGACAAAACCAATTCTGGATATACTTTAATAAATTCCAAGTCTCATCTTTCTTCCTTCTGATACAGGCCATGGAAGTAGCGTGTGTACATATGAATTCTGTTTGCCTTTTATATTTCATAAATTTCACATAAAATGTTAGAAATTCAAATACTGGTTTTGAACTTTTTTTGTGATGTACCAACGTTAAAAGTACCTGATGTATTGTTCAAACCTATAGGATTTTACGCTTGCTTTACAGCAACGGTGCTTCTTAATCTCGACTACTTCATACAGTTGGGAAATTTGCAATACACATACTAAAATGACAGTGCTTTGTCATTCTGCACTTACAAAAAGTAGCACAGATGTCTCTCAGAGAAGAACATTTGGATTTCTTCCCCTCTTGCTCTGAGATTGACAGATGATTCATTTTGATAATTTTCTTTTTAAAGCTTAGTTTCTGTGTACATTTTTTTTTTCTTTAAAAGAGGTCTATCTAGGATGTAGATGATGTATACTCAAATATTTATATATAAATATTTGATGAAACCAGTAACTTCACTAGTTTAAAGAATTATAACACTAATTGTTTCAGAAAAATTGGTTTGTTTTGCTTGGACAATTAACGGCTGAGATATGCATGCACGTCCCTAACATGAAATACTCTTGTCAATCAAAGATAAAGTCTGTCTGAGTTCAGTTACCGCTGCTAACCAACATAGACTTTTCTAGAGACAAGAGATGTACAACAAGCAACTCTCATAACTGTTTCTACAGAAGTGACAAATTACTACTATTGTTTTTAAAAATAAACCTGTTGCAAATTACAGTTCATTATTCAGCTAAGAAATGATTATTCAGCTAAGGATTTTTACTGTACACATTTTTAACTCCTTCCAACTGGTTTAACCCCTTTGGGCTGAGGATTCTTGAATTAGTCCTTCTTTAGGTGACGTGTCAGTATCCTGAGTTATGTTTTATTAGAGTGTATGGATTTGTGAGGATTTCATTCGTTGATAAAGGAGAATCCTGTTCAAGAATCAGAATCATAGACTGGTTTGGGTTGGAAGGACCTTAAAGCTCATCCAGTTCTACCCCCCTGCCATGGGCAGGGCCACCTTCCACCAGCCCAGGTTGCCCAAAGCCCCGTCCAACCTGGCCTGGAACCCTTCCAGGGAGGGGGCAGCCACAGCTGCTCTGGGCAGCCTGTGCCAGGGCCTCACCCCCCTCACAGGGGAGAATTTCTTCCGTAGATCTCATCCTTCGTCAGTTTAAGGCCATCACCCCTCATCCTATCACTATATGCCCTTGTAAAAAGTCCCTCCCCACCTCTCTCTCCTGTAGCCCCCTTAAAGTACTGGGAAGCCTCTATAAGGTCTCCCTGGAGCCTCCCAATACCAGGAACAGTAAAATAACAGTAGACACGGATTTTTATTTTTTTTTTTCCTGCCCTTGTGCAGAAGTCTGAATTCAGGTCTCTACTCTTGAAGACATCTATCTATTTCTTTACCCCAATCTGACTTCGATAATTTCAAAGGTAACCCAATACTACTCTTTCTTTCTGGCTTCAATATCCAGTACTATTGAAACAATACATAATGCAGTTTTCATTGCTGATGGTGCAGTCGTTAATTTCTAAGAGTCTCTTTCCATATCTTTAGATAGAAAACCAGAAATACGAAATGAAACGGTTGTCTAATGTTCAGGGATAAAACACAGAATAGAAATGAGGTCATTTGATTTGGAGCCTGTATCTTTTCCCCATGGCTGGTATCAGTTAACTTCCAAGCACATCGTCTCTTTAATTCCTGATTTGCAGCTGGATTGGCCTCAACTGTTTTCAGCTGAGCTGCATGCTTAATTTTGTACCTTTTGCCTTATTGGTTGTAGACAACCAGAAATTGTGGATTTCGGTTTATCTAGGTAAAACTACATTTTTAATTCGCATTGAGTAATGAATGCATAGGAATTTAGGTTTCTTAGCAACTTCTTTTAACGGGAAGTAATGCTGGCAAAATAGCAAACTAAAATCAAAGTAAAGTACGTAGTGGAAGGGATTTGAGTACTCGTATGTCTTGAACAAGGCATATTCATCCAACTGAGATTGAATTTTTTTTAGTAAAATCTACTAAAGTACGTAGTGGAAGGGATTTGAGTACTCGTATGTCTTGAACAAGGCATATTCATCCAACTGAGAGTCCGTAATAGCTATGACTAGAATCGGATAGGAGCTTCTTTATTCTGCATTCAGTTAATTTAGGTCAGTACGTGAGATAGAGCCACCCTTGTCCTTGGTAATATCAAAAGAAATGATTCTTTTTTGATTAACCAATAAATATGTTAACGAACATTCCATTATTTCAAGAGGGTGACTTAGGGCATAGCTAGCAGGTGAAGAGAGGTGGTGTTTATGAAGTTTGAATTCATTGCTCTGAGGCAGAAAGCTTTTCAAGTTGAGCTTTTTTTCCTCACTCACCAAGAAAATCTGACTATAAATACCCAAATAAGCTCAGGAATTCAGCCTTGTAGGCAGAGGTAGTATTTCCTTATCCACCAAATGGCAGGAGAGACATGGTGAGAGACTGGCTGGCTGCCGGTAAGTCACACATGAAAGAAAATTTGAGTGTTACATTTCCAAAAAGTACAGTCTGGTCCCCACGAAAAGTATTTTGAATATAAAGAGTATCTGAGGTATTGATTCGTACATGAATTGTTAAAGATTTTTGTTGGTAATATGCTGCTTAAGAAGTGACAGAGAACTTAATATCCCTAATGAAAACGTATTTAATATAACTTCCTGTGAAGGAAAGTATTTTTTTCAGGAAATATTGATTCCTCTTACTTGATTGAATGATTTAATTTTTTTATTATTTTATTGGTATATGGCTTAGGAAAGAAGTATTTGGCATTGAAATAATACTAGTCCTTCATTTAAGATGAATAGGCATGTAGTTGTAGAAACACAACTTTTTTATATTATATTTTAATTTTTAATAAGAGCTGCTATTAGCTCTCAACCTTACATTTCTAGTTTGGGATTTATGTAGCAAGTAACTCTAGCCAATAATTTAAAATCCGATGAGAGCAGGTATAGCTTCAGGGAGAGGTTGGGGAAGGACTTTTAACAAAAAATTGTCCTTCAGCTCTGTGTTATTTTTTTTCCAACAGAAATCTCTTGACTTGCGGTATGTGAACTAAATTAACTTCCAAGAATACCCTCAGTAGGAAAGTAAAGTTGAAAACAAAAGAAAAATCATAATATATCACTTGTCTATAGTTTAGTGACTCGAGCTATATTTGGCTTACTCGGTTTCCAATAGTAACATGTTGTACAAAGGGATACGATGAAGAAGGAAATGCCTTTCGGACTATAATTTTTGTGATAATGATGATCTGCGTGTCTTCAGGTCTGCTGACAAAAATTCAAAGGTTCAATGAGAGTCGAAATACCTTAGGAATGAAAGGAACATGTCTTGGGTGTCATTAGGTTTAAGATTATTTATTTGACTCCTGAAGAAAACGTAAATCCAAAATGTGTGTGTGTGTATGCATGTGTCTATATGTACGCACATACACAGATGCATATTTATATTAAATAGATGCTTGATTATTCTTGCATGTTGCAGTGAGATTCTGGCGTAAATGTCTTCAAGATATCAAGTCCTAGTAAGCAATCTTGACAACAGGCAGAAGTTTGAGCAGTTACTTCCTTTCAAGGTTACCTTTATATATATTTTTTTAAGCTGCCATCACCAATTAACTACACTGGCTGGCTACACTATATTGAAATAGTGTTGGGTTTTTGCGATGTTGCAATCCTGGGTTAAAGTTTCTGCTTGTAATAAAGTTTAATAAACCTTAGAGCCATAATACTAAACAGTGTACGTTGAAATATACTATATACACAAAACCAACAGTTTAGTCCAGTGTAATAGGTTGAAAAACTCAATTTTCAAACTTCGATGCCCTTTTTTCATCTCAAGTTATTCCCACAACGCCAGTCAATATGCTTTGTGACATAGTTTTCTGTGTTTCTCTTCAGGATACTAAAGCAGAGTGCAGTTCCTGTGTAGAAACTGAGGACAGAAAAGTAAGTGGCTTCTTTTAATGTATTTTTTCAGGCAACTCTGTTAAGTGGGGTGGGATTTTTTGGTTGATTTTTAATTTTTTTTTTAAATCGTGCGAAATTAATTTGTGGTGTTATGTTTTACGTATGTTTTAGAACATTTCCAACAGCAACTTTCCTAATGTTGTATTTTAACTTCAATGGAGACAACGTAGTCTTACTTTATCGAATATACTTCAGTTGGAAATCGGAGTGACTGCTTGTTCAGAAGGGAATTATAATCTTAATTTCAAGACATGAAGCTATGAACAGTTTAAAAGGCGATTGCACTTTCTGTTCTTAATTTCCATTAATAACAAAATTATTGTGTCATGTCGTTAATGATAATGTTGGCCTACCATGTTAAATATTTGGAAAATAGCAAGATAAGGACTGCTTTTTCTTGCTTTATAAGCAGTATCTTTAATACGGATTTTTTTTTTCCTTCTAAAGGGTTGATGTTTAAAAACGTTTATCTTCTATTATTTCCAGTTTTATATTTCGTGAATGAGTATAAAATGTTTTCAGCTGTGGTCTTCACCGTGCTAGCTTTTGCTTTTTGAAACAGTACGTTACGGCATGTATGTTTGAATATACTTGCATAAAGTTACATTTTTAGCAGGAATTCTTTAACTGAAGTCCTATCAATTTCTGCTCTAAAATGAGCGATGCAGAAAGCTGCCTTCTAGCAGTAACAGCATGATACCCTCAATTTATGTTTTGAAACAGTACGTCTTTATACTTAATTTAGCATTAGTTTAGCTGTATTATAATGGGTGATACCAATGCTCTATTACTCACTTTTCCAAAAATCCTTTTGTTGTTTGTTTTTGTTAAACTACTTTTGGCTACTGCATCTTTCCATGAGCATTAGTGAGCTCCTCCTGATTCAGAAAATAGCTGTCAAGTTCTTTTTGCTATAAAAATGAGCTTATATTAAGCAGCATTATACCAAAGGCACTTCAGTTGTTCACGATAGCTCAGATTTTATAAAACAATATCCTACAAGCCCGATATAAAATGCTACTGAAGTTAATGCAGGAAAGCACAATTCATTTGCTTTGTTGAGATACGTGATAAAGGTTCTTCAGAATTTCAGTGATATTCAACATTTTCAGGAAAGAAGTGAGGGAATTATTTTCAGCTATACAGAAACATATTAAGAATTCAATTAACGTACTAAACTGTGAATGGAACTGGAAGAGAAAGTATGCTGTATCTTAGAGACCAAGCGGCTGTTACTGTTCTCCGATTGTTGAAGTCCTCGATACCAAGATAGGTTGAATTTCTTGCATTTAAATTAAGTCAACACCAAATGTCTTAGTCTGTGTATAATAGAACTAGCTTATTGTAGGAGAATTAGAAGGACAGTAAGCATACATAGGAGATTTTTTTTTTTTTTAATTTAGAAACATTTTATCACAAGGCTAAAAAATACTGTAAAGCTATGTTTAACAATGCTTTATGTTACTGAAGGCCTACCAAATTAATGACAATAGGAACAGTAATTTTGCTGGGTTGGTTTGAGAGTTGAAACATAACAATTTCCTGTGCCCGCCTTATCCTTGTTATTTGCACTCCTAATGCTTTTCCAGTTCTCTAGGAGGGTTAAGGGGTTTTTTTTGTTTGTTTGTGTTTGTTTTTCCTTTAAAAGCATTTTAACAACCCAAAGCATTCTTGCTTTGCATCTCTTTTCTGTCACTGCCTTCACGCCTTCCCTAAACTCTATTCTCCTGTGTTAGTAAGTTCTGTTTTATTTTTTTGTGAATTTCCAAATTATCCCGCTTTCCATTTTTCTGCTTCCTTTTCTAAGCTTCATAAGTGACAGATCATGCCTCCTTCTGTCTTGTGCAGTTCCTTCCACTTTTCTCTCAAGTATTTTGCACACGCGTAGTGATCTGAATCAAAATTAACCCAGTTAACGTGCTCATGGTAAAAACTAACCAAGAAACAAAGACTTCACGTAGAAGTATATGCAATTTCACAATTTTAAATTGGCAAAAATAAATATAAATCCAGTTTTAAAGTATTTTCTCACTGAAAAGAGTGAATTTAAAAAAAATATACATATATATTTCTACTGAAATTTTAAAATTTGGAGCTAGAATCTAGTTCTGGATTACTCAATCTGTGTACTGTGTCACTGTGTCGAGTAGTAACTGAGTTTGTGGGAGTGTCAAGCACATGTTGTCATTTAAAATCTCTGTCATCTGGTATTACTGTGAATTCAGGTTCTGAGCTTTTATAAAACTGTTCAGATGTTTAAATTCAGGCACATGTTGTTTTATAGCATGCTAAGATGCAGTTTGGGGCCTTATTTCTAAACACCAAAATCTGCCTCTTTTTTTAGTGTGAGTAGCAGCTATTAAAACCGCACAAACCAAAAGGTTCTTTTTATTACTTAAATAATGGCAGAAGTTGTCCAGATCCTGATAAGCTTTGGACCGCAGTCTTAGTAATGTATGTGATGTATTTCTTTTTCCTTTTATTGCAACTTTCCTTTTATCTGGCAGATGTATCAGCCTGTTGCCAGTAAACTGTTTTGGCGTGTTTTTTCCCAGTGTTTTATGATCGGATGATTCCTACCTCAGTATAAATCGTAGGAGCTGCATATCTGATGCTTTTTCTTGGCCTCAGCGATTGCTCTGAGTGGTTTCCTAAGGAGCTATCTTTCTTCAGTGATGCAGGCTATCAAGACTAACCCAGCTGTCTGACCCCAGAAAGGGCCACCTCATCCAGTGCAGACTATGCGATCTGACTTTCTGAGACGGTGCGCGTCCTAGGACTGAGCAAGTGAAGTGAAACGGAAGAGCATGAGATTGCTTTATTCCCGTGCTTTATTCCCGTGCTTTATTCCTTCATTGGCTCTCTTCCCTCTCCCCATCTTGCTCTTATATACAGTGGCATGAAGGTGAGGTGACAGTCGCAGGGTCTCCAAACTTACTGTGAATCCTGGAGAGCCCCTCTCTTTTTGTCTCTTTCTCTCGATGTATCATTAATTTTGGAGACCTGGAGGTTTTCAGCATTGTAGTGCTGAGTGCTATGAATTTCTCATCCTTTTGACTCTAACTACTGATGCATACGGACACATGGCTGGAGGTTTACAGACTCTTCTGTGATCTTGCCTCGCTAATCCCTGAGGTTAACAACAGACATGAGGTTTGCTGGGTTTTGGGTTATGGTTCGTTTTCTGACTTGCTGAAAGTACTTTTTTTTTTTTTTTTTTTTTGTCCAACGACGACAATCTGTTCAGTGCTCTAGCTTTCAAATGCAGAAACAGGAATTAGCATAAAGAATTGCCTAGCAAACCCCTAAATTTATCTTCTTAATTTTTGTAAGCATTTTCAAAGAACAGAAATACAATAAATGCCTACCATTATTACATGATAAATTTAATCTTTTCTCTGTGTTTGGTCCCAGAACGGAAGCTTAAGTGGCAGATTTACTTTACAGCCCAGGGATATAGATTACCAATGACCTATGCAGTGATCATCAAATAAAAAATACATCAATCTTGGTTAATAATAATGCATTGTTTCATGTTTATTGAAGGCATAAATTAGGAACTGAATGTAATTCATAGAACCTGAAACATTGTAAATAAATGTTTTCGTTTCATCTAGGTTGAAATCAAGACAAACTACTGCAATTAGGACATGCGTCATTAGTATCTAATAATTTGCACTGTCATAATGAAATATACTACTAATGAACTATATCATTAGTAATTAATAGAAAGTTTTCCCAGTTAACAACAAAATATAAAACTGCAAGGTGCTTTTTCTTGCAATCTTTTATCCTGAAGTTTCTTAATCTCTAACTTCTGAAGTAGAAATGTATGTAACCATGGCTGAAGCTTTGCCTGCAGGTAAACTCGAAGTTCAACTTAATTATTATTTTGAAATCTATTATTCTGTAAATGACAAAACAGCATTTAATTAACCCAAACCATTTTATCACTCTGCTCTTTCTCTCCTTCCACTGTTACTTTAACTTTTTATGTAAGATTCTACTTATATTTTCTACAAAAATAAAAGCCCTCAGGTTTGAGAGTAACAGGTGACAAGTAATCAACAGTCCGCTGTAACTGGCATATATTATTCTGCGTTATTAAATTGCATTTACCATTGCCAGCAGTGGACCTGTCAGTGTATGTACTCATTTCCTACCTGATCAATATTTTTCTGTGTTTGTCCCACTCAACCCTTTTTTGTTTTAGTCTCACACCTTCATTTTGAACACTGCAGTATTTGATGTTCGATGAATCGTGTGATCATGGCAATGTCTCAGCTTTGCTTTTCGAAGAAATAGATGTAGAAACATGACCCTTAAATTTTCACAAAAAAAAAACCCTGTTAAAAACATGCAAATGTATTTATTTGCAAAGCGATTTTTGTAAAAACGCATTTATATCTAAAGCTACTCACATCACAGCTTGGAATTTGAGTCATAATTTCAAAGCCTGTGATGTTTTTCAGCATGAGGTTTTGCTCTTGTACGGATGATGACAGTTGCGGTTTTTTCCTTCTACCCATGTTTTCTAGTGGAACTCTGTGTGCTGGGGGAAATCTAAATGGTTATGATTGAAGAGAATTAATAAGGATATTGTGTATTTTGCCAAGATGGAGATGATGTGGATCCCTTCAAAAACTTTTCAATAACTCTAGTCTTGGTTTCCACTCAGAAAAGACTTGCTAAAACGTAAAGCCTTTTTTTTTTTTTTTTTTTCGGTTGCTCCTACACTGGCTTCATCACCTCCCATTACCTGGAAAACCTGCCCTTAATACATCTTCCTCATCTTTTATTTAATCAGTTCACTTATTTATTTGGTCTGAACAATTCTCTTGGTTTTTTCATATGTTTATATGGGACTTTCATAGAGCAGGAATCTTCAAAAATACAACAAAAAAAAAAAAAAAAAAAAAGGAACTGGAAATAAGATTTCTCCCAGTCCTGCTTTGTCTTTGAGGGCTGAACAGAGCACAAAGGGAATACTTTTTTTTAATTAACTCTGCAATTGCATTTTGTCATATCATCAAATTAATTCATGGCGATGCTGTGAAACCAAAACTCTCATATGAAACTATACTCCCCCCCCACCCCCTCCCTTTTATGTTTCCATCTGAAATGGAAAATTGAGACATTGAAAACTGAATGGAAAGTTAACTTACAATGACCTTTCTGTGCTGGATAACTTTGTTTCAGCTAGTTTTTACGGTGCTAGGAATGTTTTATTCTTCAGCTTTGGCTTTTAGTTTTTGTTTTATTTCAGCTTGCTCTGTTTAGTAATAGACTCACTTTTGCTGTAATGTGCAGTGACATTCTCTTCAGTATTCCTTGCAGGCAACATAATGCTGACCGTTAACTAGCAGCTAAGTGTTATTAGCTTGGTGGCTCAAGGTCACTCAGGATATCTTGCTTCATTTTCTGTTCTTGAGAAGGAAAGTAGCTCATGGAGAGAACATTTTTGAGATGCATCTTGACTTTAAAATTTACCACTTCTGAGCTCAGAGTGCAGAGGCTTTATGAGAGTAATAGACTTTATGGGTATGCATTAGGCCAATAACACGATAGGTCAGTAAGTTGGAAAATTTCCCTGTAGTAGCATAATGTTTCATAACTCGCTATTACCTTCTGTGGGATATGGTATAGGCAGTAATGCCTTTCCTTTTCTGTGCCTGCTGTGGAAAATATTTTATAATTTTTTTTTTAGTACCTTCTGTCAGAGGATCTCGAAATACTTCACAAACAAATTAAAAACACCTATGAGGGAAGTACTTACATTTATATTGCTCAAGTTACATATGGGGAAATGGAAGTGTGAAGGGGAGACATTAGGCAAGGTTACAAAGTGAGTCTGAGACAAAATGAGGAGAAAAAGAAATAGCATTACAAATATGTTTTGCCTATTCTATGGCTTCTTGAAATACTTTTTTTTATGATGATCATGTGAAAATGTTTTCCGTGAAAGTTTAAAGGAAAAATTTGTCTTCTTAGTAGGAAGAAAATTTATCCAATTTCTTTAATGTTCTTCAGGTTACTGTGGGAGGGAATTAATAAGGCTATAAAACAGTGCAGAACTTTACAAGCATGTAAAGGGACTGACTCGACTACTGGCATCTAATACGTGGATATATTTACATACTGTTTCCTTTCATTGTAATCCCTTTTTCTGATGTTTAGGAACTTCCTATCAGTGAATAGGAGTAAGTGTCATTTTTATTCTCCTGTGAAGGCATTGTGCAATCTGCATTGTTCTGTAGAGTTTTGAGATGCGTTTTTCCTCACAGTAAAAGAAATTAATTTTCTGATGAGGAAAGATCACTGACTCCAATGGATTGGTAAGGAAGTGTCTAGATGGTGTTTGGATATAGATTTGGAGAAACCGAAGGAAGTTTTGAACATTAATGAGCCTTCTGGTGTGTACTAGAGTGAACAAATTATTCCTATTTCTTCTGCCTCTTTAACCGTTGTACAAATATTAAGGTGTATTATTGAACCATTGTATGATAGAACCACATAGCGGGTTGACCACAGAATTCAGAAACAAGGGGGAGTCACCCAGAAGTGAGAATAACAAGCTGTTCCGAGAATAGTATCCACCTGTCACAATGTGCCAGAGGTTTCCACTGACATCTCGGCTCCTGTAAGTCAGATTTACATGATGCTTCTTGAATCTTCCTCAGTACGGAGCTGGAAGCTTTCAAAAATTCCGCGAAAGGGTAAAATTATTTAAGGCGTGGGCATGTTTTCTGTTGGTTGTTTATTACCAGAGAAGTTGCTTGAAATTCATGGCTGACTCCTCCACAGTGGTTTTGATTCGAGATCTGTTGGACTCCAGAAATCCTACAACTCGAAGCTGAATCCCCCACATAGTCTTAGTCATTTAGGTATTATTTTTTGTTACGCAAGTTACTTTTAGTCATATTTTTTAAATCACAGGGTTTTCCTTTTCCCTTGTTTAGTTTATGTTCTTTTCAAGTAAAAACGCTCGGTATGGAAAAAGAGGTAGCTGAAATTTGCCCTAGAACCTAACACGCAGCATTAGTCAGCCTAGTAAATATTGGCAATTCTAATGTGAGGAAATACTCAGAAATCCAGTCCGTTTCCTGGCATGTAGCTTGACACAGTGCAAAGTCTTGTTGGAAAGTTTCATAGCGTTTGAATGATCATAATGTCAGTCCTATTACTGCTCTCTTGTTCTTCCCGTCACTGACATGCAATTACGGAATTTCACAACTGAAGTGATGACAATTGCGCCTCTGTATGTGTGTGCGTCTATCTTTCCTCTTAATCCAACTCTATCTAGCAATCTGTAATTTGATAAAGTGGAATTGAAATGACAGGCATGACAGAAGTGCCAAAACAATAATTTGACCTCCCACTGAAGTGTCAGCGTGTTTGGCTGCATGACTTTTACACATGCTGAATACACATAAGGGACACAGATAGTATATTTATTATGCTACTGTACCTGTTAAAGCAGATCGGTAAAAAAACCTTATTACTACATTGTGTCTTTTTGCAAATGTGTTCCATCTTTCACTATTATATTTTCTATCCCTGTACTACTGCGTGTAAACATGGTTGCTATCGCACATAAATTATCTTTATTAGGAGACTTTTTTTTTTTTTTTTCAGATCTACATTTTGAAGGTATTTGGGTAAATCTTGAAATTGTAATTCCGTGGCTGTGTAGCAAATTACTTCTTGAAGAGACTATTAATTCTTTACTTTTAAGGACAGCTTTTTCGTATTATTAAGCCTCTTGGGGGAAGGTGTCAAAGAATGAAGGAAGAACCATATAAAAGGTACACTCTTTCTTTTTCCAAAGTCCTTTAGTACTGATGAAATACTTAGTTCCCACTCATACAGAGTATAAATGTAATCCCTGTTACAGATTAACCTACGTTGTAAAAAATTTTATTGAGGGCATCAGTCAGCAAACTGGCAAATTCTAGTTTCAGAGTATGCAAAATACAGAATATAAAAATGTATTTTCTGCGGTAGCTATATGCTGATCATTTCAGTTTCATTTGAGAAAAACCTGGAATGAGTGACTTGTCAGTGAGCAGTCTGAGTAGTCGGTAACGTTGAAATGTCAGCTTTTCATTGAGGTAGACTGGAGTTTAAGATATCCTCAAAATATTTTTGCTTGAAATCTGATTCCGGTCTAAACCCAATTTAGAAGTTTCTAAAAAGGATCCGTGAGCACACCGAGTTGTAGTGTTCTTTATGTTCTCTAATATACCAGTTATCTGTTACCGTTACATATAACAAAGGAAATAAATAACCTCTTTTTTTTTGAAAAATGGTGCTAATTTTTATCCTTTCCTGTGACTAGTAGTCATGCTTTTCAGCTCATATTTTTTTTCTAGCCTTTTTAATGCTTTGGCATTAAAACATGCCTTTATCTACTTGTACATTCACAGTGATGTTTGTGTTACGTGTATTTAAAAACTGGAGAGCAATCACAATTCCTTTTGAACGTCCTCTGCTTTGAAATAAATTGCACTAGGTATATGACAACTTCCTACTCATAACTCTTAAAAAGCACATTAAGCTAGAAATAGCATTCTGAAATATCTAATAGATTTATATAAATTAATAATAGATTTTATTTTCACTGAAGTAAGTGTATGCACAAGTTACTGTGGAATATATTCATATGTACTGTACCTGCATTGCGTACAATGAATTATATTTCACCTGGGGACAAGGAAAGGAACAGAAGAAAGAAACTTTTTGGCTTTAATATTCAGCTAAATGTAAAATTAAAATATTCAGATTCTGGTTTAAAAAAAAAAAAAAAAAAAAGAACCAAAACCCAACAAACTAGTGGAGAGGGAGAACTTAAGTCTGATTTGATGCTAATTATCTGTCAAAATTAACTGAAAAATAATTCATGAGAGACTAAAACCTTGTTGAACTTTTGACTACATCTGGCCATTAAGTTTTCAACAGGTATAAAAACACAGAGGGGAATTGGCTTTCTGAAGTTATACAAAAAAGGGAAAAAAACCCCACAGATCTATTAATATTAGCACGCTGCGAATGGGAACACGTCTTGGATATTCTATTTGTGAATTAATAAAACTTAGCAGCAATGGGGCAGTGCAACTTTTTCTATTATGTGGTGAAACATTTCCTTTTAAAAGCTGTCTGTTTTCTGGTAGTCTGAGCTTTTCATAACCCGCATGCTACTGCATCAGAAAGTTATACACGACCTTTAGCAGTTACGTTAGCTACATAATTTTCAGTTATTAATCTGACCTCCCAGATTCTTTGCAATGTGCTAGATATCAAGGCTGAATGATGCAAGGGCAAATGACATGGATTAAAATAAATTGATTATACCTCAGCGTGTAATTTTATATTGTATATATATATGCCAAAGAGTTTAATGGTCATTGCTGCTTTAGAGAAAAAGTTCCAAGTTGACATTTCCTTCCCTATCTTCTTACTTTTTAATAAGGATGTGGGAGACTTCATAAAGAAGGATAGAGTTAACAGTAGGTACCGATGGATCACCTTATTTACAGATACTTTAGTGCTGACTGTCAATTATGTTGGCTAACCCCAACGGCTGGAGGGGCTGAGTAACAAGGAAAAGCACTGGGTTTCTTTTAAGGGCCTGGTTCACTTTGTCGCCCACAGTTTCTAGGAGTGCCCCTGTAATAAAACCACTGAGGTGGCAGCACTTTCAGACTGCGACCCTTCGTTATATTCCTGCTGAAGCTTCTTGGGGTTTTGAGGGTTTTATGGGACCTGATCTAAAGAACGTTGAAGCAAGAGCCAAGTCTTTTTGACGTGAACAAAATTTTGTCTCTGTGTTTGGCAAAACAGTCTCAAGTCAGAGATCTTCCTTCCATCTAACTTTGTGTCAACCAACCCAAACCTCCAGCCACAGTCATTTGTTTTTATAGATGTTGAATTACATATCCAGAGAGGTAACTACAGAAGAAGCTGGGGTCCCTACTACTGATGAAGGCTATCAAAGCCACTATACTTGTAATGGTTTTGCTTTTTAAATATTTAAATATTTTTTCCTCCCTCTTTTCTAATGCCTTTTTATGCTTTCACTGCTTGGAAAGAATTCAAAGGCATGTTAACCAAAACCATAGTTGGACATTAGAGAGACCTTTATTTAAAATAAGAAATGCATCTATTTCATACAAATCCACTAGAAATTATGTGCTAAACAACTGTTTAAAAAGCCTGTCTTTTAGCAGCAGCTAGCAGAGGATAAAGGGTTTTTTTGTTTATTTTTTTGTTTTTTTTTTCCCTAGGCTTGTCCATGTGCTTGGTATGACTGCATTTGGAGACAAACACCATGTCATGCTGTACAGAAGTAGTGAGAGGTTTTGCCTTGCAATGTGATAAAGTTGCTATAATGTGAACTTATGTGCACTATATTAGAAGCTAGGGCTGTTTTTGTAGACTCTCCAGCATAGAAGTTGAGCAGAGCTTTGCCTGTAACCAGTTGCTGTTTTGACTTTTTTAAACTCTCATGTTGAATTTGCCTTATGGAATATTTTAGAATTCCTAGAACGGGGAAAATAAATTATAGACTTTAATTAAGGATTAAAAAAACCCTTTTTGTTTCATCTGTTTGAGCTGTGCCACATGTTTTTAGCCACTATCTATTTTAGCAATCTGGAATTTCACGTTGGTTTTGGATACAGGAAAATAAAGTATCTCTGTCTCACAGGACGTTAGTAGTCTTTGATAAAATTGTTTAACATTTTATCTGGATGAACTTTTTAAAATTTTTAAAGTTAAGGTCAGTTTTGGGAGAAGGCAAAGGGGAAGGAAAAAAGGTGCGTAGAATTCTTCTTGGCTCTGATTTTACATACTTAAATAATAAGGCTGAGTTTTAAAGTGCGGGGCATTCACCTTAAGTCTTTGTTACAAGCTGTCATTATTGCCTCGACTTATTCTTTCTGCGTTGGGGAAAAAAGTATCATCACTTCATTGAGTGAGGTGAAATCTAGCTGTGATTGCAATAAATGTAGTAGGTCAGTATTAGCCGGGGTTTGGAGCAGAAATACACAGCAGAGTAACTCCTAAGAGATCCTTATGTAATGAGGCCACTGTGGGAAGCCACTTAGTGTTCTGCACTCATAGAAAATCAGAGAATTTATCCAGCCGGTAAGAGTATTTATTCTTGCATAAAGCTCCCAGATGGCAAAATTTAGAAAATCTATACTTTTCTTACTTCTGTTATGCATCAGGCTTGGTGATATGCTTCTTATTAGACAAGTAATCTTCCAGATGTTGTTTCATTAAACTGAGGTACAGAGACATTTTCCATTAATTTTCTATTCCCAAGTTCCAGGCAGTGCATTAGGATTTTTTTCGTTAAAATTGCAGGACAGCATTTCATATATTAAGTGATACACAGATTGCACATTAGCTGATTAAATTTACCCAAAGAGCATTAATAGAACACTTGCAACCTTGTCTTTTTCAGTTCTCTAAAAGATAAAATAAACAAACGTACAAGTTGTTATTTGTAAATATATACAACTTCAGTGGTTAATTCAAAATTTTAAAGAATTACAAACCTTCCTAAAAGAGAAAATACAGGGATTGAGCAGCCCTAAAATAAAGTCTTTCTCCCTGACTCTGTGCGCCTTGGTAGTAAATCTAGTAATACTAGGATGTATTGTGTGAACTACATTGGACTGGGAAGGGTTTATTTTCCTTACAGAAACCTCAGTTCTTGGAAGTACATGCACTTTAGAAGGTCCAAAAGCGTTAAAACCTTTCTTTTCCTGGCTGCAAACATGTCCATGTGCTTCGCCACAGAACTGTTCTATTCCTTCATTTTCCTTGCAGTAGAATCAAAAGCCACTATTGACTTCACAGGTGTTTGAAAGAGATGTTCCATTTTTATGAATTATCCTTAAAGAGCCTTACTGCTGAAGTGGAATTCTAGAGGTTATGTATTTCTCCATGAAAAAAAAAAAAAAAAAAAAAAAAGGAAATATAACCTCGTTTATAATTTCCTCTATGTCATTGTAGTAGAATTTGTGTTAAAATAAATACACAACGTGTTGCTATATAGGAGGTTGCAGTTGCTTTCTCTATTTTTAATCAGTATACCTGACGGCCTGATTTCAGGCTGGTCTTCTATGGTGTTAAGCTTGCATAGTCCAGTATACTCTTCCCTGAAACTACTGTGTACAAAACATGGAAATGGTATTTGAAATTTTGTGTGGAGAACTTGGTGCAGGCACTTGACTGTTCTTAATCGATGGAGAGCGCTAAATAACATCCCTTCTGTATCAAAAACTGCATCTCTGTGGCAAGTTTTAATATCGAAAATGGAAATCCTTTTTGCGATTGAACTGCATATTCGATTCTGGCATTTGTTTTCATTATAACCAGCAACAAAACGTTTCTTATGGAAATAGTTAGGAATATTAGTTATTAAACATTCCCTCTAATATTCAGGTACCGCCTTCTTGCTGCTCCGTGTCATTGGCATGATTATGGACAAGAAAAGAGGTGGTATATTAATTCTGTATGCATATCAGCTAATGGATTTTATGCCTACAGCAATATCTGAATCTTCCAGATAGCCAGTCTGTGAGTTTTACACCATGAACGTCCGGCTCCAGAGGATGGAGCTCTGTGGTTATTTCTATTACCTCCGCTGTTGGTACCCAGGTATCGTGCGGGATTTGGCTTGCTGTGAGGATTCTTCTCAGGAGTTGAGACTGACTGAAAACAGCTACCTAAAACAAAGTATTGCTTATACTTAACAGCATACCACAGTAAAGAAGGGGAAAAATGTAAAACTAAGGGACTTAATATGTTGTGGTGGGTTGACTGAGACCAGCAGCTGAGTAAACCCATAGCCACCGGCTCACTCACCCCTGCCTAATGGGACTGAAGAGGAAAAGCAAAAGCAAGAAAACTCACAGGTTGAGATAAAGACAGTTTATTAAGTGAAGAGGGGGGGAAAAAAAAACAAAAACAACCAAACACCAAAACTAAACCCGCAAGTGAAACAGAGGGTCACTTGCCACCTCTTGCATGCAGACTAATGCCCAGCAAGTCTCTGAGAAATGGTCTTCTTGGAAGTCACAACCCTCCCTGTTGTCTCCGTTGTAGGAACGTCCTTCCAGTCCCCTCGTTTTATTGCTGAGCATGGGGACACATGGTAGGAGTAGTCCTCTGGCCACTTTGGATCACCTGTGTCCTCTCCCCATCCCTGGCCTGCCGCTAGCCTGCGCACTGCTGGCTGGCGGGTGTCAGCGTGAGCAAAAGAGGCAGCCTTGATGTTGTGTGAGCACTGTTCAGCTTAACCGAAATATTGTGGTTTTATCAACACTGTTTTAGGGAAAAATCTATTAGGAAGGCTCATGTTACTGAAACTGAAAACCGAATTGCAACAGCAGCACGGTGGCCAGTGAGCACGCGATGCTTTCACCTACTTCTAAGGCAGTGATCTTTTGTTCAGACATCCCGTATTTATTTGTAGTTGAAAGGAGTCCGTAACTCCTCGAACTGTCTCCCTTCACTGCCAATGTTTCAGCACTTCCTTGGGAAGCAGAGAATGAGTTTACAGTCAGTTAATGAAGAGGGGAAGCCTTACATCATTCGTATTTGAGTTTAAACTTCTACTATCATCTAGGCATAAATTGATCAGATGGCTTTCCAGGGCTACACGCATGGCAAGATGATCAGTGGCAGATTGTTTTCAGCGTATTTGAAGGGGACAGACTGAATCAGACCATTGTTTTGTTTGCCAAATTAATATCTGGGATGTAATCCAACCTGATTAACAGGATGGCTATGATTGGATCATGAAAGGGTAAGCAGGCACTTGGAAGGCCTTTTTTATACCTGCTGGCTCTATTACTTTCCCAGTAGCTTGAACACATGCGAGAATATGCTTCTATCCAGTAATCCAATTCATTTCTCATTGATTCCAGTTTGTCTTTTTATGTTGTATTGGATCTTTTGCCAGGTAAATCTTTTCTCTGTAGCGATATATTGCTTTTTGCAGCTGCCTGGATGTCTGGAATTGGGCAGTTTGATCAAAACTTCCTAACGCAGTTATTTCAGAACTGACTTCTTCAACAGCGATGCAGAATGTCTTTTCCTCTAATGATGCCTCTTATAAGAGCAATTATACTTAAATATATATCCATATTTGGCAATTTGAATATTTATGCATGTTTCTGTTGTCTTTGAAACATTGTTGATGGTTCTTATGTAACTGTTAATGGAAATTTTTTCCCCCCCCCCCATTTTTTAGAGGTATGTTTTATTGTCTTTCTGTTTGATGGGTTATAGAGACTTTATGGTTTATATATAAACCACGTGCTTTCCAGATTTGATTTATGAAATCATAGCGGTTTTGCACAGTTCAACTGAAAATTTCTTCTTGTTGATCAAAGTAAGAGGAATGCAGGGATTCTGCCACTTTTCTCAACTGCTTGAGTACTTAAATCAGACGCTCGGGACAATATGAAAAGAACTAGTGTATAGGGATGTCTCACTATGGCATACTTGCTGTATCACAACATTTTTTAAAAAAATCAGGGTGTTTTTTCTGAAAAATACAGTATAAGTGTTGAAAGGACAATGTTGATGTTCAAAGTCTAAAAGGAAAAAACCAATTGTTTTCTTTTTCCCCTCCCTGTCAGCAGACTAATATACAAAAAAAAAGGTAATTGACCTTTTTTATTTTCTGGATAATGGTAATATACATACTGTGCAAATGGCAAACGTTTTGTTTCGAATTAAAAGCAATGCCATTAAAATGAAAAATATTCTGATCTTTGTTACTGCCTCTCACTTTCAAGATCTGATAAAGGTTGAAGACCAAGGGACAGGTCAGGTATTTTTTTTTACATGTGTAAATTGTCTGAAATCCAGTAGGGAGCATCTATTTCAGCAAATTTGTTTTCATTTCATACAACTCTGCTTCACTGTGGTCTTTTCCAGAGAAATAGTTATTGGATGACATGTCAGAATTTGCAGGAGGACGTAAAAATCTTACTGCACTAACTGATGACACATTACACCAACTCATTAGATAGTTTATTTTCCCACAAAGCATTATTTGTTCCTTACATCGTCACAGTTACTACACCGTTAATGCTACGTCCTGAAAATTTTTGCTTTTGCAACCAAAGTTTTATGTAATTTTATGATACTGCTGGATTGTATTTTCTTTGTCCTGTTTTCCTCATTTGCGTGTATTATCTTATTTCTGCTAAACAGATTCTGTTCTTTCTTCGGTTCAGAGTAATTCCCTGAGTCAAGCTATGCTTTTTAACTTTGAGATGACAGGTGTGGTGGGTAACAACTCGTCAAGAACACATTTACTGACTTTGCTGCTGGCTCTTTTGACCTTGGCAAGTCAATATCTTCACCAGACTTTTCCCTAGCAGTAAAACATGTTTCTGGATAGCTTAAAAGGGTTTGTTTTGTTTCCTGGTTTGATTCCTTTCTGCTGCTGTTCAAGGTGAAAAATGCTTAATGAGTTTATTGCTAACCAAGGTTGGGAGGAAATTCCTCATGACAGTATTTGAATAGTTTTGAAAAGTAGCAAAGTAGAAGAATTTTGCCCTTCTATATTTGTTATATTCTAAAAAATGCTTTATGGAACTGTGACACACTCTTGATTAAAATGTCGCAAATTTGCTTTCCTTATTACACGGTCTTAAGTAAAAAGTACAAAAATCTACGCTGAAAACGTTTAGATTCAGTATTGCAGCAAATCTGTGAGAATATTAAAATTCAATAGCGTGCATAAAAATAACATTTCATCTATTCATTATAGCCTTATTTGTATCAAAGACAGAATCTCCTTATGTGTCTCTGATTAAGTAACAAATTTCAACCACGTAAAGCTGTATTTCACTGTTTTTATTTATGTGAAGTAGGAAGCCTTCCTTTTCTTTCTTTAAAAAGTATAAGTTACTATCTGCCTTTTAAATTATGTTTTCTACGGTATTCTAGTTTTGGGTGAACTGATCATAGAATGGTTTAATTTTTTTAAAGATATTTAAATAGGTTCAGATGCTTTGTATACTGTTCCTTCTCTTACTGTGATAAATAATTAACTGCAGCATTAGTAGAGACACATTAATAACACAAGAGAATGAGATTGCAAATCCTGCCTCTCAGGGTTCTTTTTCTTCCGCTTAATGAGTCTGATTGCAAAGGAAGCTTCCTTCCCGAAAGTCATTGTTATCCAGAGGAATAATATACTTGGTAACCTAAGGTATCCTCTAGGTGAAAACATCTGAGCAAAGAAACTTTGATGAATCGAATGGCATCTGTGAAGTGCACTGTGTATGATCAGGGCTTAATTTTTAAAAAGCTCAGCATTTCACGTGCTGGTGATTTAAGTTTTGTTCCTGCCACGCAAAACCACTGTCTCAGAGAATGCTCTTACTGAAAATTCATCATGGTTTACAATTGTAGGGACTAGGAACCAGGTGCAGTTGATAGCCACGTGATTTATTGGTAATGTCAGGGGTCCTGTGCAAATACTTACATGGAATTTTTTGGACTTCCCAATATCAGTATGGAATGAAACTAAGGAAACAGAGGTCAAAACCTCCTTCCTTCCTTCCTTCCCTCCTTCCTTCCTTCCTTCCTTCCTTCCTTCCTTCCTTCCTTCCTTCCTTCCTTCCTTCCTTCCTTCCTTCCTTCCTTCCTTCCTTCCTTCCTTCCTTCCTTCCTTCCTTCCTTCCTTCCCTCCTTCCTTCCCTCCTTCCTTCCCTCCTTCCTTCCCTCCTTCCTTCCCTCCTTCCTTCCTTCCTTCCTTCCTTCCTTCCTTCCTTCCTTCCTTCCTTCCTTCCTTCCTTCCTTCCTTCCTTCCTTCCTTCCTTCCTTCCTTCCTTCCTTCCTTCCTTCCTTCCTTCCTTCCTTCCTTCCTTCCTTCCTTCCTTCCTTCCTTCCTCCCTCCCTCCCTCCCTCCCTCCCTCCCTCCCTCCCTCCCTCCCTCCCTCCCTCCCTCCCTCCCTCCCTTCCTTCCTTCCTTCCTTCCTTCCTTCCTTCCTTCCTTCCTTCCTTCCTTCCTTCCTTCCTTCCTTCCTTCCTTCCTTCCTTCCTTCCTTTTCATGTATTTGAGTTCACTGGATTCAGCAGGAACATTTTGTGTTCAGTTTATTCATGTCATTAAGCCCTGACTCTCAGACCAGAGCCGGAGGCTGGCGTGCTTAAGCAAGGCCTTAAACAGAACATATGTACATAATCCAATAGCTTGTTTAGAAAATTCTCTAATGTCAGTTCTGTTGCTGTGGAAGAAAATGCTACATTTTAGATCAATGGTTCTCCTTGGAAGTTTGTCTGGGATTCCAAAGGAATTTATTTTGAAGGAGTACCTGAAAGTACTGTGGAGGAGCCTGGAGAAATGCCTGCAAATACTTTTTTAAAAACATCCCCAAACAACAGCAATAAGGACAAAACCACTCAAAGCTCCTCTCTTGCCTATTTCAATTTAGCCTTCTGATTTAGTCATTCCTCCAACTTAAGTATACTGAGGGTCATGATTAAGTAAACCTCCTCAAAGCACTCCATATAACTCTATGCACGGGTTTGTTTCAAAGGCCTTAAAATCACTTTGTCAGTTTTAAACCACGTGTGCCTCTTAAGCACTACTTTAGAGTGACTGAGTTTTCTATCAAAGTGCGTTAAACCGTCTTGCCTGCTACCAGCCATATTACAGTCTTGGTATTTAATACGCTCCTGCCTGATGTTTTAGTCTACAATTTTGACATGTTGATTTCCCTATGTATTTTATTATAAAGGATCAATTTTATAGATGATATATTTACATATGAAATATTTAATATATTTCATATAACCACAGATAATGTTTTTTTTAGAAATAAAATTTGCCTGCAACTCCATTCTAGGGAGACATTTAATGCGCAAACTTGGTTTTTCTGTTTCCGTATAGTTACAGAGCTCTTGTTGATGGTTACCTTAAATACATAACACCGTACCTACTTTTACTCTTTTGTTACAGCTAGTGTACCGTACTGAATCTTCTTCTACACTGTATTACCCTTCCTCTAGGGTGCTTGAGCTACAGCTCTCTGTGTCTTCTCATTTCACTGATTGTGTCAAAGTCCACCATACCTAGTTTTCACCCGAGTACAAATTAGCACATGCTTGTGTTTTCCAGAAGAGTTTATCTCCCAAATGCTGTCCCAGAAAGTTGATTGCATCTTAATTTTATGCTGCATTCTTTGAGAGCTGTAGCCCATCACTAATTCCCTATGCTGTGCAGATTAACTGCACACACACAAGGCCCTGGATTTCCAGCCATTTTTTGTTCGCAGTGAGAAGCAAATGCTTTCAAGGAACATTGAAATTCATTCTTCAAAGAAGGCCAAGTAACCTATTTCAAATGAATTTAAATGGAATATAGCTGTATGATTGAAATGCCTGTGAAGAACCTGCAAAAACCTTGTAATTCTTGACATCCCCACAGTACTCGCTGTGGCCATTAGGATGTTTAAGACCAACTAGGTAAGGTTCCTCTCTTTAAGTTGCTGCCTTGGCAACAGCCATGATTGCGGTGAGACTGTGTCTTACCGCTGGGAGTACAAAGCACCCAGTTACATCTGCAGTAAAGAAGGCCAAGAGGCCTCTCTCGGGTCGCTGGCGACGCTTAGAGTCTCAACTGAACTTGATGCAAATATTAGTTGTTGCTACTAGGTTTGAAGATTATTGGATTCCAAAACTTTTAATATGTGTTCCTAAAGTCAATTCTCAAAGGGAGGTGTCATCGTTTTTAGAAGTTTTGCTCACTCTTTAAGAATGTTAAAAGTACAAAGTCTGTCTAAGGATGCTGGCCCTCTAAGCTGAACTACTTTTAGAAACTTTAGAAAGCAAATAAACTTTGGTTTATTTGCTTTCTGCATTTAAATCAAACAGTGTGATCTGATGTGTTGCAATCTAGCACAGGAGACTTTTGAGTCAGGTCACAACCTAGACCTAGTTATTCTGCACGCTAATGAACTTGTTAACATCTTTCAAAATATTCCTTGTAGCTGCTCTTTCACATAAATGCTTTCCTGTTTCAAAATGAATTAAAAAAGCTCTGAAACGTCATACTCATTTTAAAATAATTTATTCTTGTAAGTGTCACAAACTTGCCTTTTACTTTCCTGTGTATTTAAAACCTACCCAAGTATATTGTGAGTTTTCTGAGAGCATCATCTATTTTTCTTCCTGTAGGTCTGGATTTTAGGGCCAGACTGCTGAGCCAAACAGTGGCTAGTTCTTAGCAAAAACGTCTCCCTGTCACTCACATTTGAGGATGGTCTGAAGCATCACTCAAGTTGGTTTTGCTTACCATAACAGTTGGCCAGCTGTACTTCTGGAAACTAGGGAAAAATACTCTAATAATAATTTTAAGAAATAAAATGCTCTTTTTTTTTTTTTTTTTTCCCCTGTCATAGTGAAACACAGAGTCAATTTATGATATGTATATAGTTTAAATGTTACAAGATAGGTGCTTTAAAATATATTGTTGTTTTTAGGTGATTAATCAATGAAACATCACTTTGTGCATCTTCCTTTTAAGGTCCCTAATTCAAAATTATTTGGCAGCCTTTTCCAAATTACTTTAACTCAGAGGTTAAACCATTAACTCAGTAGTTTAAATTATTAAAAAAAAAAAAAAATCCACAAAGCAAACGTGGTTATAGATTACATGGAATTTTGAGCCGTATTTTTAGTCAGTTCTTTTGGAAGTTCTGCTCTCATTGTGTTCTGTCTTTACTTTAGAATAATTTTTTCGTTTCTATTCAATGCTCTTCCCATATAAATGCTATAAATCTCCTCAGTATCTTCTATTAATATAAATGTACATACTATTAAGGCTTTCTCTTTTTTAGATTTAAATGTTTAACTTACCCAGCTGCATTTTGACATACCATGATGCTATAGCTTATACAACCAGAAGATGGCAGTGTAGGCTAAAAAAAAAAAATGCATTCTTAGTAAAACCTTTCTCCTTCATAAATTGAATGTTTTGGGGTTTTTTTTTATTCCTCCCCTCAGCAACTTAATTTCATAATAACTTCTAAATTAATAACATCTAATGGTTCATCCTCAACAGAAGCATTTGTTACGATTCTCTATTATTGTACTGTCACTGCAGCTTTATCTTACTTGTCTTGCTTTAGATCTGATACAGCTCCAAAATATTTTTTTCTGACTGTGTGTTACTTTTTAGCTTGGTGAACTCTCTACTCTGCTAAACCTATTTTTGTAAGAACTTTGCATAACAAAGTTCTGATCTTTTAAAAAAATGGCTTCTCTCAAGTCATTCTCTCACTTTCTACTTCTTTTCTGCTCTGCTGTTTGTTGAATATCGCCATAGTTTAAACATTCCGATGGCCAGATCACTGTACTACGTTAAAATATTTAGAACTGTAGTTTCATGTGTATAGGTTGCATAAAACCCATGGATGTCACAGCATCTACTCTTGCTCTCTGCATCACACAAGAACCAAACAATGAAGAGATGAAATTAATTTAAGACATTAGGAAATGCAGTTTACTTTTCAGGTTGGCACCTGGAAACTTTCCTAAACACTTTTTTTCTACATTCCGGCCTAAAATGAGAGTACTCTTAGTGTCCAAGTGACTTGAATGTGACCAGAAACTTCAGTCCTTTTCACTTTTTCACCTCCCTCCACCTTTTCTCCCCAAACTTTTGATGTCATTTAAGCATTATTTGTATTAGATTATTTTATTAGATGGAGAGGAATAGGGCAGGAATTATGTTTCTTTATAAGGATTTCCTTTTTATTTCTTTATTTGTGTTCAGAACGAGGAAAGGGAAGATGTGATAGCCAGTTCATGAAGGGAACGTATGAATGCTGTTATACAAAACTAGTGTGAAGGATTCAGCGGGAAGTAGGTGAATTGTTGTGGGATGATGCTTTTGAAAATAGAGTTTATTTTATTTCCTTTTGTCACAGTCATGATCGAAACTCTTCACAAAAGCAAGTCTATTAATTTGTTCAAAACACAAGTGAATACATTACTAATCGAAAAAATACACCACAACCTCCGCTATCTCTAAAGCATCTTATTTTGCCGAGATTTGCTTTACTCTGTAATATGATTGTTACGCTTATTCATATTTATCTGAGCAGTTTTATTACCTATAATACTTCATTTAGTTATTTTTACATATCGAGGTGTGGGTGATTGCCAAATAACTTTGACTTTCGTAACAAAGTTTCACAAAAACATTTGCAAATGTGTCCTTGAGGGGTAGGCTAATGCAATGGTTGACATTTATATAAGGGAGAGTGAAATTAGTAGTAGATTCTTTTACTGTAAAACTCCCATGTAAAACTCCTGGGGATAAACCAGAGACCCACAACTATTAACTTGCCTTTTCGAGCCAGTCGATTAAAGTCTGACTTCTGTGGCCTGCAGGGCACATTGCAGGACCTGGCTACTTAAGCAGTTATTTGCAGGCATATTGTGTAGCTGAACGTGATTTTTGGACTGGGAAGCTTAACTGCCGCTGCTGTTTGTTGGGAAATCTGATTTTTTGTAGGTATTATAGTCAAGCAGTTGTGTAAATTGTAAGTCAGAAATTGCATTACCTGTATTCTGTATAGTTTTGCCTTCATGGATGATGAACTGTTGATGTGATAATGTATATTATCTTACAGTGTATTTGATCCCCAATATTAAATAGCACTAGAAAGTATAAAATGGAGCACAAGAAATAATTCCAAATTTAACTTCAGTTACCATTAAACTTTTAATCAAAATTTCCAAGTATGGTGTTTCGATTATATACATACAGCTGTTTATAATCTATGGAAAGCAAAATTACGGTTGATAGACACGTTAATTATATCCAGCTTGATTCTGTACCCAACGGAAGAATAAGTTGTTTCTGAAATTGAAAGTTCTGAATTGACTTGTTTTGTCTAACGCTGTGTTCATAGTGGTCTATGTGTGTGTTTAAAGCTAGCTAGGCTAGCCGCAGTGATTGCCTGTCGAGAGATCGGATTAACACAAACAGATTTGTGGCTCTATCCTACGAAATCTGTAAGTTGGTGTAACAAAACATGGAATTTGCAACTTCTATAATGAAGTTTGTCTTGATTGTGGGCTTTTTTTTTTTTTTTAAATACTGGCTTTTCTTCTTTTTTTTTTTTTTTTTGTGTGTGTGTGTTTTCCAGTAGATAATGGAACGCTTTTGGTAACAGTCTTCTTATTTATGCAGTTTCTACCTGTTGCCTTTATCTCATCAGGCTGATTTTTGTCTTTGTGCTTAATAAGAATCTGTTAAAAAGTTAGGCTAACTTTAGTATGCGTCATCCCTTTTGTAACAGTGCTGTTTGAAGACATAAAATGTACATTTATGGTATATTCTAATTATTCAAGAACCTCTTTAAGGTTTAATGAAGTGGGAATCAACTGCCACTGTCGTTTTGATAGGGATTTAGTGCGTAAGAACTTTTGCTGTCTGAATATTGTATTTTGAATGTGTCTCAGAACTGAGTCCATACAGCGAGGAGTGGAGGTGTACACTGTGGAGTTATGATTTATAGTTTTTAACTCAATTATTCTTAATTGCATTTCTATTAGTATGACAAGTACTTGATAGTCCTCAAAGATCTTTCACAATGAATAAAAGATACCCAGTTGTGTTAAATAAATACATGTTATGAAAGAGGGAAATTTAAAAAAAATAAACAAGGTGACAAAGATCCAGTGTTATATCAGAGACTTAATCTTGTAGAAAAAACCCACACAATGGTAATTTAGTATTTCATGCGAAGCACTAGTTTGTGAAAAGAGGTTCCTAAAATATCTAACCACTCTGTTTTTAATTAAATCAGCTTAATTCCTTGTCAAAATGCTGAAATTATTGTACAGTGCAAGGGCTGGATGTTGTCTGAACGGAACAAATTATTGAATGGTTATTGAACTGGGGGGAGAACATGGCTGTTTGGGGAAGAATTCCTATTCTGTTCTACTTTTGAGAAAATGTTGGAGTCTCCTGTAGGCTTCTGAAGCTTGGTTTCAGAGAGAAGTCTTTCTGTTATTCTTCATTAAGTCTCTGGTGCTGACTGCCTATACAGAGGCTACACTGAAATGATTAATTTCCGATGTTACAATCCTCCCACAATGTTACCTGATATTTTAATTTCTTTTGAAATAATCATTCAGCTAATCTTATTTTGTAGTGGGTGGGTGGTGGTTCTTGCTTTTAGGAGTGGGCCTGTGATCAGTGTCAGTAACAGAACATTCGTAACAACTTGGCTAAGATGTTTGATTTTTCCAAAGCTTTGTGGCGACAAAACATACATTCTTTTTTTGTGTCACATGAGCGATTAATTTTAATCACAAACTTCTCTGTATAATTCATGAGCATGTGTGGCTACCTTGGCTGAATTGTAGACACAGATTCTTGAAGTCCCTTAAACACCAGAAACAGTTTCTTGGAATTATGTTTCTGCTGACAGCTAATTAGATTTCAGAGAACAGTACATTTAGCAGAAAATGTGATTTGAGCAAAGGGTACTAAGTACTCAGCTGTACAGATATTCCATTACAATACTAGATGCAGACTGTTGCCCTAAAGATATAGACAACGACTGCAGTCACCACAGTTATCTTTATCCCAATTTCCATCATGTAAATCTATTTAAAAAAATTGGTAAATCTCACGATAACTTCGTTTTGTAAAGAAATGTCTGCAGTAGACCTGTGCGTATTTAGCAGTGTAGCTAATAGTTTGCTCTGAAAGGAAGTGTCTCAGAAATACTGTCTTCTACGTAAACTTGGGCCTTTTCAGAGATAAGGTTATGAGAAAAAAATTCAGCAGAAAATGACGCTGATACTGTATGATGAAGGCGTAAAAGTAGTACCTGTCAATAAAGGAAGTAATGCATATGTACAAAAGTTTTGAGAATTGTTTTATTCTCAGAGAAGACTATAAAGCAAAAGTCTCAGGCTAAAATTTACATCTTTCTTTGTGGATTTTCCCGTATGAATGGTCTTGTTCCTTTTCCTCTATAACTTTAAAAAATAAAGTTTATTGTTGTGAAGCCTCAGGACAGGCGGAACGGTTTATTAGGTCACAGATCAATTTTGGTTATTCTAGAAACAGTCATAAAGTGACATAAAATTGGTTATTTTGAACTGTCTTAATTTTTCAGGCATGGACAAATCTAGTTTAGAATTGATTTAGTTTGATTGTTCTTTTTTATTGTCAGAAGAAAATATCATGGTATTGTTGATGTGAGGTGTGTGAAATTCTCTCTCTTAGCCAGGTCTCTGTATTCAAACAAAACCTTCTGTAATTGCTCGCTGGTTTCAGTTTACTGTTTTCTCTTCATGTTGATAATATGAGGCTGGACTTTCACCCTTATACGTTTGCTAAATAGATTGGTGAGAATTTGTTTTTCAGTAAATAAGAAATAAGTAATGTTGCTCTTCAAACGTGGCGTCGTCTGCAAGATGGGAGGGGCAAGAAATCAATTATTCTTATCTTTACCAATTCCTTTTAGGAGATAAGAATCTCTTTGACTTGACATAGATTAATTATACAGATTATATCAGTTGTCTTCATCAGAATCCTGTAACAGTAAATCAGTCTTAACGAAAATGTTTAATATACCAGCCTTTCAATTCCTAACTTTTCTGACTGAACACTATTTAATTTGTCTTTTTTTTTGACCTTCTTTTTTTAATTTTGATATTGCAAGTTTTTGAAAGCAGATCTGCTGAATTCACACCTAAAAATGCAAAAAGAACTGAATGCTGACATTTAATTAGATGTTCCAGATTCTTTTTAAGAAGAACACGAAAAAGCTCCTGATACTCTTTGGTCCTATAATTTCAAAATTCCCTATAGCTGTTCTTTAAAGATTATTTTTAAGCAGCTGCCTTAGAAATTCTCCTTAATTCTTAAATATGCAGTTTTTAATTTACATCTTCCATACTTAATACTAGGCAAATGGTACAACGATCTCCATTTCTATATAGTGGCGAAAAGCTTGAAAGTACAATACGAACTAATAAATGCATAAAATGCAAAAGGGGGTGGAAAAAAAAAAACACACCACAAGTCCCCTATTATTTCACTTTTTATGATTTGGAGAGTTACCGACCTAGTGTTAAAAGTGAACGTGTATTTCCCAAACCATCACACACAGAGGAAAATGGAGGGCTTCTGGTTCCTCGCTTTTACAGACTGACTTGATTGATACTGGCATCCAGTTTACCCTAGTTACGCTAACACACATTTTGGCAGCAGTATGATAGTCCCGATGAGACACTCGCCCTTGCTTTCACAGGTAATCACTTGGTTGGCTAGAAAATGAAATATTCGGTGCGAGAGGACTCTTAGCTAGTGACCAGCAGTTATGAAAGTTTAATATTTCTTCTGACTTCCTTGGGAATGAACGATCTTCTTTTGTCATCTGGTCTGATCCCTGACAAGGACGTCAGGCTTTCTTCAGTGCCTGCTGTTGAACAGTGTTGCTCTTTGTATATTTAGTTCTTTCCTGATTGCACTGTTGATAAGTTTTAAGTGTTTCGTAAAGACGTAGAACAGGTGTTTTTGTGAAGGGGTTGCAGGGACGAGCGTGAAGAAGCTTAGATGTAAACTGGGGTAGTACTAATAATTAGATCTTTTAACAGCATGCTAGATCTTTTTTGGTCATTCCTAAGGTGCTATGGTTTACCCAGCTGCTAGAAATAACTTCTACGGCAACTATAACACTGTACTGGTTTATTTAACACACTAAGATACCAATTGTTTTATTGTTGTTTTTTAAAAATCTTATTTTTAGGATGTTGTAAAATAGAATAATTTTTAGTATAAGTGGTGTCCTTATGAGGGAAAAGTCAAATGCCTTCAGTGTTCTATAGTATATAGTGAATTTTTTAATAAAGAATACAATTTTTAAAAATGTTTTCCCAAGCAGACACGTAATGTTGACTTATCTTCAAGCGGAAGCAGGAAAAAGAATGGACTAATGTTGAGCTTCTACCTTGAGTTTTATTCAAAGCACACAACGGCTCATTTAGTGATCTTAAAATTTCCTCTAACAGTCAGTAAAGTCCCATAGAAAGGTATCTAGTCTATTTAATGCTTTTTCATATTTTTAATCCCAAATAAACCAGCCCCATACCAATTCTGTGTGATAGGCAAGATGTTGATCATCGAAGGCAGCTGAAACTTTGAGCAGGTAGCAAAATCTTTTTTGAATATTAGAAAAAACCCCTTCCTCTCAGTTTGCCATAATGTAACATAGGCAATTAAATTAGTCCTAATATTGGGCACGATCATTACAGAATCTTGGTTTTGGTTTCAGTCATAGTTGCGAAACTATTAGTGCAGCGTGATGAAGAATATTCCTTTGGCCTTGGCAATTGGACAACCATATGTACATTCCAGGAATTTACTTACCTTTTAAGGCGCTCACGTCCAACCAGGCTTCTCAAATCGTGGGGACATTATGGATGCTTGATTACGTTATTTTCTCTATATGGGAATACGCAGCTGCTTTAGTGTGGAAAAATATTTATCAACTCACTGTTTGGTTAGTGTAGATTATTCTTACGTGCTCAACCTGTAGGTCATGAGGTACTATTCATCCAGCTGTGGACACAGAGGATGAAGTGTGAGGGACATTTCCGAGGAGCTTTGAGCTCTTAAATCTTGCTTGTACTTTGCTGTTATGTGAAACACGACTGGCTTTCAGTTTTTGTATGACTGCATTATAGACAGGGTTCTCCTTTTGTCATGGTATTTGTGCTGTGATGATAGATAGCAGAGGGCTGCATGTCACCAAGTAAACTATTCTCAACTCTAAATACCTTCACATTATAAAAAATAAAAGAAAAGCTCAGAACGGCTGAGCCTCGATATTTTCTGCAAAATTAGCTATTTCTGTGTGGGCAATGTGATGGTTACAGGAGCTGGCTGAGGGAAAGAAGTGTATTTGTGATCGGGATGCAAATTTTTTAATAGTAAATTTAATTCCTGTGCATTGAAGAAAAGACTGATTTTTTTTTTTTTAAGGCCTTTCAAAATAAAGTTTAATTTTTTGCTCTGAAGTTCTCCTAGATGTGAGTTTTCACCTTCTCTGCTAAATTGATGAGACATGCATAGTTCCAGATAAGGCATGCAAAAATACTTAAGTGCATGGAAGAAAGAAAATTATATTTTCATCCTCAGTTTTTCACTTTATAAAGCACCAAGTTGATATGGTATAACTCTAATTTTACCGGCTAATTCGGTTTAGAAAGCGTCAGATTGGAGGGGGGAATCTTCATGAGTTTTAAAAATTATTTGCTAATAGGAAAATACTGGTTCATTTTTGGGAACAAATGAAAAATATCTAGACGAGCTTATTTTGATACATATTGTGTACAGTTTTCATCACACTGTCACCTGATATTAATGTATAGGTGTATTAATACAGATATTTACACCGACAAAGATTTTAGCCCTCAAGATGCTGGAAATAAACACTAAGGCTGAAGTAAGAGGGGATAAGGGTGTTTTTGCGTCTGTTAATAAAACATAAAATATAGGGAATGTTGTTTTCTAATGATTCCCTATATAAACTACAAAGTCTAAAAATGCATTTAGTTCTTTGCTGATTATAATGCTGTACTAAATCAAAAATGACTGCATAAAAAAACTTTCATAAAGCCAGCTCCGTCTTTTTAAATGATGGTCTGGCAAACGAGAGATCCTTTATTCTTCCCCCCCCCCTTGTTTTTCCTTGGGGTAATGAAAAATGAAAAATGTTGTGTAAATGTCAAAAACATCGTAAAGAATAAATCCTAGGGGTTGGTTAATGAAACCTTTCTGCCTGGTGGCAAGCAGCAGGCCCTCATCACTACAATTGGCACCAGGATGCTTTGAGCAGTAATATCTCAAGTACTGTGTACCACATTCCATCACCGATTCCTAATTTACTTAAAGTCTCCTAGGCACCTGGCTTAAACTGAAACAAAAAGCAATGAAGCTGCTATAGCATCTTCCCCACCACCATCATATTTTTAGTTGTCTGTGCCATGGAGATTTACCATCTACTGTCTATATATTAAAAAAACCCCGTAAGATTACATGAGTTACGAATACTATTTGTTCTCTACCACAGTTTATTAATTGGGTTACATAAAGAACATGTATGTCACCTGTTAAAGTGAGGTTTTTGTTTGCTTTGCTTTTATCATTTCAGACATGCAGTCTGTGCTGTCACAGTTGCAGTGGTACGCAGCTTATGTTAATAGAAGGATAACGAGAAAGTGAAAAATAAAGCATGGAACATCCCCAAACAGGACTGTTAATAGCTCATGAAAATTACCGTTTTCTGTTGTAAAATTGAAAGCACTTATGTTGGGAAGTATGTCCCTGATGATGAAATAGAAATTTAGCCTGGAAATCTTGAGTAGTTCAGAGATACGCAGGTGTGTTTGTGTTCACTTTCACAAGGAAGATGATGAATTCAGCCCTTCTAACCAATGAACAAATGAAGGAATGGTCACTCCTTACGTTTGCTTTCTGGGAATTACACTTGTCCTATAGACTTGCTGCAGTATTTACACAAAACCGCTGGTCAAGACGGAATAGAGATCCTACGCCATTTTCAGTTCTGTACTCTGAGCATCTACCATGAGTATCTCCTCTGCCTACTGTCAGGCTGAGCCTTTCTTAAAAGGACCTAGATGTTTCCCTTGACCTTTTTGTGCAGGCAGAGCTACAGTGTCTGTTGTGCCCTAAGAAAGGGGTCCCCAGCAAACTGATGAGGGCAGGACAGATGTGTTTCAGTAATCTTGTTATCAAGTGCCTCATTGGCATATGTTCTCAATGTGCAGGAGGAGATGTTCATGAGAGAAATTTCATCACCTCTAGTTGAGTATACATGTTTGGGGGGGGGGGGGGTCGTGTACATGTATTTAAATAATGGAATTACATGATTTATTTAGAAAAGGGTATTTGTGGATTTCCAGTTATTTATTAAATCTGACAAATAAGTGAAGAGAGAAGTGGAAATTGCTATCCACAACTCTGTCTACAAATAGATCTAGCTTTTTCAGGCACTGTGGCTTGGCCGGTCGCTAAGAGGAAAACCAACAAAACCTGGGCATCTCTTCCTCAGAACTTGTTAGGACAGCGAAAGCAGCTGGAAGACTTCTGGATGACTTAACAGTGCTCTCTGCTTGTTAAAGATTTCCTGGAATATCTTAAAGTAGGTTGCTAGGAGTATGTGTACAGGATTTGAGAAGAAATTGGAAGGTTTGCAGTTAGCTTTCAGGAAGACAATTTAACAAAGTCAAAGAATATACATTGTTTTCCAAGCAAAAGATCCAATTTTTCTAAATCGGAAATCTCCTTATGTTGCTGACATCTCCATACAGACGATTGTCTTGGCTTCCTCATGCAGTGTACACTTACCTGTTCCCTTCCTCTAGTGACAGGTTTTTTTTTCAAAGCAAGAGTGTTTTCTTGAGAATTCGTGATATTTTCAGCAAAGAAGCCCCGTGAAACATTTGCACTCCTCTTTTCACGATCTCAAAGAAAAAAAGAAGAGGGATAGCATACTTTAAACTAGAAACCTCCACTTTATTCCTTCCTTCTAACACATGGTAGTCTCTCTTCATTGCAATGTTAGGTTTTTCAAAGATTATTTATGATCCTAAATATCCAGTATGTTATTTTTGTTAATTTATAGAGAATTCCTACTTCTATACTACTGACAAACCTGAGAATTCCATTAAATACTAAACCGGCTGATGATCTCTTATTTTCTTAGATGACCTGTTGTCAGTTCTTTCTTTTACCTGGTTGATACAATCAAAGTCCCTAGATCAAGCTCATCAAATAATATAATTCTTTCTTAATCTTTCAGTACTCCCTTAGCAAGGGAGAATCTCTTTCGATCCCACATTAAAAAGCACAGTTCCTGGGTGCGTGATTACGATACACTCAGCGGTTCCCTTGTCAACACCTATTCAAGTCTGTTGTCATGATCCGAATAGAAGCAGAATTAATCATACGTGCTTGAGAAATTATTTGAGCCTCCTTATTTCCTCTGCACCCTTCTGTACATAGCATAACATAGCTGGAAAATCACCTGAATGATTAATATTTATTTATTTTAAATTTTGTCAGACCACATTTATACGTTCTATCATCTGCTTTTCTTTCTGGTTGGTACAGAAACATCTTTTCCTAATATTGGCAAAGGAAGATATTAAATGGAGGCTTTCTGTTTGGCAAGAGGCTTTCTTCCTGCTGCTAGATGAGGAAAGTAGTTTCTTAGTCACTTAAAATTTATTATCTCAAACTTAGGTATAGCAGTAAGGTAATATGCTTCTTGTCTCTCTGTGGATAAAGGAAATCTAAGCCTTGTCATATACAGCAGCAGAAGATATGAGTGATAATTGTTAGAAATAACCTAGGATATCTTCAGTCTTTGTTATTTTCTTTCCTTAATTTTATCAGATTGACTGTAATCACTTCTGACTGTACCCCAGCTGGATATTGTCATTATTGGCACACCTCTCTTTTCAATAATGAGTAGGTTTTGACCTTGTCTGTTTTAAAATATTTTGTTTCATGGGCTTATTGTAATTTCTGTTTAAAACAAACCCTAAACTACAAAGTTGTACTCAGGCTTCCTGTAGCCTCCTAGTGGGAAGAGGAAAGTGGATTCCCGTTTCTGCTCTATTGAAAGGCAAGCTTTTTATACTTCCCGATTCCTACGTACTTATTCTTCTGGTAATACTCATCACGCATCCGTTCAGTTAATGTGCAAATGCCAGCAGTAACATTTAGGTATGTGTAAACGCTTCAGAAGATTTTGAAGACGACATTAGTACAAATACATGTCTGCAGTTCATTGTTATATCTTAAGATAAACCTGAGATGTGGTAATTACATCTACAGTTCAGAGAAGCGAAGCAACTGATTCTTGACAAAGACTGGACAGTTTTCTGCTTTGAAAATGAGGAACAAAGTGTGCTAATTAATTATTCCCTTTTCATTTATTATATTTAAAATTTGGCCTGGATGATGGGACAGAGTTCACCTGCAGCAAGTTTGCAGATGATACACAACTGAGAGGAGTGCTCAAGAGACGTGAAGGCTGTGCTGCATTGATGAGCTGGAGAAATGGGCAGACAGGAACCTCACGAGGTTCAACAAAGGGAAGTGCAGTGTCCTGCACCTGGGGACATCTAATACTGTGCACCAGTGTAGGGCTGGAAGGCAGCTTGTCAGAAAAGGACATGGAATCTTGGTAGACAGTGAGTTGAATACGAGTCAGCAACGTGTCCTTGTGGTAAGGGAGGCTGGCAGCACGCAAGGCTGCATTAGGAGGAACATCACCAGCCCGCAGAGAGGTGGTAATCCCGCTGCATTTGGTACTGGTGAGGCCACATCTAGACTGTCCTGTCCAGTTCCAGGCTCCCCCAGTACAAAAGAGGTATGTACATACTGGAGTGAGCCAAGCAAAGGCCCACACAGATGATGGAGTGCTTGGAGCATCAGAGGTATGAGGGGAGGCTGAGAGAGCTGGGATTATTTAGCCTGGAGAAGAGATTGAATTCCAGATACCTCCTCCTGAAATAGCTGATTGTCAGGAAGGAAGAATATGGAGCTAAACTCTCCTCAGTAGTGCCCAGTGCCAGGACAAAAGGCAATGGACACAAACTGGAACGCAGAAAATATCATTTAAATAGAAGATTATTTAAAAAAAAATAAAAAAATTATTGTGAGTGTGGCCAAACACTGGAACAGGTTGCCCACAGAGGTTCCGGAGTCTCCGTCCTTGGAGATAATAAAAACCTGACTCAATAAAGTTCTTACCAGGTTGCTGTAGTGGACCCTACTTGGAGCAGGGAGGTTAGACTGGAGATCTCAAGTGGCCCGTTTCAACCTCAACTGCTGTGTGATTCTGTAAAATTTGTGCTCATACTGAGTTTCTAGTAAAACCGTGTGCATGTTTGGCTGCAGCTGGCTGAAAGGTCACTCACCTTTTAACACCTGGAACACAGGTTTAACATAATTATAGATCTACTACTGACTGCTCCTATTTTTTAAATCTTTTTAGGCACAGTGCTTTTTTTTTTTTTTTTTTTGACTCTGATTATCTCTCAGGATCTATGGGCTTGGAGGTGATGTATAAGTCAGCGTAGACAGCACTCCAGTGATAGAATTTTTTTTGCCTAAGTGACTTAATGAAGAAGCGGGTGAAATATCGCTGCAAGAGAGCAACAGAAGGGCACACAAATGTATCTGTTTCACTAGTGCAGTCTTCATCTGCTGTCTTGTAAACCTCCGTATGAAGTTAGAATCTCTGTAAAGGTTAAATAGAATTTTAGTTTTCCACCTTACCTTGCATTTTAATAAAAAATGTATACATGTTTACCTTACATACCTGTAACTGGGTTCTCTTGCAAGTAGTGTAAATTACTTGGCTCTGATTGTAGTTGACCTTGTTTAGCTCCTCACTTCAATTGCAAAAATTGGGGTTTTAACCAAGAAACACGTTATCTTTCAGGGATGACATGTCATAAAGGAATTAACACTTGGTGATCTCCTGGCTGTTAATTGTTTTCCGTCACCTTTCCAATTTTGTTTTGTGGTCAGTAACCAAATTAGAAACAATGGCGTGGTGAATCAGTTGATCATTGTTTTGCTAGACTCTCCCTCTAAAGATGCCCACAGTGTTTCTAACTTTGAGAGATTTCTCTGCAATAGCTTAATAGGTGTATGTGTCATTTATTATGTTTTGATATGTTAATATCAATTATGCATGTATTTTTAAGATCAAAGGGTTATGTAAAACCGTAAGGAATATTTCAACTGCTTGGTAGACAATTTGGAGCTTAGCAGTGGGCTTTATATTGGCCTCTTTTATGTGGATGGAAGGGTGGTGGCTGTTTCTGTTGAAGTGGCAAAAAGCCAAACTGGCTGGAGAACAAAATATGATAAATGGAAATTCAAAGAACACATTTTTTTTAATAAGTCAATTTGGTAATTACAAGTTGGTGTACCAGTAGATTTTCACAGCAGGGAGGACAGCAGGGAAAGCAAAGAGTGCTAATTTTATTTTAATTAAGTTTTCTGTTAATCAGGATCAGAGGATTCTGCCACTGAGCGGGAAAGGAGAAGCAGTATGATGTTATAGACTTGCTCCATGCTTGACTCTGTCAAGTGGCATCAATTTTACTGTGGTGATAGTATGAAGTGTTTTCAAGTATTACTGAAGTAGCTATTCAAATTGAGAATGAGCATACAAGTAATAGGATATAGCTCACTTGATCTCTCTTTAGTCCTGTGGCTTTTATAAGTTTCAACAAGTTGACAAGGCTACTGCTCTTTCATGAGGGGAAAAAAAAAAATAAATAAAAAATTAGTAGATAGAAGAAGAGTCCTGTTTAGAGGGTAAATGAAGAAAACAGATTTTTAAAAACTCTGATCATTTAAACTCCCTGCTTAAACTAAAGACATGAGTTGGTTTGCATCATGATATAATCAGTGCTTTGGGGGAAAATGGTCATCATTATGATTTGATGTGAAAATCTTCAAGTCTTCTGTAGCTGTATTACAGAGGCTATCAAATAAGCAAACAACAATCAAAAATTAATATTTTTTTTTTGTATCAATACAATTAACTGGCGCTCCGCAACCCCTCAAAGACAGGTTTGATTGCCTGTGAGAAGAGAACAAAGCACCACTTCCTAGGGTTTAACAACAACCCAAAATGTTCTATCACTCCTCTGACAGGTGAAGACTCTCAACCTCAAGCAACTTCTCAGGGCAGTGTCCCGGTCCGAGTAGCCTCAAGGAGTTTCCTTGGGTGGCATCCTGACCCAAGGGGACAGTCCTCGACGCAGTGTGCTGCTCCAGGGAGACGAACTCAAAATGGCTCCCCCGGGGGACTCTATTTATACCCAAGCCAAATCTGACCTGTGGTCAGTAGTGGCTCCCATTGGCCTAAGGCCCCAACTGTCAAGCCTTGAGAACAAGGGCGCAGAAAAAGGAAACCAACAGCTGCTACACCGCAGGCGGGAAGCCCGATTTTCATCAGGTGGTTCTACCTGCCACAAGCTTCTAGATTCTCTTAAGTCATGGCTGTGATTAGTCAATAAGCAGAGCTGTTTGCTGTGTCCAAATAAAGGATTTCTTCTGTATATAGACCATTTAAAAAGCAAAATCCAGTTTTATATAGAAACCAGCTTGGTTAGGGAACTGTAATTTAGCTGTCACGCGTGAAATATGCGTAAAGTTAAGCAGAAACATTCAGACAGAATAGTGCCCCTGGTAACGCGCCTTTTCAAAGCAGACACCACTGTCCCGCTCATATAAAACATATTATTCTCAAAGAAGTACAAAATAAATTACTGGCCCTGATTTTAACTTGGGTTTGTAGTATGCCTGTGGTCTCCTGATCCATGTCCTGACAGGCTCACTTAAGCTGATCAAGATTAGTAGTAAAGTCTATGTTTGTTTTTTATAGAACTCCTAAAGAAATATTCTGTTCCAGGAACTAGCTGTGAGCTTACTGTTCTCTTCTAAAATGTTCTTAACTGCCTTACCAAATACTTCAGATGATAAGAATAGTAAACCTATTATCTGATAATTACCTGCTGCACTCTGACTATTCATTTGCATGTCCTGATTCTAGCTTTGCATTATATAATCTTAGTCTTTTGATAATATCCCAGTTATGAAGGAACTTTGCTTTATTCTATTAACTACATTATCAAAAAGCTATTGCAAGACAAATTCTGGATCCAAATGGTAATGATTGGTCAAACCGTGCGAGGGAAAAATACTAAACTTCGTATCTCAAGCTGAGCCTGCAGTTCTAGCACTCGGAGTCATTTGGAATTGGAGTCGAGTTGTAATCGGTGAACTGAGGATGAAAAAGAAGGATCAGAACTCTGTTTTGCCAGATTCTGTAACCATTGCTTGAAAAGCTGAACAAGGCAATGGTAGGGTTTCGTTGTTGTTACTCTAAAGCAGTTCTCATTCAAAACATGAAAACAAAGACCTACCTGGGATATAGATTTGTTAACAATTAATTGATTAATCGGTTGCAATGTGAGCCAGTTTCGGAGGTTTCTAGGCTGCCTTCTAGACTTGGATGTCATTCAGACAGATATCTTTCTCCCTCACGTTCTATCTCAGGAAGTCAGAAGGGCCACGTAATCCTTTGTTTTCAAGAGCAGTGTAAGGTAGTTGTGGTTTAAGTTCACATGTTTGTGAATTCATTTCTTGTTGGGGTAGTTTGTTCGTAGGTTTTAGTTTGTGAGTATCATGACATCAAGTAATCCTGCACAGATAATTCATTTCCATGATTTAGGATGTTCTTAATTGCTTTACTGAAGGGAGATTGAGCGCCTTTTAACCAAACAGCTGAACGATTTGCTATGACAATTCTGCCACTGTGCATTCACTTAATTTCCAATTAATCAAACATTCAATAAATCATTAGTATAATTACACCTGCTCAAATATTCCTGCCCCAGCACATTAGCTATGCTCAGGCAGACTTTTCTACCAGCTGTGTGAATGGATTCATTTGTCTGACCCAGTTGGTTGCACGTCCTTGCTTCTTATGAGCCTTGAGAAATGATAGGGCAGAAATTTTAATTATTTATAATACCACAAATTCCTTTGATTCTTTGTTCCTGCTTCTCACTTGGATGCTTCTATAGCAACTTAAAGCAAACATCAGCTGAATAGTGGCTGGTTCATTTTTGAAGATGTAAAAATAATTTTTATTCCCCTACTGTGCCACTTTTCTAATTACGCTGTCTCCCAGGTGTGCAGTAATTCCCTCATCACCACACATCTCAAGCACAGATTAATCAACAGTGTAGCCTGTGTCACATAAATGTAACCACAAGTATCCTAAAGGTGCTTTCCAAAAACCAGTAAATCGGTTCAACAAAACTAACATTTTAGACCTTGTTTTTAAAAGATTCCACAAGTAGAAATCCACTGACATGGCTTCAAAATATCAATGTAATTCTTTCTAGCATCTGAGTAAGACAAAAATTTGAGGCAACTCCAAGTATTGAAGAACTTAACTTTGAAACACCTGTGGTAAATGGGTATGAATTGTTATCTGCTCCCTCCGTATCGATGAAAAATCTGAAACTGGGTGAACTGCCTCAGGATCTACAGCAGGCTCGTGATACAAGTGGGATTACTCAGTATCTGTATCTCCTGATTCCTAGTCTCTTGTGGTAAGCTTTAAATCCTACTTAATGTGTGTCTTAGTTGTTAGACTCAAAGTAAACAAACCCGGACATGCAATCTCAGTCTCTGTAATATTTTAAATACGAAGCTCTTTATGTCAGTATAGATGCATTTTAAATCTTGCAGTGTAGGTTCTGTTGCTTCAAAAATAGATTTACTGGTTACAACTTGCCTGTATTTTATCTTTGAGTTAGGAATTGGAGGAGATTCATAATACTTTAATCCCTTAATACAAATAGGTAAGATTTTTTTTAAATTAACTGAAGATGTCATGAGCCATCCAGATAGTAAAATAGGTTAGCTTTCCCCTGGCAATCCATTCCATATTCTGTTTATACCTCATTTACTTTTTACTGAATATGCTTTGTGTAGTACTAAGGGGAAGTTCTTTAACCTAAAGGGAAAAGGCATCAAAGAATCTATTTAAAAAAAAAAAAAAAAAAAAAAAAGGAGATTAGAGAAAGATACACTAATTGGACATTATTTTAATTGCTTAAACATTTGTCAAGTTTCTTTCTTATCTGTTAAAAAAAATTATTGGTATAGTGCATCAGCACATGGGTTCTCTAACCTTTTCAATCTCCTAGAGCACTGCGAGAGTCTCCTCTGGATTAATACTTCGTAGCTCCCCATGGCACAGGGTCTTGCTCTCCTTGCTGACGGAAATTTCTTAGTGTGTAGAAAACAGGAAGGTTTATTTATCAATTAAGCTACATTTGTTTCTGGATATTCTGCCTAATGTGTTTGAATAGCAGCTATCCTAATTGTTCATTTACGTTTCTAATAGTGGCTATTGATGTATATAGTTTTGTTGCACCTACATAACTGTGGTGGAATATAATCCAGAAATCTTACTATAAGCTGTAGTTCGAGCATTCTGTGGAATGCATGAGATCCTGACTATAAGTTTTAATGTCTTGTTTATTTTTCCTTCTCATTTTTGGAGCAGTACAATACATTTAAATCACCAGATACACTTCCCTACCTTTACAACCTTCATTTTCTCTTGCTTCAGCCCTGAAAACTTTTAATCAAAAATATATTCGCAAGATTTCACTTCAGGCATACATATTTTACAGTCAATCATTACATTGACTTTTATAATTTTCACCCTCTGAAGCTGACAGGGTTCTTTGTCTAGCCATTTTATTTTAGTTCTCCTCATCCCAAGCCTTTTCACACCTTCAAAATGTCTTCCCAAGTCTGAACTCATTAAACTTTACTGGAGTTCGATGTAAATAATTTATTACCTTGAAACATAACAGCCTCGGAAATTAATCATCATAAACAACAGTGCAGCTTTTAGTTGCCTAGGGAGAGGGTCATAGTCTGCACAGAATCCTCTTCACCAGTTGAAACATGGATATAAAACTCCACTTGTCATCACAAGATCCTCTTCAGGAGTTTCCTTTAAGATTCAGCTTTGTTTCTTTTCTGTCTTATCAATTACAATGTAATGTGGAGGGAATTTTCTTAAGTTCTTCAGCAATTTAGTTAAAAACTTATAATAACATTTTGTTTTTTAAAATTGCCACTTTTTTTTTTTTTTTTTTTTAACCGATACTGTGTGACGGACACTCTCTTTCAAAATGCATCTCATCCTTCTGAATCTGGAAGGGGGCGGTTTAATTCCTGTTTCACACTTTCAGAAATACCTTATCAGTTGTTAATGAGTGTCTTACTTGATGAAAGTATTATCTTTGCAACTGGTTTGAAACACAAAACCCATCTCCAGTACATGCAAACTCAAAAAATAAGGTTAGCACTGTTGCTTGGGTACCACAGGCATGGAGAACTGGCTGGGCAGCAGCTGCTTTGCCCGGGCACTGACCTTCCTCTGGCACCTCACCATTGTCAGATGGAGCAGATTTCTAACTGGTAGATACTGGAAATGCAGTGGTCGTTATACAGCCTGTATCTCTCCACGCCTCAAAGGCAATGCAATCTGAGGACATACAATCAGCATAAGAAAGGGGAAGATGAGGTGATCGATGCAAAGCCTGATGTAAACCTCTAGCAGATTCCATAACTGATCTCTGGACTATCCTGAACCTTGATCAGACATGTATCTATTTCCAGAGACAGGAGATGCAATACGCTACCTCAATTTCATCATTACCTGTACAGATATCTCCAAATTTCAGTTTTTAATGCACCTCCATTCTGTCTGATAACGTGAACTACCTTCGTAGTATAAAATAAATAATAGCAAAGTATAATTTGAAAGTATAATGTATAAAAATATAGTCAGTACTTGAAGTTAAAACAAGCAGAAGTGAAAAGAAATGAAAATGCTCCCAAAACATGCTTAGAAAAGACAGAGATGAGGCTAAATTAAAAAAAAAAAAAAAAAAAAAAATTAATAAAATACATATTCACATTTAGGAGAAAACTCATCACTTGAACTCTACAGCACCATTTAACAGTATCATCTACATGAGGGCAAATCAGTGTCCATCATCCCAAACTGGATTTGAAATAGCAGATCATTTTTCCACTCTTCATTATGCTGAAAAATTGAATTATTGTTGTTAGGATTTTCTAACAGCAGTTAGAAATACGCAGCTAGCAGTTATACAGCTAAACCATGCCACTGCATAGACACATCCGTTTAATGCGATCTGTAACGTCAGATTTATTTCACATGAAGGGGCGTTCGCTTCCGTAATGGTCAGATTTACTTTTTGTGGACAATTTGAACAGGTAGAACAAAACCGCAGTGTCATCGGGCTTCTAGATGACGGAAGAATCAAAGGAGAATTAAAGCACCTCTCTGTGCATGGGTTTCTCTCCCGAATACCTTCCTCCTTCTCTAACCCCCCTGCGATACTCGATGGCAGATACCTCATACCTTAAAGACTTTCCAGAGGCATTTAGAGAAGGGGAATATTACACAGTTTGTAAAAGGCAAAGTATGAACAAACATGCTGTTTGCATGGGCTGAGGGTAAAATTACCAACGCTAGTATTTGTGTTATGATTTCTCCCATCTCTTTATTTTGAAATCTACAGTAATTTGATCTTTTTTTTTAATTGGATGTCAGATTCCGCTATCAGATTTCTTCATGTTGTGACAAGTCCCCTTTTTAAGACTATTGTTTTCAAGCTTGTATTATTTTCAATATTCTAACTAAAGATTCTTTCTACAGCTGTAAAGGATCTGTATAACACCTTCCAAAGCACATTCTTTTTCATGACACAAAGGAGCGAAGTGGGTACCTCTGAGATCATCATTTATATGGTGTGGATGATAGTCTGAGATATGAGTCGGATTTTTTTGAGGACTATCTACACCTTCTGATATATTATCAGTAAAGAATGTTCTATGAGGTACTTAGAAGACCTCCTTATTTCCTATTAACAGTTGATTAAACATAATAATACAGTGAGTGTCACATCAAAGCAGATAATTGTTAAAGTGCTTTGCCTTTTGAAGCCCGAAGCAGTTTCTGTGGTGATAACTTTAGAGGCCTATAAATGGTTTTATGTATTTTTCTCAGATTAATAAAATGTTTATTATTTTTCTACTGTGTTTGGATAGTCTACAATTACACGAGTTTTATGAGCAATCTAAATTAAAGGCCATAGTCATCAATATGGAGTGAATTATTTGGCCGGGGTTTAATTTGTGCATTGTTTTTGTGTGTCCAGATGGGTGTTTTGGTTTACCGTATTAATCAGCAAGGAATCTCAAAGCATGCTAACATCTGCGTGAGGCTTGAGCACACATGTCTGATTATTTCCAAACTGCAATGAACAGCCTAGTTTTTTTCTCTCAGGAAGAGGTGATGATCTTTTTGCTCTTAATTTGTAAAGGAAGCGGTGGCTTCACTTAGCCCAGAATATCCATAGATTTGGATATCCAATATCCAAATGGATATTGCATGGTGCAGTGTGAGAAGTAACCGACGAGCTCATGCTGCCGGTTCTTGTGGCTTGAAATCATCTGTCGTTTCAGAGGAGCTGTGAAGAAGCCCAGATGCAGGTTGTAGGGCAAGTGCTTCAGAACTTCATCTGCTAGAATAAAGTTAATTTTCATCCCAAAGGGTAAAACTCTATGCAGTGAGCGGTAGACACTGCTTCTACAACTGTAGCGGTAGTCCTAGAGGACATTGTGAACAAACTTTAACAGGAGTTTGAACAAGATCACGAACTGTATCACTTTGTGATGCTCCAGGAAGGGCATAAAGAGTCTCAAACTGAAGAAGAAAGCAGGATTTCTTTGCATTGCGTATAAGCCAGCGGCAATAAATATCAAGCAGGCTGCAGAAAATAGGCAGATTTGATGTTGACAGGAAGGATGTTTGTGCCAAATAATTTGGGAGGTTATTGAAGCATTTCAGCCTGGTAGAAACGCACCCATAATGCTGACAAGGTCAGGTGCCAACTTAGCAAGGCGACGCTGTCTGCTGCCTATGTACCAGTTGTACGAGCAAGTCCTGCTGTGGAACTGGCTTAGGTGAACATCGGATGTTTTAAAACTATTTTTTGCCGCATTTGGCTTTTCAGTCCCTTCATCTCATTCATTTTGGCATCCATACACGTTGTTCTTCTGAACTGCTTCTCTTTCTGTATTGTCATTTCACAAAGCCTTTGCAATCCTTACTCTAATTCGTGCCAACAAATGTTCATTTTTATGCAATTGTTGTCTGAAAGTGGTTTGTAAATATAGTCAGTTTAGTTTTTTACTTTTTAAATATAAAATCTTTTTATTAATATTTTCCAAAGCTCTTGTAGCATATTTCCTTCCTATTTATGTTTTGATGATGGTTTGTTTTGTTTTTTTTTTTGCAAGTTAAATTTTCCCTGGGCTATTTTCATTAGTTTTTAAAATGAAGTAATATATAGTTTCTGTTGGCAAGATCAGTTGGCATTTTCTATTTTTGCAATCAGTCTTTTCTATAAATCTTGAAAAATAAGGGATCATAGGCAAAAGTAGAATTGGGCACCCAGCCAAGCACATCCCACCGCTACTCACCTTATGCAAAACAGAAAACAAAAAAGCAACCCAAACAAAACAAACAAACAAACAAACAAAAAAAAAAAAAAAAAAGGAAGAACAAACAAAACCCCAAAACCTAAGAAAAAACCCAAACTAACAACCCAAACAGACCAAAAAAATCCCACAACCCAACACCAGCTTACCTTCAGTCAATTGATCAATCCTTACGCCCTTTAGGACAGAAAGTTTCCCCTTAGGCAGTTAAGAATCTCTTCTCTGATGAAGGTGAATGTGATGCTTTCTAGGACTTCACGTACGTTTTGGTTTTACGTTACAGCATCACATTGTATTTTTCTGGTGTTTACAAAACTATTACACCATTTCCCTCTAAAACAGATAGTTGAGGATGATCCTAAGGCAATAATCAAGTTCTTAGCCTCTTCCGTTGAACTTGATGACTTTTAACTTCCAGCAGTAATCCATAGTCACCACCCATTCTACCAACTTTACCTATGGATGGAGTTTCTGTATTAGTACTAAAAGAGCATCATCTGTGCAATTTTGTGGCCATTAAGAGAAAACATCACTTTGTTTTATCAGTCCAAGAGGGGGCAGTAAATTTCATTTTATTGGATTCAAGTCCAACATTCTCTTCACCATGAAAAGCTCTGTTCTTAAAAATAACTTAATAAAACCCCAACATCTTTACTCCGTGATTTCTTATCACTGTTATTTAACAACCCTACCCTGATAGTCTTTTTTTAAAATAGAAAATTATCAGGACTTTCAAAATTAGTCATTTGTATCTTTGATCTTTAATATATTCAAAATAATCTATAATGAGATAGGCATTTCAACTATTAAGATATCATATGTAATTTATTCCATTCTTTTATCAGTTTTCTTGAAAATATTTTTTCAAAGAACACTGATGAAATGGAGCAGACTTCCCTTCTGTGCTTAATTCGTATTTCCTTCTCACTTCTAACCCCAATATCCGTATCCATAGGTATACAGAGGAATCAAGCTGATTTAAAATACATGCTCCCAAATTGTACGTTTGCATTTCTCGTTCTATTACAGTGAAATTCAAATGAATAGGAGGAAAAAAATACCGTTTGTATGAATGCACAGAATTTTTTGGACAGTTTTTATGATTCCAAGGTATCATTGGCTTGGCTTGGAGGTAAAATGGAAATGATTATCGGCTATGAGAAGGAGAAGTACTACAAATCTAGTGCATATGACATCCATGGTAGGAGGGCAGTAAGATTTTACAGACGGTTGGTTCTTTGGAGGTTTGTTGTTTTTTTTTTTTTTTGCTGTTGGGCAAAGTTATTAGCATGAAATTTCAGATACAGTTAAAGTAGACTCATGATTCCACATAACCTCCTTTAAAGTTTTCACTCTTTATAATTGCTATAATTCTCAAGAATTTTGTAGTGAAAAAAAAAAATCTCACAAACACGTAAGAATGGTAATAAACATAGTTGATCCCAAAATTCATCCCAGAGGGAGTGGAAGTAGTACTTTTTCCATTGATCCTGCTCAAATGGCTTATTTTTAATAAAGTCTCTTAAGGTGTTCTGCTGTTGTTATTATTGTTATTATTATTAATCTTATTTTAGGTCTATATTACTCAGAAATTACCTAGGAGCTTCCTAAAGCCCTGGCTAGAGTGTTCTGTTACCCCTAAGCAATGGAAACGTTCTGTTCAGCGCTATCATAGTGACTGATCTGTGCTGTTATTGGGAAGTTGTTTAGCATACCCTGGGAACACAGAACAGTCCTACATCTGGCACAGAAAGTGTCTCACAGAAAAACTTGCTGCTTATTTGGTGGATGAGTCTGTTTAAATGTCTCTGAAAACAACTTATTTTCTTTAAAGCCTTGTAATTTCTCTATTTAAAATGTGTGCAGTTGCTGGTTCATGATCCATGGTGCACCACAAACCGTAACGGTTTATTTCTTCTCAAGGACAAACTGCCGTTGCAAAATTTGTAAAGTGCTGTTTACATTTCAAGGCTGTTATTTATCGTTTTTACTACTAGTATCGTTACTGTGCACTATAATGATTATTTTGTGGAAAAAAAAAAAAAATATTACAACTGTATCTTTTTAATGCCATTTCACAAGTTAGCGGGTGCTGATGGGAAAAAATTATTTCATATGGAAATGTCTCTGAAATAAATTCTAACATAGAAATTTAGAACAGGAGTGGGCTGGAAGAATGTGGGAGAAACTTTGCAACTAAGTGCCTTGAATTAATAAATGCAGTATAGATTTTGAGCAAGTGCCAACTATATTGAATACAATAGCTCTGTGCAGAGCTAAAACTCTCAGACCAAAGTTATCAAAACTGAGTGCCTAAAGTTGCATACCTAAGTGTGAGTGATTTGATTTCCAGAGTGTGAGTCAACCAGGATTAGTGATGGGAGTTGATGAAAATTGCTTATACTTCACAGCTATTAAAAATAGCTATCTTGTAGATATTTTAACATTTCTGAATAGCTTGGCCCAATAGGTGATGGGTCTTATGTAATAGCATTCATTGATGAAAAGTCAAACCAGAATTTAATACAAAAATAAGGTTGTCCTACAGTAGTTTTTGGCCTTTTCAAGATGCGAGACTTCAGTGACATTATCCCTTCCTTTGTACTGAGGTTAAGGAACGTACCCACAAGTTACTTTTTCCTGTGATCCCAAGCACTTGATGACTTTAGTTGCCTTTCACTTAGGAAAAAATAATATACAATATAATGTATAAAGTAATTACATAGAATATTTTATCTATAATATATAATAAATAAAATATTTCTTGCCTGTGTTTCCTCAAAAGAGAAGGAAAAGCTTTGGAGTGTCACAGATGGGTTTTAGCTATCTATTTGTGGCTTTCCCACAACATAGTTATTTAAGAGTAGGTTGTCTTGGGAGGTGCTCCAATTCAGTAGCTAAGCACATTCCTTTGAACAATCCGATTTGTATGACTAGTGAAGAGCTCTTGATTACTCTGTGCTTGTATTTTCTAATTTATTAAACATATACCAGTGCAGAGGGAGAAAGTGTTTTGATGAATACAGTTTTCTACTGGTCACAAACATTTGGTGTGTGCTGTTACCAAGGTAAATGTTAAGGGGCAACGGCAACTTTGAGAGCTATTACTTGATCACGGTGTTGCATACAAAGAGAAAGTTGGTCAGATAGATCAACTGTACCGTAAGGATTATATGCTGCGCTCTCTTGCTCAGTTGACCACCCGCATCGGTGACTGACAGCCACCAAGGAACTCCTCAGAGACATGACAAATGTCAAGGTGCTCTAGAATGTCGTTACAGCCTGAAGATCCAAAAGCAGATTCGGCCGTGTTCTGCTGTAGTACAGACAGAAAACATCAGGACCATCCTCCCTGTGCTTGTTGCCACCTGGGATCCAGAGCGAGGGACCCAGTGGTCTGTCGGTGCCACCCTGTATTTTAACTGTCCTCAACTGGCAAGAGAAAGGAAGGCAGTCGGGTTATACATATCGAGGATTTAGAGCTTTTCCATTCCCTATGCATTTTCTTTACGCTTTAGAAATGTTGTATCCTTAAGCAGCAACACTACTGAATCTATTTTTAAATCCCTATTGAGAATTGTTACATACCAATATTATGCATTTTTCATTAATCTTTTCAAGATTTTTAAAAAATTCTTTGTTCTACACTGAACTGATACTTGATCTGAAACGTTTCCTACTACCTTTTGTATGTGGAATCGCTAGTACTGTTTTACTACTTCTGACTGGAGGTACATGATAGCACTAGAATATAAATGACGTTCATCAGAACTTGGAAAATTCAGAAATCAAAGTGGGGAAATGAGCTTAAGCGCAAACTCATCAAAGAGGAACTCAGTCCATTTTTCTTTTTTATAGCATAGTGTTAAGTGAAGATAGTGTTTTCTGAAACAATGAACATAGCAAATAGCCTGTTATTTTCAAAACAATATGCGCTTATTCAATATTTAAAAAGGTAGCTTTGAGATGCTTGTCTTGATGAGCTTCCTAACTATAGCTAATGTCTAATATTGATTCTGAATAATTTAAATGGCAAATAAAATTGGGTTTTCATGACAGTCAATCAGAGACATTTTATATTTAATGTTCATTTAAAGAAATGTAGTGCCTTCTTACCTTCTGAATTTCAAAGCCATTAAAGTAATTGCAGGTCATTAAGCTAAATTTCTTTGAATAATCAGGACACTTAATCTAATTCATACACCATTCAGACCAACAGACAGGAAAGATTGGAGTGCCAGGTATGGATTTTTGAGAGGTTTACCAGATGGATCTTCAGATGTGCTTAGCATTTCCTCAGAAACAGTTACCCCCACACCCCAAATTGTTGGAACTCGGAACTGTTTTCCTTTTTTGTATTTTTAAAATGAACAATCCTCAGAAGGGAGGAGGCTTGAGAGGATTATTTTCTTTCCTTTGAAGTAACCAAATCACTGGATAGTCGTACAGATATTTATTGTGCACTACGGTGCATTTTACTAGAACTTTATGGACAAATTAACCATCACAAAAATTTTCTCATATAATGTCCCATACTTAGCACGCGTTATGATTTATTGTGAAGGAAGGCTGAAAAAGATGCCTTGAAGTATCTAGGTCTTATCAGGAGAATGGATATATGTCATCTCATAACATTATTGATTACTTATTTGGAACTTGAAAATCCCTCAGAGAATCTGGATAAGACCGTAAGTTGGTAATGTAGAAGACTGAAAGTACGTAAGTTTCCAGGCAAGAGCAGTGTGTGTGCATGTGTGTCTCTCTGTCAGTCCATCTCCCCAGTGCTCTTTTTCTCACCACCCCATGCCCTCCCCTGCTCCAATATGATGCAAGGACAGAGCAAAATAATTGTTCTCTCTTTAAATGCCGGGTTCGTTACTGTGCATGAAACTAAGAGACGAGAAACTAAAAGTTTAGAGTCTTGGGTAACTGGTACACTGGTGTGCTCAAGAAGGACAATATTTTTGATCCCTATACTTTGAGGTCTGCTAAATGAATGCAAGAGAAAAGCAAATGTTCCTGAGTGTAAAAAAATAATTAAAAAAAAAAAAGGGATAGCATGGACCTTATTCATGCAGATGCACATAGAGTTCCGCCAGCAGGCCTGCTCTGGAATGAAGATAGCGTGTCCTTTAAATGAAGAAGAAAATTCCATCAGTTTGAGTCTGAGCAAGAAAACAAATGCTGGTTTGCAGTTTTTCTAGTCAGTGCGACCAGTTCCTGCTGCATCAAACACCCTCTTGGAGCTGCTCGTTCAGTCTTGGCTGCTGCTCTTACGTAAAGGGTCTAACGACCGCCTTGAGCCTCAGAGCTGCCAAGCAGTGCCTCTGGTACTGTTATTGTTGCAGCATTCTCTGTTTCTCTCTTTGTCTCTTTTCTCTCTCAATATAGTGTCTAAGTTGCTGTCTTTGTAACCAGTAGATGTCTTGGATCTGCCTACACCTTTGCAGCAGTGTTTCATAATTGGGGAGTTATACCAAAAATGGAAGTTACATCAAATACTCAGATACACACTGCTTTAAATAAGTCAAAATTTTCATAACAATAGGCTATAATAAAGTTAAAATGTTGTTATCTAAGGAAATCCATAAAGCGGCTGTATTATTTTTATTTTTGACAGGAATTAGAATATATGTTTAAAAAAAAAAAAAAAAAAAAAAAAGCTCCCACAGAGATTTAAAAAAAAAAAAAAAAAGAAGAAAAAAATACATCTTTTCATAGCCGAGGCACAAGATCAGGGAACATTCTGTGTTGATCAGGCCTGTCTCCACTCTGAAGTTCATGCAGTTATTCTCAGTTGGAGATTTTCAGTTAAGATGATGCTGGTAGTTTAGACTTAATTTTGGTTTGATGTCATGTATTATTTTTTTCTGAAGAATACTAAATTTAGTTTACTATTTTTATTATTTTTTTAAAACCCCAAAATTCCTTGTAACTGTTCTACAGAGTCTAAATATATCTTAGAAAGTAAAATAATTTCCTTAGATGTCACGTGTGCTCCGAAAAGAACTGATGCCTTGGCCTTTCGATGTTTGATGCTTATGTTCCAAAAAATGTAAGTCTTGAACTTCAGTTCACACTATTAACATTTTGAGGTCTGAGGACTGAACGTTTCTGTGGGATTCACACTGCTTCTTAACCTACCTCAAGATATGTACATTTGATTTTGTTTACTGTTTAAGTGAATCTGTCAGGTAACTTCAGTGAAATCAGTGGATATCAGTTCTCATTTTGTGCAAGATTTACAGCACTGATTTTAACGGAAATGGCTATTTTAACATTATGTTAAATGAGATTGGAATTGGTTTTCTTTAAGTTTAAAAATGAGTACAAATTATTGATAAGAACTGGTTTGAATGGCATTTATTTTTGAATATTGAGAACTGCAGTTCTTGTTAGTGTTTTTAAGCTGCTCTTCTGTCTTTAGAATGTGAGATAACACACTTAGAAATGGAATTTTGCCAATTTTTATTCTAATATTAAAATAATATTTTTCAGTTGGTTTAATTTTTGGTTTATAGACTCACATTCAAATACACGTTACAGAACTATGCTTAACTATCTTTATTTGACCACTTAAAAATTAGGCAGATTATTTTCTTAATATTCTGTGTCTTCTCAATCAGTACATTTTACTACTACAATCTTGAAGACAAAAAAAAAACAAACCAAAAATTCTTCCTTTACAAAGATATTAGTTCACGTAAACTTAAGACCATGTGACTGAGCCCAGCCCTCTTCAGGACAGCATACAAAAGCTTTGAGCTAAATGCACGTAAGCTAGGTGAGGAAATATATAAATTCTTCCCTACAGTTAACTAAGGGCTGTGTTTATTACCACGTTATGTAAGGTTCTCTGATCAGCTAGTGTCTATATGAAGTTCTCTTGAAAATGGTGATGATAAGCTGTACTTAAGCATTTACGTTTTATTGTGCCTTTTGAAGTCTTAGGGCCTCCTTTTACTTCTCTTACCTTGCTCAAAGCTAATGAACATTTTTTTCAACCCAGTTGACTCACTGATCTGTTACTTTTAAAGTCTTAACTTCAAAATGCTGTTAATTTCTCAGATTTCTCTTGAATTACCCCTGGTTTCAGTGACCAGTTGCCTCTGTTTCATTTAACAAAAAAATAACGATTGCATTTCGTTATGCTGAAAGTATAACCTTTTTAATCCACATATTTCTTGCAGGCTATGCTGGCTTATTTCCACTGCAATACATTAGAATGGAAAACTATTAGAAATATTGATTTATCATTTATAATACCAAAGTGATATATTGAAATGAAATTTGGATGCTGTCCAGCCCTCAGATAACATTGGCATTATTGGATGAAACTGGATGATCTCATTCTAATTGATATGCCGGTTCCATGTGAAAAGCACAGAGAAAATATACCCGAGAGTTGATCAAAAATAGGAGTTCAATACTGAAGACTGCTGAGGTTTATAATTGTTAAAATATGCCACCTTAAATATTTAATATTCCATATACAGAGAAATAATCAGGTCGCTTGTTCTCCCCTCCACCTCTTGCCTGTTTGTTTTTTTTTTTTTTTCTTGCTTCCTCTGACTCAACAATATCTTGGTATTGAACCTATTTACATCTAATGCATATTAGCAAGTGGTACGTATAAATCCATAGAGTGTGTATATATATTTATATACCGTTCTCTCTCGATTATGATTTACATCCTGCCGTGCACTTGGTTACAACAAAGCTTCTTTTAATCAGGAGAAGTTGAAATCAAGGGAATTTAAAACATTTATCTTAACCTTAAAGTGTTGTTCTTATACTAGATCTGTGATGCTCACGTCTACGTTCTAGCACCTCTCGTTATACAGAAGCTTCAGACAATAAAAGTATTGTCAAGTAGCATGTGTGTGTCCTGTATATAGGGCGGTGTCCGTATTCAATGATTTTAGTCTTTATTCATCTATTTGACTATATTTTCCCTCCTGCCAATCAATCTAATAGCAACTGAAGTAGCAGACTTGGTTTCCATATTGGCTTTTTTTAAAAAAATGCTCTGTCTTCTTGTCGATTAGGCTTCTAAACCCTACCTTCCTCTTTGTTTTGTGTGTGTGTGTGTGTGTGTGTGTGTGTGTGTAGAAGTTAATGGAGGAAAACTGCCAGTTATCAGATTTATGCAGAGTTGAGAGTGAGCGAATGCTGCCGTCACTGAAGGTGCCGTCTGTTGCACATTGATTGAGCTTCCTGGGCTTGAGGGATTTTTGAAGGGCTGGGTTTTTATGGTTGATACGTTTTTGGTCATTTGTCATAAAATCATTCCCACCGAGCTGTTTACTGGTTTGAATACTTAATTACTGCAGTAGCAGGGAACAGCATAAGCTTTAGTTCTTACTGAATATCCATGTAGAAATAGGGAAGAGTTGGTGTTTCTGTTTTCTTTTTGTGTGGATTTTACCTATAAACATCTAACTTCTTTTTTAAATTACTAGAACTTGTTGTTTTTGGTTTTTTTGGGTTTTTTTTAAATCATAATATATGATATAGTAGTCATAATTTCATAGTCCTAATGTATATTTCAGAATTCGATTTATTTCCTTTTATTTCTAATGGTCATCTGCACATGGCATGTCTTGGACATCATCTGACATCATGGCAAAAGCTTTTAAAAGGATTTAACAATTCTTTTTCATCTTTGAAATATATACAAGCAAGCTGCAATAAGTCAGTTTGTTTATGATCAAAAGAGAATGATTGAAAATGCAGAATGATAAATGTAATAACTTTTTATTTTTATTTTAATATTTAAAATCTTTTAAGGAGATAATTTTATTTTTAGATTTTTATTGAAAAAAAAAAAAAAGAAAACCACAGCTTTTTATTTTTATACTCATCACATTGTCCCTTCCTACTCAGTTGCTGCTTGAGGAGAAGAAGAGTTGGATGGAAGAGCATGAATTTGGTTTTGGTTTGGTATTAGAATTTTTATCTATTATATATATTTTATCTTAGATTGGTTCTTCTCCATATCTGTTTGAAAGCATTTTACTTTTCAGGTCTAAGTTTCTTTTGAGTGTGGGTATATATATATTTTATCATAGAAATGGGGAAACCGAGAAAATTAATCTTTTAATGCTAAGGTAATTTGTCAGTGTAACCTTAAAAATTTTCTACCATTTTGAGGTTTCGTTTATCTTTGAATCAGCAGGGCTTTGTGTGATCTTTATTTTTCATTGTACTCTAATGCAACCCATTTAGAGTCCTTCTAAAAGAGCTCTTTGAAGAAAAAAATTGATCTCTTTATTGTAAACAGGAAATTGCACTATTAACTATTGTAGCTCTCTTTTATTTTACCAAAAGACCTTTTTTTTTTTTTTTTTTTTCCTCTTGTCCCTATTTTAAGTTCTCATGCTTAAGGTGATCTTGATTCCTTCAGGGCTGCCAAAAGGTGGAATTGACTTTTTGAGGACGTGTAGCTGGAAACTGCAGCCTGTGCACTTTTTCAGGCAGAAAGCTCCCGTGTGCTAAGACAGGAAAGGGACGATTTACTGCCAGCTTCAAGCTGTTAGCGAAGTCTAGGAATCAAAGATACTCCTCCAGCCACATCCCCCTTTGATCAGAGTTTTCCTGCCTAGGCATTGCTTCATCTGTATGTTATGGGCAGTTTGGAACGTAGACATTTTCTTTACAATGTAAAACATGATAGCATTACCGCAAGGGCAAATGCAAGGAATACAATGTGGTGATCTTTTTGTTAAGGTCTACTCGGTTTGCTTGAACTCAAGTGAACTGGCTTCAAATATTATACATGGGTTTGTATTGTAAAAGAAACTAACCATTTATCATGTTTGTTAGAGAAGGACTTCAATTAATTCCTGAAAAGTGATTGACTCAGGTAATAAAATAAAAAATGTTAGAAGTTATAGTGTAAAGAAGTAGAGGATGGTTTGGAATTTGGGGGAAAACAAGGACAAAGGCTTTGCAATCAGTAGTATAACAGCATGAGTTACAAGTAGTATGACACTACAATGTTTGGGGGGGGGGAAAAAAAAGGAAAATGCATTTTTACATGTTTTGCCAATACAAGCTATATTCAACAAATTAATGTTAAATAGAGGCTAGAGTTAGCATGCTGGCACTGATTAATTGACATGGAAACAGTCTAAACTAGTCTGACATAATTTAATACAATTTTATGTGAGTCAATATAATACAGAATGTATTAATACTAGGACAGCGTTTTGAACAGATCTTTGATTCAGATGCTCTTACTACATGACGCGCTTTAAATCTTCTGAGAACAAAACTAACAAATTCCAATACTTATGCTAAAAAAAAAAAAAAAAAAAATTTTGATCATTCCCAGGTGAGTAGTTTACTTCTAATGTGCTAAAAGAATTATTTGACATGTCCATAATAAAATGATGACCTAGTTAAACTTTTGATCAGTTATCATGAAAGATAATCTCCCATTTGAAACCTTCTGCTCAGAGTTTGTCCATGTCCACTAATTATATTCAGACTTGAGAGCAATGTGGTTTTTAAGTGGATGCGCTTGCGCTGCATGCGTGACCCGTTTTAGCATGCGGCGTTCCAAGGCGGGCGTACCACTCCCAAACTAACTCAGATTGTCCAAATTTAATTACAAAGTTAGTCCTATGTGAAGCTTTGTGAGCGTTTTTTATGATTTAGAAGTCTCGTAAATGTTATTACTGTACCTTTATAAAATCTCTTTGACAGCCTACTCAGCTCTTCAGCTGATTGCTGTTAAGAATGACAGTTGAGTGACTGAATTCAGGACAGAGCTAACTAGTATAGTTTACTGTGCAGGAGACACTCGTGAACTTTTTCTCTAGCCTTTCCCAAAAGCCCAAGACACATTAATCCTCAGTGGTTTTTATTGCCACAGGGTGACACTGCTAGTTCTTAGTACTTATTCATGTTTAATTGTTTAAATGTACAGAGCCTTGGGTTGTGGTTGTGTGATATATTGGCTGTTGCAGTAACAGAACAGCTTTACAAACTTCTGGCCCTTTGTTGCTTGTTTTTCCAATCGTTATTTGGGTTGACTCAACTAGTTGAGAGTTTGGAACTTAAATTGTGTTAGCGACCTGGCTTGAAAAGATTTGTGAAATAATTTTACTGATGCATTTTACAAAGCAGTACTACAGTCGGCCATGTGGGAGGAGTGTAGTTTTGCGACAGAGTAGGAGGCAAAGCAAAAAAGTTGGGAATCTTTTAGGAAGCCTCAATAAGAGGATTTCACTGTCAAGCCGGTATGTGTAGCTGTGACTCTGGTCTTCCAGGAGTCACCTAACAAGTTGCAAGGCTGATAACTAGATACTTTCCAAGAGTAGGTATGGATGGTGGAGAAACTGGAAAAGATTCTCTTATGTATGATGTGAACGTAAGGGCATGTGAAGCAAAACACCTGTAGGCTGTGTCATTCCACTTCTTTAAAGAACTTGCCCCAAAATGATTCTCTGTGCAACTGAAAACCACGAGGACGTATAAGGTCTAGTGGTTGAGATTTTACTTTGTCATGCAGATGAGAGATTATTACTTTTTAGGTTCCAACCCAAACTGCGCAATGTGGCTATAGTCCCTTGAGGAAAATCTAGGTCCGAAAAATAGAACGTGTATTCTCCTTCTCATTTATTGTACTCTCCTGCCTGTTCCTGCTTCCATTTCAGAAGATGGGGATTCATGATAGAACTGGATAGTGTTCCCTAAAGCATTATTATTCCAAGGCCAAGCAGCTCGTGCCTGCTCAGAACTCCACTTACTGTGAACAAAGCTTCCAGGCACACGGTGTTACTCAGTCACCATTTAACTGAAACTTTAAATTGTGCAATCTGCCCAAACTCACAATAGAGCTTGCTAAATCTGGCAAGTTAGAATGAAAAGCCAATGAGGTTTTCAAGAAATGCGTGGAAACGTGGCAGCATGAAACCATTTCTGTTGGTCTGAAAAGATTTTATTTTTTTTTAATATTATTTTTTTCTTATTTTTACTTAAAAATGAGAAACGTGCTTTCTGCGTTACATTCAGCTAAAACTCCGAAGTAGCAGTTCTTCCAAGATGGAAAGGCCATTCTGTTCTCATGAATTTCATATAACTTTCTGTTCTTTCCTTGATCTTTTCCCTTTCCTATTGATACTGTCTTAACTAATTGCTCCATCTTGTCATAGATTGAATCTCTACCAACACTTAGGCATTGTCTGCTTATTTCGGAGTACAGAAATTCTTTCGATTCTAATTATTTTTACTAGCAAGTCAGCTTTGCCATATCGACCAAACACTGATGCTCTGAATAAAAAGCAAGAATATTTTATTTTTCAGGGGAAGGTATTCCATATGTAATGTATAATTTAGAAGCTTCTATGAATATTTTCTGAGCAAATTAAGGTTAATGTTCACCCTATTGCATGGGGAGTTCAGTGTGCAACTTCTGTTGGTGATAATAGGAAGTAATTTCCTAACACTGAGCTGAAAATTCATCCCTTGCTCTCTGAAATGAAAGACCAGGCTAGGTAAACCTGAAGCCAGCTAGCTTTTGGAAGAATATATTAATTTATGAGAAAAGTACAGTTTGGACTGGACAGTTTATGTTGCAATGTGGAATGGGAAGGAAAACTTTTGTCTCCTATTGCAGTAATGCTGGAAGCTTTTCAGTGAGAAGTCTTGCCATAGGGCTGTTCACAAGATCGAGTGTAATTCTCACGCTTGCCTACTGTTGTGGATTAGGTCATTTATTATTTTGGTACAGGACATTTAACACATTTTAAAATTGTTCATCTGGTTATTCCATGAGGAGAAAAATACACTAAATATTTGATGTTTGTGTTAATTTTCTGATAGTAATGAAAGAAGCAGTGTCTCTGCTGTCAATGTTTATCATTGCCCCGAACCCATCAATATCTCAAAATGAGGAAACTTACCCAGATCTGAAATTCACATTAAAAAACCTTACTCGTTTAAGAACATCTAAATTAATCTAATAAGAATTTCCATACTACCAAGTTCTGAATGAACTGGTAACATTATGAACCTAGCTTCTTTTTTTTTTTTTTTTTGGTACCTTGGCACATTGTAGAGAAATTAGAGAGACTTGTAATCATAGAAATTTTAATTTAGAAACTGAGAGGTTAATATTTGCAGTGTTTGAACTCAAAATTAGACATCATGTGGTGTAAATGGGTGGATTTTTCATATCCAAAGGTCAGTGAAGCTGAAAGACAAAAATGTCATGTATGCTGCTGTTTACCAAAGAGTGATCTCTTAGTACCAGACTGTTATTGAAGCTGATGTTCTATAGTTTTCTTTCATTTTAATTAGAGATTTTGCTTTTTTCTATGTATGTTGGAAGATGAATCCGCTCCTGCTTTCTGGGTGGTTTACTACCTATTACCTTTTTCCTCTTTGTTGACTTCTGATTTTTATCTCCATTTAGGAGCTCCTTTGCCATTCCTCCCTGTCTATATGAAAACTTTTTGTTGCATAGATATTGTTGGATCAATATCTACGTGCATTTTATACATACATTTTTAGAGAGTGCCGGTTTACGTAGGGTAATTGTCTTCTGTGGAATTGAATTTCTTCAACGGAATGGTCAGTCACTGTCCAGGTGGTGGATGGAATCTGCATTGCACGTGTGCTTGTAATAGTGTCTACAGCTGGAGAGAATGTAACTATAAAACAATTTCATTGTCTTAACTGAGATCAAAGGATTCCCGTGTGCCCATTCTTGCATCTCCAGGAGCAGTTTTTGTGGATTATTTAACATTCTCTGCCTGTACAATACCCTGTACCTTAAGTAGGCATTCTCAGGTATTGCTTAGATTTTGATCGTCAGAATTATATAAGCAGAGAATAATTCAAACTGAGTAGGGTGAAAGGAGGCCTTTAGCCCAATCTCATGCTCAACCATGGAGTTCATCCACTGGTTTCATGCATTTGTACGTGAACTCACATGCTGTCTTGTAGTCTTCTGCTAACGTACTCTTCTCTGCTTTCCGTTAGTTTAAATAAAACTCTGAAATACAAACAACGCACGTTCTGAGAAAATTATTTCATGTGCCGTTCAATGCATTTTGAAATAATCAAGATATTTAGAGAGAGACAAATTCTAAGAGGGCTACAGGATTACAAATCATAATGTAATTTTAAAGTTGTAATGAGAATAAGTTGCACGGGAAGGTCTCTTTACAATTATTGTCATGAGAATGAAGTAACAGTGTTAATGTTTCATGTATTCTGTGAAAGATGATAATAAACTGTACCGCTTTGACCTTATTAATGTTCTGTAATTTGACTTGCTGGCAATTTGCATTTTTCTTTGGTTACAGCCTTAGTAACCTCTGAAGAAGAGGTGGAACTGACAGCAAATCTAAACATAACTGAATACTGAAAAGGTCAGAAATATCAAGAATGATAATTCTGATACCTCCTTCTCGTGACAAAGGTTGTAGCAAAAAGGCCCAACATGAATCTGTTGAAGTAACAACCTTTGTTATTTCAGAAATGTTTCCATATTTATCGAGAAGTGTAAACAAAAGCACATTTTTTTCCTTGTAGTTCACTGAATACTCCGGTAACGTGTATTTTTTACCCCTTTGTAAGTGAATATGTACAGTGCTCTGCTTTTATTTTCTTATGTTTCCCTAGAAATAGCAGTCTTTTATACTAAAAGGCCCCCTGCTAACTGATTAAAGATGAAGGAGACTGAATTTCACACTCTGCAGAAGCTTTTCCACTTCTACAGGGCAGATATATTTCTTACAATTTATTTTGGCTACGTAATTGAATACATTTTCAAAAATATTGTCATCTTTAACCAGCCTGAAAGTTTTAGGATTTTTTTTTTTTTTCTCTAAAGCCAAAACTTCAGATTTTCCAGAAATTTGCAGAACAAAGTTGTGGTATTGAACGTGAAGGCTAAAGGTCTGATTAACATCTTAACAACATTCTTTGATTTCTACTTACTTGACTGAACACTGAATCAGGCAAATACACCCAGTGCTTGGCGATACTCAGCAGTGTCATTGATCAATTTGTTCCTGCATCACTGCATCACTGCAGAGTGAAATAAGTAGTCAAACCTACTGAAAAAAAAAAAAAAAATGCTTTGTACTTGGAGTGGTTTTGAGGTATATGTTGTATGTTAATGGAGATAAAGAGCACATAATAAGATTCTTAATTTCTATGTGCAAATACACACATAACGTAAAAAATACTAAATTATTTTTCTTTTAAGCCTCTCACTTGCTACAGTTTTGGGATAAGGAGGGAAGATATTTTCTAGTTTCCTGTTTGTAAACCTAAATCCTGTTCAGTTCCATTCTCATTCCAGCATACTTATAAATGTAAGAATGCAGGAAGCTGCTCAAAATTGTGTGTCATGTGATGTTTATAACAAGTTTTTTTACATTTCTTTTATTTTTTTACCGTAGATATGTATTAAATTTAAACAGATCAGTTTTCTTCTTTCAGCTGTGCTTCATGGTTTTACTCTTCAGAGCAACGGAACATTCTCAAAGACGCACTTCAGTTTCAAATTTGATCATTTCAGAAGCTGAAGATACGTTTGGCAGCTGTAGTTTGAAAAGCAACGGCAGCAACGAGGAAACATCATTCGCTATCTGCCACAGATTAACCCAGTGAGGGGACGTGGCAGAATTCTCTTCCCTGCCTGCTAGGAATCCTTTACCTATCTTACTTCATGTAAGGATAAATTGCCCATAGGAGTATCAACAAACAGCTTGAAACTGGCCCATTCTTTCAGCAGTATTTTTTTTTTCTTTATGGTAGCACAACTGGGTTCAAGTTACGGATACCTGTGGCATTGCTACATCTCTTCAGCTTCTTGATCTGGGCAGTAGTCGCATGTCATCTGGAGCTGGAATTGTGCTAAAAGTCTTGTAGTTTTCAGTGGCAGCGTCAGATGAATTTAGAGAATGGATTGGAACTAGGTACAGATGAATGATGACAGGAGAGATGCAGTGTAGAGTGCTCTTGGATCCAAGAGTTTTGCTTATCATTTTGAAATATATTCAAGACTAATTCTGTGACACCTCTTCAGTTGTAGGATAAGCTTTTTCCTGAAAGTGTGTGTGTGAATGAGGGACTTTTAGAGCAATCTCAAAGTGTAATTTCATATACAGTCCTTCTCATGGGAAAGTCAATCCATGAAAGAAAGCCAGGACAAATTTCCATGGAAGTTGAGAAGCTTACGTTATTTTGCCAAGTCAGCTGAGCAGTACCAACATAGTTTCTTCTCCAGTAGATGGATGCTTGGTAAGCCAGGCATAGTTTAAGAAATTGCCTTGAGCAATCTTTAGATGTCAAAGGTTTCAGTTTCAGCAGTATTTCATAAACTTACCTGTATAGCATGCATGGGATCAAAGTCTTCAGACCAATTGATGATGTATTAAATGTAGGCAAATATATGCACAGCAGTGAAATGACTACCTGTCCAGGTCTTTAGAGGACAGTTAATTTTTTCTTTTGTAGGGCGTATTTGAAGAGGTTTATTTTATTGAGACTGTATTGAAATTCTTTCCTGTATCATGTTTCATACTTTTTACGACTACAGAGTAGCTTTGTAACATGATAGTAAACAATATCAATACACCACAAGATTCACAAAATAAAGACCAGTGGTTAAAAATGACTCAAAATACTGTTTTAAATAAAGACTGACCATTTCGTAGAGGCAGAGAGCACATTCATTCTTGGAAGTGATTAACCAAAGGTCTTGGAAAATACCAGTGTTCTGAGTTCGGGACACGCTGTCGGAATGTTGTCTTATGGAAAGGATTCCAGTGCTTTTGTGCTGATGAACGACATTCCGTTGGACAAATAGTTGCAGCTTTCTGCTCCCGAACGCACAACTTGCCAATATTTACCAAAAAATACTGCGAGTTCATTTTTAACGCAACTTTATGTGGCGTCATAAAAAGGCATTTTCAGACTTTATTTTGCACTTTGAAGTGCTGCTTTTAATGCTTTAGCCTTCACAGCTCCACATACGTCTCATCTCAGTCTCATTTTATGCCCAAACATACCTCTAACCCACACAAAACAGCAGTCATGTCATTTTTATTGTTATGCATATTTTACATCCAAATGCTGAATCTAACAAGTGAGGCTATAGAATATGTTATATAGGCTAAAGAAATTAACCCTGTCTCACATCAAGATTTCTCTCGTGGCTGGAGCTTTATCGCCCCTCATTTTGAGTCCTGGCAGGATGGCAGGTATCTCTCACTGGTATGAATTTTGCCACTAGCTCCATGTATCTCTCACAGCTTGAAACATTCATCCAGAGAGGGATTTGAAATATGTGAGGAAGATACATGTTGGAAAAGTAGAGCTAAGTTAATTGACTCTTAAAATATTTTTACCAAACCGTTCTACAATTCTCTTTCACTGAGTTGTATGCTACTGTGGTTACCGTGCTGTTGTCATTTGCTCTTTATCCCTTATAAATTCTTAATTTGGAGTAGTATTACGGGGTTTTAGTTATCTAAATGTGTATTACAACGGTTTTCTAGGATGTCTTGCTTGGCAGCTACTGCCATTTTCCACAGCGTTCAAATGCCAAATTAGATTATGACATAGATTATACCATTAGTTTATTATTAGTTTGTAATTAAAAATGACTTAATCTGTACATTACAGATTTTACAGATGGAAAAAATAGACTCAGTGAGAGCCTACTCTAGTCATATAGAAATGGGTTTTGAATAAAGCAGAAGAGCAACAGGGTTGATAAATGAATTTAATACAAATGTACATAGCTGTGATTGCTTGGTATTTGTAAACCGCCAAGCAGTTGATGCGGCTCATAGTGCACAGGAACACATTGATGCTAATTCCAACAGTTCCTGGAGTTATATTGCAGGATTGTGTCTTTTTATCTTGTACTCTTCAGAGAATATATTTGTAAATCAACAAAGGATCTCAGGTTTATGCCAAATATTACACAATGCGTATTCCATCGGGAATTCCCACCCAACTTTGAAACTAAAGATATTAACTGCTGCTGCATTTTGATGTTAGACTGGGTAAGTGGGAACTCATCTAACACGTTTATTCATAAATCCTCTTTATGTGAGTGCAGTATAGGTCCTAAAAAGTGTCAAGAATGTGTTTAATGAAGGGAACTGAAGGGAATGTGGTAGATAGTTAAAGCCCACTGGCATTCATAAAACAGATACAGGTGGGACATAAACTGCAGAAGTAGATATGTGAGGAAATTGCTTATAAAGTCAAAATGTGCGTTATACTGCTGGATCTGAAAAGTGGGAACAGCAGCTTCTAAAGCTAAAGCTAAATTCCAAGAACGTTCTCTGCTTTAGTGTACATTATAAACATATTTAAGTAATCCAAGGAATAGATTGTCTCTGTTTTTGAGAGATGTAGTAGCAGGAAAGCGAGACACTGAAGTATGTCCTAATAAATCATTTTATTTGACAAAAGATCTTAGTGGAACCTTAAGGAAGGCAGACTGTCTTAAGGGAGACATTATCTTACAGAGAATCAGAATAAGAGAATTTTTCCTTTCGAGCTTTCAGTAGCTGATCAGACTTTTAAAGAATGTGCTGTTTAAAACTGCTTTGTTCGACAGAATATTGGATTATGCGCATACTATGGAGAGATTTTCAGAGATAAAAATGCTAGATGTCCAACTGAAAGTTGGGAAGTTGCTTAATAGTCATTGAAAAATCTCTTTGCCGATTGACAGTTTTTGTGATGTAGTCATGTACAGACATTTGGTTTTCTTGTTCTCACCCAAGCTGTTCCAAATGACCACACTAGAATTTCCTTTTTTTTAAAAAAAATGTATTTTTACCTGTCTGAAACACAAGGTTGACAAGCACAATCCTATCTAGGGCAGAACTGCCTTGCAGCAGCCCTTCTGCTTCAGGTTAGTCCACTCCAGCACCTGCAGTTCATGAACTGAGTAGTGCTGCATCTGATTCCAGACGCGTAACGTACCTGGTGGGAGGGAGGCCTTGGTGGCGTGGAGTTCTGCAGGAATCTGTTCCTGCCAGGCTGTCTCTGCACCAGAAGAGATCGCATACTGTCACCAGGCTGTACCACCCACGTGTTATTCCAGTGCACGATGTGGTGTGTAGGCACCTCATGGCTTATGCTGTAGTTTGTGGGATGTTCTGTGTCAGAATATAAGCAAACTGAAGAGTCTGGAGGCATCTCTTTAGGTTAGGGTGGTTTTTTAGTCTTTCTCCGCTGAAAGCAACTCAAGTGTTTTTTGGTAACACTGAACTAAAATCGTAGAATCCATGTTCACTGGTTCTTTCTCTTCAAACTTCACTTGGTAAACACTGCGTTAGTGTTATAGTAGTGGAAAACAAAACTGGTTTTTCTATGCAATAACACTGCACAAACATTTGGGCTATTTCTTAACTAGTGATGATGACTTGAATTTGCAGTAATGCCAGTTTGTTCTTATCCACATAATTCGTGTCTTTCATGTGAGAAAAAAATGGTGAGTGAAATGAATCCTCAGATCAATTCCATTAACCTCTGTGTGATATGAGAGCATTTCTCGGTATGCAGTACTTCAGTTTCCTCTCTTGAGTCTGTGAGCATTATGCAGCTACTACAGGCATTACTACATTCATAGTATTTCTCATTCCTTATGTAGCTGAAGTATTGCTCTTCAGTGTCTGAGCATCCTTCTGTCTAAAGAACTTACATCAGTTCCAAACTACTTCACCACTACAAGGGGTACAGTGTTCATGTTTGCTGCGACTTTGGATAGATGGACTAGAACAGATCTGATTAGTGAACATAGCCTGTAGAGTGTTAACCACAACTGTTTGGGCTTAACAAACTGTCCAAGTGCCTTGGGAATTTAATTATGGTAGATTGAAAAAAAAAGTCATTAAACGGAAATCTAGAGAAGTTTGGGGTGGGAAGGGAAGGGATTGGTTTTAGGATTGTGCCACATGATATTAATTCTTTAAAAAAGAAGAAATTAAGAGTTGTATCACTTCTTTAGAAGTTCAAAGCAATTCTGCTTGGAATCATGTATAACTGAAAAATACATAATTTCAGGACAAGAGTCATCTGGTTTATGTAGGCTGCAATTTGAGAACTATTAGAGAATTCATGATACAAGACGCACTGTGGCCACTAGCTCTGATCTGTTTCTTGAGAACTGTGGAGTCCTTTTACTCTTGCTGTGGCTGGTGTTTGCAGCAGTCTTACAGAAGTGGGTATGAAATGTTAACTACTACTGTCAGTTTATTCCGTCACCACAGGATTAAAGTGATCCGAGCAGAACGGAATGATCCAATGCTTAAAAATTAACGTCAGCCAGATGCTGTAGCATCACCTACTGTTCTTACCGTTGACAAGCATAAACAAAACTGCATTTTGTTGGGCTTGGTTTTGTTGTTTTTCCTCTTACCTTTAGTCATGTTTCTTGAACTGTTTGTGATTGTTGTAACGATGTGGTCTGACTATCAGAAAGTTTGTCAAATGTTTCGGCGAAGACTTCTAACTTAATGCAAAAAAACCCCTATTCCCCTTTCAACTGGATTTGTGACATGGCTATTTCATACGTAAGATGCGAAGTTACGAATTTTGCACTAATACAGCATCACGTTCTCATAGCAACTTATGACTGCATCAACATGATTTAACTTGTAAGGCCACTTGCTCTTCCCTTTAGTGAAAGGGAGACCTTATTCCTTTGAATTTTAAATAATTGCTGGCGTTTTTGAGCTGTTACCTATTTACACTAAAAAAAAAAAAAAACAAACCACAAAAAAAACCCCCCACAAGAAAAACCAAAAAAAACCACAAAAAAACCCAAAACCCAAACATGAATTCCTGAGATGTTAACAGAAGTTAGAAATAATATGAAAATATTTTGTTATTAACTATATTGTCGTTGTCATATTATGAAACCTTCTCTGTAATGCTACAACTTTTATTCCTTTACTGGCTGTATATTTGAATTCCATGTCTGCTAGAGAAATTGGTTCCTAATGGAAGTTAGGGATTCAGTCTGTACATTTCATGGTATAGTGGCATTTCTCCACTCGAAAGGGTAAGGCCTAAATGATTCAGACAGCTTTAATTTCATTTTCAGAAAGTGATTTGAGACACATTTGGTTTGCACAATATAACCTAGAGCAGAGCTCCTTTCAATTACATTGAACAAACTGCTTGCAGGATTGGTTTTCAGAACAGTTTTGTCAGTACAATAGTACAGCTAACACAGCCGTATTGCTCTCCAGTATCTAAGAAAGCATCTTGGAAAGTATCTGTGGTATATCCAAACAAATAACTGCCTAGATTTGATATTTTTAGCTCCAGCGTGTAATCTGGATGTATGATGTAAGTAGTTTCGAGGGAAACGGTTTGTCAATTAAAATTAATGTGTCATAATACGAAGTAATGCCTAAAGAACTATTAGAATTTTTCTTAAAAATAAAGTGTATATATCCAAATGTATAATATACATAGGTACACATTAGATGTGTATGTGTATCTCTCAGTATATATGTATAGATGAAAATACATTTTTAAATTTTACATTAGAATTTTTCTCTTACATACAAGCTTTAAGTTAGAACTATCTCTGTATGACACTGAGGGCATTCCTCTACTTGTAATGAGACTACCAGTAGGGTTTGTGTATTACAAATGTCTTTTAGCTCTGGTCTCAAGGAAAAAGCCTTCAGCCTGAGAGAAAATGAAAGAGCTACAGGCTGCTAAAAGCCTACACAATTAGTGTAGGAAATAAATAAAAAAGAAGCCTAGATTTTTGTTACAGAAGCCTCTGTGGGCTATTTTGTGATACACATTCCTCTAGACCTTGAACATCTGTTTTGTATTCCTCTCAGATAAAAAATAGTGTAGTATAATGGAAAATTCACATGTTATTCAGGAAAAAAGAAATCCAGTTTCTCAGGCTGACAGTTTCTTAAAGCTGTGAACCTTGATGTTTTAATCTCATGCATTTTGATAGTTCTTGATATTCATAACTGGTAGGTTTGATAAATTTTTAACAAGGAAGTTGAAGATGATGAGAAAACACAAGGGGAGCTTTGCGTTTTGCACCTTGTACTCAAGCCTTCAGGTTTAATTTTCACTTTTTGCACCAAGTATGTTCCTCGGAGGAGGACTGACTGGATCACATGTTTCACTAAACTGGCTTTAATCCATTAAATAATAATAATAATAATTTAAAAAAGAGCTGCAGAGTTAGTTTTCCAAAACCCCGATTTTAGTAAAGGCAACAATATCAGTGCTTGAGATTCAGAAGAGATCCCTATAAAACCAATATAAATATATGTTTTTACTCATATCCTATGGGATAGATCTTGTCATTTCTGCATAAGTAAAATAAGAAATTCATCAAGATGGGAATACAATTTAAATATATGCATGTCCTAGTTGCATTATGGAAGGAAGGTCTCAAAAAATAGCTTAAAAGAGAAGGTCAATAAAAAATTAAACTGAGACACCAGCTTGGAAACACAATTCAATTTATTTTAATTTGTAGTATTATAAATATTTTATTTATAATTCAGAAATTTATACTGAAATGAGATTGGAGTTCCACATTGGTTTTTGATGTGAAACCATTAGCTGTCTCTGCGTGATTGTAACCCTTTTCTTTCTGTTGCATGAGCCTATTTCGATATATATATATATATATATATAAAAAATGTCACCCAAGTATCACAACCGAGAATGTGCTACGTGTCACTGTATTTACTCGGATGTGCCTGTGGGTTCTAACACTTTCATTAAGTATAAATTAGAACTAGAGGCTCGAACAGCGATGTAAGTTAATTGCTCAGGAGGTGGAGATAATAGTGATAAGGCACATCGATTTCGCTGCGTTAGGGAGAGGCGAGGAGGAAGAAGCAGACTTGCCACCTCTAGTCTAATAATGTCTTGCATATAGTGTCTGTATAGAATTGCGATGGTACGTGTAACGCCACAGGCTTCAATTTGCTCATAATCAAACGTTTACATAAGTTTATATAAACATACCTGCATGACCTGCTGAATTAGGTTGCTGTCCTTTTTCCTCGTTATGAAGAATATCACTGATATGAGTGAAATGTTTGGTTTTGCCAAAACCACTTTTCTTTCTGGAGCTTTCAGATAGTAACGTAGGGATGGTGAACCAAACTCTAGTCCAGATCAAATTTTGAAAGTCTGATGCCCCAACACTCAGTTATTTTAGTGGTTGTGTTCAAAATAAATAATAGTACCCGAAGACCCACATGAATTAGAAACCTACCAGTTTGTTTTCATTGATGGATGAATGTTTTACTGCTACCTTTACTCTCCATGTAATTCATTAAAATCCAAATATACTTAAAGGAATGAATTGTGAGAAAAATAAGTTGTGTGAAATAGTATGTATGCATGCTAAACTTCTTTCAATTTGAAGGTCAGCAATGATTCCTTTGGCAGTTCACAAATAATTCAGTTGTTTCATTGCTATTAATGATAAAAATATTCCTAAAAGGGATTACTAACATGTTATGAAGAAAACTGCTGTCTTTTGGCCTCTGAAGTGCCTTTTTGAGGAACAGTGTTCCAGTCCTTCGGATAGCTTCTTGGCCATGCAAAATGCCAAGATCTTAAGACGGCATGATGAATATACAAAACTTTTAATAAGAAAACTTGTCGTGAAGTGTTGTAGCAAACTGCTCCGTAAATATTTATGTTCCCTAAGGAATATATACATGAAGGCTTGATTTCTCATTCAAAAGGCATAGTCAGCATTTTTAAAATGTGTGTTCTCAGATAAACAATGTCCCTAAACATGAAGTACGAGCCATATTAGTACGGACATCTGGGAGCTCGTTTTACCAGGTAGGCTCTCACTTCATCTGTCGAGAATAATCTTGTTCCTCATGGAGGACTGAGGAAATGGGTCGCCTTTCCTCTTAGCAAACTTGCAATCTGGACAGGACAATTTGCACCACCAGGAACAACTTCTACCTATCAGTAAAGTACAATTACAATTAGCGAGTGGTTTTCAGTAAGACTCAATGCATTAAACTACACATTTGACTCAGCTTTGTTCTCATTTATGTTCATGCCAATGTACGTGAGCGTTCCCAGTCTGGATATTTCTCAGTGACTCAATCTGAGAGAAACACGACACAGGTTTTCAATATTTTATTACTGCACTTCAGACAAGTAAAATCTCAGTGTAGATTAGGAAAGATAAATCTTACAATAAACGTAGATAAATACTGACTTTCTTGTAATGTCTTCAGTTATTTCATCCTTTAAAATGTCCTTTTTCTGATACCAGCGGACTGTTTTTAGTACTTTTGAGTAAGTATGCCAAAGACCAAATTATGTTCAATATGACAATATGAATATTAATGTTGATGAAAGCTCCTATTGGCTTAATTGGAAGTAAATCTATAATTCTGAAATACAGTATTGTACTGCTCTCTAGATCTGATCAATTCCTGATCAGTTGAGTTACTGATGGGAAGTATTGTGTGTGGTAAGATGGTACACTGAATAAAACAGAAAATACTATTCAGCACGAAGTAAAGCATGCGTAAAAAAATGAACTGAAAGTAATTAAATACACAGAAGAATAATAATTCTCTCTTTTTAGCAGTACTGTTCATGTAAGAGATTACATTGAATGTAAAACTTAAATTAGTTTCTATGGGGTATTATTAGAATTTGTGGATGGGAGAAGACAGTCTGTAAAAATACTAGTATTGGTATTGCTGCTGGGGCTAGTTTTAAAAATAGGATACAAAGCATTTTTCTCTCTCCTGAGAAATAAGATAGTAAAAAAAAAAATTTAAAAAAAAATCACACAATGAAATAAAAATGAGAAAAAGAGAATACTACGAATGGTATATGATTCAATAACACTCCTGAATTGCTTTGTTGGCCAGCTAATGAAGCATGGTGCCAAATTTCAGTGCTGACATAAGTCAGCATATCGCCACCTCCCGTTTACAACAACAGGGTTACGAGTCCAGGAAAGGGCAGACTCTTAACTAGTAAATATGTTTCAAAAAAAAAAAAAAGGAAAAGGACCAAGTACTTTAGTTTCTGCTCTCTGTAAATACCAGGTTTCACACTTGCTGCTGCATATGTTAGATTGGTTATGCTGTCTGCGGGTAGATACCGTTTATTAGAAATGTGTGAACCTGGACTTCACCAAAATGAGATTTTTTTAAGGTAATCTTTCTAGTTCTGTGACAATACTTTTCTTAATAAACGTATGCTATTTTAAAACTTACAAAATTGAATTATTCCTGTTTTCTTATTTGAAATATTACTGGTTTAAATTCTTAATGGTGCTGTTCAGTTAGTTCCACGTGTTGTAATTATGTTGCTTCCTCACAGATACTCAGGTTTCTTTGTGAGGAGATTTGCATATCCATTAAATGTCATTATCCTAATGGCCACATATGGTCATTGTTTCAGTTGCTAATTATTTTAAACAGGTAATGTGTAAACATGTCATTAGATTTTTAAAATATACCTATTTTTAATATGGCTTATAGCCAACTTTAAAACTTGTAATTTTGCTAAATTATGCCATGGGTTGCTTGAGATTCTTTTTGCTATCATAATTTCAGTCTTAAATATTTTAGGTTTTTTTTTTTTTTTTTTTTTACTCGGAACTGGTGGTAAGTGCATCATAACGATTTGGTAGCTATGGATAGATGTTCAGAAAACAGACATCTAACAATGCAATTTGAGATTAAGTTGAATGTTTTGCTGTTTATCAGTTCTGGAGAAAAAAAAAAAAAAAACCATAAATCCATATTCTGCTTTGATTCCAATAATATCACAGAAACTATGAATAATGGAGGAAATTTTTTCTTTTCTTGGTCTTCAGTAGTAAGTATACTAGGCTTTTTAATTCCTCAGATTATCCTCTGTCTTGGACATACAGAAAAAAGACATGAAAAAAGACCTAAGTTTAGCTAGGCTCTATTTAACTAATCTGACAACTATCCATCCAGTCCATTCTTTTGACTCATGAGGAGCTAGCAGTTCTCGGTTGCTTCAGGGCTATAAAGTCTCTACTGCTTGCCATTTTAGAGAGGTTTAACGGGATGATGGTACAGAAGAATGATGCTGAAGTTTTCCTGGCTGCAAAAAGCAACGATAAGCATAAGAATTTACTAGAATAAAAATCTGATTTTTCAGTGATCACCGGGAGCTTTTTTACAGTACTTAGGTTTCATAAAGGAAATTAATGTTAGCACCTCTTAAACCACATGACTCAGTGTAATTCTCTTTTTGCCCTTCCCTGTTCTATATCCATAAGGAAGTCACCTTCAGTGGAATAATTAAGGAGAAAGAATCCTCAAGAGCCCTCTCTCCTCTGCTGATCTCAGTGACTTCTTCCTCAGCATTCAGGTTACCGGAGCATGCATTCCAGCAATTACTGCAGGAGTGACATCGCTTAGGTATTTTGAAACCAAAGCAAAGTTTTCTTCTACTATCGTTGAAACTCAAACGAAAAAAAAAAAAAAAATCCTCCAAATGTATTTTCATTCAGAGTTAGAAATTAATGCGTTTGATTTATTTAGGTAATTTTCTTGACGACCTTTTACAGGCGGACTGTTGAAAGTTTCAGTGAAAATTGATGGGTTTCTTTCTCTGTAAGCATAAATACTTAGTTTGTTTTTCATTAGATAATTTTAACTACAGTAATCAGGTTTTCTAGGTGCCCTAGCATATTTCTATGGATAAAGTGATGAAAATAATCAATGGGAAATGGTAAGAGTAGAGTAAAAAATAAACTAGATTTACTAGCACAATATGTTATTGACCTAGTGAGACTAGATTGTATTCCCTATTGTACTTCAGGGAGTATAATTCAATCTGTACCCACTTACAGTTGTTTAAAACATTCTTCTGGAATATAGCAAGTATCTATTAAAATTTCTTCCCCATCCTTAGAAGCTAGGCCTTTTTAGAAGAGGCATCTCAGCAAGTCCTTTTCAGTTTCAGAATGGATGTGTTAGGGTGCCTGGGTGAATCCTGGATGAATTCTTACATGTTATCACATGGTTATAAAAGAATTGACTCAGTGGAACCTCTGGAGGTGATCAGATCTAATCTTCCACTCAAATGGACACTAATGCCACCACTAAATCAGGTCAGTCATGGATTTGTCTAGCAAAGTCTTGAAAACCTCCAAAGATGGAATTCATATAATCTCTACGGTATTCTACCTACCTGGTGAAAAGCTTTTTCATAGTGTCCAGACTTGGCCTACCAAACTGGAGTTTGTTGTGTTACCTTACGCTGCTGAGAAGAGTTTGGCTCTGTCATTTTGCAACTACTCTTCAAGGAATTGTAGGCTACAGTTAGGATGCCTCAGCCTATTCTCTGCCAGACTCTGCAAGCCGGTTCATCTACCTCTCCTCAGAGATCATGTGCGTTGTCACCACGGTAGCCATCTGCTGGACCTTCTTCAGTTTTACAACATCCCTTTTAAACCGGAGGAGGACCTGACTGGGTACAGTTATAATCTGCCATGTTCTAAGAGAAAACTAGCTAAAGAGCTGATCTAAAATACCAATTATTCATGAGAAAACCTGAAAATATCTACCCATATACATTACGTTTTTATACTAGCTCTACTGCTTCTAGTATTCCTGTCAAGTGTTAACACTAGATACATGAAAAGGATTTAGAGCTGTAGGGTTTTTTGCATTAATCAGTAATATTAAATTAGTTGGCTAAATATTGCTGTGTTTGCAGAAATTCAAGACAGTCTGAAAAGGATGCAAAAACTCAGCTCGAATAAAGATACTGGTCTGAGTTCCCATGAGGGGATCTTTAATGAGGAGGCAACTGTAAGAAAGTGAAGCACTTTTTGCAGAGAATATTGACAAATATACTGGGTCAGGCAAATTTTTAGACTCCTTATCAGAGCAGTGGTATCTGGTTTGGGAATGGTCTTGAGAATGTTGTCAGGTATCCTTTACTAAGAAATATTCTTTCTTGATTTGCTCTTCTTGGGACAGCACTTCAGAAAACGGCCGGAAAAAAGCTATTTCTCATTGATTCTTTAGGGAGATGTATTTTAAATCTTAGGATTTAACTTGCTTGCCTGTATTCGCAACAAAGTATTGATTTCATTGGTTCTCACAACTACTTCCCAAGTAAACAAGGCAAGTGTTAGTGAAATGACTTTCCATGCTAGAGTAGGAGTTATATTTATTGATGCTTCCCAGAGTCATCTGGACTTTGTGTGGGATAAAGGCTCTTCTCAATCACCTTTCATTATGGAGTGGCTTTATGGACTAATGATTTTGAAATGTATACTTTGAAACCAGTATTGTGTATTGCTTACATAGCTGCATGTATTTCTTACAATTAAAGATTTTGAACAATGAGTCAATGAATGCCCCAGAATTATTTGGCTTATTTTCATTTTCAAGTGTTTAAATCTTTCATTAAGTCCTTTCATGCATGTTTATTCCCATTAGAATTTAGATATACTTTCAGCCCTGGTTTTAACTTCTACAAATATCTGAATCGCAGAACTGCAATTATTGTGTATCTGTAAACTAGGTAATAATAAACACAGTCTTAGGAATCCCTTTCTTTTCAGACATCCTTCAATACTTGTACTTCACAGAGTGATGTAACTGGTCTTTCCTCTGAAAAGTCTTCATTTTAAACTGTGGTAGACTGACCCTGTTCGGCGAGTACCCACCAGCTGCTCACTCATTCTACCTCGGTGGAGCAAAAGTGAGAAAAAGTCACAGGTGAAGATAAAGGCAGTATCATAAGTGAAAGAAAGAGAAGAAAAAAAACGAGTGATGCAAAGGCAGTCACTCCCCTTCTACCTGCTGGTGAGGAGTCCCAGCCAGTGCCCAAGCAATGTCTACTTTGCAAAGACGGCCTGGCACTCTTCTTGCTGAGCATGGTGTGTGCCATGGAATATCCCTGCGTCACCTGGGGTCAGCTGTCCTGGCTCTGTCCCCTCCCAGCCCCTTGTCCACACCTGCCCTGCTCACTGTGGGGGCAGAGTGAGAAGCAGAGAAAGCCTGGATGCTGTGCTGGCACTGTTCAGCAGTAGCTAAACCACTGGTGTGTTAGGGACACTCTACTGGTCACCAGTCTAAAACACAGGAGCTTACTGGCTGCTGTAGAGAAAATTAACCCCATCCCAGCCAGACCCAGTATATGAACATATTTGTCTTTATTGAGGATGTAGGGACCGATGCAGTTCCATATCTGAACAGCACTACCTCAGATGGGAATATAATTATCCAGTCATAGAACAATATTTGTTACCAGGTTTTGCTCAGGTTGGTAATAGTGGAACAGAATCACAAAAGCTGGAACAAATATTTTCCTTAATCCTTAAATCCATCTCTGAATTTGTTTTGGGGCAAAATTAAATTTTTAGACTGAAAATCCCGAGCAAAACTTGCCTGTAGTTGACTCGGTAACTATTACTGAGGTTCTCGTGTACCTCAGTGTTAATACTGCGGTCCCACTTGTGGGCGCTACTTTTTGTTTCACCTACTGAAATCTGTATTTGTGTGAAATATCACTCTGTTGTGGAAAGAATGTACTTGAGCTCCTTCCAATGCCAGACTGCTGAGCATTATAGCAATATTATGAGCTTTGTAAGATTAAGCTCTGATTGCCAGCGTTCTGTGTTGTTATCTGTCTAACTTGGCTAGTATGGTCAGTCCTTTTGACCCATGAATCATCAAGTGTTTTATAAGGGAATTTTGTTCCTGTGATGTATTTCACTTTAAGGAAATTATATTTTAGCAGAAAGTCATTTACCTAAGTTCACACTATTGGTTATTGCCCCTTTTGTGACAGTACAGAATTGCATTATGCTTTATGACTTTTCATCTTCTTGAATAATGACACCTCTGCTTAACACACAAACCATGGTAGAACGTCAATCAAAAATGCTGACTACAATATCCATTAGAGGGTTAAACAGAAATTCCCGAGAGAATACTAAAGCATACACATTTTTACATTTATGGATGCTGAACCAAATCAATTATTTTAATATATGGATTCTTTTTTTCTTTATTAAACGATGGAGCTGGCCATATATATTCTTGTCATTAATCAATAATTTCTATTGTTTTAATTTTATGTTATGAAAGGCTAGAAAGCACAACTGACTTGGAGAATACTAGCTTGACTCAGGGAAATGATTGCCAATGGATGGTGATTTATTATAAAACCTGGGAAAGATCAGAGTGAATCTTCCTGCCCAACCCTTTTTTTTTTTTTTTATCGAGCAGAATCAGATTTGCAAGTAATGAAAACAAAAAGCCGTCACTTGAGTCAATTATTTAAATCTCAATTAAAAATAATATTCCTGGCAGAAAGTATTTTATATAAGTTCTGCTGGTCGGAGTCTGCTGCTTTACCAACTGAACACCTGTCTTTGGTATTAATGATAGAGGACTGTGAATATACGTGGGCAAGGCAGAAATCTCTACAGGATCAGAGCGTAGTAAAGCTGTCTGCTGGGCTGGTTACAAGTTAAACTGTACCCTCTCTCGTGATACTCTAGACTGTGATAAAGGTTAATTTATATTTTTCTTGGTACCAAAGATGACTAGTATTTTGAAATTAACCTTTTTATTTATAAATGTCCTTTGACTTTGGTAGCAAAGGGATGCTGTGCTGTAGAGGTATCTGTTTCAATTTGTTCACTCAGCAATAAATGTAACGTATTTACTACATTCAGGACTGCTTTTTTTTTTTAATATCAATGTTCTGATTAAATTTTATCTTTATATTCAAGTATGTCTTAAGGACATAAGGTAGTATGGAGTCTACATGTATGTAGTCTGTATGAGGTCATTTAAATGGCAACCATTGGTGCAGAAATACAGTAATAATGATTCCTAGTAAAGTGGGAACCAAAATAGCAGTGCTTGGCAAAAAACAGGCACAAGTTGAAAAATATTATCTATCCAAAAGGTTTTTAGATCAGTTAAACAAAAAGATTGAAGGTTCACTGAGCTCTGTTTGTCATATTTCCATCTTTTGAAAATCTACACATTAAAAATAATTCAATAAATAAAAGAATGAAAAGCTCGCACATTTCTCTTTGTAGTTGTTTTAAAAAAGTGAAGGTAAATTTCTTACGTATAGCAGGTTTGCAGTGTTGGTTTGAATAACTAGAATTTGTTTCATTTCTTGAAACGGATAAAATTTAAAATTCTAAAATTGATAAAATTCTAAATTTCAGTCTTTTTAAAGGCAGGGAATAAAAGTAATCCTGTTAGTTGCATTAAACTGAAAGTTATCAGCTCTGTAGTAATGGAATAGCTTCATCGTCAGGCTCTTTCACTCTCTGGAGCTTCACAGAGATTGAACCAGTCATAACTCACTAACCTGTTCCTACATATCTTGAGTAGAAGGAGAGATACGACCAAGGAGTACTATACGTGATGATTTTCAGGCCGTTCAGTGGAATGAAAGGTCAGTGAAAAGGGAACACAGTAAATCCCAGTTTACGTGCATAGCAAGCGTTGGTTAAGCCTTAGATTAGTGTTTGAGTCACACTTTCCCTTCAGTGCGACTATTTCTATGCTTTAACGTGAGCATGAGAATAAGTGTCACCAGATCTCGGCAAATGCACCTATCAACTTCAATTTAGGGAATGGATTACATGCTTCAGCAGGGTCTATTACGTTGGAAAGTAATGAACTGAAGCACTTTGGCTTTAGCTGTAGTTTAGTAGAACTCTTAAAGATGACACTGGCTGGCTGCGTCTGGATTCTTGACTTCACAGACTGTTTTGGTTTGGGTTTTTTAATCTCAAGATCAGGACGGGGCCCTCTGGGAATGGCTCTCAGGTATAAAGGAACAGAAGAGAGTTGGCGGCTATTTAAAGACATTTTTCTTGCAGCCTGAGAGCTCTTGGTTCCCCTGTGTAAGAAGTCAGGCTGGGAAGGCAGGAGACCAGCGTGGTTTAGTAAGGACCTCCTGGTTGAACTAAAGTGTAAGAAAGGGATATTTTTACTGGGAAGAATATAGGGATGTGGTTGGAATGTGTAGGGTTGTGGTCAGGAAATCTAAGGCACAGTCGCAGTTTGGGATTAGGCAAGGAGTTTGAAGAACAGTCAAAAGGGCTTCTACAGGTACATCAATCAGAAAAGGAAGATTAAAGAAAATCTATATCCCTCACCCCCCCCCCAGTAAATAAGTCAGGAAACGTAGTGACCATTGCCATGGAGAAGGCAAGGCGCTCAACGGTGAGTTTGCCTCAGTTTTCACTGGCAATCTCTTTCCCCACATCTCTGCAGTCCCTGAACCTCAGGGCAGGGACTGGGTGAACAAATTGCTTCCACTGTGGGAGATCAGATATAATACCACGTGAGGAACCCGAACCAACACAAGTCCGGTGGACCTGTAGAAATGCATCCCAGGGTCCTGAGGGAATTGTCAGACGTAGTTGCTAAGCCACTCTCCATCATATTTGAAAAGTCATGGCAATCAGGAGAAGTGCCAGTGACTGGAGAAAAAGGAGTATCCCAGTCATTTTTAAAAAGGGTAATGAGGAGATTCTATGTTTCAGAGATGTTCGACCTGGAGAATTTGAGGAAATACTTTCCATATAAAATAATCAAAGCATCCTAAAAGGAAGTTCTGATAGATTTTTCCTTCTCTGTGTCGATTCTGACAGTAGGCTATAGCAGGGTGTTTTCTTGAGAATCTGAATTTACTTGCACAGATAAAATGGCATACATCTCCACTAAAGACTTTTTTTTTTTTTTTGTTGCTATTTCATACACCAATACCTCAGTCCAGCTCTTGGTGACCATACCCTTAAAATCCAGTCAGTGTTTAAATGTGATTCTGTGCCTTGGCTGTCCATTTTCTACTGCTCAGTGTTATGCAAGTGATCAGCAGCGTGTAATTTTTTGTTTACAGGACAAGTTTTTAATGTATTCTTAGGCCTGACCCTGCATAAAATGTCTTGTCTTTGGCTCTTAATGCAGCAGCTATATGATAAGATTAAAAAAGAACAGCAGGGCAGGGAAAATAGGATCAGCCCACCAGGCAGTATCACAGAGCAGATAGGTAGGTTAGAAACTTCAGAATAAAAAATACTGATTGGCGTTTAAATATTTGTGTTGTCTACATTCTAAAAGCCTTTATGTCTACGTTAGGAATAGATGAGTGTGAATATGTGGACTGCAGTGTTATATTTGCTCATTTTAAAATGTATTTATATCCGGCTGTATACAGAGCCCGTTGTAGCTGGAGTCTTAACAAAAGCTGGAAGCATAGTGACTAAGGAGGAGCAAAAATGTGGCATTTCTGTGTATTTTATTACCGTAAAACAGAAAAAAGCTGCTTTGTTGTCTTGCCTATAGCCGGTAGTCTGGATAGATGTTTACAGATAGATATATTAAAATACTTAACTCATCTACTTATAAATCATCATAAAAAGGTAACAACTTTATGAAAGTAAAATCAATACAAATTGCATATGGCTCATGGGATAGATTTTTACAAATTGTTCTTTCTGTTGTAGAAACATAAACATCCGCGAATATTAAGGCACTTTTTTTTTTTCGCAATTCAATTTTAATCTTTCAAATATAGAACGGGGACTATTTTCTCCTCACTATGTAATTTGGATTCCCTTTTTTTGCTGATGGTATTTCTGATCGTAAAGATAGGTATTAAAAAATACAGAAACTCAAAATCTGCTGAAATGGTTTGCTGAGGAGGCTGCATGTACATAAGTAAAGATGCTTAAGTAAACTTAGAACTTTGAAAAATATTCTCCTTGATCAGATCTTTTCACAGTGAGGATTAGGATACTTTACTGGATTATAGCAAATATAAGCGAGACTGTGACCCCGACACGGATTGAATTGGACTGTGTTCCTTCTGTCATTTGGGGCTTCCTGCAATAATCAGTCCGTAGGTGGTGTAACAACAGAAATGATTTAGCAACTTTTACTGTAAAATACTTACTTGTAAGAATTTTTCTAGTGGAAATTCTTGGGTTTTGTTAATGATTTCACAGTTTACTGGCTGTATGCTCCTATATATCTAAATCTATTTTTCATATGGCAAGGGAATATATGTGGCCTGCAGTGATGGTAGTTGCTTGCAACCGGTGCTTTAGAAAACGTTTGAAAAACAGTTCTGGTGGAACAATAATAATTTTTATACCAGCAGAGAAAATAAAGTTCAGATGTTTGTTAGAAGATGTTTCAAGAGTGCAATCTGTAGAAAATCAATATTGCTGAAATATTTAGAAATTAATATCCTAGTAGAGATGGTGAATAAATTTGTTAAATTTGTTCAAACTTTTGTGCTGTTTTGTTTACAGTATAACTTCATTTCTGCTAAATCTGTATTTGTGCAATTTAGCTGAGATTTCTAAAGGCCATTAATTTGCCTGCAAAGTTTCTGCATTTTTAAATTACCCAATGCGCGGAGCTGCCCATTAATCATGAGATGAGGAATCACTGCTCAGAGTGACAATAAGACTACGTGTCTTAGTCAATAATTTTACACCACTTGAAGTGACTAGAGTAAAATAATTTCTAAAGCTAAAACACAGAGGGCTCTAACTTTATTAAAACATGTCAGTAAATAATAGTTGCTTGTTGCTGGTTTAATTTCCAAAATTTCTGAGGTATTTATTTAAACACTTACGGGGTCTAATTGTAGATGATCTATACCCATTGTTACTTTGGTTAATAAAAATGGTAATACCTGTGCAAAACTGAACTGCTTTCAATGCCATAATGTAATTACATCATGGCAAACAGCATAATAGCACAAGAAGAAAACCCTAGGTATATGTAATTTCAGTTTTAGCTTCCTTTGGAAAACAAAATACTGGCTGGGTGTGAGGACTGCTTTTAAACTAGGCAGGAAAACTAACTCCATCTTACTGTACCTATTCGCTTGGATTAATTAAATCAGAGTCTAAAATTGTACTAAGTTTTTCTGTGTGAACGAGTGATAGAAAATATTGTAGTTTTCCTCTGATAAGTACTCTTCTTAACAAAAAAAAAGGCTTGGACTGCAGCTTGATATATAATACTTATCAAAATCTGTGAGTGTGGCTGTGGTTATGCAGGTGGCTTAGACCAGAGATGTCTATCCAAGAAAGAGAACTTAAAAGTTTCTCCCCTGAACGTTTTCCTATGTTTTCACAGTGGTAGAGCAGCTGCTAATTTCCCATGCTCATGTGTCATCTAGGGCGAATCTCAACCTTTGGTTCTGGTGGAAAATAAGAATAGATATAAAAAAAAAATAAAATAAAAAAAAAAAAGCTGCAGACATGAAAGCAAGGATTTTTCCTAGCTTGCTTCAGAACTATGGGGAAGTAGGCAATTACGATTTCATGGAAAAGAAATAATTTATTTAGTGGAAATGTTTAGAAATCGATGGTTGATTTTTGAGGAGAAACAAAGGGAGTCCTTTGTAATAAATTCAAATAAACAACCAATTTTCCGTTAGAATGTACAGCAGAATAGCTCTGTATGATAGAGGATGGCAGCCCTCACCCAAATCTTCACAAACTAAAGTAGGATTTTTAAGCTGCCTCTGAAACTATAGTTACTTCTGAGCTTTTTTCCCTTTATATATCTGTAGTGATTATTCATATCCTGGGTAAATCAAGACAAAATTATGTCAGAGCTAGCTACAGCTGTCATTGTCTACCCTGGAATATCTTGTGTCATACTTAAATATTTATAGAATTACATTCCAGACTCGAAATAATTTCTGAAGTCAGAATACATTTTCTTCTTTGAGATTTATGGTACAATTTAAAGAAGAAGTAGGAGAGCATCTTAGGAATAATCAGCACCCAACAGTCATCTTCATGAATTGTCTGCTTATATTTGTTTTTCCTGGTTTTAGTCTAGTTCCTTAACGAAACTAAGCTCATGTGATTGCCCAGCCTGGCCCGCTGGTTGTCCAATATGTTCACGCACTGAAATTTTAATCTGAAATATATGCCTCTGTGAAACCTTTTAGATGTCATTTGATTTTACTTTATAGACAGACTTTTGCTCTGTTAACATCGCTACTAAATAGTTGTGGGCATGGTGTTAATGTTTATTAATGTAATATGCCTCTATTTGCAGGCTGTTGCCTTCTTTTTTTTTTTTTGTGGTAAATATAACTAATGTGTGTCTCAATGTGTGCCGAGCACGTTTTGCTCATTTAGCCATGTGCTTACATGGTGTTTGGACATAACCTAGTGAGGAGCATTATTTAAAAGAATCTTCACAATTTTCTAACTGTTGTGGAAGCAGGAGAATAAAATAAAGGACAAATGCGTTTAGTTAAACGTAGTTGCATTAAATGCTGTACTTAAGAGACACTAGCTCAGCTCTCTACAGAAGTGTTTTGTTTTGTTTTGTTTTTCCCTACAGGATGAAAATGTAGCACTCATGAAACATGGATAATGCAGCTATCAAGTAAGATAGAAAATAGTAGCAAACGAAACAAAATCTTGCTTTAAAATCCCAAGACAAAGTCATAATCCTTCTGGATAGATCCTAAGAGATTCAATTCCTTTATAAAGATCCATAAAAGGGAAAAGGGAATGGTTTCAGAATTATTTTGTATCCTAAAAAGTTTCCCAAAAATAGAGGCTCTGGATGATCACTTTATATTAGCAAATGTTTGTTTCCCAGAGTAGAAGTTTAGTTATCCTTCAGTGTCCGTTCGGTGACACTGGGTCTAAGGAGGAAGGAATGGCAGGAGCTGGTTCTAAACCTAGATGTTCATCCTTGAGCCTAGTGATTGCTGAACTTCCTTATCTAATTACATACTAAAACTCTCAGCCGTTAGGTTGACAGGACATGCTTCAGGTAACTCAGAGAGGTGAGAGATGATACCAGTTCCTCCCGTCTTAACCACACTTGTTGCATGATGGGGAAGGACTGAGTGTTCAGACAACACACTCCTTAGTAACTTCTGCTGGTTCCCTTGCATCTGAGGCCTTAATTGTCCAGCTGCTCCTATGACAGCACACCCACATAGCCTGCGGTGTGATAGAGGTGGTATTACATGTCCTGTCTGGTAATAGTCCTAGGACACAAGCTAAATTTGATCTGCCTGGTAACTCTCAAGCAGCTCAACAGTTTTGTGTTGCCTCTCAAGACTGAAGAATTGTTCTGAAAGTTCTAGAAAATATTCTGCTGGTATATAACCACAGAGAAATTTGAAGCTGACCCTGCTTTGATCTGAGGGAGAGGGAGGTGCTGGATGGACTCAGTGATCTGCAGAGATCCTTCTAATTTAATTTGTTCTCTAGTTCTACATACGGCATTTTGAGCAGCGTGAGTACATTGTATGTGAATTTTAGAAAGTGTCTTTAACATTGAGTTAACTTCCTCTCTTAATACAAATTCCAGTAGCCCAAAGCTGTGCAGTCCTACTTTGGAAAACAATTGGCTTAAATGTGTTTGAGCCTGTGGGCTCATCTACCTAACACGACAGGGTATGAGGCAAGAGATCTCTGACTGGAAGGACCAGAGCTGTTTCTGGAGCACGGGTGCCTCAGAGCAGCACCCTGCCCGAGGTCGTAAAATGTAGGGACAGGTAGGGCTAACTAGTTCAGGTGCAGTCTCAGCTTAAAGGAACAATTCTGTATTTCAGACACTAATTACTGTCTCCTTACGTCAGGAGGATACGTTGGTTTGGTCAGAGCTATCTTGTGGCTCTCCCTATGCTGGGATTCATGGTGAAACAAAGATATGCCCAAAATCTTTGCTTTTTTTTTTGTTTTTTTTGGTTTGGTTTGGTTTGTTTTTTTTTTTTTTTTTTTTTCAGTGGCTTAGAGTGATGATTCCAGCTAGAGGTGGATACCTTATTGTCGTTAGTATATGAGCAGCACAACTGCTCTGAAGTAAGTGCTAGACATATTTTTCAGTGCTCTCCTGGAAGCTTCTCAGAATGCTGAAAGCACTGTAACACAACCAGATTAAATTAAAATATACAGTTACACGGTACTGGGTAGTTTTTGCTATTTGTACCCAAATTCAGTTGATATTTATGTAATCTGGCAGTGGCAGACCCTGCATAGTTACGGGGTACCTTCATGCTTACATCACTGTTAATCCATGGAACAGCTAGTGAGGCTGATCTTTTGGGGAAAAATCTAAATGTGAATTTTAGTAATGCTAATTCTATGCAAATAAATATTATGGTAGATTTACCTAATAGTCTACAGTATGTCTGTGGTGTAACCTGACGTCCAAACTTTCTGTGCGATTTTGTACGGTATTGTTGGAGCTATCTCTGTAGCAAAAACTTGTCATAGGTGTTACATAATGGTTTATTTTTTTACTATCTGCACACAAAATTAGGTATGAGAAGTACACAGCAAGTTCCAAGAGGTCTTAGAAATTTTTATGAGTTGAAAAACAGAGATGCGTAGTAGGAAACAAAAAGTTGTGAGTACTTTTTCCATTACTAGGCACTAGGAAAAGCATTAAGTTAACAGGAAACTTGTGATCTTTCTCAGATAAAACCACTTATTTCAGGTGTTTCCCCATCTTCACAAATGAAACTCAGAATGTTTTTGTAGCTGTAACAAACATGGTGAGAAATGCTACATGTACGCTTTGGTGCTGTGCGTTTGGAATGAAGCTTACCTCGGTGTGGGAGCAGAGACCATTCACCACTCAGGCAATTAACGTTCTACGGAAAGTTTCACCCCGATGAAACGAGGTTAAATGTGGATCTGTGTCTGTAACGATGCGAAAAACTGATTCAGTTTCCTCAGAGGTCCATAGGTATTATGTCTTACCTAGGGTAGTGAATTTTACCTGTAATGAATTAGGAAATGTTATCAGATAATTAGAGCTACGGGGTCAGAGGCCAGAATATGAGAACAATGTTTGGCTGACAAGCACATAGATAAAATTTTGATGAAATGTTAACAGTGATAAAAGTCATTAATAATCATGCATACAAAACTGGTTAAATATATCTATTGCAAATACTTAGTCCAGAAAAATAAGTGTCCAAATTGACTATCAGCAATATGCAAACCCGTTTGAGATTGGATTCCTGTTGTTATCTGGTTTATGTTTTGTATGCTTGTCTCCTTTGAGTGCATGCAGGGCACAGAACCCACAGTGCTTGCCTTGCAGTTCTTTCCATCTGCCACAAGACTGGGAATTTCAAGGGAAAAGGGCTCAGTTATCATCTGGGAGCATGAAGAGGAAAAGCTTTCAGTATTGTTCAAAGCCCCATTCCTTCAATATTGGTTCTGGAGACAGATTTCTGCATCTGGGTTCAGCCTCATTGATTTCATTGAGTGGCCATTTGCATGGACTTATAACAAATTTGAGCTCTGATTTCAACGTACATGTTTATATACGTGTAAGGCCCTGATTTCTTTTGTAAATTTATAAATGGTTCATACTGATGCTCATTAGCAGGCCGGGAAGTGAAGAACAAAATCCAGTGTTCATCGCTTTAGCTAAATACGTATCTCTAAAAATGTACAACCATTCTAGCTTTGAAGTCGCGCTACCTGAATGAACTTCATTACGTTAACTTAACATGAATCATGAAATGTATTGATGTACGTTGAGTTGTAAAAATCTTATAAAAAGATTGAGTTTTCATAACAAACTTCAGTTTATGATTTGCAGTGTCTTTGTTGAAATACGTTCATCCTGTTGACTGGTAGCAAACCCAGTGTTTTCCAGCTGAACATAAAAGTTTCAAGCATTAAGAACTTTGTAGCTTTGAAAGTTTTAAGTAGTTTCGAGTGATTGCTCAGGTGGCTTGTTTGTAGACAGGAAATTAGTCTGATTTTTCAAGTCGTAAGTTCATAGATGATCTACCAATATGTTCATCAGTAATGGTATTTGTCACTTGGTTAAAGGTATTTCAAATTAAATCTTCTGACTCATCCATCTAATACTCTTCTGAAACTCTGATGCGACGATCAATAAATCGAGAGATTTCCCTGTATAATAACAAACAGGTAACTGCTCCTCTGAGCTGTGAGAATTGTAAAATCTTTATACTAGTTTTTATTTAGCCTTCTTTCTAATTCGCTAAAATGCTGCAACGTTAAAAATTTCTAATCCTCAACTTCCGTATTAAGGAATATTTAAATAGTTTATATGGTCGTGTTTCTGAGCTGCTAGAAATTTCTTTTAAAAAGCGTTATGTCTGTATGTATAAATGTAATTGTGGTTTTGATAACACTGCAGCTACAGCAAAGCCTGTGACATGCTCTTGATCTGAAAAAGGAGTGATCCGGAGTAGGACTCTTTGGGTCTTGTGGTCAATCAAGGTTTCAAAAGCAAATGTGGCAAAGAAGCAGCCTCGTCTGTTTTCCCTTCATTTGAATGAGACTGATTACTTTAATTGGAGTGTATACGATACCCTCCTCAGTTTGCACCTTGTGGTCAGCAAATCGTGGTCCTGAGAACTGCAAGCCTTTAGCTGATGCCCTTCTACTTAACTTCACAATACCCCGATTGTGAAAGTGCATCAGGCACTCAGAAAAATACAAGTGTGCTGCCTATGATCACAGTTTTAACAGTTTGTGAACCTGCCCCACAATTTCTGAGTGTGGTGTGACCATACCTTAATCTGGCCCTTAGGGAAATATCAAATATATTTCCCTAAAATATATGTGGGAATTTAGATAATTAGGTTTTACACTAGTTGTCATGGCTGTTCAGCATCTTTGGTAGAAATTAATTTCTCCTAGGTATATAGCAGTGTGAGTGAAATGAGTATATAACTTTATTTCTTTTATTTGCATGAAATTATAATTTTCATGTGTACGTTCTACAAAATTCACCGCTACATGTCTGCTGAGTATAGTGGAGTTACTACTAGTGTAAATTTAGGCAGCAGATGGAAAGAAAAAAAAAGGAAGATGGCAGAGAGATAATTGAGAAAGCCCTAGTTTTGGACTGGTAAAATAGAAGCTGATTTTGGATGTTAAAAAGTTTTATTGGTTTTGCATGAGCTGGAAAACATGCTGCAGCTTGGGGAATTGATGTTTAAACTCTATTTTCAACCTAAGAGATGAGAAATATAGAATGCTGTGGTCATACAGAAGCACTTCAGTTGAATGTTGAGGGTTTTGTTCTACGCTGTATATGCAATGTTTATCATTACTGTTATCTACTTCGGAGGTTTTCTTTCTGATGCTATTTTGCTCACGTAGCTTTAATGGATAACAGCAAACTGTAACATCGTTATATGAATGGTTTTGCAATCAGTGCTCTACTTTTTCCTGAAAATATGATGGAATATTAGAAGATAGGCTTTTTGTACTGTAAAAGCATGTTTTTTAACATCTGGTTTTCAATACTCTGATGAATTCATACCTCTTTTTAGAGTCATTCTTGAAGCTTTTGCTCCTGTATGAGTGTTTCAACTCTGAGTATTGCATTCTCTTGGAACAGCAGTGCATATGGACTTCAAATTTCCATTGGTTTTGGTCTAGCATGGGTTTGTGCACATCTCCTAATCCGTTGTCTGCAGCCTCCTGAAGGGAGAAGACCACTCCTTTTCTGTACGGAGAATGTAACTCTCACTAGAAATCGTGTGCGCTATCACATGGAGAAAAGCTTGCCTAAACTGTTAATATCTTGAACAGCTGGGACAGTACAAGTTATGAGTTGATTTCTGGTATGATTTTTGGGATGTCTTACAAAGAGCATCGGTCTGTGCCAAAGATGGTAAGGAAGGGAAAACAAATAGAGTGGACATTATGGTTTCAAATACTGAAAATATTCAACAACTTTTATTTGTAATGAGAAAAGGTGTCCCAAGAATATTGAGAACTCTGTAAGCTCATACTAATATAGGCATATTTCAGACTTGTGTTATGCGTGTTACTTAGGTATGGTAGGTTTCAGTTTCCCTTTTTTATTTTGTGCACATATCAATGAATGTTCATTTATTTTATCTACTACTAGTTCAGTGCTCTGTAGATAATATTCAGAGGGCTGGTTTTGTGCTAATCCAATTGCTCATTATAGTAGGTATATTAACAATTCCATTCTGGTGGTTTTCGGTTTGGCTTTTTTTCGTTGTTTGCTTGGAGTGGTTTTAATGTGATAAAGCTTACCCATAGAAATAAGACTAAGATCTCTTTAATTGCATCGCGCCCCTCCTTGGAGAAATATAACAGCCTGATTCAAATGTTAAAAAATGTGAGATCACTAATGAATCAATCTTCTATTTTGTTTCATTATTGTTAGTTTCAGGTATGACTGTAAAGCATTTTTCTTAATCATGGTAAATAAACCTACCTCTTGAATGGTCAATAAAGTATGAGAAAGGAGAAATAAATAAGCAGCACAATACATGAGCGTCGTGCAATCACTCCTTGCAAAATACCATCTAACTCCCACAGGGAAGTCACCCCTTACTACTGGGAAGAGCTTGAGTTGACTAGTAAGTCAGCATGTCTGTAAGATGATGAAAGCTTCTTGAAAACGTCACCGGCAAAGTTGCCTTTTTATGTAGATTTTCTGTAATAGCTAATTTAAAACTCAGCTGTAGATTATAGTTCCACCAGATTTCACATAGAGTTTCCTACTATCCACACACACAAATACTGCAAAGACAGAGACTATACCACATGGCTTGCATGTTATTTTGCGCAGGATCGTTTTTACTTTAATAACAACGGCTGTTGGAAATTGACTATGCTATAAGAATAGCTTTATGTGAAATCTTGTGAATTTGGAATATTAATGTAAGATAAATCACTTTGAAATTGAATTTATAGAACGCGGTTGATGGTGTTTGCCTGGGATGAATAAGGAATTATCCACACTGTTATCTAAAACTTAGATATGCTGCTTTTGAGCAAGTCGGAGAATAATTTAGAACTATTTCTGATAAAGTGCAGCGTATGTCACATTGCTTTAGATGACTTGAGAAACAGAACAGCAACGTTTTGGTAAAGTATATCTTTAAACCATCTTTTATTGGTACGGTAAAGGTTGAATTTTCAATTTGTTAAAAGCAGAACGATCAAAAACTTTCTACCTTCATCTCTGAGAATATTTTCTTCTTGAAATCTTGGCAATCTTTAACATGTGTTACAGGTTGTTGGATTTTTTTTCTATAGCCAGCATAGATGGAAATTTCCTGTATTCCTTAGAACCTTGCTCCAGTGTATGTTACTGACCAGCATTTTCCAGTGGTTACGAAAAACAAAAAGGTCATAAGAGATAAAAATGGAGAGATGACTTGACTTTATTCTGGCATTCAACTTAGCTATAAAAGCTTTTCTCCATTTGTCAACAGGGAAATCATTCTTGCAAATTCTGCAGTGGCAGACCTTAGTAACGGGGGAAATCTATCCAGGAGGGGCAAGAACAGTGGAAGGTCTCTTAATTAGCTCTAATTTACAGTGAAAATATATATATATATATATATGTATATATATATGTATTTATTAGTCATGAGTAACTTGTAACCTAACCTGGTGTTACTTGAAAAAATAATTTTGTTTCGATTGCAAGGGAATCCACTGCTTTCTGAATGCCGAGTTAACAGTGAATATCTTGCTTATGAAGCAGAAATTTGCTACTTCATCTAATGAGTGAAGAAGGAAACAGAAATGAATACAATAAACAGGATTTTCTGGGGGAAAAAAACAAAAACAAAAAAAAAAAGCAACACAGTAGGATTTGATTTGAAAACAGCAATAGCAGGCATATGTCATGTGTCATTATAGGAGAGAACTGGCGACAGTATTATTCATTATGTGGTTTCAGAGTGCCTTAAATTGGAGTATAAGATTATTGGAAGTGGATGATTTCCCCAGATTACTACTTAATAGTGACTAAAGGGCCCACATTACTCATATTTGCAATGAAAATAGTGCCAAAAAACAGCAGTAGTTGACTGGAATGAAATGTGGAGCCCTCAGGGTTTTAGCCTTAGATGCAGCTTAATTGTGTGTCTCTTGCTTAATACAAATGTCCCCGAGTCTCTGAGGCTGGTGTGCTTTCAGCACTTGCAAATTGATCCAGCAGTTTCCAAAGTATTAACTGTTGTTTTTTTTTTTTTCTTCACTGCTTTCTAAACAAATTATTATAATGACTTCACAGACTAAAGCAGGTTTCCCCGTTTCTCACTGTTTATCATTATCAAACGTTCTATTCTTTCAGCTTCCTGTCAGCTTTTGTTTATTTCCTTCATCTGCTTAATCTTCTACAGCGTCATGGTTGGAAGAGGGCTAGTGTCTGCATTGTCGTGACTGGAACCTTCCTTTTCCACTTCTAGAAAAATGGATATGTAAGAATAACCCCGCTGGGACTCGTGTACTTTTGCTGCAATACAACTGATGTGTTGGTTGCTCTTGTAATTCACAGCACTTAGGTTTCATTTACTTTTAAACAGAAGCAATTAATATTTTCGAACAGATTTATTAAAGTAGTTCTAGGAAGAATTAAAACTATGAAATTTCTTATACTTTTAGGGGCATAAGTTAGCCCTGCTTGGATAATTTTTTTTTTTTTTTTTGTTAAATTGGTTGTAGGATATGCATAGATTATTCTTGTAGAACAACTAAATTAGAAATCACCCGAAATTTACACAAAGTGGACAAAAACATCGTGGGGTTTTCCTTTCATGGTATTTAGAAATGTCTCAGCCACATCCCATGAGATGAAGCACAAATACTGCGTTACCGTGAAAGAAAATTATTTGGTTGTGTGAAGGTGCTGGACTGAAGTGGAGCAGAATGGATTTTTATTCAGGGCTACGTTAAATTCCTGGTATGCCAAACTCACACAGGGCTCTTAACTGCTGTGTTTCTATTCCCTGCTGATAAAATGGAAACAAAAAGTACCTTCTTTTGCCTATTGAAAATGTAAGGTGTAAGTAGCAATGAATAAGATTTACATAGAAAATGCCTTGGGAAGGACCTCAAGAAGTCAGCCTGTCCATCTACTTGAAAAAGTAAGGCATGGAACGGAAGTATTGAAGTGTTCTATTACAAACAGGGAGATGAGCAGTGGAAGAAGTTATTCTTTTATTGTTCTTGTCTGACAAAGGTCATTATTTCTACCTTAGCCGCAATACCTCATAAATTTGAATAAGCTCTAAGAGAAACCCCAGATTCTGAAAACGACGCTTGCACTCTTTGAATTCAGAGGGATCACTTCAGTCTGTTTCAGTCAGCATGGTTGACTCAGAAAGTAACAAGAATTGATTGGTAGAATCTATAAATAATATCTAATTAAAATCAAGGTCTTAAATATGTATTTAAAATAAATCATTACACCTTTTGAGTTTCACTGATCCCCAAGTAGCACATCTCTTAATGTTGATCTTGTGACTGCGCTCTTCAAAGAGGAAATTACTGATGAGGATTTTTAATTGTTATTATTTCCTTTAGCTTACAAGATTAAATAGACGTTTCACAGTGCTCAGCAAAATTTCCAATGAGCATTTATAACTTTTGTAGATCGGGGTTTTTTTTTTAAATATTTGTTAGAGACACTGTTGCCTGAATTTGGCTCCTTACGCAAATGAAATTACTCATTACATCGTATTAATTGCAAATTTCTACCTTTCAGAAATTACTTTTGCAGTTCATTTTTTCTGCAGTGCAATAAAACATTAATTGTGCAAGAAGCAGCATGATGTTGGAGAATCCCTGAGATATTATGCAATTAATACAAAAGATGAGTATCCCTAAGGGTGTCTGGAGTGATTTGATATGATTGGTTTTAATATATAGGAGAAATTCAAGATGAATAATACTGATGTTGATCTAGTTCGTGCTAAGGTGAAACTCAAAATTTGAAAACAAAATTTTTCAAGGAGAAAACCTGTATGAAAAGTACAAATGATACTCAAAAACCAGAAGAAGGTTCTATTTAGAATAGTTAAGGCAAACACACATGAATAATCACACAGTGAGATTTTTTTGTTAGCATTATTTAGATCTGATCAATTTTCGAGATCATTTATTAGGAGATGAAATGATTATATTCCACTTCCATGTAGAAAAAATTCATTTTTTTCAAGGGGATGTTTTTTCCCCTGTATAGTCTAATATTGTTCTTCCACCTCTTGGCAAGAGAAGGGATATCTTTGGTTATATTATATTTTCTTTAAATCAACGAATACTTTCACTGTGTCAGATTACAGGTGAACAAGTGGGAAACCCTCTTCTTCAGAAGGGGTCTGACAGAGCTTGCGCAATGTCGTTACCTGCCATATGGGACACGTTCAGGAGAAGATGACTTCTGTTGTGCTCTGGCCTCGCAGGTTAAACTAGCAGGTTGCGATAGACTTTTACTGGCCCTGAAATCTCAGGATCTGATTCCCTGCCCTCAGTCTTTGGTTTCATTGCTTCTGGGGAACGTTGCCTTGCTCTCAATGTCCTCAGAATACTTGCAGCTCTGCAATAAGGCAACATTTTTCAAAGTATACACAACTATATATCTACAGCTCTCTTAAGGTGGAATGTATTTCTTCATTGCATTTGCTTCAGTGAGGGCAAGCGGGGGTTTTGCTTTTTATTATCTCTGAAGGATCAAGGAATAGACCCAGCTAGAAATAGGTAAGCGTGAAAGCACTTCAGGTGTCCAGGTGCTATGTCTTGTTCAGATGCCAGTGTTAATAACAGTTGACCAAATACAGGACAGGAATATGAGGTGTTTTTTTTTTCTCAGATCATCTGGGACCTTTATTTTTTCTTTGTGACTTGTCTGCAGCAAAGAAATAGTTTGTCCTCTGGTATCAGCTGGGTGTGTATCATGTAACCAACTCTCTGCCATTTTGGGAATGCTGTTTATTTGCCCTGCTCTGGTACCTGCCTCTTTACTTTCTTCCACATCTTTTCCTGCTCTCCCTGAGGTATATTGGGACTGGTTTAATGGCCTGTGGGCTGGATGTCAGACCGGATGGTTTGGTCCCTTCTGTCTTTGATTTCTGTGGAAGCTCTGAAATACAGGTGTTCTAAATCTGACTCTGCTAGTTATGTGTATCACTTATGTGCCTTGTGCCTGAGTATTCCCATCTGGAAAACTTGGATATTATTTAGCAGCCTCAGATGTCATACATATTAAATATTTGGGGGGGGGGGAAAGAAAAAGAAGGCTTAATTAAAATACTCATTTCAAGAAAACAAACAGTTTGGAGTCGATCTTCCACGTGTTAGAGCAAGACTGGAACTCAGACCAGATATTAATTGCTATTCAAATGTGACACATTTTTTGTTGAGTCATCACATGCCACTGATCTGTACAGTCGCGCAGTTGGTTGCCTTACCCTTGTAATATTCCTCTGTTACTTCTTTTCACAGCCAAAAGATGTAGTGCTTTACCCGTTACAGTTTCTGTAAGCTTCATGCTGTTAACGTTCATATCTATTAAATACTGTGTCCCAAAATGCAAAGTATGCAAGGGAATACTAATTGAAATTACTGTATTTATTTCTCTCTGAGGAAAAGTATCAATGTAGTGTAATATTATGTCTCAGGGCTAGATATCTTGGAATTCACATTCACAATAACAGCAATCTACTTTGTGCTCAAGATAATAGGAGACAGTACTTTGCCAGGAGCAATATCTTTCATGTCTATTCTGTTCTATGAAGCCAAAGCCTAAGGCAGTTAGATAACACATATTAATAGGGACAAAACTCTTATAATACTGAGGGAGTAAATATTCACTCTTTCTCTGTTAATCCAGAAACAGAGCACTGTGACTGTTGGATATAAAACCCCCGTAGAGAAGTATCTAATTCTCTGTAGATGGAATCTTTGAAAACAGAAATGACCAGACAGATCCAAATAGGCAAGCCAGCGGTGCAGTGTGTGCATGGAGGTGTGCAAAGCGAAGTTCATCTCTCTTTACTTCCTCACACCCTGCCCGCGTCTCTGAGAATAATTGTAAAACCTCGGTTGCATGTATTTCTGGAAAGAGTATGTACTTGGCCTCTGTTTTCCACGGAAATGTAGTTAAACTGTATTTCAAGTTCACAGTTGGAGGTTTCTGCTTAGTCTTCGCATAACCTTTGCATGCACAATGTTCTCAGTGCTTGTTTATTCTCTTGGCTGAAAAAGAAACCTTTTCAAAGAACTAGAAACTTGCATTCTCTCCCTAAATAATACGGTATCCCTCATTATTGTCTACGTTCGTCAGCGTATCAGTTCAATGCAGTAATGAGCTTTGTTTGTCACGGAAGGGGACACACCTCTGAAGAGCTTTATTTTCATTTCACAGAGGTGTGCCACTTCACGTTTAGTGTAGTTGTGAGCTAAAGGCCTCATCATTTAATAATGTCACCATTAACAGCCACTTAGGATAGTAAAAAGTTTTTTGTGAGTTCTACTCCTGAAGAAACCAGTTATAGGCTGATATGCTTTTGCTCTTAATTAGACTGTTGCTGTAGCATATAAATGATGCTTTTTATGTCACGGTGTGGAAGATGGGCCCGCTGAAAGGAAGCCCTTTTGGTCAAGCACATAGATTTTCAGACTGAAGAATGAAATCATGTCCTAATGATCTTGATGCGATCAGTTGTGGCCACCGTAGTGGTTTAAATGTTTTGTTATTTGTAGAACGGCTCAAATCTTAGTTTAAATTTATGTGATAAATCATCAGAGATACCATCTGAAGCAGTGTTTATTTGCATGCCTGTATGTGTTTGGTGCAGAGCTGTGCCCACGGTAAGGAAATGTTTGCTAAAAGTTGTGGGAATATATTTTAGCAATACGTAATATCTATTTACATGTTTTAATGCTGTTACACATAATCTGTGGGTTTCATTTAAGAACTCCCTTGGATATTTTTTGAATCGGGCTTTGTCAAGAAAAATGCATTCCCAAATGCTTCTCTGTTCTCTAAGAAAATACTTCTGTTCATTTGAATGAGAATGTGAAGTACTCCACATGAAAGGACTTTAAAGAATCATTCTAAATATTCCAAGCAGCTGAAGCCCTGAGATGATGTCTTTCCCTCCTCAGCAAACTGCCTACTCATCTTAAGCACCCTGGGTTAAAAGCCTCAGTATTGCACAGCTTGAGGTGACAGGTGTGATACTACCAACTCTTTTCTTTCTAGGACTAAAGTTTTTATCGCTCTAAATGGCCACACTTATTAAAAACGACATCCATTTGTGGTTTTCATCCACAACAGGTAATTAGACGCATCATTTTTATGGACTTTAAAAATGTTCAAATTGTACTGAGATAAATATTTTAACATTTTAAAAGATTAGCAGATAGCCTATAATTGACACAAAGCTGACTTTGTATTGTATAAGAAAATGTTTCATTTTAATTAAACATTTTCCTAAATTAAAAATGTTTCTTAAATTAAAATTTAATTTAATTTCTTTTTTATTTGAGGGAGTGTTAAAAGATTTTATAGGTATAAAGAAATATTCAAACATAGTTGAAAAGACCATTTTTGGAGAACACGGTTCTCCAAAGCAATCCAGTACAGCTTTCAGGGTGAAAACAGCTTTTTTCATTCCAGAAATTCTCTGCAGTGAGTGATGTCTGCTGCTCTGTTTAATGTTTCTAAACTATTTTAAAAGCTATGTAAACACCTGCAGAATCAGAGGCAGTGACAGTAAAATAAAAAACCAGAAACCTGTCAAAAACATGTATGGAGCATGATTCGGTTTTGAAATCCATCTCAATTACACCGAGCACAAAGTAGATGTGTTCAGCTGTTAAGCTCATTAGGTTTATTTTTTTTTCATTAAGTAATAGCAGCATGACATGTGGGGGTACCAGTGTTTTAAAATCAAGCCACGTTTTGGCACGAGTTCACTTGGGTGAAAGACGAGGAATAATTTTTGAAAGGTGATGGTAAAAAAATGATTCCCTGGGGAAAGAATATAAAGTGGAATTCTCCCTGATGATATAGTTGCAGAAGTGTGTCCTAGGCTACGCTGGAAAAACAGACAGGAGGACTCTGGGTAGCTGTTAATCCCAGCAGTATCAAAAATCCATTGGGATAAACAGGTCTTTGGTTGTTTCATTGAGGGGGATTTTAATATAAATTGACTTTGAACTCCAAAAAGATGTTTCCAGTCTGAAGCAGAAAGCTGGTGAGAACATGGTTCTTACGAGATCTGATCAATATAATTGAGTGTCAGCGCCTTCTGTTTTGATTTTCTTACTACCCATTTTACTGAGATGCAGTTCTCCGGGTCTGATACTATATTTTGAAAAGACTGAGTAGGACAGAGATAAAAATAATATTTCTTCTGTGCAAATGAAACAATTACAGAGTAATTAAAATGGAGAAATGCAGAGAGAAAATTCATTGAGGATTACCAAACGTGTCTGTGAGAACATAACTACGAAGACAGCAAAATCATATTTACAATTGGCAATTACAATTAAATGGCTCTGACCCCAAATCTGTTGCAAAATCAGTGCTGTTATATTCAGTTCAGTCATAACAATCAGTGCAATATATAGGTTTATTTATAGGATATATCCTATATGGCTGAAGTATTCATGAGAAGAGATCTGAGAAGCGCTGCAAATGAGACAGCTTCGGATTGAGCCCTGGCTTGTAACAGTTTTAATTTTCAGCTTTTGCTATTGGATATCAGTGTGACTTTCACCATTTCTTGTTTTAGTATCAGGAGTTGGTGTCAGTAAGACATTCTGTAAGATGCAGAGAGAAATGCTGATGAAAAAAACACGGCAAATTTAAAAGCCAGATACTGTTTCATTGTCTACAGTTTTAACATGAAAAGGAAACGCCCGTAGCCTGTATGTTTCTAACTCCACTTTTGCCTGACTGCTCCTCCAGTAGCAAAACCTTAAAACCCTGCAATAATTTTATCCCATTTTCTACTCAGTTCACTGTACGACTAAAAGGATTTTAATTAGACCTACTTCACAAGCTGTACTGAGACCAACAGTGGTGCCTGTACATGAAATGAAAAAGTAAATGAAGCAAAAAGATGCTCTAGTTTCAAGCACATTTTATTGGGGTTGACAATGTTAACTTATTTAGTAGGAAAGACGTACTCTTTTCAGTGCTTGAATTACTAGAGGAATTCTGTGGTCTGTGGCATACAGAAGGTTGCGTTAGAATATTATGAATACTCTGTCTTACCCTTTCGAGTTTTTAATAAGAGCTATTTCGGCTAGCACAGAGGTTGCATAGAAAATATATTGTTTTCCTTCCTCTCCCTTTTCTCATTCAGGTTGGAATAATAAATGCCGTTTAGAGCAACGTTATCAACGTGGCATTCACAAGCCTATACACCGTTGTGTAGTATTAATTTGTTCAACTTATTTTCAGGCCTTTCAGAGGGAACAATAGAGTTAAAAATAATTAGAATTTTCCAACTATGAATAAATCTGGTTAAAATACATTGAAATATCAGATCTAGTGAGACTTGGGCTTATGGCTGTAATTGAATAAGAACTTCAGTCATTCCAGCTCTGAAATATTTTGTATAAATCTATTGGGCCTCATTTTGTGATTCACTTATTTGCTATTCAAATTCTATTTGATGTTGTTCCTTCATCACCCCCTACTTAAATTAACAGTACTGAAATTGTCACCTAATAGACCTATCTTTGACTCACACTTTGATTTCTCAGCGACTATTAAAAACGAAACATATTTATCAAAATATTAACATGTATTTGATCAGTAAGCAAAACTGTATGGCAGCAATAAAATTTAGAAGATGACAGTTGAGGTTTTCATCAAGTCATCATTTCCCAACACTTAATATTTGTATAAATCTTAGTTTAAAACCAAGCAGACTTTTAACATTTATTTTTAACTTTGTTCTTATCCTCAACATAACTACTAGATGGCTTGTTTTACTTGCCGAGCAGGTTAAGAGAAGCTACTGTATAGAACCCATGGACTGAGACACACAGTGGTCCAATAATAGGGAATAAGATGGGACTGAATTTGAATTTGCTCATCCCCGTTTACAGCATCTTAACTGACAAACTGTTTCCTATTCATTTTAATGGGACTAGTGATGGATCATGTTATAGCGTAAGGAGACATACTGAATAGGTCAGTAGGTCTGAGAGAGATGGCGTATTTGTCACAGATCATATGGTGAGTTATAAATTATACCTGCTGTCTTTTGTGCTCAGTAATCCCATTATAGTCAAGAAGTATGCAGTATGAAAGAGAGCAGATGGTTCTGTCTCTGCTGCCTTCCTTCGGAGTTTCTGCCTTGGCTGTACTGCCAGAGACGCATTGAATAGGTACATTTCTCTGCTGGTCTTAATTTCTACACAGGTCTCAGTTGTTGTTCATCTACGAGAAAAATCTGTGGTCATTATGTGAAGCAGAACTTTACATTGTCGGGTTCCTTAATCCATTTTTTGTCAGACTTGGTTTTTGTACTTCTGGTATGGTCTAATCTAGTGCATATTCACTGGTCAAAACTTAGAAAAAGCATTTTGCTTCCTCCTTCCTCCCTCCCTCCCCTGAATCAGACGGGTATTAAGTTACTCGTTCCCTCCAGGGCACAAGAGCTGACATTCCCTACTTCCTTCAACTGGGTTTTACTTAGGAAGCTCAGCTGGATTCTACTCCCAAGATCACAGTTACCAACAGTAGATAATATTTTCTCTCACTTCGCTCATTCTTCCCCATAAAGTAGCATGCTAAAATACCCCTCAAACTTCCTGAAGTTTTTATCCTTACCAGCTATTTAATCTATTATTTAAACGAAAGAAACTTGTAGCTATTGCAAGACATGTCATACATACTTTTCCCAAGTAGAATATTGTGTGGGTAGTGTAATACTTTATTGTAGTTAATAGGTTTTGCCTTTATAGAGCAACAGGGGGGAAGTGTCCAAGGACTTTATTTCAAGCACTGTTTGCTTTTACAAGAGCAGGCAACTAAAGGAATTAATTTAGCTATTGAAAAAACCTGCGGTTTCATTTGTGGTGGTTTGTTCCCCCATGTCTAATTGTCTCCCTGTCCCTAAAACAGATATGATTTGCCTTCATGCTTAGGATGACTGGCATTGTTAACAATCACGGGTGTTCAGTATATCAGCTGAAGATCAGGGGTCTAAGTCCCAGAAATGTGACTGGCTCTGTTTTGCATTTTAGATATTTAGGAGGCCTGAGGGGGGAGGAAAAAAAAAAAAAAAAAAGAAAAAAGAGGTTTAGGTAAATGAAAATAATTTGAGGTGAAGAGTTTTAAGGGGAAAGATGAAAACATTGTGGGACTGAAGGCTTTGCTGTCCCCAGAATAGACACAGTTTCCTCATAATAAGTGGTCTGCCCTGGAAAAGGTAGAGTGCAAGTGTTGGGAAAGGCAGAGCTTGTTCTTCCCACACGATAACTTGTTTGCATCTCTTGAGGCTATCACAGGTTATCTTCATTTAAAGGGACAAAACGCAGATGGGAGACTATTTCAAGTGTTTTAAGCACATCCTTTGCTGCCACAAAGTGATTATATTCATTGCCACCATTAACCCCGTGACTGAAACTGCACGTCTGAAACACTCCGGCATGGAAACACTGACTGACTCGATAAACAGGCTGAAGGGGAAGGTGCTGCTGCTGCCCCTTCAACAGCCCTGGGCACAAATAAGCTTCCTTTTAATATGGACAGAAAGACTAATTGAAATTTTAATCAAGCCAGAAAGGCTGTCTGAGAACGCTGAAATGCCAGACCTTGTGGGGTTGGACAATATTGGATTTGTCTTCTCTGCACCCCCATAATTATTTCAGTTAGCTTTTGTCTATGATTTTGCTGAAGTATTTCTTGTTTAAATTCAGCTTAGTTTGCTGGTATTTTGCACACTTACTTGTCTTTTAAATTCACATGAATAATCTCTCCGTCTATCAAAGACATAATCTATGCTTTGTTTTGAGGTACAACGTGAATTTGGTGTAGTACATGAATCTTCCTATATGTTTATTCCCCGTGTTTTGGTGTTGTGGTTGGTTTTTTTCTCTTTAAATGTGGCAATTAAATATAAAATACTATGTACTCTTCCTATTTAGAAGACCTTAATAAGATAAAGGATTTTGCATACGTATTACTCTTAAGTTTCAATGAGTTCAGCTTTAGTGTTGTGCTGGTACATACCTAAACAGACAAATTTTCCGTGTGGTTTTGGTCCTGCCAGCTGAGCAGGGTGTAGAAACTCACTGTTTTGTTAATTCTTCGGTGTGTTTTGGACATTTATTCAATGACCTAGAAACAACGTGAAAGCCCTAGATTAGATACAGATTTAGAGACAGTTACCTTTTATATCAAAGGAATTAAGTAATCTGATTTTAAGAAAGTGGATTCTAGATTCCAAACTTTATTACAAGGACTTTATGGTTTGGTTGTTTTTTTTTTTTTTTCCTTTTTTTTCCTTCTTACTTGGTGGTAGGTTAATCTCCCTGATGTTTGTATGCGAAAATAATATTTGTGATACAAACGTTTACAAAAGACAAATACAGATATATCTTACATTTAAAACAAGTCACAGGGAGATTATTCAGCGTGCCCGTGCCATTGATCACAGACAGAATCATTCTATTCATGTAGCATGCTATTCTTAAAAGCAGCAGAGTAATAAGCATTTTTCTAAAGCGGGGTTGAATAGACTCGGTTTGACATGTATTGCTAATGCTGGAATCAAATTGATTGCTACCGTTTATGACTCCCTGACTGTATGGTTGCATTGAGAATTTATTAGGGAAGATGAATCAATTTCTCACCAAAGCTTCTTTTTTTGTTTTTATCCTATTGGCAGTTAGAAAATATATTTATTCTCTTCTTTTTTTTTTTTTTTTTTTTGGTAACTGGGGAGATAAATAAATATTAGTAAAATTTGACATCAAATGATGCCAAAGTAATGGTCTTAGTATGAGTTCATATATTCTGGAGAAGTGCAGAGGACAAATTAATCATCATATGACTGATAAAAAGGCAGGAAATTTGCTGATACTCAGTAGAAGTCAGTTGAAAATAGGACTGCTTAGGATGTATGATAAATGAGTCTTTGCATATTGCTCGCAAATAAAAAATTTTGAAAGAACAACCTTATTCAAAATGAAATACTTTCTCTTTTGTGCATTTAATTAAGTTTTTGTTTTGTTTTCTTTTCCAGTTTGAAACCCATTTTATGCAGAGCAGTTTCTTTGAAACTGGACCCATGATGCTAAAATAATAATTTAAGATGTTCGAAAAAGTCCTTAAGGTTCCATTGCCTTTAACAGATTGGAGGCTTCAGTTAGCAAAATCGAGCCTTTTCAGTCTTAATTAAAACTTCATTTTATATTGTATAGAGTTATCAGTTGAAAAGGAGGTGTATGGCGGTAGAGGTAGAAGAGGAGAATATGCATCCTTTGCTACTGAACATCCAAGAGATATTTTCTTCTTCAGTGTACAGTAGTGCTAGCCTGAATTTCATGTCCTTGGGCAATGTGAAATGAAAATAAGACTTCTTCTCAGGCAAGCGAAGAAAATGTTCTTGTTCGCCGGAGATTGTGTCCAAAAAAACCAGTTAACTTGAAGAAAGGTGAAAAATTAGTCTGATGTGGAAGAAAGAGAGGAATATCATAAATTTGTGATAACAGTTAGTGAATATAGTGAGATATAGATGAAATGAGAGGTCTGTTTTGGAAATAATCTTGGTTTAAGGGCCTTCTCGGCCTCTAACTAAACCAACATAGAATCATGACATTATTTTAGAATATAATGTAAAACAGGAGTTGTAACAAATCTGCCTGCCGTAAGGACTGTAGGTTATACCCTTCAGCCCACAGATACACTCAGGGCAAGCAATAATGATTATCCAACTATTTTTTGACGGGAGAGAGGAACTTTGAGAGGTGTAAAGCTTCTGTAGTTTCTAGGAAAATATAACGATAGCTGAGAATACAAGAACTCCACTTGCACCAAAGCTCTTCTGACTACAATCTCCTTTGTAGAAGAGGGAGAGAAGATTCTCAGTTCCCAGATTCACGCATCTGCATGGCTGAATCAAGTCCTCTGTTTTTCTTTCTTAACCTCTGTCAGTAATTTCCTACTGTCACTCTGCAAGACTTTCTTAATTTCCAGTCTAGAAGGATTTGCTGATTGCTGGTAATTCTTTGATCACTTCTTCAAACAACTGATCATAATAATTACAATGCTCTTATTTAATGAGGCAGCACTCCTCTAAGGACTAAGCAAATATTATTTATGGCTCAAGTAATTCAGGTACAGAGAAGTTTAAATCATCGTTTAGTACCCAAGGGAGGGCTGCACTATTTCTGTCTAAGATTTCTCGAAAGAAATACGAGTGCTGGCATTCTATAAGTTTTGCTGAGTAGATCTGATGCTCCTCAAATTGTGCAGCTTTTTGTGCATAACTATGAGAACACTGCATCCATCTTTGCTGGGATGGATGCAGTTCTTTACAAACAAACAGTTCCTCCAAGATTTGATGCAAAGTATTTGTTCAGATATTCTTCAGTTTGGAATCCTTTATACTTTTCAGCTCAAATAATCCGTTCTTCCTCCACTCATAAAAAGAACCTATAGAAAGTTTGTGGGTAGGGGCAGTATTTTCAAGATCTTAGCTACATCTAATTTCTGTTCATAATCTCTTGGTTAGGAATAGGAACAAAAATACCTCCTCCCAAATTACAGCCTCTTAACTGAAATACCAATGCCAGCACAAAGCCCTCAGAGTGATACAGTTATATGAGTAAGGACAATCCTGTGGCAAGAAACAGCTCATTTTGTTCAAAACAATGGGTTAAGCCACACCAAAAAGTTTTGTGCTGTTGACCCAAGTTATAACTTGAGGAGGACTACTGTGCAACCAGCAAAATGCAGATTACACTTTCTTTCATGGTTTTCAGACAAGACTGTTTGAATTAACCTGTTGTGTGGCTTCGTAGGGTTGTTCTCTTAAGCCTTAGATCCCACATGTGATTGCCGTTGCACAAGTGGAGCTAGAGTCAAGCTAACACCTAGGGATACAGAAAAGCGTGCAAGGAAATGCTTTAATCCCAATTAATAATTAGAAGGCTGAATAAAAATAAAGCTATACTAAGGTGAGCCAAGTGACTTCATTTGTTTGCTTTACTTTTTATTCCCCAGAAAACCTATCTTGAGGGGCCTCTGGAATGATGCTGGGAAGTGCTTTGTCAAAATGGTAATAGAACATTTGATGTAAGTATACTCCAGAGGCCCTGTATGCCAGCCAACAAAAATGAAAAAATTTGCAAGCATCTCTTCCAGAAACAAGCGGGCTAATTATGTTAGCAAACTACACGGTGAGGTCAGCCTTACTATCCTTGGTCTCTGAAAACATTACCATCCATGAAATTTTATTTGCTAGTTGTCGGTCTGTGGAGTCTCAACTGGTTCTTCCATACATGATTCATAAGGGCAAAGGTCTTTAAAAATTTCCACATCATCCCGAACTATTCTCTGTCTCTTATAATCTGCTGCTACTTCCTCTCGTGTTACACCATGCATCTTTCCTTTGTACCGCACAGTTCTCCCACGTTACTGTGCATTTCCCTTGCATATTACCCTTAATTTCTTTTTCCTTACCTGAATTTCCTGGTATGTAGAGTGGAACTTGATAGATTTCTTTCTTTTGTCTGTCTTTGAATCAGAGACTAGGTGAATATGACAAGAATTTATACCAGGGACAGATTTTGTTCATTTCAAATCGGAGTGACCTATGGGAAAAGGCTTTATTGAAAGGTAATGACATTTGCTGCTAGTTCAAAACTGAAGGGAGCTAGAGGGTGAGTCAGTTCAGTGAAAGGGGCAAAAAATTTAAAATGGATGGAGTAGATTAAGACCAACATGTTCAGATACCTATTTTCCACTTGGAAGCAAGGAAAACGTCTAGGAACAGGACTAATAGTATCTTCAAAACTACTAAATGAAGAGAAAACAAAACGGGGATGGCAAATCTTACAAAAAAAAAAACCAAAACCAAAAAAACCACCACCACCAACAACAAAGCAGTGTTTTCTAATACACAAATAAGTAAATAATTGATTTAGTTTTATTTTTAAGTACAATAGAATGATACTGATCAGCTGGATAGAAATGACTGCTATTGTACAAGGAATTTTCTTGGTCTCTTGGAATGTGTACACCATTTTATAAATGTAATATCACGAATGGATGTTCAGAATGAAATGTATTTCTTAGATTCCAGCACCACAGATGGCAATTTCCCATTGAGGGTACCCTCCTCAAATTGACAAAGTCCCCTGCTAACCAGCATAAAACGTTGACTTTCTTATGGATGAGATGTATTTAGAATAGATAAATCTTACTGTTGAATATCTCTAGATTGAGAACAGTGATGATGGGAGTTATTTTTCTATCATGATTGGTCGAATGACTTGTTTTACGAAGAGTTGACTATGCACCGACTGACATTTCTGGGGATTATTTATTCTCAAGTCTTATCCGTTTCCTTTCAAAACAGACAAGTGTTAACATTTTATGCTAGGATGTGAGCAACTGTGTTTACTTGCTTGAGTAAATATATTTTGTAGAATGATTATAAACACTATTCTAAATAGCTAATGTAGATATATTCTGAATGACCAGTCAGTGCCATCTACAAGATGATGTTCCTTCTTACCAGCAATACACATTATTTTTGGCTTGGAGAAACCCCCTCCCCTTAGAAAGCTCTCTGTTTTTTTAATATTGAACCAAAGCACTTAAACATTTTCATTTACAATACTTAGTTTTGTATAGTAGACTTTCTCCATAGAGACATTAATATCACATTTGTTCCCGTAAAACGTATCCTACTGTAAAAAGCAGGGGTTTTGTATTCATAGAGATCCATTATTATATCTTACACGTGTTCTTTAGAATATCTCGGTTTGTTATCCAGTAGCATAATGTCAAGGAAACTATTTACTGTTGTTCACAAACACACAGAAATGGAACTCTGTTAGCAGATCCCAAATTATGACATGACCTATTTGAACTGTTGCTTTATTCAAAGATCATTTGGTGACAGAATTTGTTATTCATTTAATGACATTGAAAACTACTACCCCACCACAACCACCACCCCGCTATTCCTAATCTTTAGTTGTGTGTGTTAGTTGTACAGTCAAAACACTGCGGGAATTTCCTATCAAGTATCGCTTATTTTGTATTTAAAACTACAGAAACTTAATTTTTTCCTTCCAAGCACCATGAAAACTTAGAGCTTTGTTTTTCTGGAGGTTAAAATCGTTAATATAATACTTAGAGATCAATCACTCTTCAGTGTGATTACCTTAAGGAAGAGAAAATTGGGGTTTATTAAAATACTTTTCAAAAACTGTATCTTGAGAGTGATGATAAGATCACCAATAAAAGAACAAGCTCTGTATTATATATTATTTATATATATTTTTTAAATGAGGCATCAGAATCCCATTTTCCAAAAGCACTTAACTCCCATTTTTCAAAATAATAATAGCATAGAGACTGCCCTTGTAGACTCATGGAAAAAACCAAACCAAACCAAACCAAAACACATGTGATGGCTTAAAGTGGAACAAAGATTGAAGTAGGTGCTGCAGTTCCAAAATAAAAGTCTGCTGCTATCCAGATATCACCTTGGACAGCTGAGCAACTCCACGCGTTTGCTGCCAGGGCTTCACTGGGACTTTCAAGTCTGCCTCCAAGGTCCAGTGGATGGTCACTGAGCGTATCTACTGGCTGTCTTCCACGTGCAGCACCGTAGTTACGTGAGCTTTGCTTTAAAAAGACAACCACGGGAGGTGGTCACTGCGTGCGGCTTATCTTGTCAGGAGTAACACAATTATGGGAGTAATCACCGAGCATTAAATCATTTTTCAATATTTGTGCAGATTCAAACACATTTTCTGTTTCATAAGACAAAGCTCTACTTGTCTGGTTCTGTTATTCTGCTGCTCCTGGGGACTTGAGGGCCATAAGGAGCAAGAATTCTTGTCTGTATGTGTAGTTTTGTATGTAACATAAATTCTATAAAAATCTCAAGGTCTTTTTTAAAATACATCTTCCTAAGCAAAAGCAGTGATTTGAAATGTAAAATTAGATTCTCAGCAGACACTGACAACAGCAGGCATTTGAGTTCATGTAGGAGTTTCAGAATTACTTGACTTCATGTTCCTTCTAAACCCAATAATAAAAATTATAAAGAAAATCCAGAAAAATGCTGATTTTGAAGAATTTCACCAGTAAAAAACGTATGCAATTACGTGGAATTTTACGTTTGGAGGGTTTTAATATTACCTTTTATTAACAGGTTCCTTCTCTTTTGAAATAGACGTTAATATATTATTTTTTTTTTTGCCAAAATTGAACTACTCCTAATAAACTGCCAAAGATCCGGAGTGTTAATGTAAAGTCAGTGTTTCAACCAGTGAAACAGTGGGCAATAACTAGTTTTTTGTAGTGTTCTGCAGTTTTCTAAATGAGGCTGAATGTGGTTATGAACTTGATTAAATCAATACAATGATAATCTGAATAAGGTAATTATAAGGGTACATATTTGAAAAAATAATTTAGTTGAACTTGATTAAATCAATACAATGATAATCTGAATAAGGTAATTATAAGGGTACATATTTGAAAAAATAATTTAGTTTTACCTCTACTCAAAATTGCTTGGAGTATTTAGATACATTTCATGGTTCAGTAATTTGAGAAGTAATAAAAGTTATTGCTATTAAGGAAGTGATTAATAATGTGTATCTTGTTTAGTTGTATTATGGAAACCAAAATAATTCCTGTTTTAAGTGTAAAAATGTTAAACTTGAGTAATGGCAGGCAAATTAATCATGTAGTGATTAATCATGTAATCAGACAGCGGAGTCTTTTTTTTTATTATTACTGCAGGATACTGGAATACCTGCCTGGTTCAATGCTGCCATAGCCACTGGCTGAACTCACTGGTTTCTTTTTCTGCTTTTCTCTGTTCACATACTGGTACTGCAGACACAAGGTGCTTTTGGATTCATAATTTTTTTATCCTCATCACAATTCTGTTTGGAGCACAAGAGCCGTGTAGTTTGGCAGCAGGCTTGCTAAAGAATTGGTAGGGACCAGTGTCCGTTTCACCTCCGTAAAGCTGACCCGAAACGAGAAGATGAGCATTGAATTATGCAAAATCTGACTTATTTTCTATTTGAATATAGGCCTGCACACGCCAGCTTAGGTCATGGTGTAGGGGAGACGCTGTGTTCAGAAGAGGAGTCACCTTGAGTGCGGAGATTCCAATAAGACCAGCATATAATAGTGAACCACCCATTTAATTTGCTTGGAACAGTCACTAGGCATTTATCTTTACAAGCTCTGTTGGCACGGTCGTCATCCACAGCACAGAACAAATTAAAAAAAAAAAAAAAAAAAAGCTATTTCGAAAAAGCATAGTTTCTCTTCGAATGATGAGTTGTCCCAAGAGAGTAAGCTGGAGAAAGTCACCATATAGTATTGTTGAAACAAAGAAACGAGGGAAGGAAGGAAGGAAGGGAAAAGAAGGGAGAAGATGCACTGCGCTTGCAGAAAGAGTTAAGCCATTTTTCTATTTATACGGTTTATTTCACAAGTGTCTGACTCATTGGGCATAACCAGCACAGTTAAATTACAAAATTACTATTTGGTTCTTTTTTATTGACTACAATTCAAAGCTGCTTCAAGCCTTCCAAATTTAATCCCCCCAGCTCTTTGCCAAGAACATTACCTTTTATTTTCAGCATTAAACTGTGTGAGATACCCCTAAGGCTACATGTGAGCTCACCCTCCATGATAGGAGCTAACAGAGTGTATCAATTGTTCATGATTTCCTATTCTCCTGTAAATTGGGAGAGGCGGGAGGAGCACTGGAATGCGAATTTTGTACTGTCAGCAGTTCTTCTGCAGGCTGTAGCTCAGGCAGTGCATATCGAGGTAATTAATTGTGGAATGTTTTCAGCTCTTCACTCTGAGTTACCGTTTAGCAACCTGTCAAAACTGAACTAATAAGCCCGTTGCACGTATTTTGATATGCTTACTTTACTTTAACCATTGAGAGTTCAAACGAAGTTAGGAAACTACCGCGAGACAGGTAACATGGAAGAAAAGGCCTTTTCACAGAGACAGGATACAACCATTCAGGGAAGTTTATTGTTGCTTTGTCTCCTAGCAAATTAATTTGGTTTAAAGTATCAGAGATTTTTATGAGCGTCTTTTGTGAATTTGTTCTCCTTATGCTCTACCTCATATTCCCAAATGAGGCGTTTTCTTATTAGTTGCTTGCATTGCAGGTGTGAAATAATTATTTATAACTCTAATTGCTTAATTATAGTGTCTTTTATTTGTGGAAATTAGTGCTGAACTTAGTATAAATTTTAACAGGTGACTTCTCATGTATATTTCGAAAAGCAAATATTAAGTCTATTTTTAAGGGAATTAGATTTTCAAATGTCTCAGAATCTGCTTGTCCTGTTGTTGAAAAGTCAGTGTTTAACAATTAAAACGAAAATATTTTAAAATATCTTAGTTTCTCTTTATTTCTAAAAGAACCTGTAATCTTTAACACCTTCCCCTAATATTTCTTCTATTTTATTCACTAAATATAGAAGCTCTTCTCCAAAATTACCCACAAGACAATTACGCACTTGCATTTTTCTGATGTTTTAAAAGAGAATTTTCCTGTGCGTTTAGTTGTGTTGAGTTCAAGGTAAATGGTTATGAGGAAATACATGTATGTTTATATGCAAACACTGGCATACACGATATTCTAGCCCATCAAATATGTGTAGTCTCTGCAGAGATACGTATTGTGTGTGGATGAGATCTGTCACATATACACCAATACGGTTTATTAAAAACTTCTTGGTTGCTCACCAACTTTTTCAATGATAAAATCTGATCAATTTGTTTTCTCAACTGTTCTTACTTTCATAGAGAATAACTGCTGTCGTGAGTATAGCAAGTCAATGTGTTGTAAAAGAGTGTGACACGTAGCATGTACGCACTGACAGTAACTTACGCCGGTGTACAAATACGCACGTCTATATGTACACATGAGTATTTCAGTTTATGTATCATCCCTACAATTTAACATGTGAATGAATTCCTGCAGGATACAAGTTTGACACGTTAGCGTTTATTTCAAGTTGGGAATTTAGCTGTAATGTTGCCATTGAGAAAGTGGATCTGTCTTCTCTTCTGGAAAAAATGTATTGGCCGATTTGATGATATATATGATGGATTTCAAGATTGTTAGTGTTGCTGTATTCTAATATCTAGATTTAACTTGACTCCACTTGAGAAATTCCCGGTTTATCAAACTTACATGTTTTAAGTATTTGTTTTGTTCTTTTTTCCCCTCTTTTTTTATTAATCACTGAAGGTTTAGTCTTTCCACAAAGTGACCCATAGAAGCATAGAATGGAAAGGCACTAGGTATTGAATATATTGTAAATACAGATTAAATCTTTGCTAAAAACAGCCTTCTGCCAATATATTTTGAACACCAATTGTGAAGATCCACATTAGCCATAGCAAATGACCTTACTGACCATCAAGATTTGCTTTTTTTTTTTTTTTTTTTTTTAATTTATCCCTTACAAAAATATTCTATTTACCTTCCATTAGATTGAATTCTTTGTCTTGAGAGCAAATTAATACTGGCAAAAGATATTAAAGTCGTTGTAAATTTGTCCTGTCTGTCGATCACGTGAAATATTTTACTATCGGCAATTTGGCGATAGAAGTTGGACAAATGAGAAAGGCAATTCAGCTTCAGGAGATGCTCAGATTCATATATGAAAGGCAAAAGAAAGAGTAAAAGCCAAAAATGGTTTGATTTTATTTATGCTATATGAAAAACATAAACTGAGAAAGGAGTGTTTACTGGTTTGGAGAAATTAAAATCTGCCTGAAAACAAGGACAATGGTATGGCACTAGAAGCAGGAATTGCTTAAGAACCGGGGAAACAAAAAGTATTTTAATTTTTGTGTTTCAGAAAATTGCCTTAGGACCATGATTTAGGGATGGCCACTTTCACATTAGTGGGAAGTTGAAGCCGAAGTGTATAGGCAAATAATTGCTTTGCTTGTGCTGTGGATTGATTCTTAGGCTGAACAGGTTCTTGGCTAGACTTCCATTTCATTGGTCAAAATATGAGGTGAAAGAAATTGTTGATCTCAAGGTATGAAATTTACGTTATAATGCCTTGTTTTGTTGCTGATCAAATGCTTTTTGACAGTTTTTTCCTTACAAATGTCTCAATTTCTTTTCCATTTCTCCTTCAGAGTATGGAAAGTGTGCATTCTGAGCATTAGGCACGAGAAGTCGGCAGTGGTAGAAGAATGTCTCACTGATACATACACTTTAAAAATGCTTGGACAATTTTTTTAGAGGTACACAAGTATTTTCACGTGAAGCTATTAGAAGTTCTTTTTGTTCTCAGGGTTTAACTTGTTTCTTTTCGTCAGCACATTCTTGAAGCCAAAGCTGTGAGATTTTTGTGTCGGTAAAAAGCTTAATTATAATATTTGATAATATTCTTGGAAAAATAATACATTGAAGTGTCCTTCTTCTATTTAATAACTTGAAAATTGTTTGTATGTATGTCTAAAGAGTCGTATTAATTCAAGAACAAGACTTTAATGCATGTAGACATTCTGAAATTAAGAATATTCTCATGTATTTACTTTCTACTGTTTTCTTCCCTCTGCCCTAATATCTACATTTTAAATTGTATAAATATCAAAATGGGAGAGTTTTCTAGTTTTCTACACTTATATTATTCTACTGACTATGGAAGGAATTACCCATATTTCTTACAAAACTGACTCTAGTGTCCTCTCTTCTTACATTTTGGCCATATAAGTTTTAGGGGAGTTCTTTTCTTTTCTTTGTTTCTTTAGGGGGATTTTTGGGCAAGGTTTTTTTTTCAGTCAGGACATTTGCTTCTCATCCTAGTAGTACCTTCCCGGGTTACATAGTGATGCTTGCTAACTTTCCAAGAGCTGATAAGTCTCTGCAAGCCATCAAGATTAAGGTCAATGGTACACAAATAACATCTTAAGTATTTACGACCAGCAGAAACTACTGTGTTTACAGATGGTGAAATGTTGCTGAAGAGAGAATCATAAATACGTAAAACTGTGTACTCTGCATCTGAGCAGTGATTATGGATTTCCTTGTGAATATTGAGATTCATGTTAGAGGTTGATACATGACAGTGTGTGTTCAGTTACCTGCATTTGCTGGAGAACAGAAAAACTGGAATTTGATATGATTATAAATATATATATATATAATGTTTCCGTGCTTGGGTTTTTATGAAATTCTTAAAAAAAGTAATAAAAAAATCCCAGAGCCTCACTGCAGGCACAAGCTGCAAAAGTAAAGCAGCAGGAGGGAAAAGGAAATGAGAGCGTGGGATTTAGGTGCTGATCTCAGGACATCTGAGATGGTTATCCAGTTCTGATGTAGTTCTTGTGTAAGTTAAGGAATCACTTTTTTCATTCAAAACAGTTGAAGTTTCAAATCTACAGTTTGTTTAATATCAGAGAAACTCACAGGGTCTTCTCCATGTGCTTGCCTTCTAGCTTAGTTTAAAGGAACAAGCACTTTCTGTGAACAGACCGTCAAGAGACTTGGGTATAATTTTGAATATTAAATTTCAGATTCCCAAAATACATCCTGTGAATAGCTTGCATTGTTTTTCAAAATTTCTGTAGTTTTGAACTTTAAAAAAGTCAGAATTTATTTAGCGCAAGCAATATTTTCATATAGTTTGCTTAATATTTTGAGAATTGCTGCTTGATTGTTGGATACAAAGAAATGCCAATAATTCATTAAATTGTGTAAGAGGTTGACGCTTTTTAACAATACACGAATCTTCAGATTCTTTCAGTCTCCACTTGTAAAGTCTTTTAAGAGAGAAACCCCAGCCCAAGTGCTGCATCCAATTGTCTCATAGATAATACATGTCTTTCATTATTTAACAGATAATCACAAGCTGTAAAGTTGTCATTTTTAACCATGTTTCCTGTCATTGCTTTGTTTAATCATTCGTCTTTTCCAATTTTCCTTGTGAATTAAAAGGAAGAGAAAGTGAGAATTTTTGAGTTTGAATCTTTGAAAAAAGAAGTGCTGAGGAGGTTCTGTGGTTGGTGACTGAGACAAATTGAGTCGTTAGTCAGTATACACTCAGAAAACACAGTTAGCAGGTAGACTTATGTAACACCAGCATTCTAGCTGACTCCCAAAACGTAAAACTACTTTGTCTCTCGATTTCATGAAAGTCATTTTCTGAAATAGTGAGAATTGAATAAATGGTCTCTAAATTTTATAATAGAGCTGTTGAAGCTCGGTCACTGAGCATGATTGACAACTGTTGCTCTTCACGTTGCTCATTGGCGTTGTGCAAGTTGCTGTTCACACTGACAAACTTCTGGTAGTGATCGTGGCTCGGCTGCTGACCAGCTGGCTGCATCATGCATCAGGTATTAATGGAACTAAAATCCCTGATACAAGTAATTGTCTCGTAGATCGTGATCTGTGAAAATACAGTCTAAAGAGAACGCAGAAGGGAAGGTCTTCAGCACAAAGATGCCCAGGAGCCTAACAAAATAAAATACAGTAAATACTTGCCTCTCACTAAACTTCTCAAATTATATGTACTCATTATGAAACCTTTAAAATTAAAGGAACATGCAGTGCAATTTGTACACTTTTTGTTTTCCAGCAGCATTTATTTTCTGCGTAATACAGCTGATAGATAAGGTTAGTGTTCGTTATGATAAATGAATAGCAACTGATGACAGACTTCCTGGTAAAGCCTAATAAATTTTAAGCCATTAGAGTTTCTTTGGCATATTTTCCAATTTCTTCTTATTTCACAGGAATGATAGCTTGCCAGTGCTTGAAAGCTGGGACATCGCCACTTTCTTTTCTCAGTTCAGAGTGGAAGATGGCCTTCTGCACAAGTGTAAGCAAAAACCAAGTAGATGTAGAAGAAATACTTCCAATAGTGTGAACTGTGAGAAAATAGTGTCCAAATAGTTGGTGCAGAAGATCAAAATTTATAAACTCATCCACTGAGGTTACCTTGTACTTTTCTTTGATCTTTTGTGTATAACAGTTTAAGAATTTGTAAGGTTGGAAAACCTTTTTCTGTTCTTACATGATGAGTAGATTTTCATTGCTTGTTGTACCTACTCTGCCAGTGTACTGCAGTTAGCTCTTGATTATCCAGACCCATACTGGGAAGACCAGAAATATTCTCAAGAAAGCAGTCATATACCTCTCGATTTCTGTCTTAGATTTGTAGTGCATTTCTCTTCTGAACAGTATTTATCTAGAACTCCACTTTCTTAGTTCATCATGAGGCTTTTACATGTTTTGGTTTTATTTTTTTGCCTTCCTTCATGCTTATGACAAAAAAAAAACAACCAACTTTTAACAAGGACAGTGGCCTGATGACCCTCTTGTGATGCCAGTCCCTGATTCAACAATATTATACGCAGCCAGATGACTAGGAATTATGGTTTTGATCTGAACCAGACCCAATGGACAACTGTGTTTTTACCAAGTTAACTCGGAACCTTGATATTCATTCATGCCAGCTCTATGCTCTTATTTCAGCTTCAGGCTCACTTTGGACAGACAATACATGCCGAAGCATAAATGTAGAGCAGTATGGACAGACAATACTGAGCTGGATTACAGGCCGTCAGTGAAATTAGGTTGAAGAAAGCTGAAGCAGAACAGGTTTATACAGAATTAGTACTTTTTATCTTGTGGTCTTCGTGGTGCTTATCTGATACAAGGAAACCTCATGGTAGGTACAGTAATACCAGATGACATCCTTAGAATATGCGGAGGGATTGGGGTTTAGACTTGTATGTGGAAGAGAAATAGCAAAAAAGATGAGGGAACACTGTAAGGATAAGTGCACAGACATAAGATTAAGGCCCAGAGGGTAAAAAGTGTAAGAAAATTTCCTGTCTTAAGAGTTGGCAGGGCAGAAAATTACTTAGGGAACAAGCAAAGAAACTGTTTTCTTCCATGTTTCAAGAAACAAGTCTGCCTGCCTGCCTTATAAATGGGGGAATAAAAAAGAAATAATCTCTAAAAAAGGGACTTCTTTAGACCATAAGATTATCCATAAACAAATTGTGTTAATTTAAAATGCAGGTATAATTTAAAGTAAAAAATAATCATACTGGTTTTGTAACTGGCAGATATGATGCAGTAATCTGAGTTTGTATAACGCAGATATTCCAGAATGGCATCACACTTCTGTGTGAAAATATCAAAAGCAGGTAATCCCACCATTTTTCATTAAGGTTTAGTTCAATACTTAATTGTTCATATTGCTAGATTTTTAGATTTTAGATCTGGCTTACAGATTCTTTCTGTGGTCTAGTTAATTGTATAAGAGCAAGCCCATTAAAGGAAGTAACACTATACTAGTTTATCTGAGAGTTTAGTTGAAGAAATGAAGTTACACCAGCGATCAAATCCAGTTTAGGAAAAAAAATCTTTACTGCAATCAGTGATGGGCAAAACGAAGAATCCAATTTGACTTTCAAACCCCAGGTTGAGATTGAGCTCAAAGTTGAAAAAACCCAACTTTCAACTTGCAAATGCCTTTGATAAAGAAACCTTTGAGGGAAAAGAAATATGATACCCGAGGATACTTGAGGTTATTATTCAGATTTTACAGAATTGGTCTTTGATTTGAACCAAGCTGTGATATGACCTGGTGTGAAATAATTTTGAGATACAAATTGTCATTTTAAGTTCACATTTGATAGGGAATCCTTTTGCTTCCATCAGTTTTCTGTAATATTTGGAAGCGGCCAGAACTTCAGCAAGATTTTCCATTTTCAGCTAAGTTACCCTACTTTAAACACCTTCTAAGCTAAGCACGGTAAGCAACTTGTTCAGAATTTAGAATTTTATTTAAGCATTGCTTATGCAGAAAATCATGCAGTTTAAAGCCTGTATTCATATCCCATAAAATAAGTACGACTTAAGGATGTGTTTCAGAGTTTTACTTAACTGCTCAAGTCCTTTCCTTGGCGGGTTTCTTTAGCTGGCTCAAGCCCTTCATGCCTTAAAGTGCTCATTAGCTGCCTATTGATTCTGTTAAGAGACCTTGGTCTGCCTGGGCTTATCCAAACAGTGATGAAATCACACCTGACAGTTCCTTTCTCTGTGTTATTGGATGCCGACTTCTTATACTATTGACAGAGCTGTTACTTGAAGAGAAATAGAGTAAATGCTAAGCTGGCATTTGTAGGCTGTGATATGGTTAGAAGTCACCTTTGTCATGAGAACAGCTTAATTTCTGTGGGTTGTGACTATAGAGCAACGGTGTCACAGGTTCTTCAACAAACCTTTTTCTGTGTTGTGGTTTTTGGGTTGGTTTGGTTTGGTTTTGTTTGTTTGTTTGTTTTTAATTATGGCTTTTCCGTCTTGGCCTGAAATTAACAATTGAAAATACACCAGTAACCCAATTTATTCCACTCCTGGATTTTCTAAACATTAAGTAAAGGCCAGTTTGTGATACTTTGAGTGTTTCAAATGTGCAGTTTCTACCAGACTGGTTTATTGTACAAGATTACAAACACATACGCTTAATTTTTCTAATGTAAAATGCTAGGTCTGCGTATCTTCAGAGAGAAATGCAAATTCTGTTTTTGAAAAGTCTGAACGCAACCGGTATAAGGATGAGTATATATCATTTTAAATCTTCTTGGAATTTACAGTTAATAAAAATCACTTTTGACAGACTAGATTTAAATACCCAGTAATTTATAATAAATAAGAACATAAATCTGTTAGTAAATAAATTTTTCATCTTCACAGTAGAAGTACTTGAAAATTTTGAATAAGTTATTCAAGATCAAGTTCTTTTAGTATTGCTCTGACAAATAACCTACCCAGACAGATAGGTTCCATTTGCAGTAGAGCTTATCTGAGAAATCTTTGTAATCGTAGAATGTAGTTTTGAATTTTTAATCCACAATTTGTACATTCAGGTAGGAGCAATCATCACCCAGGCATTTTTTGATGATGAGGGTTGTACTAAAAATCTATCGAGAATTTTCTTTGAATTTATTCTTTCTCTTATCAAGAGTAAGTGGGGGAAAGATTAAGGTAAGAAAGGAGTGTGTCAAGACATCAATAAACTCATATCCGCTGCTCGATCAAATCTTTTGAGTTCTTGCATCAAGATCCTCCAGGGCATTAACCATATGCAGGTGGGAGATGTGATTAAATTCAGATGGTCATACTCAGTTGAGTAAAACACTCTGTAGAGCATAGACTCACCATAAAGCTTCATTAAAACATTTCTGGAAAAATGAATGGATGAAATGACAAACAAAATTTTTAATGTTCCATAACTAGAATTACATATTACTTAATCTCCTTCAGAATTATTTTCCTAACCTATAGAACTTATTTGTTGTAGTTATCCCGTAGTTGTTTATTATAGTATTTCCCTATATCAATGTCAACTTCTAGCTCAGAGGCTTTGAAAACAGGTAAATAATATTCCTGGTAATTCACATCTAGAAATTGCGTTTCAAGCTGTGAACGCAGTACTAACCCTCTGTTTTATGAACATAAGAAAACCTCTTATCACATCAAATCAGAACTTATCTTGTGCTAACAGATGGGGAAATCCTTGCCATACTTCTATTTCAGGAATTCACTAGAGTATTATTATATACTCAAAAAGCTATCTTCAAATATTAGGGCGGAGGATTATTTTTGTTAGGGATTTCACAGGACGAGAAGGGTTTTTTATGTTAGGAAAGCTGCTTTCATTATGCTTTTACAGTGAAGAAGTAGATTTGTGTACAGACAGAAAAGGTATTTTCCAAGAAAAATTAGTCTGGGCATAGTTCAGATCCAGACTGATCTCCCGTAACATAGCAACAAGTAGATGTCAACAAGGTAGTTGGAACTAAGGTTCTCATTAAGGAAAAGCTACTAATCCAGTTGTGACTTTCCCGGGGGTTTTTTGGGGTGTTTTTTGGAGATCAGTTTGGGAATTCCTTCATAGGCAAATCGTAGTACATTAAAAAAAAAAAAAATTAAAAAGAAAAAAAACTTCAGGAAAAATTAAATCTATTTGTCTAAACCAAAGCGCCCCTCCCTATCTCCTTTTTTCCAAACAGCAGTAAAGAAACCTGAATGAAAAGAGAATAGCTGAAGAATATTTTTCCCACATTAAGCTGTATGTTTATAGTCCCCCTTCATCAACACTGATAAGGAAAATATTATTTGGAACCTGAAATCTAATTTGAGATGGCGCTGATAAAGCATCCAACATGACTTTGAATTTTTATTTCACCCGTTCAAAATTTAATTAAAAAATCTATGACTATCTTAAGTTTTTTTTTAAAAGAGCCCTTATCTGAGTATATTTTTTAAATCTTTGAAAAGTAAGACTCTGTGTAGATTATATGGTGAAGATGAATTGCTCTTGAATCGTATACATCATGTACTACATCCTTTTTATGACGTGAAACAATGGATGTAATGTTGGCAGTGTGACATTCATATTTTTGCCTTCACATATCAATAACAGGTCTTGCAATGTAGGATTTTAAAAAGGAAGAAAAGGAAATTGTGTGAATATTATTATGGGAGTTTTTGTACAGCGCGGTTTAATTATTTGGTTCAGTAATGTTCAATAATTATTGCAACGTGAAAAGCCCTCACAATCCCATCCCTTCAAAAACTAAATGGTTTCATTACCAGTAACTAATTTACAAGGCAATTTCAAAATCTCACGACTCCTTGTCTGTCTGAGATTTACAGTCTCTAATAAAAGGCCCTGGCTAGAAGATATGAATTAACAAGTCATTAAAATGAGAGCACATATTCGGTATCTTCATTTTCTGCCCTCTGTCTCGCTACTGGCTAATAGTTCTGTCTACTCATCCACCTGTTCAGGGAGCCAATGATGTGATTCCAAAACACTTCTGTCATCCCATGTAAAAGTGGTTTTGGAGTACAACCCTGGGGCAGGGTTTGGTTTGGTTTTGTTCTTCAGTGTCCTTAAGTAGTTTATATTCCAAAACACTTTCCATGCGGAAAAAACTCGTGTTTCTGTTTGATGTGCCTCAGGGTCTGAGGACAAAATCTTCCTTGTGCCTGAAGGTAAGCTACCTCAAGATTTTTTGATCCTAGGAAGAAGAATGTGGGCTTTTTTATTCTCTGGAGACTGGTTCTGGCCTTTGGGCTTTAATGTGTTTCTACCTTAAGAGACCGAATACTCTTTGGAGATCTAGGATCTATCTCTGGCCTCAGGTGTAACTTTATTTATATAATTCATTATTTCATCCTTTAGAAGGGATCTAAAATCAAGTTTCTAACTGCTTCAGCAGCAGGTTTTTTGTAACTTAAAAAATGGAAATGGTAACCTCGGTATTTTGCTCTGTTCCAATGTTCAAGTAATACATTCTGTCCACCTCTGCGATTTTGTCTGCACTTTTAACCAGACATTTAGTTAGGCTCTTCTTAGTAAAACTGCAGGTAACATTGTGATTTTTAATCCCTTCTGAATCCCAAAAATCTTCTGCCTTATTGTGCTTCACTTCAAAAGAAAAAAAAAAAAAAATTAAAAAAACCCCTAGTTTGATCTTTTAAGATATTCATCAGTTTTCAGCTATTCCAATTTTCTATTTCATTTGCCTTTGGGGGAATATCGCCCATAGCAATATCTTCAAATGTGTAACAGACAAAAGATCTTTGTTGTAGTTTATTGTGTGGATTGAAAACTGTGGACAGCTGTGGGAGGCGGGGGGCAGGCTCCAGCTTTATGTGTACCCATGCTGCTTCCTCCTCACCAGTGACCCAGGGGCTGGGCAGAAGTGCCACCCAGTTCAGCCCAGCAGCTGGAGTGCTGCCCTTCTCCTGCTGCTTAACGACTTCAAGTTGACTCCTTTGTTTCTTTAAAATTTTCTGTTAATCTCTTGGCTACTGTTTATATGGCAGACGGTTGCTTTAACCAAACTTCGTGGTGGTTGAGTTCGTCTTCTGTGACCCTCCAGACATTTGTGGCTGTCAGACTCACGTACGCATTCCCGTCCTGTCCTGGGCCATAGACCCCGAAGAGGCCGCGTGAATCCCTGCCCACACGCTCACCTAACACAGTTTGTCTGTATCTTTACTTGCATTTCTATCTGAACTAAAAAGCAGCTGCATTAACTCAACCCACTATCTGTTATGATTAATTTAAGCATAGGTGCACAGCTACACAAATCCACTGGAAAAAAAAAAAAAAAAAAAAAAAGCACTACTGGAGGGTAACGGTTCTTTTTGTCTCTCAAATAGCTATTTTGTTTTGACATTACCATAGGCAAGTGAGAACAATGACCGCCCAGCAGTCAGTTTCTGTGACTTTCAGAAGGGGGAATTTGTGAGCATGCTTGGCCATTTGTTCTTGCTACCGTTCAGTAAATTGTCATATTTATGCGGTGATATCCAAAGTATCAGGAATACTAATAAAGAAGTGTCAGCTCTCTGTACATGCTAATGGAAGATGACTTTTAACTTGTTTGTGCGCACTAACAAAACATCCAATATCTTCACCCCCTCAAACTGACCAAAAGATGAATTTCAAACCCATAATGGCATTAAAATGCATCAGAAATAAAAACAACATCAGGATTCATCATAGGTCAGAAAACAAAAGTGCTTTTAAACTATCAAGAGCACAGTATATGCTATCCTAATTTTTCTCCTCTTCAAGTTTCTGAAATATTTATTAAGGAATAATCTCTAGAATAATGAATGTTGCTTTCCTATAGAAGCACAGAATGCACGCTATATTTCTGCTATAGCATCTTATTAAATATGGATGTTGTGAGTTTCTAGTCACTTTGGGGCTGGCTACCGACTACTCTGTCTTTTAGCAAACAATGCTAGTTCAATTAAGGTAGAAAACCAAGGCCGTTAATTTACTGATGGCATCTCAAAACTAAAAAAACTATCTTTTCTATGTTTTGATGGTTTGGGGATGATAGAAAGCTACATATCTGATAGTGTAGTTAAGCATTTTAATATTTCATATCTTTCACAACTTTAGTGCATCTCACAGTCCAAATAAAAGATTGATAAAATGTTTGAAAATATTAAACATTTAAGCAGAAAGATCTTGTGGTGCTCTCAACAACTAAGCATATAATTCCTTAATACATAAAAAAAAAAAAAAATCAAGAACGGTAAAAGCATCTACAATGTGTTCAGATAGTATAAAAGCAAAGTTAATGGGCATTGTTAAATTTCTGACTACAAAATCATAGGAGTAGCGACTTCAAAATAAGAGGAAAAAAAGTGAATGTTTATTGTGTATCTAGGTATTTGTCTTTCTGACCTCCTCTGAATGATGCGTGTTCTTCTCCAAGAAGGTAAACTGTAAATAAAAAGTGGTTTTATGCAGCTGACAAGTCTGACAAGCCACACCCGTTCGTTATTTTAATTCACTCTAATGTTTCTCGGTTGCCAGTTGGCTATAATTAGAATACATAAAAGAGGCTGTGGTCCCCAGAATGATTGAGGGCAGTTGGATCAGGGGACACAGAAGCGGTCTCAGGAGCTCTAGCTCTCAACGAAGGTCTGGCCGCATCAGGCTGCACCGTAGGCTGCGTTTACAAAACCACATTATTCGGTCTGTGGCTGGGGAAAACCCTATGTATCACAGCATAAATTAGCGAGTACTTGTATATTGGCAGAAATATTACATGAAGAAAAGAAATGGTTCTTGGAAATGCAGTTGTCCATCTGTGCCAGACATGTGACACGTTTTGTTCTGCCTTTTAAGTGGCTGGTACGAAGCTCTTTCCCCTTCCAATGCCATGTGGGAGCACAGGCCATTTGTTGACATGAATAAAGTGACCCTTTAGTGGGGTCACTATTGTTAATTTGAGGGGGAAATCCCAAGATCTGTGAGTGTGTAGTGTTTTTCCTCTGTCTCCCCAAGATTGTTTTCTGAGCCAAGCCCCACCACTGTTTGCACTGGAAGGGTGTCGGGATTCTGACTGGAGATGCTTACGTGTGTGGGGGCCGCTGCTTCGGTCCGTGGTCTCTGTGTGCTTTTAGGATCACTTTTAGGATTTTTAGCTGAATTAATTCTCACTCAGTTGAATGGCAACTTTGAATATCAAATTCAGGTTTCGGAAGGCTTAGCTGGTGTGTTGAAGTATTGCTGCTACGTGCTGCTGCCTGTCCAGCAAGATTTCTGAAATCTCTTTGCTGTTTCAATACTCTTATTAAATGATTTTCAACCTGAATGGTAGCAATCAAGTCAACTATTGCCTTATTTTAATAGTCTGGGGGGTTTATTTTGAATTCTTAAACTTGACATCAAAACAAGTGCTACTAAATGCCAATGCTAATTGCATGTCTAAAATCAAAGTCCTTTAAATTCAAATATTTTTTTTTTTTTCCAAAATATTGAGGGGTACAACGGACTAGGAGATTGTTTTCTAGCCTCAGGGTTGGCCTTCTGAAGAAGGATGATTGAACTCCGATTCTACCCTTTGTCAGCTTACTGGGCATGTAGGAGAACACACACCATCTTTAGAGGCTGTCACAGCTCTTCTTCCTAAACACGCTACCTAATAATTCTTGCTGGGCTAGGCAGAAAATATCCCTGGTGATTTCTGGGAACCAAAGTATTTCCACAGACATGTCAGTAAGGTCTGTCTCCCTGAAGTCACAACTATAGCTCTCAGTCTATTAGTAGTAAACTGCAAGAAATAGATAACTGTTTTTTTTATTTTTAAAAGTACTTAGATATACTTGGCCTGTGTTGACTGATGTTTGAATCTAAAATAAATGCTTGCTTCTATTTCTGATTTAAAATTTCCCTAATAATATATTTTGTTTTATAAATGCTAAGCCGCTAAAGGAATAAAGTAACCAATACATTACCTGGTATTCCTAAATTAACAGAACAGCCTTATAGAAAACCTTATTAATGATCTAATTGATACGAATAGGCGCAATATCCATCAAATAAATCATTACTGCAGAGATGAGGATTTTGCTGTTTGTATTAAAGGTTCGTTTCAGATCTGCCGAGGAATTTTTAACTGCGTAGTTTTATATTGCTAAATTGGGGAAACAGAATCTTAATGTCTCTTTAGACCCCCTTTTTTTTTTTTTTTTTTTTTTTTTTTAACCAAGCATCTAGTACTTTGGAAAATCTGAATTAATGGTCCTGGTTTCTCTGCATATACTGTGGAAACGTAATTTAAAGATGATTATGTTAAATCACTGTGTTATTCTTGTGACAAATGCAGTTAGTTAAAGGGTGTACTTCTATCAGTGCAAAATCTTCACTTAGTGATATTATTCAAGTCACTCTTTAAATTGCCTTCATAAATATCCAGCTGTAAGAAGTCTAGCATCTAAGTGTGATATATAGATAAGGACAGCTTCCCAAAACGGCTTGTAACCAATATCTAAACTTTGCTATAAATAACTACCCAAACGGCATTTTTCCCTGCCATCTTTACAACACTAACTGGGAATTTCTGCATTTACTGTCTGCTTTCTGCATTTACTGTAGTTTCTCTCCTGTTTTTTTAATAAGCAGTGCTCACAAAGGAAGACACGAGTTCGAATACAGCCCAAAATTTAATTTTTTTAATACTATAAAAATATATTGATTTAAAAAAATATATATTTCTTAGGGCTAAAACACACTATCAAGAGGGGAAAGACCCTTAAGAATTAATACTCATTTATGGGGTGGGAGGTATGCTTTTCAGTACTAAAGCATAGAACTGAAATGGTTCTCTTGCATCATCTACCACCTGAAGAGGTTCGTATCAAATAATCTGATTAATTTCTACCTGAAAGTTTTCTGTGGATGTTCTTGACATAAGAATTAACAATATTTTATGAAATTTCAGAGGAAGGACAGATAAACTTGCCTATTCCGAATTTGAACATACAGATAAATTCTATTAATCTTCATGTGATCCTTCAGTAATTCTGATTCTTTCTTCAGCTCTCTTTTTTCTCCCATCACAATTGCTAAGTGAATTTTCTAATAGCAACACTACTCCTTGGTAGTTTGTAAGTTCCTTTAATGCTTAGGTTACTCCAGTAGTGCTTTCTTGCTAGCATTCTGTCATTCCCACTAAAATGGAGACTTTCTTCCAAACCTGTTGTGCTGGTTTTTTATGAAATTTTCAAGTCTAGTCTCTGTTTTTAATTATTTTATTTTTTTTTAATGCATCATGGAGAGAACAAGCAAGTAACTTTGAGAAGGAAATTAAATTTTTTTGTACATCGAAATGAAAGCTCAGGTGACAAGGCCAGGTTTTGAATAATTCCGGTATTTTAGAAGTAAATTTGAAATTTAATTTATCTTTTGGCATATTAAGCAAAACTGTGAAACAAATTCTACTGATTATGCTGTCCAGTTTGTTCCCTGCTGTAAAATGTGTTAGGTACAGCCCTCTTCTATTTACCAGGATATTTAATGTTACCTGCAGCTTTGTACCAGTAGTGAAGTTGATCAAACAAACATTGCAGCCAGTGGCAGAACTTAACATAAATCTTCTTGCTCTTGCAGTCCAGTCTTTGCAGAATCTGGAGGCAGAAACAGCATGAAGAATTGACAGTAAATAATTAAAAAAATAAACTTATCTGCTTGTCCTTGGTATGTGAGAGATCAAACAAGAACTACCTAATGGTATTTTCTGACCTAAGAACTTGTGAACTAGTCCTAAACAACATTTTACACATGGATTCTACTTTGTAATGTAGTGAAGTTAAGCTAAAAGGTTATGTTCAAGACTTAATCCTTTTGGTTAATTTACATGGTAACAGACTTTAAATGCACTGTCACTTTTTTTTTTTTTTAAACTAATTGAGTTTATCTTGAACTGCAGATCTGGACATAAGCAACGGTGAATTAGGGAGCTTTTGAAATATTTAGTGTGTCCTTATTTAAACCATTATACATACAGTCTGCTCCTACATCTAAGTTTACTATCTTCATAGCTTATGGACAGTTTATAGATGGTAGTGTCTCACACGATTAGATTTTAGATGATACGCTGAAGTGTGCTTATGCATCAAACTGATCCTCTGCATTATGTCTTGTATTCAGCTGTTGAGAAATGAGGGTAAAAGCAAGATTGCTTGAAGTGATTTTGAGGTAGTCAGTGATGGTTTTGGTTTTGGGAGGTGTGTGTCTTTTAAAAAATAAGCACTAATGGGATGAATGCTAGTTTTTTATTTAGCTTTAAGTTGTCATAAAGCCTTAAAATACAAATTAGTGTCACGTTTGTGCGAAAAGAATGTGTATGGCTTATTGAACTCCCTGGATGCATCTTGATTTATATAATGCTTCTGTGCTTAGCTCTAGGATAATTGAAAGTCTTTTTTTTTTTCAAATTGTGAAAATCTGCCTTTCTAATGTTCCCTAAAAAGTGTACATAAATCAAGACCACAGAATACTTTGTTACATAACGTTGCCAAGATTACAATTACTTGATAAAATATCACAGAGAGGTTGATTTCGTGAGTTATTTAATTTTATAAGGAAAAAATCTGCAGCTAGAGAAACAGTTTTCGAAGTAGGTTCTTAAATTCGCGAGAGATTGTTTCATTCTTAAGGATGTCACTTGTTCACTTAAGTATGCTTTCTGTGATCTTGAAAAGAATGTTTCATTTTCTTTATAATACTACTAGCTAAAGTGCAGTGCTGCTCTGTGAGACTTCAGGGACAGGAAGAAAACTGTAACCAGAGCAGGGCACTTTTGGGAAAGCAAATTTTCGTGCCTATTTACTCTTCCTACTTGTCAAAGATAGTTGTTTCTGTGACTGACTTGTTCCACTCAGCAATAGTGGCTTGGTTTGTAGAAATCATGATCTTTTCTAGATTTGGGATATGAAACAGATGGAAATTGGTTGGAAAGGTAGGATGGGATAGAGATAAGGAGAAAGGAATGCAGCCGTGTGGAGACTCACAGGCTGATCTGGGGTTCCTTCATCACTCATCTCTATTGCTACCTTAAGAATTGAACTTGATTCATTTTAGCACACGTTGGCCATGTGGGTCTCACTGGACTGTTTAGTGTTAGATTGTGTCCAGGTGGAAAGTTTACAGGTCGATATAATTAAATTACACCTGAACTGATGCCTGTGCTATTGATTCTAGCAAGAGGCTGAGATTTGAATGGACCTGGCTGTTCTGCTTTCCTACCAGTCGCTAACCTTCATGCAGGGAAGAAGGGGCTATGCTCTTCCTGGTAGCTGAGATATCCAGCTCGTACTTCTTACAAATACCGGCCACCAATTATTTTAACATTACTTTGTCAATTGTATACATACATGCAGAGATACATCCTTACAATTCTGTTATACTTTCAACAAATACATAAAGCTGAGTCTTAGAATGCAACGTACAGTAAGAGGCAAACATCAGTCGTAATAGATTTTGACATCCTTTGGCATGGTTACAGGAAATCCAAATTATAAATGGGAATCAGTCTATCTTTTTTGGTGGTTTTGCAAGAATCAAATTCAATCGTGTAATGTTATTTCATTAGGTTTCCTTTTCTGTTTTCAAATAAGGGTTATTTTCAAATTTCCGTTCAATTTTTCCTTTTTATGGAACAATTTTGTCTCCATACAATTTCCATTTTTGTTGCTTATCCCTAGCGTAAAGTGCAGAGAATATCTTACTGCTTCATTTCTGCTTGTAAAGTTTTTCTGATGAACGTCTATCTAATATGAGCAAATTACTTATTTATCTTCTCCTAATTATTACAGCAAGAAACAGACTCATGAGCAAAAGAGAGAAGTTTTGTGTTACCATCACCCAGACAATACCCTGCTTAGTTCAAAATTAATACTTTGTCATAGCTGTCTTTGTCTTTGCCTGGGACTAACACTTCATAGTGACTGCCACTTGTGATGATACACATGCAAACATTATAAAGATGCAAGATTGCTTTGTATTATGAGTTGAATAGAATGACAGTGTAGATGTTATGTCCCTAGAGGGAAAAAAAAAAAACAAAACCAGACATCATACTGATGTCTAAATATTGAGGAGTCTCTCTGAATGGCAAAGAGCTTGTGGTTAACTTGTCTCGCTTATAGAGATTTTATTCCGGGTTTTTTTGTTCTTTTACACTGAGTTGCTATAAATCTGCTGAGATAAAGGTATAATTAAACTTATTCAGAGACGAATTGAAACATTTCAAATTAATTTAAAAAAAATTTCACATTTTAACTATGCTGGTATAGGAAAACAGCATATCAATATCTTACTGGTTGTGTCTTAAAAATGTCAATGTCATGGAGAAGGCAGGAGAAGCATGGCTATATCAAATTAGATTTATATTTAAGAGGACGTCTATATGATCCACTGAAGCTTCTGGGTATTTAATTCTACTTCTCCTCCATTTCTTCGTACGTGCTCATTGCTGGAAAGAATGTCATTCACCCTTTTTCTGCCAAAGTCCACGAGCAAACCTGTCTCAGAGTAGCTTGTTGACTAAGCTGGGAATGCAGAAAATGTCTGGAAACTGCAGTATATGGTTAAGATATTTCTACACTTCTATGAAAGGATTTGCTTTGTGCTAACAGTTGAAGCTTCTAATATATGTTCAAAGGGATATACAGCAAAAATCTATGTTATATAAGGGAAGATAAGGGGTGATACCAGGGAAGTCTCCTTTTGGCAGTGGCATGTATCACGATGATAAATTTTCTCCCACTTCCCAAACTATGAATGAAGCCAGGCACATGGAAATAAGGTGAAGATTCAAAAAAGGGAGAGCTGTCAATCACCTTTCTCATTGGACTCCAGCACTTCTCACCTTCTTGGAAGGATCACAGGGGAGCCACTCAAATGAGTAAAATGTGATTCAGTCAACCCTGTGAACAGTGATGTGTAAGCATCAGAAAGCTCACAGACTTGTTCAAGTTATATATTCAAAAGTTTTAATTCTTGCTTTAAAGTTATCTTAAGCACACACGTGGAGAAAGTGTGTCAAGTGATTTCCATGATCAGACCTGAGCTTTAGATGTTTGCCACAGATGTCTGTTATCCCGGCCCATTCCAAATGCTGAAGATCAGATGTAACGAGTGAGATTGCTCAGTTTGACAAGATGGGGGGACAAAAATTAAAAATACAAAGAAATAGAAAAAGGAGAACAAAAACTTTTCAGTTGAAAACAAAATTGCCTGGAGATTTCAGTACTCACTTCAAGTGGATTTTTAGCTTTGAAAAATATTTAACGGTTTGTAAAGGTTAGTTTAAGAACGCCCAGAACAACTGAGCAGAACCATATGTATGGCCATGTATTTTGCATTAGAATAGCAATCTTTTTTTTTTTTTTTTTTTTTTTCCCCTCTTGATTCAGTCTCCTAGCCACTGTTAGTGACCCCAGACCTGAAAACCTAAAAGTCTGCAAAGATGCTGCCCAAACTGCAACGTTTTACCACCGTTTTTGCCTTTAAGGAGGAGAGTGCAGGACTGTCTGTAAGCTCGAAAGGTTTTTTCAGTACTTTTGCAGAAGCAAACCCACAATTTACAATGAGGACTTTGTAAAATATCAACAAATCTCTGAAAAGAGAGAGAAAGAAAAAGTGGTGCCTGTAGCTTTCTATAATATAAAAATGTGGAGTGAGAGAATGGGAAGAAGAAAGGCTTTCGAGTGTATAATTTGCCTGAATTTTCTATAAAATGACGCTAAGCATTCAGGAGAAAAATATTGGAGTAAGTACAAAGAATTCCCTTCAAAGACTTAATTTCTTGTGTTTTTTAAATGCCTGCTGAGATGAATAGCGTGCCAGGGATAGCAGGAGCGTAGAAGAAGACATTGAATGCTATTATGGCCTGTTGATATTAGTTTTTTCATGGCGACATCCCAAGATCAAACATGGCCTTGGAGTTCCTTGTGATTATTGCAGCTTACCGTCTTGGGAACAGTGAAGGAGTTAATGTGTAACTAGCCAGCTCTTATAAAGTGAACATTTATTTAGAAGAAAAACGCCTGGTATAAGGAGAGTAACTTTCCAAAGTGGCTGCTAGTGCCAACTAAAGTATTGAATGGTGCCATTTAGTTTTTAAGAAACTATGAAAACAACTTTGGCTCAATTCTTATTGGTACAAATTGGTGCTTCTGTACTTAATTCAACAAAGTGATAGTTTAACATACAGCAAATTGGATGGAAATCCGATTCCTCTGTCTTCATGGTGCTCTCTTATACTCACATTAATAATCATTATAATACTGTTATTAGTCAGCTCTTTTTCCCTTGCTAAAGTAAAACAAAAGTAATCTATCTTATTTGTTCTGTTCTGCAGAGCGAATGTAGAGTGAATGTCGTCCATAAAAGTGGTGTTAGGTTGGCAGTGTTTTGAAAATGAAGTTCTCCATCCAAACTAAAAGATGGCCTATAGGAAGGGACAAATCTTCCTCATATTGTTTAGCTTGTGAAGCGTGATCCATCCGAGAAGTCCTGTGGTCTGCAGTCCTAAGGTTCGTCATTTTTTTGGAGGGACTGTTGAGACTACTAATAAAACCACACATTTGCCAAACATTGTACACATAGATGCGTCCATAAAATTAACATTAGTGATACCAGATTGCATGGCATAATAGAAACTAGACTATTTCCAAGTTAAACCGACTTCCAAAGAACATTTTATATTAACAAGTTACTATTCTTTTGGTTTGGATCTGATTCATGCAGCGCCACCTCAGACCGAAGTTTTTCAGACATTCTGTTACCGCTTCCACTGTGGGTAAGTTGAGGCATAAAGACATATCCTGAAGTGGAGGGAACCTTTCAGCATTAGGTAACTGTGGTGGGCAGAATGGTTCTGGCACTCGTTATACTGGGCAAGAGTTTATACGGTCTGCAGCTCTGAGTTTGACTGTTTTTCTTCAGTAACGCTATGTTTCTTGTGATTCAATGAAAAAGAAGTAAAATTTTGCTTCCTCGGGAATCTTATTCAGATATTTAAGTACCACTGATGCAGATTTGGGTTTTTTGTTTGTTCTAAATGTGAATCTTAAAATACAATATGGATATTTTAAGGGTCATTACTGATTTCTAGCATCCTGCCCCATTTTGTCTTGTGTCTCTGCATTACGTTTGCTTACTAGATTGAAAATTAAAAAAACAAAACAAAAACACCAAAAAACAAAACCCAAGCAAAACAGCTCATCTTTTTTTTTTCTATTGGTCAAAAAGTACACTGTAAGTACTGCTGTAAAACTCAGAGTTGAATTACAAGAGTACGTATCCTGATTCCATGTTGGGTTTGAACATAAACAAATTAGAGCTGTTAATTTTGTGAGAAGTTTCATCTAGAGTAGGCTTTACCTTGAACTCCCACTTTCATATTCCCTAGGACAACAGAACAATAATTTGCTGTATAAACAATAACAGTAGGGACTAAGCCTCTCTGGATACCCCCATCTGGCAGAGGAAATCTGGTTGTTAGCATATCAAAAGACTCAGTGAATTTCTTCAGTTTATATACAGACTTGAAGTAATAGAACTTTGTAAAACTTTCTACTATTTCTATCTTTTTTACTAAAATTAGGAATCCTATAACATTTTATTGGAGACGGTGTTATTTTTGCTTTTAAAAACTGAGAGGAAAATCTCCAGCCTCCTTTTGTTTATGTACAAAATATTTAATTTCTTAAAAACAAAACTCCCACGTCTCCTATTCTCAAGTCACTGCTTTTTCTGTGAAGGTAAATGCTCACCTGAGACTGGATGTTGCTTTCTTGCTGCAGTTAAAAACAGTCTCGGGTTCCCTCATGGTATTTTTTTTTTTTGTTTCTTTGCATAACAAAATCATTTCTGACGAATTATCTGTTGTCTCGAAGCACCAACAAATAACAATGTGTTCAGCATATTAAAGCCCCTCTTAATGTTCTGAAACCCTAGCTGATTCGAGGTTTACTGTCTTGTATTATTGAAGTTCTCATAAAAGCATGGGGGTGGGGGAAGGCGTTTGTTGTTTGCTCCCCCCTGCTGCCCAAATACAGTGTTCTGGGCCTATCCACCAGTGTGATGTGTTGTTACTATCTGTTGTTAATAGTCATCACCTACACATACATTCCCCTGGTTGCATAGGCCAGATTCGGTTTCTGTCCTCAGGAATCAGCTGAATAAATTTCCTCTTCAGTGATGCTTTTGCTCAGTGTTCAGGGAAATGAAAGGAAGATGAGTCCTGGAAAAAACAGGGTTAAACTGATATTTATTTATTAAACTGTTTTGTTTGTTTGTTTGTTTTCCTTTTTCTCCTCTACTTTGGTTGATTTAAGTCTCTGTTTTCTTGGATTACTGAAGAAGGATAAAACATACCAAAAAAAAATAAATTATTGGTTACTATTATATACGAGAAGAAGCAGCAAAGTTTTCTATAAAAATTACTTGCCAAATATTTTATTTTCAGTGAAGTATCTGAGAGTGTTTGGTACAAGCACTTGTGTCTCAACAGAAAGTACATACTGCAAAACTAGAACGACAAAAAAGATTTACCGGCTGAAACAATTCCCACTGTCATGTGGTACATAAGAATTAAATATTTATACCTACTCACTGGGATAATAAAACTGTATTCAATTATGTTGTAGACACTACCAAATGATTGTTGAGGCCTCTAATAACATTGCAACTCATATATAGTATAAACAATACATGAGAAATCATTATGGGAGGATAGTCTCTGGTCCATAGAATTTGCTTATTTGTTAAAAAGAATTCTTGAGGCAGGTGTCAGAGGCCATCATAAGTCTGTGGTGGCCGTAAATGTGACTTTCAAAGGTGTTCTGTTGATGGTGATCTCCAAAGCTGTAACCGTTTGAGGTTGCATAATGAAGCAAGGTTGTCCCTCATGACTGGCCCGAGCCTTACAAACTCTTAGAAATGCAACAAGTGCCGCCTTTCTTTAGCTGGGATAATTTAATAAAAATCTGAATTATCCTCTTTCTTCCTCAATATAAGTTATTAGACCTTTCATGGTGGGAACTTCGCCACACAGGTGCATTTCTCGCATTCCCTTGCCAGTTAAATAAGAATGTTACGGGGTCCTGAGTTTGCTAGAGCCCATCTGGGACACTGTATTGTGATTATGACTTTGATTCCCTAAGGTAATTTCCACCAGCTTGTATTTAGATACGTGAGAAATCTCACTGGCTTCAGCACAACGCTTTTGTAGCACCTTTGTCAGATCCTGCTTGTAGTCCGAAACAGCAAGAAACAATGTCTTTTGTTCAAGCATCTTTCCTTGTAGGTTTCGAATTCCTCTTAGACTTGTTCACTGCAGGCACATCTTTGTCGGAAATTCTTCCCTTTATTTCTTCTGGGACTGTTCTGTTTAACTTTGTCAGCCAAGGAGCTCCAGCTGTGTCGTGACAATTTTGTAATTAGCTACTGCTAGCAGTAACTTTGCTTTCAGATGGAAGAGTATTATTAACCCTTGCTTTTTTCCCCTCACGCCATATTTTCTCTTTCTTATCTCTGAGAAGATGGTGTGCACTTCTTTTCAAGCAGTCGTAGCCATTAGTAATCAAAACAGAGCACAGCATTTGTCAGAAATCCCATTGCTTCCAAACTGATGCTGTAAATTAATCCATTCCTATGTGAGGATGATTATTTTAAAAGCCTTATCAGAGGAACTGGAATTATTTTCTCATTTCCTCTCGGTCAATGGATCTATTGATCCTTAATAACTTCACAATTATTTTGCTAATTGTCATGTTTCCATTATTAACTTTAAAAATAGGCCATCAGATTGTCAGGTTATGTGTTGCATCACTTTGACTTGAATGCATCAAACTATTTTGAAATAGCAGCAATGAATTTTGGCAAATAAAGAGAAATATGTTCCTACTTCTGTTAGTCAACGTCCTAAAGTAGTTGGAGAAAATGGGGAGCTATCAGCATTGCCTAACATCTGAGCTATGTGCCAGTACTGATAAAAAAATAATTAAAAGATAACAGTGTTTAAAAACAAACTATAAGCGTAGCCAAGGAAAAAACAAGCAGACAAGTTTTATGACAATATAAGTTAGTAGAATATTACTTTTTAACCTTAGGAGCTCAGGAGTCAATACTCAATGTGACATTAATTCTGTACGACCCTGTTGTTTCTTAGTTTTTAATTTGTATACAGTAGAACTGTAGTATGTTCTATTTTTTTAACTTTCTTTTTTTTTGTTTTTCCTAATTAGCCTGGTAAAATAATGAATTTTTTTAATAGAGAATTCTTTTTTTTTTTTTTTTTTTTTCTCCTGACAGTGTTGTAAAAAGACACAGTTGACATTTGGGAGAATTATGAAGTTACTGGCTTGAATATTCTGTACAATGAAAGTTTATCAGAAAGGTTTTTATAAAATATGTTCAGAGTGTGTGGCAAAAATGCTTAGTTGCCTGTTCTAGGCTTGTTGATGAATTGAGAGGAAGAAGTATTTATGAATTAAGGTAGTCTGGAATGGGCTGACATTTTATTTTATATTTATAGGTTTAATTTATATTTAAGTACTTCAGATTCCTTATTTATAAACAGAACTGGATTTATCCTTCATGCCACTCTCTTCCGGATTGATTTATGAATGTGAGGATGAATTGTAAGATCGCATCTGTTTAAGAAGTATTAACTTTTTGAGTGACCCATTTTTTCTTAATATGTTGTTCGATTTATGCATATAATTTCTATGATGTCCGAGTATAAAAAAAAAAAATAATAGAGGCTCTTTAATGTCAGATACTTTATTGGGCATAAATTACTGAGTTTTGCTAGCAGAGGGCTGCAGGGGTGTCTCTGTGGCAGGGGGCCGTGAAGCTGCCCTCTAGCCAGGGTTCAGCTGACTCTGAAACCAGCGGAACCTCCCCACAGATGCCAAGTTTCAGCTGGTCGGAGAGGCGCACGTAGCATCTCTGTTCAGACATACTCAAGAAGCCGTGGCAGTCCCTAGGGGAGGAGACATACACAAGTGTGCAAGAAGCCATTGTTGAGGGCATGGCCGACGTCCTCTTGGAGCGGGGGGGCTCTCTGTCAAGACGAGGTACCTCGGAAGGGCTGGGACCCACGTGGGACCCACGTCAGGGCAAGGACAACCCTGAAGAACTGTGGCCTACAGCTGACCCGCGCTGGGGCTGGGACACACCCGAAGGGGCTGCAGCACGTGAAGGACCCATGTTGAAGCAGAAGAAGATGAGTAAGCAGCAAGGACTGGCAGGAAGAAGCCATTACACTGACAGCCCCAACCTCCTGCACCACATGTCACCTCGCTGAAAGAATGGGTTGAAGTGTAACATGGTGAAAAACGGGGAGTTTGAGAGTGGGAAGGGGGAGAAAAACTGTTTGGCTGAAGTGGCGCGTGGGAAAGAGGGAAGAAAGGCATTCACTGAAGTGTTCATTTATTTGTTCATGATTTTATTTTGCTCTACCTGCATTAGTGATTAGAATTTTGTGTTAATTGACAATAAAATTCCCAAAGTCTGGAGTCTTCTGCCCCCAACACGGTCTTTTTCCACAGTGTCTGAGTAACAAACTGCCACAACATTTTTAATATTGAGTATTTTTTCCGTAGAAACGGCTCACTCCAAATCAGTGATCTGAATGAGAGGAAGGTGTTTCAGGAAGGCAGAAGAGACCATGTTAAAGAAATTTAACATGACACAAGAAAAGCATTTGTAATTTATTCTGCTTAGCATATATCTAGGAAGACTTTTCTTGTAATATTTATTTGGCATTAACAATAGAATGTTCTTCCCTCAGTTGAGACTGTTACGAGTAGGAAGCGTTTGAGCCACCTTTAAAAAGCAGCCATCTCAGTGAAGCCAGCTATTCAATAATAAACAAAAATGCTACAAAACACTTGAGAGCAGAAGTGCTGCTTATCATTCATTGTAAAGCAATCTGTTGTTAGAAAATGAGAAATGTTATAATTACTCAGAAACACATCGTATGTCAACATCTGGCAGAATCTTTGAGTGCTTTACGAATTTTGACCCTAAACCTGCTAATTTCGCTGTAGTTTATTTTACTAATTGTTACGTGGAAATTCCATAGTCCCACTTGTGCCCTGTGGAGTAGATATTTCAACAGCTGTAATATAAGACAGGGGATCTGTTCTCAGGTTGGATGAGTGAGCACTGATGTACTTTTGTACTAGTGGTGTTTTAGCCAGGACAGCTATCTTCTGCATTTTGTTTTCTTTTTTTTACCCTTATATGCTGAGATGAGGAACTTTTTTCCACTCTCTGTAATCAACATGGGTGATGAAGCTCAGGGGAAAAATACCATCCTTTTTCTCCATGTCTTTCACCAAAAGACCAGACCCAATTGCCACTATTGTAGGCAAATAAACACAGATTTGGACGTGCTACATAGAAAAAAAAGAAGCCTTGTGGCAGAATTAATTAATCCAGTTCTAGAAAAGGGGAAGAAATGAACATTTATTCCCTGCTTTTCTACCTTTTAGCTTTTTCCTTTTATTTTCTTTTTTTTCCCCACAATAAGCAAATGAATGCTTGAAATTCTTTAACAGATGTTTTCTTATTTTACTCAGGTGGGATATTTATGATGCATTAGTCTCTTTTATGTAATTTTATTTTGGCAGCTACCTTCTGAACTAATTAGCACACTAGAGAGATCTCCAAATAGGAAGTACATGGGCAACCAGTGGTTAAGTATTCGCGAGCATATTGCAGAGTCCATCGTGACTGAAATATGAGACTGCGGCATGCTTGCAATCACTGCCTGTGGCATTAATTGCATTTCTGAAACACTGAGATGTTACAGCTCTGAAGTTTATTTCTGTGCAACTTTATAAAGGAAACACCAAAGACCTCTTAAATTGTTGTGAATCATAATTCTGGATAAATTACACTGTGCTGGATAATTAACATGTATGTTATGTTGTGAGTGTGCTTTGTCAGAAATGACTGGAAGCATTTAAGTAAGTGTGTGTACATATATATATATGTGCGTGTGTGCTCTGTGACTAAGATTCTGACGTTTCCTCTAACACGGATGAAATTATTAGAATTACATTTTATGTGATGCTGGTATAGAAATAAGGGCGCAACAAAACAATTTCACATTTATACTAGTGAATGATTTCCTACGAGTGCATTTCGTATGAACTTTTTTCCTATCGAGCATGTATCTGTAGCATTACATCTGCAGTGTTTGTCTTCCAAAACGCATAAAGTTTACGGTCATACTAAAATCTAGAGTATCTGATCACTTTTTTTAGCTATCCTGGTGGACTGTTAGTGGTAGCTGAAGATACCAGAAGACTGATTTACTCTATTTTTCACCAGGAAGACGTGTCAGTATGAGAGAGAATGAGTTAGTGAAAGAGAAAGAGACTTTCAGAATTTTCTCCTACCTGACAATGGCTCACTGGGCTTGCAAAGACAATGGGCTGGGTCTTTGTAATGTTCAGTGAACTATCAAAAGCCCACTGAGGAACTGACTGTCTACCAATGTCATTCTTTAAAATGTGCCATTGCTAGGAGGACTAAGGACAGGTATGTTTCCATCCTTTTAAGGAATTAAGCTTCTGTTTTTCTTCAGGGTTTAAAGAAGTGAGCTGTATCATCTGAAGTGAGAATTTGTTCAGGAAAATATACCGAATATAAAACAAAAGCTTTTATTTTATTGTTTTTGCCAATCCATAATGGATGTCTTGGAATCTTTATTAGAAGAGTAGAAATACACAACCACCGAAAAAAAAAAAAAAATCCATTTGAACATAGGAATTTAAATCGCATCAGCATCCTGTCTATCTGGCTGTTGATCTTTTGACATGTAGCAAGTGCTGTTTATAGATGAATATACAAAGCAAAAGTAACACAGTCTCTTTACAGGAAAAGATTTTTAAATCCACCATGTAATTTCTCCTTTTCCTCACTGAAATATATGTTGATTCACTACCCTGATGCTCCACGTGAATAGGCCAAGAGACAGACTTTTTTTTTTTTTTTTTCCTCTCCTCCTAGCTTTTGACTATAAATCAGTGCCCTTTCAGACTAGGCCATTGACATATACTTAGTAAAAGATGCAAGGGAACAAGTTTGTCTTCATTAATCATGGTGAAAACAGAGAAGCTTTCTACCCCAGTCATGAGAGTTGTGTAACTAAAAGACAGCAGGAGTCTTCGCACTCTGCAGCTTCTAACACACTCCAGAGTTATTTAATATATCAGTGTCAACCTTGAACTGTTCTCTCCAGGGATAGTATCATTATCTTAATAAAATACAACTGGATGGTGTTTGTCTGAAGTGGCAAAATTTAATCTCAGTTTTGCAAGATTTTTTTTATATGCTTCTGCAGCCGGCTCTCCAATTTGCAAAGTAATTTTTTTCCTGATGTTCTGTTATTTTCATATGAAAGTTAAACCTTTGTGTTTGTTTGGTTTTGTGTTAATGGTTTTGTTTTGCTTTGAATGCAGCACAGCTTTCGGGAGGGAAATAATGCTTATGAAATCGCATTACGATTTCTGCTGTGTCTGTGTGGCTATGCCTCTGGACTGTGTGAGTGTGATGACAGGAGATTTCAGACATTTTAAATAACTTTCACAGTTCAGATTCCTGCAGATTTCAGGAAACACGTGGCCATAGTGCTAAGACTATGTCCATCAAAGAGGGTAAGTCCATCAAACGAGGGTAGGCTTGCAGTGTGATCTTACACTTCAGTAAGAATCAAATAATACATATGGGGAACGTACACATCAGCAGTTTACAGTCCCAGAAAAGCTTCATGTATGGCTTGTTCCTTCCAGGATACCCAGATCAAGCAAAACCTCTGATCCGTAGGTTACTAGATCTCCTTTGTTCCTGAACTTATTAACTACTTAAATTACTTTCTGTGGCTTCTTAGCCCCTAAATTGGTATATTGTTGGAGACAAGGCAGAGCAGTTTCAGTCCAAGCCTGTCCAGCAGAAGTATTATTTTGGACTTGCTGATCAATTTCTGCACTCTATCTTTAAATTAAGGGTGTCATTCATTTGGTCACTGTATGTAGGAAATGTACTGGGATAGCAGAGAAAACATGATAGAGGAACCCAACTGATAGAGGATCCAACAAGGAGAGATGCCCTGCTGGGCCTCACACTCGCAGGTAAGGAAGGGCTTGTTGGGCATACAAAGATGGAAGGTGTCCTCGGATGCACTGACCACGGGATGGTGGAGTTGGGGATCCTGAGAGGGGGAAGCAGGGCACAAAGCAGGATCACCACTTCAGGAAAGCAGACTTTGGCCTCTTCCGGAGAAGAAGGATCTGCTTGGAAGAGGCCCGAGGGAAAAGGCCCTGGAGGGAGGAGGGGCCCAAGAAAGCTGTCTGATACAAAAGGATCACCTCCGCCGACCCCGACATCAGCCCATCCCAGTGAGCAGGGAGCAATGCAAAAATGCCAAGAGCCCTGAGCAGACGAACAAGAAGCTCCTGACTAAACTCAAGCACCAAAAGGAAGTTTAGGGAAGGTGAAAGCAGGGACAGGTGACCGGGGAATACTAGAGAGCTGCTCTGCAGGCATGCAGAGATGTGGTTAGGAAAGCCAAAGCCCAGCTGGAGTTGAACCTGGCAAGGAACGTCGAAGGCAACAAGAATGCTCCTCTAAGTGCCTAAGTGGCACCAGGAAGACTCGGGGAAGGGTGGGCCCGCTGCTGAGTGGGGCAGGGGCCCTGCTGACACAGGACATGGAGAGGGCTGAGGGACTGAACGGCTTCTTCACTAGCGAGACCAGTCTTCGGGAGTCCAAGGCCCGGGAAGCTGCAGGGAAAGTCTGGAGCAAAGAAGACACACCCTTGGTGGACGAGGGTCGGGTTAGAGAATGCTTCAGCCAGCTGGACATCCCTAAGCCTGTGGGCCCTGGTGGAATGCGCTCACGCGTGCCGAGGGAGCCGGCTGATGTCATTGCAAGGCCACTCTCTGTAACCTCTGAGCAATCATGGCGAGCGGGAGAGGTGCCTGAGAACTGGAGGAGAGCAGATGTGGCTCCTGTCTTCAGAGAGGGCAAGAAGAAGAACCCGGGGAACTACAGGCTGGTCAGCCTCACCTCGATCCCCGGGAAGGCCATGGGGCAACTAATCCTGGGAACCATTCCCAGGCGCACGAAGGACAAGACGGTGAATGGGAGCCGTCGGCATGGATCCACCAGGAGGATTCCCAGTCACGCTTAACTAACCTCCGGTCATGCTTAACCAACCTGATGACTTTCTGTGATGAAAGGACTAGCTTGGTAGACGAGGGAAGAGCAGTAAATATTGCCTGCCTTGACTTCAGGAAGATTTTTCCATCAGATCCTCATAGAGAAGCTAACGAAGTGTGGGCTGGGTGAGCAGACAGTGAAGTGGATTAAAAAAACCTGGCTGAATGACTGTCCCCAGAGGGTGGTGATCAGTGGTGTGATGTCTAGCTGGAGGCCAGTAACTAGTGATGTATCCCAGGGGTCAGTACTGGGTCGGATCCTCTTTAGCATCTTCATTAATGATCTGGTTGTTGGGACAAAGTGTGTCTTCAGCAAGCTTGCTCATAATGAAAAACTCAGAGGAGTGGCTGGTATGCCAGAGGGTCATGCTGCTATCCCAGAGAGACCTTGAGAAGCTGGAGAAATGGTTGGAGAGGAGCCTCATGAAATTCAAGGAAGGGAAGTGCAAAGTCCCACACCTGGGGAGGAAGAGCTCCAGGCACCAGGACACGCAGGGGGCCATCCAGCTGGAAAGCAGCTTTGCAGAAAAGGCTCTGGGGTCTGACGGGCACCAAGTTGCACGTGAGGCAGCAATGTGCCCTTGCCACATGGAAGGCTGATGGTATTCTGGGCTGTATTAGGACAAGTGCCACCAGACCCAGGTAGGTGATCCTTCCCATCTCCTCAGCACCAGTGAGGCCACACCTGAAGTAGTGTGTCCAGTTCTGGGCTACCCAGTATGAGAAACATATAGTGCAACTGGAGAGAGTCCAGTGTAGGGCCAGAAAGCTGATTAAGGTTCTTGGGTATCTCTCAAGAGCTTAGCTTGGGGAAGAGTAGGTATGGGGAAATGCCATCCACGTGTGCAGAAATCGGAAGGAAGGCTGTAGAGACGGAGCCAGGCTCTCCTCAGTGGTGCCCAGTGACAGGGCCAGAGGCAACGGGCACCAACCAAAATACAGGAGGTTTCCTCTGAAAATCAGGAAGCACTTTTGCATTGTGAGGGTGGCTGAGCACTGGCACAGGTTGCCCAGGAGTTTGTGGAGTCTTTCACCTTGGAGATACTCAGAAGCCATCTGGACGTGGTCCTGGGCAACCAGCTCTAGGCGGTCCAGCTTGAGCAGTGGGGTTGGAGCAGACGACCTCCAGAGTCCCCTCCCAACCTGCAGCATTCTGTGACTCTGATAATGCATCCTCTGAAAAGTAAAGCAACTTCAAATTGTATAATGGTTTCCTAATACTACAACTTCATAAAACTAATAGAAAAAGATATAGTTGCTTTACATCGTTAAAAGAAGTGCACATTAAGTGCTTGCTGTATTTTTAAGGGTTGATGTTGATGCAGACTTTGTGGCAATAAGTGTTGCGAGCAGAACGGGTATTCCGATTCCGTTGGTATCTAGCGTATGAAATTGCCAGCTGAAGGAATGTAAGTGCTAAATCTAAAACTGGACGCATTTGCTGTTTTGACACTTAAATTATACTTTTTATCACAAGTCCATTTAACTTGGAGGTTTTTTCATTAGTGTAGGCTTCACCTGCCTTCTCCATTTCCCGAATGATGGAGATAATGGGATGGATTCTAAAGTTATTTAAGTGTTGTTATAAGTCAGAGGTGTGTCAAGTGGAGTTAATGATGTTGCATTCATGCAAGTGAAGTAAGAATCAGTAAGTTGAGTATAGGAAAAATTGAGTATGCTAGGAGAGCAAAGACTGAAAAGTAGGGTAAATCTCAGTAGTAAGAATGTAAAAGTGAAAAAATGTATCACATAGAAGAAAATATCACATGACCTAGCTCCTCTGGTTTGTCTTATTCCTAAAAATTCTCACTCTGTCCCACGTGGCTAAACTTTACTATGCACTGCATACCACACCAGACTAATATAAGATGTACTATTTCCAAAAATATATTTTAAAATATTGTTATATAAGGGAAATTGTAACAAACAGGCTTTCAGAGCTATTCAACTCGTTTCTTTGATTGTTATTTTTGACAACGTTCGTTAAAAATTCCCAGTGTTTTACCTTTTTATAACTAAGCAAGTAAACAGTGAAAATATTGAAGTTACATTGCTGATGTAAAAAAGAAAAAAAAAATCAAAATATAGTTTAAAATTGTATCGGCACATAATTTTAGTATTGGCATTAGAAGATAATCAGAATCAGGTCTGGACAAGGATCAGTGAATAATAACCTGGTTACCAAAAGACCGTTGTTGGTTATTTTGTGGTTTAGTGTCCTATCAGTCCTCCATGTTAGCAGGTTTTCTCATCTTCCTCTCCAAGGCATGATTGCTCTTCTTCATTATTTCTCCCTTCTGTTAGTTTTTTGCTCTGTTTTTTATACACCTGCTAAGTCATTTGCCACTCTCACAATTAACACTTAATTATCTGACTACTAAAAAGGATAGTAAGATGCACTCAACGATGAGCAAAATAGTATTTGAACTTGTTCTGCCAATTGCTTGCATAAAAATAACATCTGGCCGCTTCACAGCAGAGACAACTCGAAGCCGTTTATTCCTCTTTAAGCATGCTATGCCAGTTATATGTTTCAGTTACAGTAGCTCTTGTTTCATTCCTAATTTTCAAATATGCATAAGAAGCAGGAGCCGTTCTTCAATTACTCGTAACGACCTAAGAAATAAATACTGCACGAATCTATTTTCATTGTAGTTTTTTTTTAAATTTCAACTTAGCACATACTAAATGGTTAAATTTTTGTGTATTTGGAGACTGGTGGTAATTTTTTCAGTAGCATTGGAAAACGGAAGTATAGATGTTATATTATGAAACTACATAGCCATACATATACCTTACTAACACTTTAGCACTAATGGAAGGATCAGCACAAATACTGGTAGTTTGTTTCTATAGCACACCTTGAAGAAGTCCTGTAGAAAAAGGCTAAGAGTTTTTTGGGTCCAATTTTCCGAAATAGTAAAATTCATTTTTTTAATATAAGCTATTAAACCATATCATAGTGGACTGATCTCATCAGATTTTATAATTTAACCTGAGATATTTTAGTAGGAATTGTTCAAGGGAAACTCCAGACATTTATCCAGAGAATAGCCTTTCCTGCATTAACCTTTTGTGATTTTTGTGTTGGTTGGTGTGCTCTTACCTTTTATACCTCAAGGTCATATTTTATTTAAAGTATCTAATGGGACGTAATTATTAAAAGGAAATAGAAACTCTTTTTGTAGCATTGCATTGTAATTATTGAAAGATTATCCAAATTGCCTGCTTGAAGAATGTGAAGTATAAGGTAAATACATCTAATAGTTTTATATTCGCTTTCTAATGACTCTGTTTTCCCAGGTACATAAAATTTTCTATGAATAAAAGAAAAGTATAGATTTTCAAATAGAATATTTTTCACATTTGGGAATCTAGTCTGGGTGAGACAGTTTCTCTTTTACAGTCTCTTTCTAAATTAAGTCACCCGTAATTATTTATAGAAGCGTACTAAATTATGCTTGCCAGATCATGAATAAATGTTCTGGGTAGAAGTCTGTAACAAAATATAAGTGGAAGGTTACTGGTGAGAAGAAGCATTTTTGTGACGTTGAGTTAAAAGAATAATGGTTTTATATTCTAAACAGTTTTGTAAACTGTTTCACTTATTTGCAAAGCGTGGGGTTCTTTCAGAAGGTTTAAAAATCCACCTGTGAGGGAAAAATGACTGCAAGATGTCAAAATAATATAATTTTTTCCTTTTAAAAAAGTGCTATCCACTTCAACTTTTCTCATATTCAGAGGATCTTGTAGCCTGCTTGCATAACTAGTGCGTGAAAAAATATGATACTAGTGGTTGTTTTTCTTTTTAGCTGTTCATTATTTATGAAGTGCAGAGAAAAATAGTTACAAATGATTGTTTCAGGGGATTTCTGGTAGCTATACTATTTTGTTCAAAGGATTTACTCACACTGGTTTAATTCCAATATGAAAAGTTAAGGCTTCTCTTGTCCTGACCTACATTTTAAAAAAAGTTATTACATGCCTTTATATGTATATACATCTATATAGGACGAATATATTGCTTGACAAAATCCCCTACTTTTTCGATATTAGCTTATGATATGTGCCAAACGTTTATTGTCTTGGCAATATTTTCTTATTTCACCTCTATTGTTGCTTGAACGCTCACGAACTCTGTAAGGTATTTATCTAGCAAGTGGTGACTACATGAGTAGGTGTCTGTGCTTGATAGTCTGAGTGACTTCTCAGAGTTGTTTCATTCCATTTCCAAAGACTGGTTTACGTGAACAAGTGTTACACGTGAAAAGACTTGCCACTTCTGTGCCCAGAAGTGTGTATTTGAAAATATGCGTAATAATACTCTCAAATAAAATTTGGAAGCAAAATTTCATGTTCTATATTTTTCAGTCCATTCAGAAGGAAAGAATAATTCCTGTCCCTAGGGAAGAGTTAGGTGTGGGAGTCCCTGCTCCACTGTCTTGCCAAGAGCTGGAAAAGTATCATTCTAGCTCTGGGATTTCTCAGTAGAAGACACTATAGTGAGTCCCCAAATTAGTACTGTTCCATATAAAGCACAAAATTTAACTTATTCAAATGGTTTAAAATTTTATACCCTATGATGCTTTCAGTTTTAAAGTATTATTTATATAGCAAATGTCCTTTATAGCAGTCATAGTATAAATTGGAAGACAAGTTGAGAGTACAGCGAACAGAAATTCTACTACATGTTTTAATTTAAAAACAATTCCTCTATGAATTGGAATTCCAACTCACATCTGTGGCCTTAAAAGTCATTTTGTAAGTAAGCAAGAATATCTTTTTCTCTCCATCTTCTGAAGCCAGGAGAAAGAATAAATATTTGCCTTCACAAAATTATTTAGGAAAATTTAAGGGACTTTGTAGAGATAGGAAGCTGGGGATGGGGAGGTAGTCTGGAGCTTTTGTTGGGGATGTAGTAGCTTGATTATATTGAGATTTAAACCTTAGTAGCTGACAGGTCTGGCAGTTGCAGGATCCCCGAGTATGGAGCCTGAGAACTACTTGCTGACATCTAAGTGCCATGCAGCCAGGCTGAGCTGTAAAACCCGCTCAGGTCACGCATCTATCCCAGCCTATTCAGCCAAAATGCCGAAATACTTCTTTCAGGAGACAGCCTAAAATAGTAGGGAACGACGTATTTATCCAAAGGATGAAGTTAGCCTTATATTTAGCTGAAATGTAACATACCACAAAATATGAAATATGTTGAAAGGAAATGTTTAATCTGGTGGTGACAACTGTCAGAAATAAATATGTATGTAAAATTGGAAAAATCCTATCCTGACTTAAATAGACCGGTATATAAAACTAGCATGGATTCAGAAAGATTAACTCTTTCATCAAAATTGTTATATTTTTCTTTTTCTGAGGACTTGTGGCAATACCAGAAAACTGACAGTCAACCTTTTTTTTTTTCAATGACATTTCGATACGGTTTACACTACATTAGCAGCAGACCTTTGCAATATGTTTTCTGCCCTGGAGCGAGGTGAAATTTTCCTCTTCTGTACCGAAAGAGATCCTTGCTTTTTTTTATTTTATCTATTAATAAAACAGTTAGAAGAGTTAGGATAATTCCTCCAGAAGGTTAAAGCACTCTTTCCTTTTCTTCAGGGGACTTCCGCCTAATCCCATGACTCTTTTTAAAGCAACGTAAATTGTAAACCACAACCTACATTCTGTCACAAAATTTTTCTTTCTATACGTTTAAAATCAAGACCGACCCTGAAAAGCATTATCCGATTTTCCATGTTAAAATGAATACCATTCCAATACCAGGGCAGGTCCACTTTCCATCAGTGTTATCAAAGCTGTAATCTTTAAATACTGTGTTCATGTTACACAGTCATGTTTTCAGGGGGGATAAAATTGACTAAGCTATCTTTATTTTAAATGTTGCGTACTGTTTTGTATTGAGGTTTTGGCAGTAGTTTGTTATTATTGTCATACGACAGTGGAAGAACTGAACCCAGGTCTTCAGGATAACCTACTTTTTAATTTCCATGGTGTACCAATGTGACCTTTATCACGTGTAAGGAGTCTCTGATTGTATCAGAAGGATTCATTTCAAAGATGTTCTTCCCTTCCTTTTCTCAGATTACGTTTAGTGATACTGCTCCCTGTTAAATCTGCCCTGTTTCCCTCGAAAGACATTCTTTCACTGGAAGATTAAATGTTTCACAATGCCTAATTAGTACACCAGGTTTTTAAGTATATTGATCTCTTCTGGGTAGCAGAGAACTATATAACTATTAGGTGATACTATGAAGTTGCTGTTGTAGCCCACAAAATTTCACGGAATCAGTGAAGTACAATGGAATTTGTTAATAATGACTCTCACTTCTTTTTTATTTAACTTTCTGACAAAAGTCGGTCTTCATTCACTTTTACTCGTGTAAGCATGAAATAAACCCAAATAAATTAAATAAATGTCGGATGAAAAAGGGTGATTTTAGTGGGGCGAGTCAACAGGCACTATATAATGTATTAAATATCAGCCTGCCATATCGTTTTCTGTAAGATATTTGAATAGTGCACGAAGACATGAGGACTGGCCTAAGACATTAACTTGTTGCAATGCACAGAACTTTAGTTTTTAAAAGCAAGACAAAAGAAAATCACAAAGAATTATTGTGATGCTTACTTCATGGTTACCGAGGGCCCTTTATGGGGAGAAATCACTATTGGAAGGGGAGAAAATATCTGTACTCTCTGCTGCAGAGAAAGAAGTGTTACCTTGGGCTGGCGGTACTGTACAACACAGAGGAGGAGAACCCTCCCTCTCAACCTCATTCCTCGGAGGTGGTGTTACTACCAGTAGAACTGTTCAACCTGAGCCCTCTGGATCTGATAAGAGATAATTTTTATTTTGTCCATGTGGAGATACGTGGCACATAGCCATATAAGACAGGCATAGCCATTTTGTTCTGTCTTCTCACTGACCAGAGAATTACTTTCTTCACAATTTAACATAGTTCAAGACCCTTAACGTGAAATTCAAATGAAAAGCCTTCACTTCTGTTAAATGAAATAATTTATCTTCATTTTGTTCATGAAGGTAAGGTTCTATTGAGTTCTGAATGATACAGGCTCATCGATGGAGAGATTCCTATTTTGATAAGAATAAATCTCACTGAATTTCCCCAGCATATCGATTCGCTACTGTGTAGGATTTTATCTTTCTGCAGTGAGAATTACCTTGGATACAGCATCTTACTCCTCATTTATATCATCTGTTCAGCTTCTGGCTTTTGTTTAGGAAATGTTTTCCCTACTCTGCTTAATGAAGATGGGATCATTTTGAACTCTTAACCAGTTTTCAGTTTGTTCTGTGCCTGATTTATTTATTTTGACATCGCTGAGTTTCTTTGCTGGTGCGAAGAAAATAGATTCTAAATTCAATGGAAAAAAATAATTTACTGTTTGTAATCTGTCAGTTATGGCATATTCTTAGGATAATTTCCCAAAGCTCCTGTGAAATTTTGCTACTGTTACTATGTAGGACTCATCGGTATACTGTGATTGTAAATGTCCAAGGCTTGATCTTGTCTTCTGGAAATGTTAACGATGCAGGACCAACAGTAATTTGAGAAACAGTTCGTTGTTGGGACGTAACTGTAGGTTGGCAGAGAAGTCCTCTTTGCTACAAATGGTAACTATCGAACGCTAGATCTGATCTGTGATTGTAAAAATCTCACGTCACTGATGGAACAAATAGATGATGCTCACCTGGTTAATTTGCCAGTCTTGTTTCCAGGAGCTTCTGCATCTTCATTGCAGATCCAGGTAGACTTCTGCAAAGTTTCCAACCACCTGCTTTACAGGCTCATCACCGTGCTTACAGTTAATGCCGTGGGAGTATGCCCAGAAGAATTTACTTTTAAAACATTATTCCCTTGCATTTACACTGTAAAAAAAAAAAAAGATAGAAATGTTACTGCCAGATGTCAGCTTTAGGTCTGCATGCAGACTGAACTGGATGGTTAATACAAAGCTCCTCATTTCTGATCACCGGTGGCTTTACAGTTGTCAATGGCCCTGTGATACCTCCTTCTCTTGAAAAAAAAACCAAACCAAACAACAAACTACCAACCAAGCAATACCACCCCCAAAAACTCCCCAAAACTAAAACAAAAATAAAGCCCCCGACATGATATTGCTCTTTTATCGGTGTCTGTGTAGTCTTAAGAGTTCTCCGAGAGTATTCCTATGTATATTGGGTGTCCACGTCCACGTGTTGGCAGTGGGGAGCTGCCGGGGTGGCCTCTGTTGGAGGAGGTGAGGGGCTGCGTGCATTGGTCCCACAGCGGGACACACCAGCCCCCAAGGTCTGAGAAGGAAGAGGGGGGAGCTGTGTTCCAGGTGCCAGAGCAGAGATTCCCCTGCAGCCCACGGGGACGTGATGGTGGAGCAGGTATTTCCCTGCAGCCCGCAGAGGACCTCACACGAGAACAGGTAGATATTTCCTGAAAGAACTATGGCCTGCAGGGAGCCCACAGCAAAACAGATTTTGCTGACAGGAGCTGCAACCCACGGACAACCATGCCAGAGAAGATTTTTTTTTTTTTCCCCTGAAGACCTGCAGCCCACGGAAAGGGCCCCGTGCTGGAGCAGTGCTAAAGTGTGAGGAGGAAGGAGCAGCAGAGAGGACTGACCACAACCCCCCACTCCCCATCCCCTTGCACTGCTCAGGGTCAGCAGAGGAGGCAGAAATGAAGGAATGAAGTTGAGCCTGAAAAAGAAAGGAGGGGAGGTGTTGTTTTCACTTTTTTGCTTCTTTATCACTATTCAAATCTATTTTAATTGGCAAAAAATTGAATTATTTTCCCCAAGTTGAGTCTGTTCTGTCTGTGACTGCAATTCTAAGTGATTTCCCTGTCTTTATCTCGACCCGGTAGCTTTTCCATCTTAATTTCTTAATTTTTAATTAAGGAGGAGAGTGAGTGACTGACTGGGTGGGTGTTTGGCCAAGCTTAACCCATCATAGTATGTTATCAAAGCATTTAAGTTCAGGAACATGAGAAGATGCAGGAGATGAGAATCAAGCTCAATTACGTGTGCGTATTTATGTATCTCTCTCTCAAAGTATGTCCTTTTCTTTCTACAAAAAAAGGAGCTTTGCTAATTATTATTGCAGGTACTTTCCATTTGTTTCCTGCTCTCTGAAGACCTCTCCTTATAGTGATTCATGGACTGCGAAAGGAATTGGTGAATTCATTAAGGTGGGAATGTTTGCATATGCAGATGCTTTTTTTAGTCTGTTCTGATATAAATAAATAAGATGTTTAATTTATCTATAACCTCTGTGAAGAGCCTTTGTTTTGTCCCAGAAGTACCTTTTTTCCTCAGAGTGATGCAGGTAATGTCCCTGCAGGTAACAGAATATCCTTTGCCCTGGAGGCCTAACAGAGACATTAGGTTTTTTCAGGTAGTGCAGAATCAAATGGGAGGGTGGATGATCAATGTTTCAACCATGTTTTTATCATTAAAGTAGTTTACATTTAAGAAGACAATCTCTCCCTCAGCTATTAATAATTTATCACAAGGAGGCAGCGTAGTGGAGTATTGATTACATCTCTGCTAAGTTTTGTGTAGTAAATATCCCTCTGGATTTAGCTAAAAAATCTTGATAAAAACTTTTCACAGAAAGTTTGGCAGTTATTCTTCTCTCTTTCTCCTCTTCACCCCGTTATATTTTTTTTTTATAGCGTTAATACACAAAGAAACCATGAAACGGAGTGGCATGTGTCATTCTTCGTAGCTAATTCGGTTGAACAGATTGCTGCCCGTATTTTGTATGTGCAGTAAAGACTCTCTGGGTCTGAAGCTTTCGTTAACAATTTGAAAAATAAAATAAAAATGGTAGAGCAACAGTTGTCTCTTCCCAGAAGTCACAATATACAAAATAGAAGCAGTCACAGAAATCTTTATGGAGAGGCATGAGATAGGTTGCAAGATATAAATATCAAGATGTATATTAGTTTACTGGCTATTAATGGTTTTTACTTCCTAAATGCAGTATTTAATCAAAGGTCTTGCTGAAACGAGGCAGTAAACATTAGATTTGTCATGATTAAAGTTTATATAATTTAAAGTTTACATGGCATTTATGATATAAATCTATAGGCATGTAACTAGGCCTTGTCTTCTGATTTTAGCAATTCCTATTAGAATATTTTTAATTACAGTTCTGACGAATTCGTTATTATCTGACACAAATAATGGATATCTCTAAATTGATTTACATGATAGGGATTTTTTTTTTTTTTAATTATGCAGGTAGAACCTACTGTAATTAACATTTGTTAATATCTTGTTAATCTTATTTGTCCCGGGTCCCATTTTAAGTGGTTTTTTGGTTGCTTGTAGCAACAGAAAAATTCCTATATATGATTCTCTCTCTTCTTTTGATTCCTCCCAAAGAGAAGTTGTCTTTTGAAATTAATGTGCAATTATTTTAGCCAAGACAGAAGAACTGTAAAATCAGAAATACTTCGCTTTTATATTATCATTTATGTGTTGTAGGTTAGAACCCAACTGGGATAACACGCTTTAAACTCATATTTTGTAGAGCAGGTGACACAGTAAGTATGAAAAATAACTTTCCCGCAAAGAGATTTAGAAAAACAGGATTTTATTATTTTTTTAATCTGTATGTACACTATATATTCTAAGTTAGTTTAAGATGTAGTTGGCAAATCTGCTAAATTCAACCTTAAGAAAGCTCTTTAAGAAATACGGATGTGCTGGAGATCAGTGATTTAGGTTAGTAGTATATGCTCGGTTCCATACTGAACATACTAATTTGACTATATAAATATGCAGTTGGGCTCTTTGAAGTTGTATCTAAATATATACATACACATGCCTACATAATAATGAAGACTTAGCTGTTGTAAGTCTTGTTTACCATGTGCAGAATATCTTAAAAATTCTCATCTTTACTGAATTTTTATATGTTTTCAACAAAAGTGTCCATAAGTGTTCTGCTCCGTGATGTTTGTAATATTGTTCAGGTGAAACTGAATGGAAAAGTTGTGAAAGAGCCACAAGATTCCTCAAGTTCGCTTCAAAATTCACCATCTGCAGACAGTGCATCTGTATCAGTGGATTGCTTGAATGTTAACAGAAGGTGACCGTAAACGTGGCAAACGGGAAAGAGAAATTCATGTTATTTAATTGTGGAATTATAATGTTTTAAGTGTGCAAAACTTTTTATATCATTTCACCCGTCATATCCATAAGGCATATCCCATAAGCTAAACAGCTGTCACCTAGCCGTATTCTTGCTCTAAACGTGGAGCTCCACGGAAACTGTTCATTTCTTCGGAGTGTTTTTTGTTTGTTTTTAATCCCGTCTTTGTTTCTCAGTGTGTTATGGTCATTCATATGGAATGAAGAAGAAATAATTAATCTAGGTATTCTGATGACTAGACAGGACCTGGCTGAATTGATATGTCATGGAAACTTGGTTTAATTCTCTCTAATTGTACGCATTAAGATTGTGTTCCAGAGGTACAATGGCTGTGCAGGGTCTTTACTGCCTGTCTTCATTACTCATGAGAAACATCTGTGCTCCTGTGGAAAACACGGTAGAATAAAAGAATTTTCATTTCTTTCCTCTACTAACAGATCACTCCTCCTTGGTCTTGTTGTAGGGTTGTCTTAAGGGCAAGCTAAGTAACCTATTGGTTCCGATTTGGAATAAGGAAATTTGAAAATAGGCTACTGGTGAGGTAGATAACTTTTCCGTGTGCTCAACACCATAGTTTTCCTTTTCAGCTATGTCATTAGCTTATTTTTGTGGGTGTGTTCAAAATCTTTGAATATAAATTTGCTGTGCAAATGCAGAATCTGCCTCGTATTCCTTAGCTTTCGTCCATTTTGATCCTGGTGTTTATGATACTGATATATAAATGTTTAGATATAAAGAAAAATTTTCATCCTCATTTTTCAAAGTTGCTTTTTGTCACGTACACGTGAAATTCATGTCCTAATTTGATGCAGGATCTGCTGCCTCTTTAAAATACATTTTTACACCACAACAAATGTTTTTAGGAAAATATTTTCATGCGGTGCTAGCAGGAAACCTTAGTGTAATTAAAGCAACTCTTGATTTAATTGTTAATCAGAATGTTATAGTCAGCTATAAACTAGGCAAATACCTGTAATTCTTGGGAAATACAGGTACGTACTGACTGACCCCAAGACTGATTTAGCCTTAGCTTTTAGTAGTTAATACTACCATTTAAATTCTGTTTCATCCTTTCTCCTATTCACATGATCCAATGAACTTTGTATTGTTATATAACACAGTTAAAAGCAGATGAATTATTTTTTTCCAGTGGAGTGCCTACATCATGTGTATTAGCATACAGTATTTGTATTGACCAGATTAACACACATAAAGGTTGCCTTTGGCTGATTCCATAGACAAATATTGTTTGTCTTCCTCAAAGTAACCTCTTTGACAGAAGAATACCAGAGCATAAGTTCTAGTTGATGAATTTCAAATATTTTCCTCATGTACAGTTGCTTTTTTAAATTCCTAAAAGATGGCATCCTAAGTAGAATCAGATTTAGGTCACGACCAGACCTAGCGATCAAAATATACTTTGAACAAGCGTTCGTACACACTTGCTTAAAAATGAAAAATGGTTTAAAGACGTTTTTTGTACTTTTGTTGTTTGTCTCTGAATACTGTCAATTAAATTACCTTCTAATATTTTAACAATTTTGCTATGTACAACTTACTTAAGGGTAGGCTTTGTCAGCATGAATTTCTGCAGTTGCTGGAGCATAAAGGGACAACAGTAAAATTGCATCGCAGCTCCCAGCAAAGGACATCAAAGCATTTTTCAAATTTTTATGAACTAAATCAATCTAAAATATATGGCGAAATTAAGCAGTGTTGAGACTGACCCATTTTTACATTGCTAGAAAGCGCTGGAAAATAAGGAATAATATGCAGTTTCTATACAGCTTCAGCAACACCAGCTCCTCTAGTTTGTGAATTAACTTTATATTCAACATTTTGTCATGTACATTAGGTGTTATAATGCATGAAATGAATACATAGTCACATACCAGTAGCTGCAGTTCCAAGTAATGATCGACAATACCGCCTCTAGCTAGCTAACACTTTTTCCTATGAAATATTTTCTGCATGACCACATCACATGGCAGCAGGCAGCAATAGAATTTATGAACTAGCTGGAGCTATCAGTGTTAGTGAGGAAGCAATAGAGAAAGATGTATGTTTAAAAAAAGGGAGGGGGGGGACACAGGACACGGGGAGAAGGCTAAAGAAAAATAGCCAATCCGAAAAAAGTTGTCAATATGTCACACAGACGTTTTAAACTAGCGGCTTAATGGCAGTGCAAATTCATGTCTGTGTCCTATTTTTAAAATTTTCAGCTTTTCCTAAATATAGCTTCCCGTTGAGCGTGTTTCTTTTAGCTATAAATAACTCAAAAACTCTGCCACAGAATGAAAATTTCAGCTTTATGTCAGGTTAGAACCATGACTTGTTTGCATGACTGGGAGTTAGGAACGTTCAGATTCTTATCAGGTCAAGGTTTTGTTTTTTTTTTTGCAAAAGTCAAGTCAATGAGTATGATTCTTTTACAGAAAGAGAACTCAACTTTTCTCTCAAGTTGCAGTGGCTTGAAATGCGTCATCTTTTTTTCTCCTGTATTTATCTAGCTGTTCTCCCCACACACTGCTACAATACATGTGCAGCATACCTGGAAGGGAATTGCAAATGAGGTACTTCAGATACATTCCTTGCAAACCAGTATGAAAAACGTTAATCATTTTTTTTTCGGGCTTCTGTACATGTGTCACTGTCATGACACTGACAGGTCCCTCTTGGGCGGTAGCACGACCCTCTAGCATATCAGCCACTCCTCCCAGTTCTGTGTCATCGCTACCCTTGCTGGGGGTATGCTCTACTCCTCATCCATCCTGCATCAGCAGGAATTTGTCTTCAGAGCACTCCTGGATTGCTTATGCCCACCTACATTATCTGTAATTTTGCTTTACAGACACTTCCTTGTTTTCACGTGGGCATGCCTGAAGAGACTCCACTGAAGCCCTGTTTTGTTGATTTTGTGTTCCCTTTTGTTCACGTCATCCAGGCCCTTTGCTCATCAGCCCTGTCCATAACTCCCTCGCAGGTAACTCTTCCTCCCCTATTCCTAAAGTCTTTCTTAGCAGGTCAGCCATTCCACTGGCAAAGATACCTTGGTCTGGCTTAACAAGGTGGATTCCAACTCTCCCAACCAGACTAGGTCTGAAAATCGTAGAGACTGAAGCGCTGCTGCTGTAACCAACTCCAGCTCTGCAAACAATTGTTAACACAATATCAGAGCCCTCCTCCTTACGCTCTTTACCCTCACTAGCAGGATTTGAGGAGAAAGCTACCTGGGCCCCCAAACCCCTAACCAGCATCTCCTGAGCTCTCTAGTCTCTTTCGAGAGCCTCCAAATTGCAGTGCCACCTGTGCCCAGCTAGAAAAACAAGTGGAGGTAACAGAGAATGGGACAAGCTTTGGCACCTGTTAGCCCATGTGCTTTGCTTTAAAGTTGATTGGGGAGGTGATTATTCCTCTCTGCTATTCCTACTCATTATACCTCACCTAGAATATTAGTCCTAGTTTTGAACCCCTCAAAACTACAAAGAAGGTAATAATTAGCACAGAGAGCTCTTCAAGAAGTTCAGGACTGCAGCATGTACCCTGTGAGGAGGCCCTGAGGGAACAAGACTTCAGGTTGGAGAGCCAGAAGGCTTTGGAGGAAGCAAAGAGCATCCCTGGAGTACCTGAGGAGGAGATCAAGAAGAGAAAGCACAGCTCTCCACAGAGGTGCTTGGCAAGAGAAGGAAGTTAAAACAAGGTAGGTTCAAACTGGATATAGGGAAAACTTTCACTGTGAGTAGTTAAGCTTTAGAACAGGTTGCTCAGAGAGGTAGTTGTATGATCTCCACTCTTGGAGGTCTTTGAAGAGCATTTGGATCAAACCCTGAGTAGCCATGGTGTGATCTCATAGCTGATTCTGCTTTAATCAGGAGTTTGGGTCTGAAACCACTTGAGGTTCCTTCCAATCCGAGTTATCCTGTGATGATATGATTCTCGACACCAGAATGCAACAATAGCTGAGAATTCTTACTCATTATTTAGGGTAAACTGAAATTCTTTAAATTCCTTTTTGAACATGATTAGACTAAGTAAATGTAGTGAGTTAAACCTTCACTCTAATATCTCAGAAGAGTTTCTTTCCCATCTACATGTGGCTCGAATGCTTTCTGCCTCAAAGGCTGTTGAATTTTTGAATAAAAAGTTAAAGGGTTCAAACATGGGGCTAAGTGAATACTCAGAGCAGCTGAGGTGATTAAGGCACTCAACTAGAGGTGGCAGGTTCACATTCAAATGCACCTGCTAACTGATTGCTATTTTACTTGCTGTTTTGTTTATTTGAGCTCTGCTTGAAAGTAATTGAATATTCAAAAATATATGCAGGAAAAAAAAGCGGTCAGAATGCAGATGGTACGTACTATAGATATAATAAAGGCAAATATTATTTCCAAATAATAGCCCTTTTGTAAACGTTGTATTTTTCCATACTTATCCCTTCCCTGTTGTTTTGTAGAAATTAGTAAAAGCAGCAGTGAAAACACGGATTTGAATAACTAAATCTAAGTTTCTGAAAGTACTCAGAATAGCTGTAGAGGATTAAAAATAAATCTTGATTTATGTTCTGGCCCATTATATTAAGATGTGTGCCTCAGCTTTGGCTAAGTCAGCCAAGTCCTATAAAAGAAATTTCAAGTGGGTCACATTGTTGCTAGGTTATATGAATCTGAGCTAACTTTGGCTTGTCTCATTTTAATATGCTTGATCCAAACAGAGATAATTAAAAAAAAAATAAATCTGAAGTTCCCTAATAGAATTTAATATCACATCTATACTTGTCATATAAGTACAATGCATGTCTCATTTTTATTCACATAGCAATCTATCAAAATTGTCTTTTGACAGGATTTTGACTACTACTTATAGTAATAACTAATAGTTCGTTTTTACTATTTCCCGGGGGTGGGGTGTGTAAGTATATGTGCAGGATGGGGGAGATGGATAGAAATACTGAAAATAACTTCCTTTTTTACCCTTAAAATGACTCAGGAATTTTAAATCTATCAGTTTTCTTTTAAGGTGGCAATCTGGAAAGGCCGTTCTGTTTAGTTTTTATTCTGTTTAGTTAAAGGAAAGTGTAGGGGCACTTTTAGAAATCAAGCTGAATCTTTAATTGTTATTTGTAATAGATTTTTTAAAATTAGGTTAAATTATTGATATGCCTGGCACTCAAAGGGCTTCTAATATTTTTGTGCATTAAGCGATAATGGGTTGGAAAAAGAAAGAAGGTGAAAAGATTGTTTGCAAAACTAACAATAAATCAGTCAAATGGTTCTGGTAATACGCCTCAGATGCACAGTGTGTGATGCTTAGTTTATGACATCTTAAGATCTCAAAAGCTGATTTATTCTTCTAGTAATCAGTGTTCTGATCCATTAGTTTTTGTAATGTATGGAGATGTCACTGTTTTTTTCGGGAATGATTTGTATTTTAAAAGCGCACATCTGTCAATCAAGACAAAACCAAGGATTTTTAAAAACTTTAACACCTTGACTGTAGGATTATCAGTGTACGCTGGTGTTGGTATAGATTATTATTATTTGGTGAAATTCTTTATTACGCTTTCTAGCTTTGGATTTTTTGTCTAATATGTAGCATAAATGAGTTTTTATTCGGTTATGATAATACTTTCTGTGTTGGTATTTTAAGAGAATTTGACAGTCAGATGTACCCCACCCCAGCTCTGAGGCAGAAGAGATTGTGCATGAAGTGAAATTTCTTAGATAGATGTAGTAGCTACCAGGCTATCAGAAATGTTCATAAAAGATTGCATCTGGGTGTTAATGCAAACAGCTTTGAAGGCAAAAGGAATTTTATCCTTGAACTTAGTAACAGGTTTTCATTTATCGTTTCTCAAAATTATTGCAAAATCACTGAATTCAGGTCCGTGAATCAGGCAAACATACAAAGAGTCCGAACTAAAACACTTGTGTGTACTTTTAGACTCTTACCTACACAGTTCAGGGGAAAAGAGCAAAAATTTATGTGTTGTGGCTTTTTTTAATCAGTACAAAAATTTACAATTTATTAGCCTTTTGTAGGATAGAAATTCTAACAGAGAGCTTCTCCTATGGTTGCCTAGCTTCTTGGCATTAAAATGGAGGGTATCCTATGTGACATTAACAGCTCTTCTCACATGTGAGTGTCACTTGGCCTCTCTGAAAGGCGATCTGTGGACAAGGTAAAGCTTGAGAGAGAAGGTCGGTGCTCTGCCCGTCGCTGGGAGGCGAACGGGGCGCTTGTTGCGGCATGCGCTGCACGTTACCTGATTCTCAGGGATTGCATTCAGTGCTCTGCGTCGGTGATTAAACCCAATTCGTTCGCAAGCCCTAACCATATGTAGTGACTGCGGGAAAGTTTGGAGCTGGAAACACGGTAGTTGTTTGATTGATGATTGAGGTGGCGTTGGATAAAGACATTCTAGGAGTGTCGGTGCGAACAGATGTGTAAATTTTTTTAATTCATTCAAACCCCAGGAATAAAGACAACTTAGTCTCTGAAATAGTGTTAACTACAACTCAAAAGGATCTAATATTAACTTTACGTGTCTCCATTCTTTTATTTTCTCCTGTGCTCTGTTATGCTTTTGCCACCGTCTCCCTCTACTGTCCATACACCCGGGTTGATAAAAGACAATTCACAAGAAGTGAGGGACCTGTAAAATAGCGTGTTGGCTCCTGGTGAGATGATGTGACTGTAGACATTCGTGCTGTGCCTCTTTGTTACTGTCTCTTACTTCCCTGAGCTACTGTGAGGCAGGGCAGTGGGGAATAGAGCTGAGGCCACATCTGGAAGCAGCAGCAAAGCAGTGGGGAGGGACTGGGGTAGGTGCCACGTGCCGTGCTGGTTAGGACCAGGGCACGTGTAGCTGCCTTGTCCTGCTTCAAAACTAGTTGGGTGCTGTAGAGTTAACCTGAGGGGTTATTTTTAACATATTTTTTTTCGTAATTCTGGGTCCATTGTGTATTGTGGAACTCTATGTGTATATTGACTTTTTAAATTATTATTTATTTGGTTGGTCTTGGGTACTTGAATATTCTTAATTGGGATGGACTTAAAACAGTTGAAAGGCTGTGCTGGTTTGAGGCTTAGAGCATGCACAGGTAGAAAGGAGACTTTTCTCTATCAAATGAGTTCTTAATGAAAAGTTTATAAGCTGGAAATCCATTCATATTCTAAAATGGAATTACTGCTTTGGTGTCAGTTTGGCCACTGGCTTGTTATTAAACTGAAACTAGCAGAAAACTAAAAAGGAAGAAATTAGTAATTGGATTCATACAGGTGAAAAGGGATTGTGATTTCTTACTGTTGCATTCAGATTTCCTTGGGTGTTTGCTTTTTGGTTTGGGGCTTTTTTGTTGTTTGTTTTTTTTTTTTTTTAATGATTTGGTCAACATAGTCAAAAGGAGTTAGTAGTGATTTAGATAGGGGACTGTTCTTTTTGGCAGAATTAAAAAAAAAAAAAAAAAGTAAAAAAATGAAAGTTAACTTAATATGAAAAGCTACAAAAGTAGTGCCACAGCATTTTTTCCAGTAAGCTTGGCACTCTTTGCTGAGTTTTGCACTATGCAGCCATTAGCAGGCTGGTCAATGCATTGCTTTATGAGGCAATTATTTCAGCATACTCTATTCAAAATATACATTAGAACTTAACCTTCTGAATCCTGAAGTAGCATTTTTATCACCCAACATTAGAACAGAGTTGGAGTCAGCAATTTCCCCTTTCTTTTTATGATCTGGTATCATTAATAAAGCATTGGGCTGGTAGCTTCTTACAGTTCTCCGGGATAATTTGTGACATGCTACTGTGATACAGTTGTCTGTTGACTTACTCAATAGCAGGGGAAACATAGAAATTGTGTAAAAATAAAAATGAGTAAGGAGGGGCGAAAGATCTCTTAAAACTAACGTAGGACTGATACACAGCATATTAGGCCTGCTGCTATTGGCTATGCACAAGTAGAAATGGGAACTTAATATCAAATTTCTAATTAGGGTCACATACTAATGAACTCCCTCTTCATGTTAGTTTTATGCCGCTTCAGAAATTTTTTATCATATGCTTAAAAATTTATGGCTAGAAACATTAATGAAAATGAGGCGTGAATTGGAAATTGTGCTATTATGGAGATGAGTATGGCTGTGGCTAGTCTGATTTCTAAGGAGGGATCCTTTTATTGCCATTTTTTTTGAGGGATGAGAAATGATACAAGTAAAATTAATGTCTAGACATATTCTTTGCCCTGGCTTGGCTGGCATTATTATATTTAAAGTTATAAAAGCTGGATTTAATAAAATTTTTGAATTAATTATAAGGGGAATTTTAATCATAATTCAGTCTTCTATAAGAATAAAACCTGTAAATCAGCAGAAGTGCAAAATTAATATAGTAAAGCGCATATGTTTCTCTACAACTATACATGTGTGCATATATAAAGTATGCAGCTTTGTGTACAGCTACAGACACACACAGGTCTAGTGAACATTCTTACACCGACGTTGTTGCTAAAGGCTATCTCCTTTTCTTGCTGTTTGACAACACAATTGCTCTTAAGTTCTGTGGGTGAATGTTTGGGTATAAATTTTCCAGAACTGGCATTTTTTTGTCTCAGGTATCTTGTAAAAATCAATTGGGCTTGCTATTTAAAATGTCAACCCCCAAAACACTACCTGTTGTATTGTTTCTTTCAGTCCCACTAAAATTATCATGCAATCTTGTATAAAATATATTGAAAACATCTGGTAGTCTGTCTCATTGGAATTGCCTTTGGAAATAGTCTAGTAACTTTTGACAGCTTGGCTTTACAAGGATATTGATTTCACTGTGGCTTTATCATGGAAAACTGATGAATGGTCAAAAGCTGAAAGTGATGTAAAACCTGGTTTATAGTTTTGATATGAAATGCATGTAATAAAATAAAGTAGGTTTATAAAACATAGTAAGGTATGCCCTTGTGAAAACATTAGAGTTTAAAAAAGGAATTTTGCAGCATTGTCGCGTTGTGGATTACTTGGCCTAGGGTCGCTAAAAACGTTTCCAGGCTTGCTAGAGATGGACAAAGAAAGGAGCATACTTATTAAAAAAAAATACCCTATGTTGCTAATAATTATGTGATGTTTGTGAGAAGATAAGCTTGCATAGAGTACTGCTTTATAAAAGTTTCCTTTTGAAATAGGCTATTAACACCATACAGAAATCGATATGGGAGAAATAATGCTTAGTCCAATAACAAGGAAAAGTAGACAGGAGAAACACAAATAACTGAAGGGGCATGTAACGTGGGAAACAGGAACTGCAATTTGGATGGAGAAATATCTTTTTTTTTTTTTTTTTTTGTAGAACTGAAGAACTGAATAGGAAGAATTAGAGACAACATTGACCATTTGTATTGCGCTGGCCAGAATAAAAGAAAGTGAGGACAAAATAGGAAACTAAATTGATTTCTTTCGGGAGGAAGTAATTACTTCACTGGTCAATTAAATATAAACACAATGAGAAGGTGTTGAAGTAGAGACACCCGTGTCAGTTCTGCAGCACAGTGCATTGCTGTGTGTATAAAATCCCCCAGGGGCTCAAGGAACGTGATAATCGACACTCCAGTTGGGTCTGTTCTGCAGGGGCTGGTGCAAGAGAGGTGGTGCAGGTTTCTCTCTGGATCTTAGTAAGAAAGGCTTGAAAACATGGCTCGAGGTTTATTAAAATAGAACAAAAAGAGGAATAGAGATAGTAAGTAAACCTTGCATCCCTTCACACAGCAGGACCCCCACATTTGTGTAGTGTTGGGTGGACCTTGGGTGGGGGTCCCACAGCGTGTTGCACAGATCCTATCTGTGGAGAGAGTGTTTCCTCCCTTTCTGGTCGTTCAAGCTATTGTATCATTTTCTCTAAAAAACCCAACCCTATTTGTAAAGGGTGCTTACGTGGGCGCTCCTTGCTGACAGTGAGCGGGTGAGGTTGTCCTGCAGCCTGCGGAGCTGTGCAGCACAGCACGTGGCTGTGCTTACTCAGGTGAACTGTTACGTGCCCCACCCGGTCAAGATCACGGTGTTGGGACCAGACTGCACAAAAGGCAAACGTTGGCCTTGGAGAACTCTCTTTGAGTGCTGAATTGCCGCAAGACAGAAGCAGCGAAACGAGAGCAATTACCAAGCTGTTTCTGAAGATTCAGCCAACGCTGCTCAATTGCCAGTTCTCTAGGATGGGTGATGTCATGCCCCTTAAAATATGTCATCTATTGGGACTATTGGTGGTAGGGAGGAAAAAATAAAAGAAAAATTTCTGATTGGAAATTGCAGTGGTGTAGCCTGGATTAGTGAAACCTGAACTAAAACTGCCAACTGCAGATTTTACAAAGAAAAGGCTTTGCCTAGTTCTCTGTTGTTCTTCAATTGTGCAAAAAAACCCCAAAAAAACAACAATGCCAACTTTGGTCAAGATACTTGGAGCAAAGATAAGGCTATCGTCTAGATTCGTATCCAAGCTTGGGTGCTGTGCTCAAGAAATGTGGGCCCGCTGGAGAGCGTTCACAGAAGCACAGTGAGGGTACACTGAGCGTCCCCTATGAACATGATGGGGAGGGAAAAGTGAACCAGTCGTTGTCATCTCACTTTCTCCATGGCACTCGATAGTTTTATCGTCCTTCCCTTCTCTCATCTCTTTCGGGCAGAGTGATTATTTTCTGTTCAGTATTCCCTTTTATAAGAACTGCTTCATACCTTTAGTTAGCTTTGCTGCTTCTGATTTGCATTTTCATTAAATGAAGTACAGCAGTTGAGCGTTGAAGGTCGCAAAGGAGACTCAAATCTCTAGAGTTTGACTAGTGGAATTATCACGAAACCATTTTTCTATAAGAATATAAGACATAAACAATAAATAAGATTAAAATAAAATTAAAAATTAAAAAAAAAAAAATGAAGGGAAAAAAGGCGGTTGCCTCACTCCAAGCAAAAGGTCAGTTTCCATTCTGGGAAAAGGATGACAAGTAGTATTTTTAAAGATATAATTGTAAATAAAAAAGGGAACAGAACGTTAATTCTCTTGCTAACGCCTCTTTCCTTCTGTTGCTATTTTTGACTCTGAGCAGTCACATGGGTACAGCCATGATGCATTAAATCAGGAAAGGTAATTGAAACTAACTAATTAGTCTAAAATGTGTTTGAGCTGTTTCAAGAATAGAGAAAAAGATACCCTCTTGCTTGTGTGTAATCGTGTTTCTGGGCTGCAGCGTAAGAGAACGTGGTATGGACTGCAGTGCTCTGCAGTAAAGGCATTTTGTCTCAATTCTTTTTGCATTACAAGCAAGCTACAGTTTCTGGGATGGTGGCTGTCATTCCCAAGAGGCCTGCCCTCCACTTCTCACTTCTTCGGAAGTCTAATGGTGCTTTAAGAGTGTCCAGTTCTTTGGTTCTTGAAGTGTAAAACTTGTATTTGGCTACAGGAACAGGCAAATCGTTGGGATAACTGTCTTGCACTTTATGGCTTTGCAGACACGTTACCGTTACCTGGCTAGGAATTCAGGCAATTGGATTACTTCATTTTAAAAGCCCTGGTTACAATAAAAAGAGAAAAGTACACCTGCAAGGATCAAAATATTTCGAATTTGGTCTAGAAGTAAAAGGAAGTATAGGGCTTTGTGGAAAAGTGACATGTATAAGAAGCTCATGCTGTGGCTTTATTTATTAAGAACTGGAAGTACTGGATACTTGCCATGAAGAAGAAGAATTGAAGAAAATATATCCTGAAACACATCGGAAGAGAAATATTAATAGATTGAAGGCTAGTGTGTAGTATAATTGAAAAGTATGAGCTGCTGAGATGTTTGGCAAAGGATATTGCCTCTTGATTTTTGAGAAGATGCTTGAGAAAAGATAAATTTCCGATTCAACTTTTGTTCATCATTCGACACTCATTGTAATTAGCAATGTCATAATTCAATGAACCAAACTTATTTTATCAAGCAGACTTGGTCCTGATTTAGTGTACTGTAAGAAGTACAGTAGCTGTACGGCTGTTAACCACAGGAACTTTAAAGAAATGAGATGTTGCCTGATTTGTCTCGAGTATTGTTTTATTCTGCATTTGGCTTTTGGATGAGTATTTCTTCTCAACGTTTTGGAGTTCTGGTTATTTGGCACCCTGAAGCATGTGATAACTGTGGTAAACGTAACGAAGTATGTTGAGTTTGGGGTTGTAATTGCTGGTGAGAAGCATTGCACTAACCCCTCTGCAGAGGAGGAGGCTGTCACGATGCAGATGCCATACTGTCATGCAAATGAGGGAATGTTAATTCACCTTAACGTAAGTGTTCTCACTCTCAATTGTGAGAAGAGTCTCACACTAGACTGTCAACTTATTCCTCTGCCCCACATTAAGAACTCCAACCCTCCTTTTAATTAATGTTGTTACAGTATCGCTAACATTAACTTGATTTTTTTACATTGCTTCTGCCTTTCGATTCACCATTAAGAATATTTTGCTCATCATTTCAACGAGATACTCTTAAACTTTCGGAATCTGAGATATTTATGAATGCTACAACGTAAAAGCTAAAGAAAGTTGATGTGAAAACATTACAGCACATCACTTGATGAGGTAACTTAATAGGATTGCTACTAGCAAGCTTACTCTTAATGGCTTTTACAAACTATGGTTTATTATATCAAACTGCTGCTATAAAAAGTAAGGAATTAAAGAGAATGCGTTAGACATAAAAGGGGAAAAAAAAAGAACACCACAACTTACAAGCCTGTCTAAGGTTTATTTTGCATGTTTTAATTTTGTTAGGATAAATAATTGCAAAGTTTTAAAATTGTATATAAGTTTGTAACATAAAGACATAATAAAAAAAAATAGTGCAACTTTAAAACGTAGTCATCAGCTGTAAACGCAGTCATTAGTCAACTCATCTCACAGCATAACTGATGCTAGTTGACACTTGGCAAACCACAAAATTATACTGAAGCTTTGCTGTTCTCCGAAGCAGAAATCGGGCAGGAGTGTGGCAAACCCACCGGGTTGGGGAGGATCTGCAGCAAATCGAGGTGTGGATCTGGTGATGGTCCAAGCCCGCTGCTTTTGCTGTTACACGTAGCGAAGATGAATGGCCCGGCTCTGTCTCACTTTATTGCGTTTTTCAGAGGTACAGACATATTGCAGTTCTGATTCTGCAGCGTGAGGCGACGGAGCTGGATACAAGTAGAAAACATACCTTGAGACATCGCAGTATTTTCTTGTAGTGTAGGTTGGGTTGGGTTTTTTTGTCAGTTATTGTCTTAAGTGTCTGACAGATCTATCAGAGAAATTGCCCTTTTTTAGAGCACAAGGTAACCAAGCCATATTGGCGAGAACAGTGAAGAGTTAGTAGCAATGTTAGCATCAGTATCACGTGACACAGGCACGATTATGGGGTCCACAGTCTCTATAGTGTATTTTTTTTTCCCTAAGTCATCTAGCTCTAAAGTAAAAAAGGCATTTAGTGAGTTAACCTGTTTGAAGTGGTTATGATTTCCCTGTGCTGAGAACTGATGGGTTAAAATATATTGGTTTTTTTTAAATTAATGTGTGTCTTTTACTTCTGAGCTGTAAGAACTGATACCTGAATAGTTTTGCAGTAACAGTTTGAGCTGAAAAAAAATTGGAATAGAAACCATTTTGAACCGAAGGCTACTCATCTACTGCTGTACTCTTTTTTTTTTTTTTTTTTAGCAGCTAATACACAAGCTTACGTACATCTATATGTACATAGTAGTCGTGTAAAAACCACATTAAAAAAAAATATTGAAATAACAGCTCGTTGGGTGAACAAATGTTATGCTTGATTGAAATGTGCAAAGGATGTTTTAAGTATATGCTGGGCTACTTCACTACAAGCTTAAAGACACCACATACTGTGTTACTCATTCTTTTCTAATTCAAAGTCAAGCTACTGTACTGCACCCATAGATTATTTTTTTTTAGGCTCATATTAAATAATGAATTTTCACAGTACACGCCATAAAATGAATTGGCAGATTTTGTGAGTGATTGGACTGTAAATCTGAAATGAGGCTCACTTCGTCACAGTTTCACTTCTTCCCACCAACTGTTCAAATGCCTCAGGTGCCAGAACAGATTAGAAAAACCCTGTGAGAAGGGATGGCAGTTCTGCTGATGACAGTGAAAATGCAACACACTTTTTTTTTTTTTTTCTGCTTTTAACTGAACACGGTGAGCACAGTATGAAGCTTTACATTTTACAGTCTTAACCTGGGTCATAAGAAGATTCTATTACAATGCATCAGTTACCTTTATGTTTATAATCAGAGCTAATGCTATAAAGTTATATCCTGCAGGTATTTAACCCTGTTTTCAAGCATTTCTTTTTGTTATACCTTAAGATATGAAACATAACTGAGTAGTATACAGTGACAGAAAAAAAGCGCGGTAGTATGCCTTTAAAATTACATTTTCATGACTGATACTAGCACAATTTTCCAGTAATACAGACATGTTTTAAAAAATTCTCTTTTTGTTAGTCATAAAATGAGTTTATGTTCCCAAAGACATTGTAGGAAACAGCTGTCATTAAAGTCTAAGCGTGCAGCAGGAGGCAGTTGACAGTGGCTCTTGTAATCATGTACTCCTAGGACATAATGCTGTTAATATGCTTCTGATAATACCAGAAGCTACCACCAACTTTTAGGGTTTCAATTTGCCCCTAAAGTTTAAGTTTTCTTAAAGTTTTGTTGTTTAGAAAGAAGTCAGAGCAAAGCAGCCTGTATCATAAACCTAAAGTCAGCTCCAGAGAGAGATTCCCCATGTTATTGTTAATTTTCAAAGGTAATGAAGAGCAGTTTTACTGGGAATTGGTGGATCAGATATGAATTATTTTTCTGTCCTAGCCTCAATAAGACTAACAAAATGCCTCAGCCCAGAAAAGCCACAGATCTTGTTTTTACGAGGAAAGTATAAGTTTAGCATTAACATCATGCAGAAATCAAACAAACACAATCGAACTCTCTTTCAGTTTATTGAACGGGATCATGGTTACACTACTACCCAAAGAGACTGATATTTTTTTTTTTTTTCCATGTGTTTCTGGTGGCTTTCAGGTGAATCAGGCCCTGGCTGACAGGCTCTTTCCGTAGGTTAAATGGCTTTCTGTGTCTGAGTATTGGAACAGACACGTCGGCCAAAGAAAAATCTCAGCAGCGCAGTACCCCTGAGTTTCTCCACAGCTGGGTCACTGTTCCGTTTGGTTGGAGAACCCTTTCCCTCATGAATAAATCTGGTATGCACTGTGTGTGCTCACAGAGTTCCATAGTTTCCTCCTCTAAAGGAAGGGTAACAGGTAACGTTTGTACATAAAGAGGTGAATTTGATGTATTGTTAGATCTGGGAGTTGGAAGTTACTTAGCAGGTTAGGTAGGAGGCATGGTAACAAGAAAAGGGTTTTTTTTTACTATTAAGATATTTGTCTTAAGAAAGTAAAAGCAGGTTGTATTATATATTTGTGTAAAATATATATTTTACACATATATATACTTGGTTATTTTTTTAAATAAAACTTGCTATAAACTATTAAAGAACAATACACCATGCCAGAGCCAACAACCCAAGAGGTGAGGCTGTTGCCGCACCATATCACCATGTCCAGCCAGTAGCGAGGCTGAAGATTTATTCCAGCAGGCATACGTCACACTACACACATATGTATTTATGTACATACATGTATACACACAGTTGGCCACCCAGATCACAGACAGATACTCAGAGCACCCAAATGAAACTAGCACCAGTGGCCTCATCCTGCTCCCCAGTCTGGATGGACAGTGCAGAGCTCATGAGTGAGAATTTGTGTCTGAGTACAAGAAGAATCCCTTCAGCAGCTGGGCTCAGACATGTAAGCACATCAAGGTCTCTTTGAGTGTAATATGGATACTGGTGATCTCTGTCCATCACATCATCCTAAGCGAGGTGATTATACTCTCTGTTGTGGGAAATGTTACAACTTACTGGTAATGCTGTCATCCTCTTTGCCTAATTACCAGACAAAGCACGGTTTAGGCTTAAAAAATAGATTTTACGTTGCCTGAAGTATATAGATCAAAAGTTACACCAGAGTTCTTTTGAACAAAGAACTAATAATGATTAAGAGCTACCTTTTTTTTTCCTCTTGTACCTTTCAATTGATTGTAGGGCTGCATGGTGTGATTGATTAAAATCAATAATTTAGAAACTGATTAAACAATACATTATAGAAAGGATAAGAGTCAGCATGACAACAAAATGATACAAATGATCCCGACTATAACATTTAAAGCGTTTGGAGTAACATCTTTCCACTTTTTTTTTTTTCCCCCATCTTCCCAAAAATCTCGGCATTGCAAACAAATGGTATCAGGCTTTCAGCTACGCAGAGGGGAGCCTAAATCATGTCAAGAGTTTAAGAATAGGAAATAAGAATGGAAAAGAGAAAAGGTGCAAATGTCAGGGAAGGGTGGAGTAGAGACATATATGTGATGAATTCCCGATGGATGCATTTTTTTCTGTATGTAAAAAAAGTTTACTAGGCCTTTCCTTTGGCTGTATAATTACCTGTCACCGTGACTTTAGTGATACGTGTTATATCACGTCTTCAAGGAATAAAGAATGCTTTAGTTTACAACTTTCACAAATAATTAATATTCATTAAGGCACTCTTCAGTGAGTTAAATTTTAGTTGTTTAACTATTGAGTGTATGTTCCTTATATCGTTTGGTAGTTTATCGTTCTTTTTCTTTGCTTCTTCATATGACTATAAAGGCAAGGCTATCTAGCCATGTGTTAAAGATGCCTTGTAATGCATGCCAAAAAGTTCAAATTTAAAATATGATCTTCTCTCAAAAAATTTAATTGTGAAGACACTTGGAAGAAGGGAATACAAACAAGTAGTAACGCATCGTACTACCTAACACCGATTCAGGGTCCCAGTTTGTCAAGGTTTGGTAGCCACCACAGCAAAGTGAGATTGAGGAGGGGGAAGATGAGACATCTCAGCAAATGTGAGGGGCAGCAAGAAAGAAAACCAAAAAAGCATGTATCTGAAAACATTAGAAATGAGCAATGGCTGGTGGAAGGTGGGAAACTGTTACATCTATTCATGAGATACATGGCAGGAGCTAGGAATGTCTGAGGGGCTAGAGAGGGAAGATGTAAGAAGATGGCTGAAATTGCCTGAACAACAATTTCACAAAATTACTTTTGCATCAGCAATCTAAAAGGTTGTGAGTAGAGAAAAACAGCCGAGGTAGAAGAAAGTGTTACTTGTAAAATGGTGTGATGGAGTGACAGGTGAGAGTTTATGAACTCTGAATGGATATGAAGTGTGAGATCTTAGAAATGTTATGCAGAAATAAATAATATGTAAGTTTTGCCTGGAGTTCAAGATGCTAAATTTATGCAAGGTGGAACAAGGAGGGCCTGGAAGCCAATGGGCAACAGGAAAAAATAAAGTTGTTTTGAACTTTAAGCAATTGTGTTAGATATCCATGAGGAGATTTGATAAAGGGAAGTTAAGATTTACTTCAAATACGAAAATTAGAGAGATGACCCTATGAGTCGTATGAAAATGTCTTTGTACGTGATAAATGGCCGGAGATGTGTAGGAAAAAGAGCAGGAAAGCAAGGACGGGCACCTCTTAGAGCACCTAAAAAAAAGCTGATGGTAGACAAGAAGACAACATAGATAATGAGAAAGGGTAATTACATGAGGAATTATGATCACCTGTCTGGCTGGTGTTATAGAAAGTGGTTTACAGATTAGATGAGTATGAACATGAAGTACTAGCTTTTAGCCTTGGCTTAGAAAACCTTCATTAGAAGGCTTTGTCAACCTGATTTCCTTAAACAGATGGATCGAATGGGAGAGTAGAATGCGAACGGTCAGAGGGAAACTCCATAATGTGTTTGTAAACACAGCATTCAGCAGGTTTAAAAAGGTTATTCTACATTGAAATGAAGCAAGCAGAATTTTTGATCTTGGTCTTACATCTTTGTTTTAAGATTGGAGAAACCAGAGGGGAGCGGAGTGAGCGAGTACGGAGAGGTATAAAGAAAAGAAGCTAGTGTCAGAAAGTGGAAAGGGAATATTCTTATGAGAGACAACAGAGGCCTTCAGTCTTCTAAGGAGTGAGAGGGCTTTACGGAAATAACAAACGGGGAACGGGGATCATTTTACCAGGCCTAAATGCCTAGGCACCAAACCACTATTTAAAAACTCTTATAAATATCTCTGAACTTCATAGCGCTACAAAGACAACGAAGACAGTTTAGAACTAGGCTGTGTCTGTCTTGGTGCTGCATTAATAAGGATGAGAATTTCTACTTTCTCTTTATGGAAGAAGGCCTTACCTTAATACGCAAAATAAATATGCAGCTTAAAAATATTAAGTGGTGAAATTTGAACTGAATTGAAGCTTTCCCAACTAAAATGTTGACGTGTTATCTAGGTAGGGTGATTATACATGAAATAAGCTTAGCTTACGATTGTGTGGTACAGCCTTAGAGGTAAGGCTGAGGGTGGTTTACTGTTTAACAGCAAAGATTTCTAACTAGTGTCTAAACCAAAAAAAGGTCAGAACAGTTTTCAGAAAAAGACAGTAAACAGGCGGTATGTTCTCCAGTTTTATAATGGAATTAAATTTTAGAATAAAAAATATACAGTAGTGCAAAACCTGTTGCCTCAAGTAGTCTGAGATGTATCTTTAACTTCATGCTTTCTTGTTTTAAAGAGAAAACTATTAATTTTCCTAATGAGGCATTCTCGAGCAGTGTTGCTTTATATAACACTAATCTGATTCTCCTAGTTTTCCTTAATTTGCTTTTAATAAAACTTATAAAATAATTTAGTCTGCAGGTGTAACCAAATCTGAGCCTTCAGGCTATTTCAATCACACAGTATGTAATTATTATAAAGAGGCAAGTTATTGTTATGCCTGATTATAGTTGGAAGAGAAGGTAATTGAATTGAAATAAAATAAAGAGTTCGCACGAAACTCATATTTCTCAGTATTTTTGCCATTTTGACCACGTTTAACTTCAATGTTTTACAATATTTTTTATTATTCTCTTATTTTCTATTAAATTTACTCATCGCCTATCTTTGAGACAAAATTTCTTTCCCTCTGTGCTAATCTACCAAAATAGTTTTGCATAATAATGGCTGACAGTTAACAATTACTGAAATCCCTTTGTGTTGGAACTATATTTTGCCTTTTTCATATAGTTCTACAGCAATTTTTAGGGAATAAATGTCCGTGTTGATAATGAGCACCTTTCCCACTAGCAGTAACATATTAAAATAAAAACTGAGGTGCTAAGTAAAATACTCATAAGGCAGGTATCTTGGAATTTAATTTATCAACATGATTTTTGTTACTTGCTTTTGCTTGTACGTTGTATTTCTTTTTGGTGTAAAATACCTTAATAAGTGACTTAGAGATGCTTCATTGCACACCGCAAGCTGTGAAGAGTACAGAACAGAAAAAGGAAGAATTTTCTCCTGTGTTACCAGGTCTGGATTGAGCCAAAAGCAGGTTAATAGTGAATTAATATTCCCAGAAGACAGAAATATAAATCCTGTTGTCTCCATATTCTCATGCCTCTCTGCCACCTCTTGCTAGAAGCTAGAAATAATTTAGTCCTTTTTCTGCCGTCCCTGCTTCTGCTAATAGTCTTTATCCTAAACAAAAGATGAAGAAGGGTGAGAAAATGAAGATGACAGGCATAAAGTAAATGAGAGCCAAAAAAGCTCAGTGTTAGCACGTTCAGCTAAACATTTCCCCTTCCAAAACCGTATTTTGACCTTTCCTACTTGCAATATCAGCCCCTTTTTTGCTGCTGATTTTTTAGTATAAAGTGTAGTAAAGAATAGAATTAGCGAAAACATGGTTAAATGTGACATACAGTTGAAGGATCAGAATGTGGGGTTTTTTATTTAAAGAAGGTTATGGCTCTCAAAGCTATTAGTGCTGCTTGAAGTTGTAAATATAGAAGATCCATTTTGATATAGTCTACCTGGTTTTCCAAAAGACATTTGGTAAAGAAACTATGGAGCCTTGTGACGAAGGGGAAGGTCCTTGTGTAGACAAAAATAATGGTTAAAGATGAAAAGAAGAAAACAGTCAATGGTCAGTGTTCACAGTAAGGTTATCTACTGGGACCCGTGCGGTTCGACATACTCATTGAAAGAGAAGTCATTAGTGACAGGTTTTCCTCATGATGCTAAATTGTTTGGAGTATTTAAGATAAGGATCGACTAAAATATTTCAGAAGGACTTTGAAGCATGAGGAGAAAGCAAACCAAACTTGGTGTGTAAAATGATGAACATGAGCTGAGTAGAAAGAGAAACTACCTGAAAAAGAAAAAAAATAAAAACTATGGGAAATATGAAAGGAGGTCTCTAAAATCATGGGTGATAAGGAAAAGATAGCGAAAGATTGGTTTGGATGGGTTGTTTTGTTTTGTTTTTTCCTTTGTCCTTCCACTGCCAACAAGGAACATCAAATGATGCTAGCAGGTGTCAGGTTCAGAAAGAACAAAAGGCGACTATATTGTACGTTCTGTGATAAATATATAGATTATATATATGATATATATACACAGACGTAGACAACAGAGTGTTGCAAATGCTAAATGTTTGAGTCCAAGGGAAGGGAGATCCATCAGGACATAGTAAACACGAAAATCTTCCAGATTTCAAACCCACAAATTACTGGAGACTGGGAGAGCGTTCAGGGTAAAACTTATTTCTGCTTTGCCCTCCTACAAACCAGGCAATCTAAAACTAGGAGTAGTTCGAGGAGAAGAAATGTAAAAGGAGAAGTTTCTTTTCAATTAAAGAGTTATCTCAGTTGGTACTCCAGTAATTATGAAATTACTTTCCTGGGACAAAAAAAAAAAAAGGCAGATGGAATGAAGCTGTTGTCCTAAAAGTAATACTCAACTAATTATTTTTTGATCTGAAGCTATCTGCCTTAGTCGTTTACCTACCCAGCCTGCAGTAACAGCTATATGAATTAGTAGTATCCTAATTATTGTCATTAAGCAGGTGTATCCAGTGTGGTTTTTTTTGTGTTGTTTTTTTTGTTTTCTGTTTGCAAATCTTCACAGCATCCAGAAGTAAAGTGTACAAAAGGTAGACAACAATTAGGTATACCTAGAAAAATACCAGAAAAAAAGATATTTGGAATAATTATCTGTTTGCAGTGTGAAGTCAGCAGTTTTTGCATACTTACAAAAGATGAAACAGAAAAGCTTACTTCAGCTTTCAAGGATATAAGCAATTTTAAACTGTACCTTTTCCCCAGAGAGAGTTTGAAAATATTTCTAATGAATTAAAGTATAATAAAAGTCTTTGCTGGATGATAACATTTTTCCTAATTTCTTAATTCCGAGAATACTTAACTGTAGATTTCAGGGGTGTGAGGTTAAGGCAGTACATTTCCATGTTGAATGTACGCACTGTATTCATTTTTTCAGTGTGTTTTTTAGGTAAGATATTTTTTTCTTTGTTCCCTCCAAATTTTTTAGAAATCAGAAGGCTGCTTGTATATTAGAGTGTACAAGCTGTATTCATGTCAGTAAGATCTTATTCAAGTAGTCTGAATGAGGAAAGATAATCTGCTTTGAGATAACTCCCCTTTCATGGAATCAGAGATAGAGTTTTGAAAGAAATGCAAGTCCTCAAGACAAACATTTTTCAAGTTCACCCAAGGAACTGCAAACTGGTCTCTGAAGTAGGAGGATGGTTCTTTCCCCCTCCCAAAATCCAGCAGGAGAAGGACAGAGAAGTCCATTCACGTGTTTTAGTTTTCATTGCTCGGAACATTCTCAGTCATCTGAGTATAATCCATGCTCCTACTCACCTGATCCTGATGGGGTAATAGAGAGCATTTAACGTTCATGAAATTGTTGAGGAGATGAATGAGGAATACGTCACGCCTTTCAAATGGTGCCCGAACCAAACCCCAAAACCAGAGGGGTTCCGTTGGAACGATCAGTAGCTGCCCCTTTGGCTGCAGGTTAATCTCTTAAGAAAGCTCAGGCACCAAGTGAGTCAAGAAGGTGGCTCCTCTGTGAAGCTGAAAGGTAAATATCATCTGGTTAACCATTTCCTGAAAAGAAAATGGTACAAAGACCAAAATTAATTTCTGGGAAATAGCTTTAAGTTAGTGAAATAGTCACCAGTATAAATGGCAATGGTTCAGACTGCTCCAATTGGAAAGGCGAGACTCCATTCAAGTCAACCTTGTAAACTTGAAGGGTTATTGGTTATAGAATGAATGGTTACGTCTTCTCCATATTTTATTTTTTTTTGTGCTGAAACTGTAATTGATGTTACCGATTTAAACTAGAAAGTAGCTTTAGTCAAAGAGAGAAAATGTGTTTTGAAGGAACACAAATCCATTACAAAATGCTTGAAGTGCTGGGTTTTTTTATTGTTTTGTTTTTTTTTTTTTTTTTTTGTTGTTTTTTTTTTTTTAATTTTATATAGAGTTTGCTGGCTTTGCTGCATTACAGAATGATGACCTCTTGGTACCTATAACTTTTTAAAGATTCTTGTATGCATTATGACTGTTTTAATTGTAATATAGGTCACAAGAGAACCCGTGAAGTACAACAGCCTTTCCCACTCCATTTAGGTAACAAAACAATAGCTCTCACCCTTTAACAAAAAAAAAAAAGAAAGTAAAATAAGAATGATAAACAAAACAAAGGAACAAAGGGAATGGTTCTTTCAAATCTTAAATACATGAAACCATGCAAGTATATTAAGAGCAGGAGAAAAATATGAGATAAATCTTTGGGAATCCAAATTAATGAGAGCATCCAGAGACAGCCATCGCAGAGTTTGCTGCCCACCTGAAACCTCTGTGCTGCCGAGTCTGTTCAGTCTTTCCTACAGCTTCATTATTTCATCTCTTTCTGCCTGTAACTGCTCACGTGCGCTCCTCTCCTCCTCAGGGTCTGCAAAAGCTGACCGCACCCCAAAGACAATGGTTTTCATCATGCTTTGACAGGAAACAAGCTCAAATAGGCAATACGACCTAATTTGAATTAGAATTTGTTCATCAGAAAATTATGAATTTTTAAATGTACAAAAAGCTTTGTAATTCACTACTTGGAAAATTAAATACATACGATAGTCGACAGCACTTCTGTCTGCTTTTGAAGTTGCAGCAAAACAATCCAACGAAATCTTGGATGTTTGTTTGTTTGTTTTTCTCACTTCCCAGGTTAGCCTCCCACATTAGTCATCTCTGCGTATACCAATTTCAGTTAAAATTACTGTTACAAATGTCATTTTGATTGCAAATTACATATTGTTTGGTGTGAATGTCGATAGCTTCCCAATGCATTGCATGCATAGGATTTATGAAGCATTTAATATGGTTTTTTTTTTGTTGACATATCTGAGGCCTCAGTTTCACAGTTACATGTTAGGGACTTGGTTTATATATTTCCTTATAAGTAAAAATGCCATTGTGTATCCTTAGATATAGTTAGATATGTTAGGCGACGTCGCCTAATTTCAGAATGCTTTTTATATCCTGTTTGTACAAAAAATGAATAGCTTTAACCTGTCTTCTCTGAAGACAAAACCAAATCCTGGCAATTCAGTAACAGGAGGATGTGCAAGTTAAAAGGCGAGATATAGATATAAGTGAAAGATGTTACTGTAAAGTCCATATCTGTAAATGAGAACCCTCGTTAATGTCTCTTCCCAACCCTAATTTCCCTCTCCATAGCGAGGCACGAGGGATATTCGAACATATGGAAAGCTTGAGCTTAATTGTTCCGATTCTGTTCAACCATTCCAACTCTTCACAGTGATTTGAGCTATTTAGCATTTGTGTGCATTAGGTAATATATTTAGTGTTTCCCGTTTCAATCCAATTTATGTACGTTTGGCTGCAGACCAGAGCTGTGGGCACACAGTATGGAATTGTCATAAATCTGCCGATGCTGACTATAAGTGCTATAGTGCCACAGTTGATAGCATGCTTGCATGAACATTTCAGAATGCTTGCAGAGCAATACCGCCTATTCCCAGCAAATCTCCTAGGGACTAAATTAATGTATCTCATATTGTATTGATTGTAGCCAATAAGTGCCTAAATGATTTGATGCGAGGCAGAGGGATTATGAAGGGAAGAGGGAAGAGGCAGCTTGAAAGAAATATGCGGTTTAATTACAGGATGAATTTCGCCAATCTACCTCCCCCTAGGAATTTAACAAATAGGCCTAAGTGCACTTAGCTGTTCTTGACATCTGTTGAAATGATATCTGCCCATGATGAGGGAATCATGGGAATTGGTCTAAGGGTATTGTCAGGATCAGTGAGCCACAGGAAACTGCTTTTCTGTCTGCGAAATTAGACGAAAGAAAAGCCTGCATTAGCAGTTTTAGGTTAAGCTGTAATGATTACAATTTCCATAACAGAATTCCGCGTTCTCATTTAATGACACTGGCTCCGTCTTTAGAAGGATGTTAAGTAAATATTTAAAATGGTGTTGAAACCTATGCAGTGAAATATATATATTTAAGATGGGATCAAAAACTATTAATGGTGCTGCTGTTGGTGGAAACTTGATACATGCCTTTCAAGAGAAACATCCAGCTTTATACCTTTTTTTTTTTTTTTTATGATGTGTTATGGTGCATTATGGAACTCGGTATCTCATAGGTAAACTATGGTGGTAGCATAAAACCCAGGGAACGCAAAACCTGGAGCTTCAGCTTAAACTCTGTAGGAAGACAAGCGTGGTGAAGACTGATGTTGTGTATTTGCTCATTTTGATTACATCTATAATTCAGAAGGAAGTATAGGTTACTTAAAGCTTTCTACTGCATTTTATAGTATTTATACTATACCTCTGCAAGAAAAAACAAAACAAAGCAGCCTGACAATACATTTAAAGTCCTAAGAGACATAAGTTTCTTTGCATTATTTGAAAGTTGTGTTTTCCCGTGCTTGGAGCATTTATGTGTATTGCCTCATAAATTACTTGTAAGTTGTTTCCTTTGAAAAAGTGATAAACGTTTATTTCAGGAGGTAGAAACAGAGCACGAGACTGCGGATCCTATTATCTAAGCTGCCTGTGTGTCACTGGCTGCCCGTGTGTGCATTCTGACTCTGCGTTTTGCCTATGCAAGGAGTAAAAAAACCCACAAGATTAGACTGGAGGGGATTCGTTATATATAATGCAAATTTTTTCTGCCTGCAGTATCTTTTTCTTATGATTTCCGTAGACAATTTGAAAGCAAAAAATATGTGGTTAAGTTATTCTGCTGTAAAAGAGAAGTTAGAATTTCTGGCTATAGGAAATGTTTATTGCTTGTTTTGTTTACAAATACAGTAATGGAGGACAGAATTTCCGTTTGTGTAACCGTGCAATGTTTTCTTGGGAATGACTGAATTCACATCCATCTAAATTCCTGATGCGCTCCACTGTTCTACTGATTTCTCAAAACCTGCCATGATGTTAAATGGGCAAGCACATGACAAAAGTGATAAATCACCGCAAGGCTAAAAATGTAGCGCTTTGTTGTGTTTTTTTTTTTTTTTTTTCCTGCTATATTCCAGAAAACATGCAGATAAATACATTTACATAAGCGATACACAAAAATACAGAGAGCAAGAGGAAGAAGCACACTTGAGCATTCACACTCAGTTTTTAAAAACCACGTTAAAACCAGTGATTTGCATGTCTGGATTATGAAGAGGACTTGGCCTCTCACTGGTCTCCCTGAGGTTTTTAATAAATGTAGCTGCTTCATGCAAGTATATGTAAAGAGATCTATTCAGTACCAGTAGGCATATGTAGCCATATATTTTCCGCAGGGAATTCTTTAAGAAAACCAGAAGATTCTGTTGGAAAGTCTAACAAGACTGCAATATACTACGCCAGTGTCAAAACCAAAACATTTTAGTCTAAAATTTGCCCAACATCAACTAAGTCATTTGTGAATATAAAGAAAAAGAAAGCAGGTGATTCCCTCTTAAAGATATGAAAACCAAAGGATAAGAAACTTGGAGAAAGCACCTCTGTTTTTAAAAGGTAGCTTTTTTATGGCAGAGATATTTTCCTCTAACAATGGACTTCTAGTGAACGTAAACAATTTCATTTTTAGTCTTTCAGTAGCAAAACCTGGGATTGCTCTCCAATTTCCTGTGAAATGTTATGTAAATTGAAAGCTAACATACCAGAGATAGGAAAAATTCTTCTTTACAAACACACCACCATTATTACTTGATTATTTTATATTTTTTTTAGGAATGTCTTTATTTGGTATCTCACTGCACAGTTTCCTGGAACTGAAACCTAATACAACTTCTTGTGTACAGTGTAAATCTTCTGGTCATAGGATTAAATCGAATGTTCATCTGTTTCCCTTTGCAGCTATAAATACTGTAGTCATTTTAAAAGAAATAAAATAGGATTTTTTTTCTCCATGAGCACCCAACATACTAAATGGTAATATGTATTAAATGGTTAGAGGTATAATTATTAGGGGTTTTTTTTCATTTTTACATGAACTTGAACTATTTATCATAGCGTGTCATATCTTAAACCAACTTCAGAATAACAGTGATATAATATATGCTCATCTAGGCTAAAATTTTGAGTTCGTTCAAATCTTGCACCCATAATTAGACATCTAAATATAATGGCCTGATTTTTGAAAGATGTGAGCACTTATAGGTACAGCAATTTGCTATGATTTGCTGTGCTCTGCATTTTTGAAAACCAGGCCATATATGTAGGTAGCCTAAATACAGATTCACGAACTAATTTAAGACTTAAATAGACTTGAAATTATTGGGCATGATTCTCAGTTCGTTTTATTTTTAAAGGGGAAAAAAACCCCAATGATTCCAGGCAGTGATCCTGGTCTGATTGGCACTGATGACAAAGCACCCACACTTCAGTGGGAAAGGATTGCTCCTTGTTTTTAAAAGTATATTTGAAAGCTGTAGAACAGTTCAATATTGTATTATATTATCCCAATTTAAGGCACAAGCTCTGTCTTTTATATTCCAAATTTACTAGAAATGTAATGGAAAATTGTTTAGCTAGAGCACTTCCAGTGGAACTGAATTATGTATGGCTGATCTAAAATGCCTGCTCTTCTCAAAGCCAGTAAGTTTAAGGAAACACATTACTTGCTTTGAATAAAACACATTTTATATTTAACACAGCATTTACGACTGTCAAGCAGTGTGTTTCTTTTTCTTCTTTTAGCGGTGGTATTTTCAGGGTTTGCCAGAAAACTGTTTCAGTTTGTTTTGCTTTTCTAATTGGAAGAAATTTTAATGATTTTAGTTATCAGTGGTTTTTATCTGTAGGTTTAGATTCCTCAAGACAAAAAAAAAAGGTATTTAAAAATGCGTTAGCACTGTCACAAAATCACAGTGTAGTTGTCATTGCTAATACCTTGTAATTCTCACCACTACTGGCATCCGTAACTAGATGAGACAAAGTGATTGAAAAAAAGCAATTATTCCTTGTTTAATGAGGGCACTCTGTGTAATGTGCAAACCAGTCCAGAAAGTCCAAACTTTAGTCTGAACGTGTTCATTATAATTCTTTACCCTTTGTCCAAGTTGCAATTCATTCATTTTCTTATATTTAAATTTGGTATCTTTTGTTAATTGATGCTTCTCATAACGTACGTCAGGCTAGGATGAAGATGAATGAAAATGGAGCTGTAGTAGTTCACTAGCATTGACATTGCTTCTTTCAAGTTTTGGGTTGGGTTGGGTTTGCCCCCCCCTTTTTTTTTTTTTTTTCTTTTTAATGGGTCTGGGTACATTCTATAGTAGCCAGAGAAAAAATATTTATTTTAAAAAAATATTCAGAAGTTGTACAGCACTGTACTTCTCTGTATAGGCTGTTTTATTAGGAAATGACAGTAGCTCAATATTATTCTCTATAGCGGAAACTTTGAAATATGGATAATTATGCTTGTGACATAAGGAAACAGAAGAGTGGTATTAAGCAAATGTAGAGTCAATATTTCTCCCCATGTCCCATAATTTCTCTCTCCCTCCCATTGTAGAGAGAGATTTTCCTGAAAACTTATCTACCCTTTGGAAGAACAGTAAGTTTTCAAAAATGATTAGAAGTATCACGGTTTTAGAAAAATATTAACAACACAATTACTGATTTATTTCCACATTTCGTGGACAGGCTGGCATGTCTAAACAAGGAATGAAAATAGCTGCAGTCCTATGAAATCTCTTCAATTCCTTGGAAGCTCAGTGTTTTAAAATTCTCCTACCAGACTGGTTCTTACTGAGCCAACCAAAAGTGTGATTTTAAAAAAAAAATAAATATTTCCAATGATGAATTTAGTGACTTTCTTGCTCCCTCTTTTTTTTTTTTTTTTTTTCATGTGACATGAGTAATTCATAAACACTTTGTGGTTTAGGCAGCAAGGTGGGAGCAGAATTATCTAAAAAATAAAAAGACCAAACCCAAGAAAATCTGTAGCCAGAATGACAAATCCTTAGGCACAGCTGTAAAACATAGAGATCAGTAGCACAGAGCCATAAGAATATATTGACTGTGGCCCAAACTCATCAGAAGATTGATCAATCCAGCTGACTTGCATTAATTGTGAAATAGAAAGAACGATGCGATCAATGATAGGCATGAAAGTGCAGCGGTAATGATGCCACATCTAGCTAATCCAATAATGGAGAACCTGATGTATAGCATATTGGAATTCCACTGTTCGGGCCCCTGTCACAATAAAGTATATCCTGCAATTATGGGGAAAAATTGAGCAGGCAGCAGTTGAGCCAGCCTAATCGGCCAGTGCCACAGTAGTTTTCCTGATTAAACACCACGTTAAGTGGTCCTCAGATACTGAGATTTGTCTGCATTATAAAAGATAATCCTCAAATTAATGTGAAATTTTGTATTTTAATCAAAGCAAACTATGAATATTGAGATGTAAGATATCTAGTTCAATGCGAACATTTGAACAAGTTTTAACTGGTCTCACTGGTGGCTGTGAGGAGAAAGGACCATGTGCCGACTAGAGAGCCACGTGTTTCGTGTGCTGCAAGTCAGACTTTATACGGGCTTAAAAACCTGACGGGGAAAATAACATGCTTAACAGACCCTTAGAGAATTCAGATTTAGTTAACTTCTGCCAATGTTTGCCTATGGTCACTCATTTTAGTCTGCTCAGCTGTTACATGTTGATTGGGGGAAGAATAGATTTTTAGAAGATAGTAATGTAAGTACAACCAGACCTGCAGCTAAATTTAGGAATCGGTGTTCATCAACCTGTTACAAAACCAGCCAAGGTCCTCTCCAAAATCTAGCATTTGTCACATCGATACGAACGGAAAGACTTTTAGTTTCTTGAAGTAATGACTTTTCTACTATCACTTTAGTAATAATAAAAATAAAGTATGATTAAGCTTACCTACATGAGCCTATTGGTTGTCATGTTGACCTGATTTTGCTGTTGGCTTGCCCTTTTGTTTTAAGATGCGGCTTTGTGTGGAGGATGCTGCCAGCCTGCGGCGGCCCAGCCCGGGACCTCCTGCCGCGGGAGCACGTGTCCTCCGCACTGCCTCTCCCTGGGCTGGGGGGATGGTTTGGCTGTTTTTCTTTCTGCTAATTTGGAAGGGAAGGTTCAGTGGAGCCATGACTGTTTATTTCACCTTACGCCTTTGTCAACAGTGTTTCTTTTTTTTTTGTGAGAAGATACATGAGTAGTCTTGGAGCTGCTCAACCATCAGGGAGTACAAGGACTGTTGTTTATGTTGTGGGTTTGAGCAATTACAGAAAGGGAAGGTGCCTAACCGCGAAGGAAGCACCTCAGCTGATCTGTAGATCATTCTGCTGTGCCTTCTGGAAATCACCGACTGCTTTAATTCCAGTACTGGATGGGTATTTTTATGTTGCAACTGTATAAATTTACCACTTTTCAGATACAAACGTTGGTGTGTATAAATTGGACTGAGGTTTTGATGTTACATAGTTCCTGAGACTCTTCAGTAGAACCCAGCACCATTTCTATATGCAAAAGTAGACTTTTTTCATGAACAAAATAAAAGGCACAGCAAGAGTAGCAATGTTTTCTTTAAAGAAGTTGCTGAGGCAGAGAAGCTTGGGGACAATTATTTAAGCGAATAGCAAGCAACTCCTATGACAGATTAGGAGCTCTGCACGTCTTGCTTAAACATTTTTGCTTCTGGAGCAGTTGGCTCCAGAAGCTGGCTGGGCTTGTATGATCAGTAATTGTCCAGCCATCTCAGATTAATGACCTAGTGCAGAAAAGCCGACACTTTGACTTCAGCTCACATCTTCTATTTCTTTTTCAATGCAGTGTAATTTTCTCAGTATTGTCAGGAAACTATCAGCCAGTATTTACAAAGGGCTTTTCTTCTTCTCCTCTAAAGTTGATTACACCTGTGGGGAATAAAAGAAAGACAAAAGAAATTAGATTCCTCACATGGTTACAATGGGAATGCAGGGATGAAATTGAGGAGATAATTTACCCTAAAACTTCTAAATATTTCAAAGTGTTTGTTTTCAGCATAAAAATGTAATTAAAAACTAGATTAATAAGTGATTAATAAGTCCTGACGTTGGTTTTACTCTGCTTAAGTGACCTGACAGCAAAGACTATCTTTTTATTTCTCTGTAAAAAGAAATTTAGAATTAACTTTCTTCAGTTTTTTTCTTTTAAAAATACTGAATTATAACCAAAAAATAAGAGGTGACCAAGTTGAGTGTAATACTACCATACTAGATTTTAATAGCATCTCTTTCTGTGAGAAATGCATGGTACAGGGTATATTTTCTAAACATATTTTTGATTGCGTAAAGTGTTAACAGTTAGCTTTACACCTCCCATCATAAAAGTAATAATAAAAGAAAAGGAGAGTTCAAACTCAGTGATGGTAAATAATTGCTGTGCAACAAAACCTTTGCCTTCCCCGAGTCTTTATTCGTTTCTCTTTTTGCCACTAGGGAATTATTTTAATACATGAAAACTGTATTCAAGTTATGTTCCAGCAGTAAATGAGATCTACTTATTTCTTTCCAGGACAATTAATTTCAAGCCAGGCTCTGTTAAAGAAAGTACTGAGCAGAGTGTTTTGTAATTGCTGGAAAGCTGTATGTGCAATATTAGAACAGAAATATTGGGTTTCTCCTCAAGTTTTGAGTAATCCCAGTAGACTTGCGAGCTGCTGTGAATAATTCTGTAAAGTCTAAATTAGAGTTCAGGTATTTTTCCCCCCTCTCTTTTGGATTACTGCAGTTATTTGAGGGGGAAAAAAATCAAAACACCTCAATAATAAGGAAAATGAAGACACTTTCTGTTAAGACTGAAGTAGTAATGGGTGGCCTAAAGGCATCGACCTAAACCAACAGAGTACAGCAATGCTTTTTATGCCTTTTATGTCTCAACAAAAGTTGCTAAACGCCACCAATCACCTGTAAAGCTAACAACACAGTATCTTCATAACGCAAGAATTTATGCAAATTAACTTTGCTGTTAGTAATTTAATGTAATTAAATCGGTGTGTATATCTTTGTAGACCGTTCCTTAATAACGAAATGGTCTTGCTTGTGGTACCTTGATTTGAAGTATCTTAAGGCCTGTGTTTAGACACCATTTTGGCTTGGTGTTTTTAATTTGTCATAATAGCTAAACCGCTGGCGCCCAGCAAATAGGGCGGGGAGGTGAAGCAGCATCCGTGGAAAACGCTTCGTCCGTGGGATTCTGCTTGTTCCATGGAACTGCACTGACGAGATATTGTTGCTTCTGGTTGCCATACATAGGATCATTACTTTCGGTTGTATCATTAATTACATATTAATTACACGTACATAGGATCATTAATTTCTATGTTGTGCTCTTGAAATAAAATGTGGAATGCAGATGGTGACACTAGAAGGTCTTACAGACTTGCAGGTATTTGAAAGCGTGTTTGTTTTGTTGGGTTTTTTTGGGTTTTTTTCTGGGAAAAGAGAGAGGTATTTTACCCTCCCGTAAAGTATTGTTTCATCTGTAATTAGCAGAGGCAAGATCGTCCAAATACGGAAATCAGTGAGGTAATTGAGACAGTCTAGCGATGAGGGACTCTACTGGAATCATTTATCATCTAGATATTAAAGGGATAGCAGAATATTCCCTTCCCCCCCACTATGATTTGCCACATTGGTCTTAAATAGAGACTCTTGAAAGCAAGAAAAGAAAGGTGGGTTTGGTTTTAACGTTTCCAGAGGAATAAAAGTAATGAAAATGAATCTTCAGTTCTGCTGACAAGCTGCTTGTTTCTTTTACAGTCTAAACAAAGTGACGTGTACATCTGGGAGCCGTTGGGAAGGATTGTTGACTGGTAGTCGAAGTTTTTTTGCTATTTAAGAGCAGAACTGCTCTCATGTTGGAATTTAGGCTCTGATTTTTAATCTCGGTGCATTATGTTATGTATTTACGGGGTTTCTGTATTATTTATTCCTGTTGTGGGATGTCCTTAGAACTGAATATAGGTGGTTAAGGTGTCTCTTTTCACTGGTTTTGTATATCATAATACCGTATTACAATAGATATGTGACTACGTTTTACTGGTGGTCACATTTTTTTTGAAAAATGCGGGTTTTTTGAAAGTTCCAGTTTTTTGAAATTTCTACAGTAAACACTGGGAAATCGTCTCAAAATCTTCAACGGTAATACGGTAATCTTTTTAAATATTCTGCATTCTTTTTTTCCACCTGACTGAAGCTATGCCTGTGGCGTTTCTCCGGTGACTCGGGTGTGGCCTTTCTGAAGCAGGTAAATTTAGTTCACCAGTGTACGTCAGCAGTGATGATTACTCGAAATGTACTGAGAACGGACTAGACTGCTTCTGTCCAAGTAGAGGGTGCTCCTTAAGGGAGAAAACATGATACTAGGTTTAAAATCATTCCAGCCCCACTAGAATGCAGGATTTTCTGTTCCACGTCAAAATCGGTTTAGTTCTCGTCGGATGTGATAGGATGCTAACAGTTCATTCAGGAAAATATTTCCTACTTTTAGAAACACTTAATCTGTGTTATCCTGATCAAAGTTGAGGGGTTTTAGCCTAATAAGAGCTGACTACCAAAGCTAAGTAGGAAAGGAAATTTCTAGGGTGTCTGGCAAAGCACTATTCAAGTGTTCCTCCTTGCTTCAAAACAACAGACAAAAAATAGTTTTTGAAACTTGGTTATTGGGCACTACAAGGAGTAAAATGCAGTGAAAATGGACTACAGTGTTCTTTTTTATTTTTAAAAACAATTCCAGACATCAGAGACAGACTTTATATAAGCTAGTACTGAAGAATCGTTCATCTTCTGGGCCCCAGGCATTCCACATTTCTGAGGTTGGAACATATGTACAAAAAGAACGTATGAAATCTTTTAAGAACTTTCTTCCTCCTCTCCTCTCCCCTTCTTCCCCTTCTTCCCCCTCTCCTCTCCTCTCCCCTTCTTCCCCTTCTTCCCCCTCTCCTCTCCTCTCCCCTTCTTCCCCTTCTTCCCCCTCTCCTCTCCCTCTAAATAAAAAAGAGAGCAGCTGCTAAGGTGCAAGGACAGACTAGGCCAGCTGTTTCTAGTGTTCCAAAATCTGCACTGGTTTTTCAGAGGAGTTGTACATAAACTAAGCATACGGTTATCTCTCCAGTAACTGTAACAGTAAAAAAAAAAAAAAATATATATATCACAAATGAACTAAATTTATGGCATAGTATAGATTCAGTACCTCTCCATCCTGGCTTGCGTATTTAAATCAAGACTTGACTTAAGAAAAATTTATTGCAGTCTAATAACTATAAAATACTAAGAGGAAATAAAATCAATGTTGGCCCAAATCTTAGAATGCAAACCACACACACATATTATAAAATATGGTTGAATACTGCTTACTCAGTAGATTCAGCTCTAGGAGTCAAACAGAACTGAGAACAACTATAAAAAAAAAAGCATAAAAAAAGAGGCAGGAAATTAAAAAAATCTGTTTAATAGATGCCTGTGAATTGTTGTTTTGTAAGATCAAGGTATTTTTTATTCCCTTCAGGTAAAAAGAATTCTCACCGTTGATATATATCCAACATGGACAGATGAAAGGTGGCTCGTTGTTTTTTTCTCTTTTCAGTGTTCTTAGTCACAAGTCTCCAGGCCGCTAAACGTACACATATGAATTAAAGTGTTTCAGGAATCAAGTGAAAAGCCTTGGAAAAAGCCAAAACATCTCCACTATGTATTTTGAGTCTGGCCTTTTTGACTGAAGAACGCTGTTGAGTAATTTTAACAAATGATTTAACCTTACTAGAATTCAAAACATACACTGAGCAAGAAATAGCTTCTCTTGCCACTCTGCATCTGTAACATGTCATTCTGATGCACAGTTGTGCAAGTTAGATTCCAGAAGGAGGTTTCCCCTTTTTCTCAAGAGCTTTATCTTCATCAAGAATCAGTGAGAGCTGAGACTGAGGAAAAGAAGGGAAAAAGGAAAGGCGGAAAAAAAAAAATTTACGGAAAATTCTGATGTTTCAAACCAGATTTTGTCGTTAGACTGAAAGTTATATTTTTTTAATAACCCTTTAAAAAAGGGACAGAGCTTTACTTTGTCATTGCTCTAGAATCAATGTGGCTTGGGGTCTCCAGCACTAACATGGTCCCTTGGCAGTGGTGCCTGGCAGCTCTTAGTCTGGATTCCATGGAAGGTTCACCTCCCGAAAAACCTACCACAGCAGTTTCCTGGTGGCTGAAGGAGAGACGAATGTGCTTACAGAAGGCTGTCAGGGCATTAACAAACCCGAAACTCTCTGAAGAACTCTCCATTGTTGTTGATTTGGCAAATGTAATAAACAAATGAATTTATCACCCTGTTCGTGACCAGCTCTAGGTATGCAACAGTGCCTTTCGGTTGCCTGTTTGGTCACTTAGATAAGATTTTTGCTGTCTCTGAACCTTTTGTGGATTTTGACTGATGCTGTTGGTGAATGTCACCTGTTTTAATTTCTGTCTGTCCTGCTTGCTGTTAGGAAATGCCATGCTGTTTCTATGCTGTGTTCTTCACTTGCTAGTTGTTTCTATGCTTTCAGGACTATCCCATGCTCTTCCTAAGCTGTAGAAATTCGAGACCTTTACGCTTTGTGGTGGATGCAAGGCAAAGGCTGAATTTTAACCAGATGTGCTTAGTTTCTGCAAGATTTACTTCTTTATGTAGTGATGGGCATTAGACGCCAGAAATGCCATAGTTGAGACTTCTTTGTCCATGACCAATGTTACGGTGTAATTGAGCCCAGGTAAGAATTCTTAAGCAAAAGTATCTTTTTTTGCAATGGAATCGAATTATTATTTTTAATGGCGTGTGCCTGTTTGAGGCACATTAGGAATTTTTATCTGAGTAATAAAAGGCAACGCTGTCTCGGAATATGCATAACGGGGATGTAAAAGGCCTGAATTCGAGTCTCTAGACACAATTAGAAATCAAAACAATTGTTATGATATCCTTAAAAACTAGACATGTAACCTCATGCAGAGAAGCATTCTCTACCCTTTTAATTGCTGCTTATCCTGTCTCGGTAAGTGAGGTAATTGATGTTTTACTCTCAAAATTGATCTCGGTGTTGCAGGTAGTTAGCAGACTAGAATGGCTTTTACATCATAGAGCTAAAAATCGATTCATCTCATACCAAGCATGAAAATTTGCTAAACCTGAAGACTACCTAGCTTAAAAATAATGAGTTTGTTTGAATCTTGAGTCCACTGGACTAGATAGTGATTAATCTGATTTAACCACACAGAACGTCACTACGCTGTGCCTGCTCTTTTAAATTCTCCTCATTTCCCCACAAGGGCCACATCTATAAGAGGTTTGAGGAACACCAAATTATTTCTATATGATACTTTCTTTATTCCTGTTTAAGTGAAAGTAATTGTTTCGTGTTGTAGCAGACGTGCTAAAAAGGGGGTGATTCTCAATTCGAACAACTTGGCCCAACACCCCATTGGTAATATGCATCTTCTTGCGGTTGTGGAACTTGCCTCAGGGTTTTGGTTTTACTTCGCTTCTTGACGGTATAGGCAAATAGCATTTCTGGAAGTTAAAAGAAGAAAAAAGCAATAATCTGCAGGCCAAAATGACTTTGAATGATCTTTGCGTATTTATCTTGTTGCAGAACTTAGTAAAGTTCTACAAAATACATTCAGGTGTCAAGGCAGCAAAGAATTGTTATAAACATCAGAAACAAAGTGAATGAAAAATAGGGAGTTAAATGACAACTTGCTTGAGGCTACAACTACACTACATTGAATACATGGGCTGCACCACCACACTTACTCACGTGGAAAGGAACGTGAAATGTACCTTTAGGATTGTGCGTGGTAATTATATTGATCCTGTGTTTTGTTACGTTATGTCGAAATCAGTTTATTGCGAAAGTAATTTAATTTATACTCTGCCTCAGTGGAAACGTATAGATACATATAGAGGTAGAGAGATGCTCCCCTCCCTCTCTCCTTCCATCTCCCTTGTGTATAGAGCTATAGAGGGATATGTATAAGAAAACTCACAGATGGAACTCTTTGTCCTTGATGACTTTCAATCTGGGTTAAGATATGGCAGAAAAAGTGAAGATATGTGTAGCTATATGAAGAAGAAAAGAGGTTATATTTATCATAAAAAGACATGATATTTAGATCTTTCATGTATAGATAGTAAAAGATTTCCATCTTCGAACTTGACAGCGTTTCGGGTCATAGTTTACTTCACCTCAGAGCAGCTCATCCTAAAGTTTTGTAGAGATTTTTAGGAGCAGCAATTCCATGCATAAGGATTGTATGCGCTGCATCATTAAAACTATTTCAAAAGGTACAGATACAATAGAATTTTGAAGCTACAATTTCAAGCTTGTTATCATGGAGGTCATTGAAGAACATGACATTTAGTTTGCGAAATGAGCCTGGGTGTGCATGCACATGCACGCACATACACAAGTTTAAATGCTTCCTTCTGCATTTCTATTTTTAGGACAGTAAGGCCATTGCTGTGGTCTCATTAAAAGGTGGAAGAAAATGTTTGACTTTGTCAGCTGCACCTGATTTTTGCCAATGATTTTTCATTTTCTTAACAGAAAAGCAAAGAACATTTTAAATGAGACTTGTTCAAGGTAACCTCACCACTTCTGAGTGAGAAGAACATACTACCCTAATGGATGCTCTTATATGACAGTCTCTAAGTGTCTTTCATTATTAAGTGTCCAGGTTGCCTTAGGAAAGCTTTAAAGATTCTTGGGAGAAATGTTTCATTGCAGCAAGCTGTAGCACTGCCACTAAAATATATTGCTAATTAAAGTTTATTGACAGTCTTTGTAACACGTTCTTAGAACAAGTAAAAGCACTGAGCAGTTATTGAATGTGAGGCACTGCATCTCCTATAGTTAGTTAAGCTGTTTAGGAGAGGAGAGTAAGGTACTATGCCCTTCCTTTCCCAGTGTAGTTATTGGATTTGAGTATTATGCAGAATAAACCTCTTTCAAGATACCAGTGCTGCAAAGACTTGAAGAAACTTTGACTTTATCTGTCACTTTTTCACTTGCTAGCCATGGACAAATTGGGAGGTAAATTAAAAATGTCCAAGACCTAAAAGGTACATCTCCCCAGGAAGAAGGTGAGTTTTGACTATTCAGAAAACAATTCCAAGTGTAGTCAGAGGTGCTTCAGCTGTGTTTGAATATAAATACAGGATTTGCAAATCATACCTCTACAGAGTTGCTAATGTGGGACACTTCTTATCAGTAAAAGACTTGCACACACACGCAGCCTTACTGAGCTACGGTGCAGCATTACTGTTTTAGAACAACAGCATCGACGTTTCTCGTTTATCAAGGGGCACTACTGAAGCATTGCTCTCCTCTACTTCCAGATGGAATTCCTGGGTTGGTATACAATAGTTGAGCCCAACATATACTGCAGATCCAGAGCTTCTCTGAAGCACTGTAATTACTGTGCTATGTAACACCCCAAGAGAGCGAAAGAGTGGCAGGAGAGGGGACGTGGACACCGGGTAACGGGCGCAGACGTTTACAGAGGAGCAGGTAGGCAACGGTCACAAATGGCAGAGCAGGTCTCGGAGGTGGAATTTTAGGACTCCTAGAAAAATTAATGATTTGGAGCAGTGTGTAGGCATACGTACTATCCCATCGAAAAGCAAATGCCAAAGTGTAATCTGAATCTCTCTCCCGTTAGTGGCATCGTCTGAGGCTAAATATAGACAAAGGTATTACGAGATAATTCATGCTTGCTTTGTTCTCATTTGCTGGTTTAGTTAGTTCTCAATACTGCTGTCTTTGGAACCACAATTATCATGCTATGTTTTTCTTTTAAATGTTAAAATATCATCAACTGTGAATTGATAACTCATTTTCATAATGCGGACAACAGACAGTAAAAACCAGTACTGAGTTGGCTTCCATTACTGTTGGGGACCATAGGCTGGTTTGGGTTGGAAGGGACCTTTAAAGGTCACCTAGTCCAAGTCAGAATCCATGATTTCTTACCGACATGGTGATGACTTGAAAACTGTGGCAAGTGATCACATAATGATCATCAGGTGCAAGCAGGAGAAGCGTTTGCACTGTCTCGGCACATCTCCTGCATACTCTGAATCACAGCGATCCTGCGATCGTTTTTGTAAGTGCAAAGAACTGGAGTTAGTCTTCAGCTAGTTGCCAGCAGAACTTGATCCTTCTTTACATCTCTAAATCTAAACTTACTAATTTCAAAGGAGTTCCTCTGCAGTTCTGTTGCTGTAAGCAAGAGCAAAGTACTGCCTTTGTACTGTAAATCTTACATACCAAATCAGAAACCAAAAAAAAAAAAGATTTTTTTTGTACGTGTTGTACCACCATCAACGGCTCCAAGAAGTGATTGTTCTGTGGCTCTACCGTTCTGCCTGCTTGCACAACCTACAGTTTCACTAAGTAACATTATCCGAGTTGTAAACAATTATGTAGAAAGTTCCTTATGGCATGTTTGGGCTTTCACCTCATTAGGTTTCTGCCTGCAAGCTTCTTCTGACTGAAGCTTCTTGCACTTACAGAAATGGTCGGGTGAACTGCGAAATGGAGTTGGGGGGGTTGAGTCCTCAAGCAGAGCGCAGGTCCAGCTGGTGCTGTAAGAGGAACAACAGCCCCAGTGGTGGATGTACAGGTTTTTTTTTCTCTATTGAACTGATTCATTCATTCAAAACCAAAGACATTTGTGGTTTGAGGTATATTTACTGAATATCACACACAGGGTGTGAAGTTCTCTCTCTCTCAACTTCATGAAGGTGTAATTCCTCCATGTCTTTGCTATGCTTTAGGAAAGTAATATCACCTGAAGCATCCACAATTTGATAAATCAGTGCAGTAAAGGCAACCTCTGCTTCACTCAAAAGATAAAATTATTTTTTAAAACGTGATAAGTGCAACAAAGGGTACAGTGGTTGTGTTTTTTTCGTGATTTTTGTGTGTGCAAGCATAGAACTTACTATTGCATTTCCTGTGCAAAACAGAAAAGTTAAGACATTAATGACATTTAGATTCTTCCTACTGAAAATGTGTGTGAATTCTGATGATTAATTTGCATTTTGCGTTTATATCCTCGCAATTCTCTCCCAAGAGCTAAAGATAATTAGTACATATGTTTCATAAATACTAAAGCTTGAAATTTTGGTGAGTATCTTCAGGTAGAGTGATAGATGAAAATGGACTGTCACTTTTAATGACTTTACTTCATGGTGTTCACATTTATTTTTTTTTTTTGCTATTGAATTTTACTGATAAAATTATCTATATAAAGGACATATATAGGCATGGATTATTTCTTAGTAACAACGTTTAAAATTTGCACACAGATCCTGCTTATGCCAGTTCTTACCTGTTTTAAGAAAAAAAAAAAACAAAAAAAAACAAGAAAAAAAGAAGAAAAAATTACTAATAGCTTGACCAGCTAACTAAATTATAGTAGGATACTGTTTATTAACCCTCAGTTAAATGTAGAATTAAAGTTGTTGTTAATGTTAAAAATTACAAGGATTTCCTATTTTATCTGCAGATGAATTAAGTTTTGCAGCTAAATTTACTGATGATGAATTTATTAGATTAATACTGCCGAATGACATTTTAATGTGCTGGATCATTTCATATAAATTAAACTTTTTTTCTATGTATATATACACGCAGACACCCTTTCGCTTTGTAACACTCTAGGGTGTAAATTTTTATTAGAAAAAGAGTAACTGAGGAAGGGGACAAATGAAAGTTTGGATCTCTGTCAGTTCATTGGCTCCTTGCTGACCTGGCAATATCTTTTTTTTTTTTTTTTACCCCCTCAGTCCAGCTCCTCTGTAATGACCTCTTCAGCCAATAATGTGCATCTGGCAGATAAAAGCTGTGTTTTGGGGTTTTTTTGTACTTTGTCAAGCATCAGCGACTGAATAAACTTGACGTATTTTTATCAGCACACAAGCACAGCAAGTAGCCATCCAGATGTTTACTGATAACACACAGACAATGTCTATAGTAGCAATTTGTAACATAACTACCTTTGGTAATTGTCTGAAAATCCATGCCTGTCTCCGGTGATATCCTTATTGTCAGTCTTGTAGTCTCTCCTCTTCCTTGAAGTGTCTCTCTGAGTTGTTATCTGCGGTTAACATAACTGGCACCTTAACAGACTAGTATTAATTTTCGGTTCAAAATGTAAGAAACTATCCGATGTAAACCAGAGTTTTTACTTCAATCCTGTCTTTATTTTATTACATCTTCTTGGCCTATAGTTTTTAGTCATTATCTATTACTTCAAAACATCTTCTATGCAGCATATCAGATTTGTTGCCTTCTTTATGTAACACAGACCCATAGAATTAAATTTTAAGCTGGTAGCAGTATCTGATACTCAGATATTAATATATCCAATTTCTTCACTCTATATTTACACTAGCTTCACAGTTTATCACTTAATGGGTATTCATGTCATTATCTGCATTAATTTATTTTTTTTATTGAGACCTTAAGGGAAGGGATTTAAGATCCATTTTCCAAAAGTTACAAGATTTTACAAGAGTCAAGTCTTGTAATAACATTATGCTTATGAAACAAAAATGATTTATGCTGCAGTAAATAGTGCAATACCCCAGACTTGGTTTGCATTCTGAGATAACATCCTTTTAATCCTATACTAGTTGTTGCTTTAACATCACAGTTTTTTTAATTACATTTTTCATAGTGTCCATTTATTCTTTTTAGTACAGTGCCTTTGCCTTCTGATTATTCCTTATAATATTTACTGTGTATGCAGTAAATAAAAGGCGCTAGAGCTGGTCTTTTATGTATAAGAGGAGTTTATATTTGAATACTAAGTATAGATAAAGTTTCTCATGGGATTGCTCCATGCAGTATTTAATACATGCAGAATATGCATGCAGAATTTAATTTTGAAGCTTTACCACACAAATGTTTTTTTTCTAGAATATTACTTACAAAAAAATATTTTCTTAGAGATTCCTCTCTTAGTTCATATTAAAGTCTACTGCAAAGTACTTGCCGATATAAGGCACCAGTGCCTGAATGTTCAAGGGTTGTAGGTGCAAAATAAATGTAAACCAGTTTTTTGTCTTCATGGTACTTTTGCCAAGGGCATAGCAGGGACCCACGATTCCTCTACTGTCTATGAAAAAACAGGGAACTGCTTATGTAATAGGATACGAGGTGGGAGCACGGGAAAAGCTGCAGTGCTGGCTGGTGTGATGCCACCTTGCAGGCGTTTTATTTAAAGGGGTGTTGGAAAATGAAGAGCTTCCAGGCTATGCTGCAGCACCACAAGTTTCCTTGAATACACTCAGAGAGCCAAAGGCAAATTCAGTGACATGAGTATCTTTGTGATCTGCAGCACGCTTTGGGCATATCAAGCTGTGTGTAAAAAAAAAAAAACCAAAACAAAACGAAAAAAAACACACCAAAACCCCAAACTGCAAAAAACTGTATTTACCAGGTAACAGTGTTGGCCAAGGAGTATAGGTAATCTTGCTGAAAAAACATATTTAAGCCTGGAGCCAAGAAGAGGTGAAAACTGGACTTGAGAGTTTCTCTTCTGATTAAAGGAGCCATTTTACACAAGGAAATACAAATGGTTTAAATATATCAAATTTTTTACAGTGTTTCTATTTTTTTTTTTCCTAGCTTTTTGTCTCAATAAAATTATCCTGTTTGGAATATTTTTCTAATTTGAGGGTAAGAAGGAAAGGAGAATGAGAAATGCCTATAAAACTATAGATTATTTTTTATGGAAGATGAGATGGTCTCCATTTGCATTTACAGCTTTACAAGGATTGTAGAACTAGGCTCTTTTTCTTTTTTTGATGGAAATGCTTAATCTGAGCTCAATGGGCCATAATAATTGCCTGTTTCTTCCAGTAGAAATAAACCCACTTGTATGTGACACTTGAAACCTTAACTCTACTTAGTATTACGCACAGAATTGTCGACAGTTCTTCACCCAAATATATTTATGACAGCAGTGCTAGTCGATATACAATACCAAGCCAAGGGCATCTGAGAATAAATCAGTCCCTCTAGCTACTGCTATAGCACAATAACTGATGGTTGTAATAAAACCCTGTGAAATTAAAATTCTGTGCATGCAAATGCACATACCTAGCCAAGAGAAACCCAAACCTCTCTGTTCTGGAAAAATTTGCATATGCATAGACAGTCTGTACCTCTTTGTATTGGTAACACAACGTACACAAAAAGGCTATAGGTTTTCAGCACTGTATCGTTTATTAGACTCTCTTCAGCATTTGGGGACTTTCACGTGTTATATGCAGAAAAAAAATGTAAGCAGCTCGTAGAAGAGGAGGATGGTCCCAGTTGTTTCTTGAGGAAGAAATATGCTTGGTTTTATGTTTGAAAGCCTCTTGATGATGCCGTAAGTCACTACCAAAGGCTCTGAAAACCCCATTTCCAGTTCAGATCTTCCTGTATGTTTATGCAGTTGCTGATATTTTTAATGCCTCTTCCGTGTTTGAGAACTTTAGGCTCTACCTTGTGACACTGCAAGCTCTTGGGATGGACATTGTTGCTTCATTTGTGTTCCGAGTTCTCACCTGAAGTACGATGAAACAATTTTAAATTAATAAACGTTATTTATACATCTGTGTACCAGCCCATACTCTCTTCACCTATTACATAACTTGAAACATCCATTCTTCTGAATTCTGTAGGGCAATGAGATAATGAAAAATAACATGTAATAAAATGATGCAAGGGAAGGGATATGCCAGAGCGCGGTGTATGGTGTGTCTCTTCCTTGCGTAGCACAATATTGTTGTGCAACGTGGCAAGGAAAACCCAAGCATTCAGTTTTTGAGAGAAGACTTTTACAGTCAGATGAGTTTTTAACGAGAGAAAACACTGATAGGTAGATTTTTGCAAATATTGTGAAATGTTATGGACTGTCACATAGTATCTAAGGAAATACAACTGGTGCAACTGAATAATCTATGGTTTCATTTTAGATATTTAATCTGTGTATGAATGAGGAGAAATACGAGACCTCAGTCAGATGAATAAGCAATTACTCATTGTGGAGTTACATTCTGGTAAAAGCACTGTGATCCCTGCCAAGCCTTTGTCACCTGACACTCACGCTCCACAGTTCGTATGTAGGTCCTGAGTGCAAACCGTCCTTTCCTGATGAAAACAGGCCTGTTGTTACACTTCGGCTAATCGTATTTGCGTTGTCCTTTTTGAGGTGGAAGAATAAAGATAAAAATATTGGAGGGCCCTTCCTGGACCTGCTGTCAGACTCGGTGTCTTAAGCTGCACAGAAAATCGCGGATAAGTAATCCCAGTGTGGCTGCTCACTGGAAATAGGATGGCTTCAGATACACTTTTTTCTGAACACAGGTTAAGTCCATTTACTACAAATGTTTTGTTTCTTGTATCTAGAATATGGAAGACTTTAGATACTCGCTGGTTATCTTCCAACCACTGGGACTGTACTCCATTTCAAAAGAGCCTCTCAATCCTGAAAGTATTTTGAATTTCTAAATGTAAAACAAACACTTGAGGATGTTGTACTGCAACAAAAATGGTTTTTTTTTATTTTATATTTTAAGCAGAGTCTCTCTGTAAATAACCCTGTGACCATCATATTGTTCTCTTTTCCCCATCACTTAAACCTTTTCTTTAACATGACACTTCACTTGGCAGCAAAAAAACCCTCCCCTGGTGGATTGTTGGTATTTTTTATCAACTTAGACCAACAGTACGGCTCATCAATCTGTCCATTGCATCCACAGATGGGTCCTGTTTTCTGTTTGTGTTTGTTTCTTCAGAGCTAGGGCTTGCGTGTCCTTGTGTAGAGTGAACGACTGATAAATATGTTTAGAAGATCTTAAGTTTCACACCTGCTACTGTTACTTAAAGAAAACCATACTTCCCCGTTCTGTTCATGTCCATGAACTCTCTAGATAATGACAACAGCAGGTTGCACTGCATTTCCAAAGGGTTTTTTTTGTTGTTGTTGTTGTTTCAACTGATGAAGCCTGACAGCATGACTATCTTATAAGATTCTTGTCTTATAAAAAGACCTGTAGTCTTGAACTATTGTTTAAGTTCTTTGAGAATTTTTCCTTGATTAAATCCTGTAAAGAGAATCAATATTTTAGGCATTCTTCCACTAAACTCGAGTATGTGAGAGCTTGACATAATGACACTCAACATATTGACCAGGTTCTTCATGCCGTCTTGAACTAAAAGAAAGAGATAGTCCGTTGTGTACGGTTCAATCCAGAGACATAACAAAATAAATTTAGGATTGAGAGGCAATGTATTTAAAATTGCAGGATATGCACAAGGTTTGCTTCTAGGGTCTCTTGATCATTAATTAAATATATTACGGCTTCCCGTTTTTCTCGCTTATCTCTACAGGTTTACATATTGTAAATACATTATTTATGTTTTCCCTTAAGTGCTGGGTACTGCCAGGATGTTTGTCAAACTGGCACAGATAGCAAAAAAAAGACAAAATGAGAGGGCAAATTTGGCGCTGGTTAGCTGCACAGAAAGCCACTTGTACCCAAATGAGCCTTTCCCAGATGTATTTTAATGAACTTGAACTGATAAATAGAAGGATAGACAGACAGACATACAGATAGATGGCATCATTGCTTAAACTGTGAAAAATATTTTTTCAATAAGGTAAGTTTGGTTTGTTTCATTTTTTTCTTTTTTAATCACCTGGCTGCTTTTGTACTGGAAAGCTTCTGGTATGAAGGGTGATGAGGGAATTATCTATGTGGAAGCTCACTCTCTGAGGAAAGCTGTCACTGAAATGGACTTTATTATGATAGCTAAAACAATTTGGAATCAACCATTTGCTGAACTTTGAGCAAAGGAAATTGCCACCATCGGTGTGTCCTGCATATTGCCCCTTGTTGTCCTCCTCCATTTCTTTTGGTCAGCAGAATACATCGATACGGTTGTAGATGGAGTCAAAATAGACTTTAAGATACAACTCTCACATTCGTATGAAAGGTGTTTTAAAATAAATGGATGGTTTTGTTCTACTTGTTCTGCTGCCAGATGTGGCGTAGCGGTTAGATGTTAAGACACAGTCACTTTCTCCTGACTTGCACGTCGTTGTCCTTATTCACTCTTTGCCTCTCTGTTGTATTCTCCCACTGTCCATAAGTACTTCTTTTCAATCTTAAATAACATTTTCTGTTCTGCTCTCTGTCATGTTAGATATTTGTCAATTTTATGTTTAAAATGACAGTAGCAGGTAGCCTTATAGATAAATTAAACCACAGAATTAACGACCTGCTTAAATAGCCAATAACTGTAACCCTTGCTTCCCTCTACAAATATTTGATACACTTTTTTTGTTTGGTTGGTTTTTACAAATTTTGTATTTGTTCCATTCTGAAATTCCTCTCTTAGCACTACCACCTTTGGTTTCCGAGTACCCAGTGTTACTGGAAGCTGGCATGTTTATGTTATTGGGATGTATGAAACCAGCTGTTGTGAGTCAGACCAGAGGTCTGTAGATCTGAGATACCATTTCTATGCATGCCTGTGCAAGAGGGGAATAAAGCAAGCTCCTCCAGAATTTTCTTTCAGCCTTCAGGAACTTTGCGTGGCAAAAGTGATGTCTGTGCTTTTAATAATCTTCTGTAATTGTTTCTTTGAAGTTTTTTTTTTTATGCGCAGAACCTATTCTTTTATTTCCACATCCTATAAAGAATCATCTTTGTACTTAGTTTGGTTTGAACTGGCCATCTATTATTTTAATTTGCCATCTAGTTGTTCTTTTGGAGGAGAGAAGCAGCAAATATTCTAGCTTCTCCATCTCCATTTTATTTATTAATTCACTGACACCTACTCCCAGCCGTCTCTTTTACAGTCTGAAGTATTCTGGTCTTCCTACTTGTTCCTGTCTAGATATATTTTCTTATCTTTAACCACTTTTGTCACCTTTCTGTTTGAAGACAGAATGCTTGTAAATCTGTCCAGCTCATGTGAGGTCAGAACCAAAAGTTTCATCCCACGGGGAAGAGGACAACACCTTCTTTTGAAGGGTGATGGTAAAGATACAGTCTGAATATATTTTCCACTACATCTAAATGGAAATAAAATATTAAATATAAATTTCAGAAGGTCTTTCCAAAAGGGTCTTCACAATCATTTTAAAGAAGCCTAAAATAATACTACAGAATAGTTTGCAGCTTCTATGGAATAAACGATCTTCATGGTTTATCTAAACATGGGATCAGCATGTCCAGGGCCACCAAAGCAATATGGCAGAGGAAATGGGAAGAACTGCGAATCTCTCCTTGTTTATGTATTTTACCAAGGAGATTAAACTTGTGAGCCGTGTATGGCTGTGCAGTAAGAAAATTGGAGGATAAACACGTTACAGATGAGATGATTAGCTAACTCCATATCCCGTGACCGTAAAGCAAATGTAAATCTGATGTTGTTTCTTGAGTGACAATGGGATTTATGGCAGCACTGTGAGTAACCCTTAGCTCCTGTTGATTTCTTTGCTGACCATCTTTTCTACGTAACATTTTTGGCTTCTTCTAAAGCTTTAAAAATTATTACTATCACTACTACTGAAGTATTAGTAGAACTTAATATCTACAACGATTACAGTTCTACTATGTTCTGCAAGCAAGCTATGAAAAATATCCCTGTTGCTGAAGCTATGCTCTCCAGGATTTGATTGGAGAAAGCAGGCAAATTTGCCAAGAGATGTAAAAGAAAGTGTGAAAATTATGTTAAATACAAAGCTATTACAATATTCTAGCATTCTGTAATACATTGCATGCTCTATTATGTTGTCCTTTTTTTTCCTACAACTAATCACCATGTTGTTTGTTCAGGTTTGGGTTTTTTTTAATGCCTGAAGAGTACCCTGAGAAATAGTGGACTTAATGGTAGAGGCTGAACATTTCTTCTAGAAAAATAGCTGGTATATGTAGAACACAAATTATAGAATGTAAGACTGGCAGCCATATCCCAAGAAGCTGACCAATGCAATGATATAAAGAGAAACCATTCTGGATGTTTCTCAGTTTACTAAGTGGAGCTTGTGGGTTTTTAGTTGGGCAAATGACTATCTTCATTTCTTTGTGCACCCATTTATCTCTGAAAAAAACATAATGATATCTGTCTTGTGTTATGACTGCTCAGGACAAAACTGAGTAAGGTAGTAGTAGTGTTATGTGTATAGAATATATCCTACAAACAGTCAGAGTGGGTAACTAGATTGTTATGATTTTAAATTCGGGGGTTTTTAATCCAGGGTGGGGCTGGCCTGTCAGAGCCATTAGGTAAAGGAGCCCCAGGTGTCCCATGTTAAGTAAGCGAAGGTCAGGTGTCCCACGTAGGGATAAAAGCTGGGACCCCTTGCAGGAGGGGCAGTGTCTGTGTGTGAGGTGGATGCTCTGTGCAGAGTTCCCTGTTGGGAAAGGACCTCCCGCCTCCCCGTGACTGGGCTCCAGTCAGGTCTGGCTTTGTAAGCGTGGGCCGTGTCAAGATTCGGTATGCGGCTTCCTTGGTCTTATGTATTGGGCTGGTTGACCTGGTTGTCTCCTGTCCCCTCTATGGGAGACTCTATTTCACTGTTTATTCCACCCACTGTTGGTCGTGGGGTGTCACTATTGGGATCCTTGGGGTTGATGTTGATTATGTAGAACCTGATTGACTTGTTTGTACCCCCAGCGCTCACCCATGTACTGACCCTTTTGTGTCACATACAATCTGGTTATTGGTTCAGCTTTACGCTGGCTCTGTCCTTTCTGCTAGGCCTTATAATTGGCAAAACAGATGAACATCGCATGTCCCTTCCAGCTGAAATATTCTGGTTTTTTTTTTTTTTTTTTAACAATATAAACAGATGCAGATCTAAAATTAACTCTTGAGACATATGCGAGTACACTTATAATGCAGACTAATATAACCTTAAAGTAATTTATAAATGGTGTGAAGGCATGAACTTTGAAAAATGAAATCATTAGTCTGCAAGAGATAGTCAGTTGAGCTGTAGTTGGTATTACTGTTTACGGGAAGATCATAAATACACCTGTGCTGTATTCCTTTACCTTCTCTTCCTTCCTAGAGAACTCTAAGAAATGTATCAGAAGAGCATTTGTAGCTATTAGATTTGTATTTTCATACAGGGACTTTGTTGTAAAACTTCTGCTGTAGGAGGTTTAGTTTGTAACTTATTTATTAGGACTAATTTTTCTGTGCTGGCGGTTTTATTCTTTTGTAAGTAACCAAACTTTGCCTGAGAAGTTCCCCTTTTCATCATCACACAAGTAAAAATATCTCATACAAATAGGTATCGGTTCATGTTTTAACTTTTTGTAAGTGCAAAGTAGTGAGAAGTGTTCTCTGAATCTCTGAAAATATCTTCAGGAAACATTGCATCAGATCTTTTTTTTAATGTTTAATGAATTGTGTTTGCCATGTACATGAATCACAGAAACGGCAGTGATTACATTTTCAATACTAACGATACCCACTAATGACTCAAAAAGTATTCTAAAACGATTTTAAAACAAAACAAAAACCAACCGAACAAAAAACCCTCTCACCTCAGGTTGAACAAATCAACATCTGAGTGCCCTCCTTGAGCACCTGAGCAAAGCTTTTAAAGGTTTTTTTCGGCAGGTGCTGGTGGTAGGACTGAGTGAGAAACCAGAGAGCTAGAAAGCAAAGTAGGAGCTGGATGTTTCAGCGCTGCTGTTCTCTTTCTTGAGCTCTTGTTAGAGGAGCCCCGTTCCTTTTGGCAGAGTGGTGACTTCAAGTTGTGCTGCCGTTGACTGATGACTCACATCTGCTGTTACTTGGTGCTGAGGTCTTGCTCAGCAACCAGCTTTCACACTCGTAGAGTGTTTCTCATAAACCTGGCAGAACATAAAGACAGCAGTGTGGAAAAAAATATGCATTGGAATCAAGTAATCTTCAGAGTTATTTTTATACCAGATCAGAACTGGAAGTTGTCGTTTTATCACTTCTTGAAGCTTCTATGTCTTTATTTCTGTGTCCTGTGAATATATCATGATCTCTTAGTAGTGAGGTATTCAGAAATATAACACAGACTTGTGGTAGAACAGAAAAAGGGGAAAGCTTCTTCCTGAACACACCTGGCAATGAGATCATTAAAATCTCAGAAATACTTCAGCCCTGTGTTGGGTTCTAGTGTTGATTTTCTTTGACCTTTGTAAATTTAATAAGAGAAAAAAAAACTAATTTCTTTTTTTTTTTTTTTTTGGTAGTAATGATTCTATCCAGATCCCTAATACTATACTGTGTTTAGACTCAGGGCTATGTTTCCAATATTTATTTGTGTAAGATACCTAGACCTAGAAGCTTTGTTGTGGCAAGAATGCTATGCTTTCAAAGTTGGGGTATTTTTTTTGTCTCTTTTCTTTTTTTTTTTCTCTTGTAGAGTTCAAAGCAACAGATGAGTTGTGAAAGAGAACACCTAAGGGTAAGTGTAATGATATGCAAAATGTTCTGTTTCTTTAAAACATAAACAGAATCTGGTTTGTCCTATTGCCAGATGGATTGCTTTATTTAAGGGGAACATATTTAGCTCATTTGTCGCTTGTTGGTAAATATTGTGCATATTCAGTATAAACCAATTACAGTAGATGCAGGTTTTTCTTCCATAATTTAGTGAGCTTTGGCAGTAAATAACTCTTTGTGGGAGCTCTCTTGACATTCAGCATGCTCTTCCTATGCACCACGTGAAGATTTAGTAGTGGTAAAGGTCACTATATTTCTCAGGCTTTCTCCAGTACTGGATTGTTTCAAACAAGAAGACACTATTCTTTGGAATTTTTTTTTTTTTAATAGCATGTGTGCTTTCAGAAAGAAACCAGTGCTAAGAATGTAAGGGAACTGGCAGAAAAAGTCCAGGTATTTTAGTGTGTGTATATTGCTTGTGTAAATCTGTAAACAAGACGGAGTTCCTGAGCCCAGGTTGCTCACCTTGTTTTGTTTTTTTTTTCTTTTTCCTATGTTAAAGCGACATTTTTAAACAGGCTTTTGTCCCTGCTCCCTTTAAATGCTGCGTATCTCTGCAGATGCTTTTTGATCACAAGTATTTCCTTGTTCAACTAATTGATTCTAGTATTTTTTTTGGAAAGGCGTAAGAGTTTTCATTAATTAAAAAAAAAAAAAGCTTTTGTGTCATCCAAGTATCGTTTAACAGACCTACATTTATTGATACCACATGATGAGTATTTTCTTGAAATCCCATATGCAAGGAGAGAGGGAGAGGCAGGCCTGAAGGAAGTGCATGTTTTTATGCAAACAAAAATATTATTGGAAATAAAAAGCAGCTTTTTATTTGTGTTTGCAGCTTACTAAGCATCAGCAGTGCCTGTGTGGCTTCCATGTATAAAGAATTTAGTCTTGAAAGAAGTTGTGCTGTGTTCTTAAACATTCAGCGATTCATTAGATTTTTACCGAGATGCTTTAGTTGATCTTCACCATATTTGCAACAGGATTTTTCTGGTAAACAAGTTATGCAGGAATGATGAATCACATATTGTCCTTGATTCTTTTCTTGCTGATATGTGACTGCGTTGCTATTGTACTGAAGCTGGAGTGACAAAGCTTTGTTTTATCAGTAGTAATGTCTCAACAGAGCAGCTGTCAGAGTTAAAATACTGCAATAGTACCTGAAGGACAGTCTTTTGAAGAGGTAGCGGTGCCCTGAGAACAAAGCAAGTTTTCAGGGTGGGTTTTTTTTTTATTGCTTTTATTAAGTTTTCTCCTTTGAATGAAGAAAAACATTATTTTGAAATATAATGGAAGGAGGCCCCCAGCTCTTTCTTTAAGTAAATATGTGTGATTTTTTTCCAACTAGTGGATAAAATGTGATGTGGTAAAACTTTCATGTATCTTTATGTTCCGGTGTTGTCCGTTTACATCGAACAGTGAGCTCTTGATGCCTTTGTGTCATATCAAAAAGTAAATTTTCATGACAACTTAGGAAAAACCCACGTCTCTAACCTGCTAAGATTAGGTAGATCTCCTTCCGCTACCGCTGTGATGTTCACATTACGTGAAATACAGTTATTGGTGCGAACCCTGTTCCTGAGGTTGGGATGCAAACCAGTACATCACCCCTCAGAGGCAGAGCTTGTGCCTGTGGTAGGAAAGGCACCGAGAAGTCTCACACAGCCAGATATGGCGAAAGCAACAACTCAGTGCCAAGCACAGTAGAACTGTTCCTTTCCCCTGCCTGCTCTGTGAACGCCCAAACCGTTATCAGTGCCCAGAATCTGTTCTAGTTTATCACAGCTCATCTGCTGGGACAAAAGGTTACCATGAAATTTCAACATGCTGTGTGGAGATGTTTTGGTCATAGTCCAGTGCTGGCACCTTTGACCCTCCTTAGCGGTGCTGCGAACAGCCCCCCTCTGCCAGGTTCTTGCACCTCCAACCCCCTCAGGGTGTGACTTGACGGTTCTGTTGCTTTTAGGCTGGCTCCCTAGCTGAGCAGCGCTGTTAAAGACATGTTTAATTGCCCGAGTTAGGTTTTTCAGGCCTGCAAGCTTTCCCTTTGGGGTTTGTGACCTACCACGAATACTTGGATGTGAGGCAGTCTCTTCACAACAAAATAATGTTTCGTTCCAACTGAAAGAACTGAAAAATAACAACAGGATTAAAACAATGAAATGCTAACATGCATTTGTGTTTGTTAAACTCAGTTAAAAATAGATTATCCTAATAATGTAATAAAAAAGACATATTATCTCCCAGCTTCCTTGCTGACGATGCGTCCGCCACTCTCCTTTTTTGAGTCGTTCCATAGTCTACAAGTCCTAAAGAAGTTCCAAGAGAAAGGCACTTTAAGAAAGGTTTGTTTAAAGCATAATAGTGCAAATAAATAATTAGGCATTGTGTGACCACAGAAAGAAATCTCCAAGTCTTCCTGTAATAATTGATTCAGACATTTCTCACCTCATGTCTGTTTTATTGGCTTTTAAATTCTAAATGCAAAGCAGAGACTCAGTGTTCTGGAATAAAACATTGATACTAATGAAACTTTTATTCATACTGGAGACTCTGGCCATTATACATTATATGTACAATAAATGATAATTGTAATAATTAAGGCAGTCTGTATATTTTCACCCTCTTCTGCTCAAGCTTTGAAGATGACAGTGACCACACGTTGGTAACTCACTCCCCTTGCCAACCCGGTACAATTCCCAGCTAGACGTTGGTGTTTATAACTGAATTATTTAAATGTGAAATCATACAGAAAGTTATGGGAATTTTATCTCTAGCACAGCTGGTCGGGTGTGGTTTTCTTTCCATTTGGATATATAACACAAGCTGACTTTACTGTATTTCCATCTGACGTTTTAAAAAAAAAAATTACAAAGTATTAATGCCATTTTTTGGTTTTCCTTTCCTTGGAAGTGATTTTCATTACCATGTTGTTGAATTTTTTTTTTTTTTTTCATATTTCTGTAATTTCCCTTTGTTTTCTAATCTGCCTTCATTTAAATCAAGTTGTGCTAAAAACCTAATGTGCCTTTAAAGGCAAATTGACTCATCGGTGTCGCGCTCTCCAGTTCATCCACACACTGCTCTTTGTCAGTATTTCCTTTAAAGAAAATAATGATACTGTTTAGTCCTCCTCTTTCTGTTTTGTGTTCTCCAATCCCGATTTATAAATCTCTTCTTGGACAGATACACCCTATCCTCTTCTCTGAGTCTTTCATACTGCCACTTGCTGTTTTAGGAGTTGCTGTGTGGGTTTAATTTAATTGTCATTCTGATGCATTATAAATGACCTGTAAAGACACAGAATTCACAGCTTGCTCAGAATCATTTAAAAACACTTTTCTTCTCATATTTGGGTCTGAAAAACAGACTGTGAAATATGAATGATGCAGGTTATTTAAGGCTGTGAAGAAAATGAGGATACCAGCCCTAGGTAAAAAGAAGCTGTAGCACGTAAAGCTTTAAACAAGTGTAGAAACAGCCCGAGAAGTTTGTCTGCTGCTTCCACTGAACCTTCCTTACTGTTTTGATTTTAATCTGGGAATTTATTTTTTTTTTTAAAAATCAGATTCTAAGGGCGTTAGTTAAACTTACAGGCTAACTTAAACCTTACTGAGCTTTACCCAACCTTCCATTCGTCTAAGAAATTACTCTTTGGCGTTATCGACTCAGCGTAATTGTTTATAAAGTGAACTTCTGTATCCGTGTTTGCGTGCAGAAGTTTTGCTGTATAAGCTAATGCTTTTGGTCCTTGTGCAGCAGTACTTGATGAGCTCTGTAAGGTGGGCATAGAATAATTTTAAACCCGAACATAAGGAGGACTTAGAAATGTTCCTGTGAATACCAATGAGGTCTAATGGTAAATGGTGTGATTAACTCCCTTCATCTGAAATTTTACGTGACCTAGTTGTTGCTCTAACAGCTTCTTTCACATGCACTTATTATCAAGATGCATTATGTGCAGCCAGAGTTCCTTCTCTAGTCTGAAATATGGGAAGGGCAGGGTCTTACTTATCTTGTATTTAAAACCAACTTTTATTTTTTATAGTACTCTAATTTTCAAGGAGACATGCATTCAGTATCCTTCTGTTTGTCTTGTCTTTTATACAGTGACTGAAACGAGCTGTGACATACAGCCAAAAATGTATTAAAATTATGCCAGGTAGAGGGAAAACAAAAGCAAATGTCCAGCATAAATTTTAAGCAACCATAATCCTGCAATATTTAGCTTTCTTTAGGTCTTAGTTCAGTACATTAATTCATCAGGTTGTAAGGTGCTTAGCTGTGTAGAATTTTTTTTTTTTAAAACTTTTTAAAGAATATTTTGAAGCTTATCAGTGTGGTATTAGCTTTCTCCAGTGATTTAAGAATAACCCACTGCTGTCTTCTGTGTACAGGGTTCCTCTGATGCACTAAGGAGGTAAATTGTAATTCAATGGCAGATGCTAATTTTTAACTTGGTTTGTGCTGAGGGGTGGGAAAAAACCAAAACATAAAGCAACTGGATAGAGGAAGAGAATCAGAGTGGAAGTGATTTGTGAAATAGATGTTAATTTTTAGCGTTTTCTGAAATATTTTACTATGGTGATAGCGTAGCAGATCTTACAGGGTGGCTGGCCAGAGAACTTCTGCTTGTAGTCTCCACTTCTTTTCACACTGGACTGGAGAAAAGGAAAGGTGTATAAGCTTCTTTCATGAGTCACTGACATCTTATCTTGTTACCAAAAAGCAGTGCAGCATGTTATAGCATCTTCACAAAACTGGACAACTAGTTCTGGCCATTAATAAAAATTACACTGTTTTTATTTTCCTTCTGAAAATCTCCGTAGTTATTCTTGCAGTGACTTCTATGTGTCATCATCCTTGTAGGTGTATCATGAAGATAAAGGTAGGTGAGAGACATAAGAAGGCATTGGATTTTTTGTTCCTCATCTGTATTACACATTAACATGAAATGACATCAGAGTAATCTCACTCACCATTTCACAAACTACATTCCCAGTGGTTCTATAAAGAGTAATTCACAGGGAAAAAAAAAATAAAAATTATTTGAACTAAAATCTAACGAATAAGAGGATTGTAAATACTCCACCAAACTGTTGGGGAGAGGGGAAAATTGTAGGGATGTGATTTCATTTAAATTTTCATCCGGCTTGAAATTAATGTCTACCAAAAAAAAAAAAAAAAGGCAACTAAAGAAAGAAATGTGGTAAAATTTGATTTCAGTGCTGCTGGCAGTGCCAGTGTACTTTAGGAGCCTTCCTAAGCGTAGTAACTTGCTTAAGATAACACTGGCCTCCAATTTGTTGTTTTAACAGCCATGGTGATTATTTAAAGAAAGTAACAATGTCTAAGTAATGAAAATTGCTATGGTTCATTTTTAAAGTGACTTAGCTCTCACCGTGAGGACACTGTGATCCTCTTAAAAAGCTAACTGCTAATAATGTGCTCCTTTGATCGAGAGAAGAAAGGATCCTTTAGCTATTTTCCTTGTTTCTGCTGCTGAAGGAATGCCATTCAGAAAAACTTCCATTCCTTTCCTGAGACTGTTTTGGCATCTCTCTCTGAGAACAGTAGGCAGAGGATTATCTCTTGTTCAAGTGCCACTTTCTCTTGAATTGAACTTTGATTTTTGCACACTCGAGTATTTTCTCAGTGTGGTGCTTCATAATTGCCGAAGTGGCAAAGTTACGCTAATATTTGGTGAAGCTGAAGCAATGTTTTCAGTAACTACCTGTCCATTTAGCCTGACAGATTTTGTCTAGAGCTGCAAGGCACTATATGGAATTGGGCAACTGCTCAACGTATACTTAGTCACGTTTGTATACAGGCAGTCAAGGACGGGGGTTTAGTTCATGAGGCAGTTCACTAAGAGTAATGAAGGTTCAGGAAGGGGCACACTTCTGAAGGGATAAAAGGAAATAGATTTAGATAGTATAAAGGCTGCTGAACTTTAAATTCTAAATTTAAATTTGTTCAGTATCCTGGTGCTCTCTTCCTCCTGCCACAAAGACATCACCAACACACAGTGCTGGATCCACACGGTATTTCGGAACAGCGTCTGCCCTCGGAACAGCAGCTTTTGGTAAACTTTCTGCAACGACTGCGTACAGCTGCTTTTGCTGCGGATGCTGTCCTAGAAAAGAAGGAAGATTTTTTTTGCTTATTTTGTGTTTGTTGAGAGGGAGCTATTTTTTCACATAGCTTTTATAATTTCTCTTTGATCATCTAACAGACCTTTAAGTGCACAGCTTTAACAGTGTTTATACTGGCTTGACTTCTTATTTCAATCTCTACTATTGCTTAGACAATTTGATGGGCAAGGACCATAGTCCTCTTTAATGTCACACCTAATTCAAGCAGAAAACACTATCTAGCTTGTAGCGCAATTTTGCGGTTCTTTTTGGTTGATTGGGTTGGCTGGTTTTGCTTTTTTTCCCCAAAGTGTTTCCACAAGGCCTTCCTGTCTTGGCTTGGGCCTTATGTGGCTTTGGCTGGGTAGTGCTGTTGGCTTGTACTTTTTTTTTTTTTTTTTTTTACTAGGATCAAGTGAAAAACCTGAAAAAATTTTCAGCTGTAGTTAGATGGGCTGGATTTTTCACATAGTCTTTGATCATGGTGAATTTCTGTTCTCACTCAGATATCAAATAACTGACTGAGCAACTAGATTTTTAAGGGGAACAAGACAGGAGTTGAGAGTGCTATAATAACTGGAAAAAAAAAAATTACGTGAACTATTCAAATGATGTAGTGTTATAAAGACATACATTCGTTGAGTCACGTTGACTCCTTGAACCAGTATTGTTTAAAGTAGAGAGTGACAAAATATTGATTATAATGTGGACATTGTGTTCTAGTAGTGATGGTAATGGTTGTTTTACGTTCCCTAAAATCTTTCTAAACCTTACTTGTTTAAACTGGTCATGTTTACTTCTCTACTAAACCGTTTCATTATGCTTTTTTAAGTAGGTGCCAAATTTTTTCAAAGCAGAAAGGGTACAAGGAAGAATAATTCTAAACATCAGTGCAGATGCACACATCAATATTAATATGTAGGTATATACATACAGACACATATGTCTATTATATATCTAATAGAGTTTAAGGATCCAGCTCTACGGGCTTGTAGTTGACGTGCAACAGAACATATAAACAGTATGGTCTATATAAAGGGTGAGATCTTAGCTGCACGTAGGCCCGGGTTTTAGAAGCGTATCCTTGCTCTTAGTCTCTTGAAAAAATTTTTACAGGAAGATAACAATATTTGTGTTCCTTTTGTTCAGTGAAATCCCAAGTTTTCCTGAAAGTCAAGTCTTTTTGTGTTAAACGGAAATGGTTTTCTTAGTACAGAATCCCAAGCACCTGTGTGTAATTTCTAGGAAATTATTTTGTAGGATAGAGAAATAAAACCAAGCTACACTAAACAAACAAAAATCATATTTTATCAAGCTGACATTAGTTTTGAGCCATTTTGAAGTTTTGGACTCAAATGGGGAGCTATTCCTGTTGTTAGAAGGCAAATTAAGATAAGTACAAAATACCTTTACAAATTTTTCTACTCTTCATAAAGCCTTGCAGCAAAAATTTCTTTGAAAAAATTATATTTGGAATGGATGATCTTTAAGGTCCCTTCCAATGCAAAACATTCTGTAATTCTGATACGCGTTAGCCAATAGCTTCACCCTTTTCGCTGTGTTTGCGGAAGGTGTTGGGACAGTAAAATCAGCAAACAAACGTTTATCTGTTTGATGCTTTCCTGATGTATCCTACTGAAGGGCAGTCCTGGACAGCATAACACTGCAGGAGCCTCATCAGTTTGGAAACTGGTATTATTTAAACATCAAAGCGTGAATTGTATCTTCTTGTTTTGAGACTGAAATAAACTGCCACAACATGCTGCTGTGCTAAGAACGTAAGAATGAATTTCTCAGAATCCCAACCTCTTCGGAGGCTTGAGAAGTAGCTACCTAGCTTTAGAAAAAGTTATTAAAAAAAAAAAAAAAGGCCATAATTTGTCATTGTTATTCACGTTTGGGTTTTATTTTACCCCTGTATTTGTCCTGTTCATTTAAATGGGGTGAACACACTTCAGGGAAAGTAAACAGACATATGCATATTGAGAAATTATTGCTAAGTTTTTAGTTTTAAATACCTTCTTATTGTAAAGTATCTTTTTAATATTTAAGTAAAACCCCACATAATAGGTAGAGAAAACATGAATGTAACATGTAAAGATGTGAACATGAATGAAAGTACAGCAACATGCTAGTTGTACCTGGAGAAAAAAAAAGTGTGTGCTTCTGCTTGTTTATAAAACCTTGATAATCTCCCCCAAAATACAGAGCAGATGGATATTTTGAATGTATTTAAACTGTACCAAGTATGGAAATGTTTGTTTGTCAAGTTATGCTGGCTGTTCATCAACAGAGCAACACATCATAATTATATCAATACATATGGACTGCCCAGAGGGAAAAAAAAAATAAAATCCAAAGTCATACTAAAACCTAAAAATGGAAATAACATCCATAAGGAACTGATGATGAAGTCCCTGCAAATCACCATCCTAAAATCCCCAGCCTCTATCAGTGAAGTGGGGTCTCCCTTGCTCCAGGTATTGAATATGTCCTTGAGAGAGATCTTGAGGTTTAGATGCCACAGTCTTCCAAGAGAAAAGAGACAAATAAAACCGAAACAGTTGGTAGGTCCTAAAATACCCTGGTGGGATCGAGGCACCCTCAGCAAGTTCACCACCGACACCAAGCTGTGGGGTGTGTCCAACGGGCTGGAGGGCAGGGATGGGCCATCCAGAGGGACCTGGGCAGGCTGCAGAGGTGGGATGGACAAACCTCAGGGCGTTCAACAAGGCCAAGTGCGAGGTCCTGCCCATGGGTCGGGGCAATCACCAGTATCAGTACCGGACTGCGGAACAAATTGATTGAGGGATGGAAGAAATAGTAAGCGGGTATTTTTATATTTGTAGCACAATATGTAGAGGATCCATTCTATAAACCAGGAAGCTGAGAAAGGTAAAAATGCATTGCTGATTTGTAACATCTTTGTTTCTCAACCCTGGGAGAAGCTGACCTTGACTCAGGAATGTTTTTTCCCCCGCCATGTCTCTTTGCTGTTGTGTATTTTGATGCTTTGATGACTTCTGTTATCTTTAGCGATAGTATGGCATAGACAGGGGGAGCGATATATAAAAATCAAGTACATCATATCACGGGCAGTTTTCATGCTCCGCTAATGGTGGCAATTTAAGCCCTCATGTAAATGGATGGCTACAGATGTATTTTAAGCCCGCAGTCAAAAGCCACGTAGACTGACATAGGTACTGGGAAAAAATACAGATGTGCTCACTGGGGCAATTTATAGCATTGCTTTCGTACGGTAGTTGTCTCTTCCTTTGGGTTCTTAAGATCACTTTGAGTACAATACTGAAAGGAAAAGTGGCCTTCATCTCAAGGTCACTTTCCTATTTGATAGCAGCTGCCCTCCAAAGAGCACACAATTAGTAGTTTTATTACCTTGATTTAGTAATTTCCTTTGGTTTTCCCTACATGCTATAGATTACTTCACATGCTATGAGCTCAGTTCTCCCTTTTTTTTCCCCCCCCCCCCCCCCATTCTCTAAACTACTGCTTTCTACAACTATTTTCGTCATTGTTAAAAATCATTTATACAGCACGATAAATTACAGGCACTTTGTAACCACAGAGTAGGATACCGCCTTTGCCCCAAATAGTTTACGGTTCAGATACATCCTTGGTTTCTAGTGTTCCTTTTTTTGCTTAACACAATGGCTTGGGAATTTGAAGGCAGATTGCATTAATCTCCTGTTTTATTCTCACAATTTTTCACGATCAAGTGACATTGATCACAACTATATATGCCTCAATTTATGTGATGTAGATAACTAATCATTTATTTGCTACTTAGCATAAAGGTATCGCAAACGCGTCTGCTTACTGATAATTCCAGGCACACACTTTTGTGTATATACATTTACATCTAAAACCTGCAGGCACTGGGAAAAAAATCAAGACTTTTGTTCATTTAGCTCTTTCCCTATCCTTTTCTCTTTTTTTCTTGATAATGTAACTGGCATTTCCATTTTTTATAATGAAAACTCCCAGGAATTTTCAGGAGATATTGCCACAGTCCCCAAGTGAAAACCTGACAGCATGTTCTATAATGATGCCTTTGAAAAGGTAGTTTATTTTTTTGAGTTTGGCTCATTTGCTAGGCTCCCAACTCAAGGATATTTGATACCTGGTCTACAGTTCTGCTTCCACTAAAATGCACTTTTAAAATCTAACTGTAGTTACCATTTAGCTTAAATCGTAAAAAAAAAAAAAAAAAAGGAATTCTGATATTTGCCAGAAAAGTAGCAATCCAAAAAACAACAAAGTAGTGTTATTGAAATTTTTCTTCCTTCACCTTGAAATATAGATTTTAAAAAACAAACAAACAAACAAAAAAAGCAACAAACACCACGCTCACAATCATAAATCTAGAGAAGACTATAAACTCATTTGCCAACTTAATTTACCGTAAGCTTTTGAAATGTCCAAGTTTTGGATGCTGGATTCATCTTCCTAGTCATATATTCAGATGGAAATGTGGAGCCCAGTTATGGATTGTGAGGTTTTCTTTCAGTTATAATACTCTTGCATCCATAGCATTGATTTTCCAGGGAGAGACAGGAAAATATTTTGAATATTCACCAGTGACTAAAATATAACTAAACTATTATAAATTCATATCTATCCAAACTCTATCATTTTTTCACATACTGACATCAGAACAGAACGATCAGGGTGGGCTGACAAAATCGTGCAGCATTTTCTGTTCGAGAATAGCAGGCAATGCTTACTGTACAGTTTTCAGATCAAGTGGCTGCAGAAAATAGTTGCCATACTCCATTCAGTTCATTAAAATTCTGATACCTCTGACCCAAAGTAAAAAAAAAAGAAAAGTTTTGTCGCTTACTTCTTGTTTTGAAAAGGTATTAAAGACTAAATAATACATAATGATATTAGGGTTATGTTTAACTGTCAGAAAGACTTTAACTGTTTTTTAGAGGACTCTGTGGCTTATGATACAAATATATATATAATTATATGGAAAACATTGGCTTTTATTTGTATTCAGAGAATTTTTGTGTTGGTTTTAAACTTCCTCTCTCTATTACGTGCTCCTTTTAGGCTAGAGAAGCAAAACCTATAAAGCTCACCAAAAATAACCTGCTTGACCTCAATGTAATGAACACATCCCCCCACATTTCTTCTGAAATCTTAAATTTCGGATTTATCTGTTGTTGCTGGATGTTGTTTTGTGGTTTGTTGGTTTGTGGTTTTTTTGTTTTTTTTTTTTTTTTTTCATTTCCCACTTTACTCTCCAGGAAGTGTAGTTACAAATAAGGGGAAATTACTATACAGACCAGAAATTACTGATGGGGATGAAACGAGAGGTGACATGAAAGGGCCATAGAGTTCATGACTCAGTGAACAGCAGTCAGTTGAAAAGGCTGATAGAAATCATTATCAATAAATTCTGCTAAAATGCTCCTGTGATAAATTCTTCATTGTATTAGTTAGATCTTCGCTACCTCCCAGCTGTTGCTTTGTTCTCCTGAGGGCACTGAACAGTCTCCTCCAGCAGCTACACACTTGAAGGACTGGGTAAATAGAACCATGTGGTAATTTTTGCAATAAGAGTAAAGTGAAAACAAGTCTCCTTCCACAACCTCCATCAGGAGTGTTTGTGGGGAATGAGAAAATCGCTATGAAAAGGAGCTCCTCCACCAAAGCTACGATAACAGAGGCATCTGAAAACCTTAACAAAAATCAGTCAGCAGAGTTCTAGTTAGTCCCTCACAAACAAAACCTAATAATGTAGAGATGTAGACTGAGATGCATTTAAAATAACGCTTGAAATTGTAAAAGCAAAAATGTTTATGGGAATCTTATTCCCGTTTCTGTAATTGCTTATTTGAAATGTTACGTCAGTGACAAGAGTGCTGTAGTTAGTCAAGTTCTCATCAAAAACAAGAATTTAAAAAAAAACCTTAATATACATATAGAAAGCAGCTTTGTAAAAATCAGAGGATAAGTGTTCACACGCAATTCTCTTCTGGGTACCCAGATTTAGAAGAGCAAAGATACACGGTGCATATAGTCAGGGGTGTCAAAGATCTCACCTGGATATAGCCACGTTGCCAGCTGTGAGAGGAAACTTCTTTGTTATTAATTATTCTCCCAAAAGACTGTCTAGAATCCATCCACTGGAATGGTTATAAATACAAGTCATCTGAAAACAGAAAATAATTTCTGTTCTGTGCACTACTTAGCTATTTCCCAGGATGTTGTCATTCCTAATCTGAAGAATCATAGATTCATAGAACAGCCCAGGTTTGAAGGGACCTCAAAAGATCATCTGTATTTTCACATTTGATTCAGAATCACCCAAGCTTTATTTTGAAAGCACTGGAAAATGCTGAAGTTATTAAAAACAGGGGAAAAAAAAAAAAAAGTTTATTAATTATGGAATTGTAATCATACTAGAATTAGCGTGACAATATAACGTGGAGAAAACACAGGGGAAACAAACAGTTTGGTGTTATTACAGTAAATAATAACAGCAGATGAATGTTCCCGCATGTTTTTCTAAACTAAATTCCACCCAAAGGCTTGCCCTGTTCCTGCACTGTTTAGTTTGCTCTCTGGCGGAAACTAAAGCACAGTATTGCTGCATTGCTTCCCCCTTCCAGCAGTGGGTTGTACTGGTCAGTCCTATGGCTCAGTCCTTTGCCTGCTCCGGTTGGTGCTGGAAGCACAGGGAGCGCACAGTCGTCCCTTTGCCACGTCGTGTAACGAATGTCAACAGGATTGGATTTTGTAACGTAGAAATAGTCTTAAAAGGTGTATCTTAGGCTAAGAAAGTTTTAGCCTACATTTAACTGGGTGTTCCTGCTCGCTGACTTGCATGCTTGAATATTTATCATCGTGAAGACCTTAATTCAGAACATTTAGCTAATGCGGAGACTCACTGTACAGAGAGCATCTGAGTTTGATGCTCAGAGGGAAACAATGCAAAATATTACCACTGAGTGGCCAGACGGGTTTTATGCAATCCGACAGTGCAGTCCAGGAGTCTCTCTGCCTCCGAAGAGTTGCATTAATGAGCTCTACTCATTGAGAATTTTCTTGCTTGAAGTGCAGGTCATTATGGAAAACAAGCCTTGCTAGTTACCTCTTTGCTCTCCGTGCAACACATCCTTTGGGTACATTAACTAGAAGCAGGTTACCAATTTGTGAATGTTCTCGCAGTTTTTCTGTATCGGCGCATTGAACTTCGTATGTCAAAAAAAAAAAAAAATCAAAGTATCTTTTGAAATGCTTTAATATTGTTTATTTGCAACGCTCCCTTTGCAAAGATACCATGGTTTAGTGAGGTCTTGCTCAGTGAAAAGTGGTAAGAGTCTGTGATGCCTTTGATCAGCGTTTTGCAATTTCCTCTGTGGAGCCCAACTGAGACTAATGTAGTTCCAGAGAAAAGCGATAGTGATACTGTTACCTAAGGTTGTGGTCACAGAGGCGCTGCTCCTTTTCCTTATGTGAGTAGTTTTCTTTGAAGACAAAAGCAGCAGATGTTTGCTCTGCCACTTCCTGATGCTCTCTTTTAGTGCAACTCAAAGTATCGACAACTTTTTGTTATGGGGAGTGCTGCAGAACTGTGGAATAATCTCAGGCTGCGTCAAAACGTTGCCAGCATATCAGTGACTTGGTTATGATGAAAGGTGAAACTCTGAAGTGAATAATGATCGCTTCTTGTGACGCTGCTGGAGGATTTCCCTCCTGAGGAGAAAAGTTAATTTTCACATGGACTCAAAAGTGAGTACTTCCAGTCTATACTACCAGAAGAATCTACGTGTTGATTTGAGAGTGAGATTATATTCCCAGAATAGTGTGCAATTTGTTTGGTTTTGTTTCAGTGTTGATACATGTGCATTTGCTGTTAGAAATACTTTGCATTTTGTTGCTGGGAAAGAAGTATCCAACTGGTGCAAGCCATAAAACCCTTAGAAAAACAGAAAAATACATAGATTCGGAGCATTTCAGAACACAAATATTTAGTATATAGGCTGGAGAGTGTCCGAGGTAAGCATGGCATCTCTAACGTACAGTCAGTTTAATAACTGAAAGAATGGGCAGTAAGGAGACAACACGGTATTTTGTTTTCAGACAAAAGAGAGTTGTATGAGAAGTGAACTTTGTAATTGTGAGAATGCATGGTCAGAGAACCCAGCTTCGCTTCGCTGAAGGAATTTCTGACAGAACCAGCAGGCAGTGGGGCACGCTGAAGTAGGCACAGTTTGATTTGCTTATTGGCTAGATTATTGGAATGTCAGGGGCTGTGCAAGTGGGTATAGAGTCAGAGAACTGTTTTGCAATGCTTGATACATGCAGGCAAAAGTATTCCAAAGTTGATCTTTTTCAATAAGCTACATGCTCCCCAAATTTTTAAGACCAGGAAAAATAATTGTTCCAACTATGGGGATGTTGGAAGGGGTATAGTGACGTAGTTATCATCTGCTAGCACTGGGCGGGAAGCAGTGCAGAAATCTGTTGTCCCAGTGTGATCCTTGGAGCGATGTTGAGTGCATTTACCTGCAGTATGGATTTACAGCTTCCTAACTATGCGGTATTATTGTAAATACAAGAACTTCTCAGGTAGTTGAGTGTTGCATTTAACTTTCTTTTAGAAACACCCATTCCTCAAAAAAAAAAAAAGTGTGCTGTTTAAAGAAATTCTGTATCTAGAGATGAGCCCTTGTACTTTTAAGTATTCAGTGTGAACAGACCATGGATAACTGCATGCAGGTCCTTTCACAGATATGTTATACTCTGAGATGACAGGAAGACATTCCCTCTACCAGACTCCCAACAGGCATTCTTCATCTCATTTTTGTCTCGTGACATTCCCTGGGTTCCCTCACATAGTTTGGCCTGATGGGCAGAAGTTTCCTAATATACTTGGATATCAGAACCATTTGGGACTACATTGCACATACTAAGAAGACACTGATGCAGCCTTAACTATTGTCTTACTGTTGATTTGCCATTAATACACAGATGGTTCCAGTAAATGTCAAGGGTTTCTGGAAGAACATGGTCTGAGACCTATTAGAGGGGAATGTTCAGTGAGTCTCAAGGTAGAAGCCAAAAGAAAGAAAAGGCTGTGGAGAATATATGCAGACATAAAGATAATGGAGAGAGGCCTACAAGACACGAAATGAAAGGCAGGCAAAGATGTCTAAAGTGTTTTTGTGGTCTGGAAGGCAGCCAAAGAAGCATTGATTTACTAAAGAGCAGCATCACCCCTTCCTTTTCTTGATGTGATGGTGCCATTAGACCTCCTCAAACAGGCCCTGATTTCCTTGAGAATGAGGAATGGGAATTTCAAACAAATTCCAAATTTCTTCCTTCACCAAAGGAAGATTCTGAAGCCAGTTATTTCCCACACCCGTGTCGCTGCCAGACCATCGCTTTGGCTGTGTAGCTGATTGGAGAATTTGGTATGGGAGGTACCTGCTGGGGATTGCACGTATGAGTTCCCTGATTATTAAACGTAGTGCCTACTTGTGTAAAAAGTACCCTAGCAGTTGTGCAGGTGGGTTTTTGCACTCTTCAGTCATGATGTGGTAAACAAAAAAGAGCTTTAATGAGACTTTAATGAGGTAATCTGGAAATCCTGAGTCACCAGGTAAAAAATTACAGATTCACCTGTTTTGTTGAGTCAGCTCGGTGCCGTTCCTGCAGACTGGTAATATACTGGGAGTGACTAGCACCTCTGTAGCATAATTTAATTTCTGTCTCTATCTGAATTCTCTGTCTTTTCTTTTCAAAGTTCGCTCTCTGAATGTCCATGTATTTTAGTTTTGTACTTTTCCATTTTCCCCCCCTCCCTATAGCGCCTCCCCCCTACATCTAATCATCACTTTACGTGCCTGGAGATGGGCAATATCTTCACCAGGACGTTGTTGTAGAGGCCTTTCTGATATTGGGAGGGACGGTGGAGATCCTGGGCAGCCTAATGGCAGGGCTACTCCAGGTGCTCTTCCTGAGAAGACAAGATCTCAGGTGGCGGAGGAGCAGAATTTGGCCTTAGCCCGGTGGCTGTTGTCACGGCGCTGCCGACAGCAGCGGGAGGGCTGTTGGCAGCCTCAGAGGAGGCGGCGTGCGCTCAGCACAGGCTGTCCTGGAGATAGCCATGTCCCTCGCCATATCAAAGCAATGGTCTCGCTAACCCTCTGCCACGAAGCTGTTCTCACCTTGTTATAAAACAAGCGTGACAAGGAGACTGAGCATGAATTTGTTTTGTCAGGTATATAATCAGAAATAACAACTGATAAGTTCTATATGATGGCTTTGCTGAAAGGTGGGCTGTTTCATGATTTACTGAACTATTATAAGTGATAAAACTGATCCATTTGTTATCATCCGGTGCATAAAGACTTCAGGATTTAAGGAGCCTGCACTAAATAACAAAGCAATTTATAAACTCGTAAACTGAAAATTACAGGGAAGTAGTCCTTAAGTCATTGGTAATAGCAACCTTTTATCATATTAGTTATGATTATAAAATATTAACCCTTACTCCTTTTTTTTAAAAAAAAAAATCACTTTAGGAAAGTTGCAATTAATTAAAAATAAAGAATTCATTAACTTTGTATTAATGTACTGTTCAAGCGAGGCAACTTTTTTTTTTTATTTATCTGGGTGTTATTCTCTGTCCTGCTCACCCTCCCTACCCCCCCAAGGTCCCTGCTGTAAGTGATGTGAACTGATTTCTGCTTCTGCTAGCAGAAGTGTGTTGGATGATGTTAGCTGAGGAGCAGAATTAGCTGTCTGTACTACTGGGTAAATGATCTTTATCCAAAGCAAATTTGAGTGTCATATCTTGAAAAGAGACCCTTCCTTGTGTCTCAGCGAACAGATAATAGTTAGCAATAGTCGGTTTCAGATTAGCCAGTCCTAACTGTAATTGTGTCCCACTGGGAAAGTGGAAATACCCTGTACCAGATTTTAAAAAATGTATTATGATTATAAGTTTGTAAGTCCTCTGTGTTCTCTTGAATCAAAGATTTGATGGGCAGTCGAAAGATGATGTTGACTAGAGCTAAGCAAACATTTGCCTGGAGGTAATTTTTCCGGTGAAATTAGTTTCTTTTTTCTGCTCAAGAGTATACCGAGCTATTTAATTAATTCATTTAATTTTGTTCAACCGATATAAGTTCTCCAGAAACGGACAAATAGAGAGCTACTTGTTAGCAGTACTCAGTATTTGATATCCAGCTTGCTTTGTTCAAGTTGTGAATGATTTCATGCTGAACCAGATTGGTTTCTTTTTCTTTATCTGCATAAGCATCATCTCGAAAATCAAGATGAAGATTTGCAAAAACACCTGGGCATTATCTAAGAGAAGAAAATTGAGGAAACACACTAATATTTCAGGAAATTTAGTTAAAATAACGTTTTCTAATACCCATTAAATTTTGATCCCACTGTCCTTGTGTTAATTCTCTGGGAAAGGATTTTGTAAGCCTTTATTTTTCTTTCACAGATCTTTAATCTAAATAAAGTCAAGTCCATCATCATCCCAGAGTGACATCCGCGCCAGTCAGCACTGAAGCTGGAGCCCAGTTATGACGGCTTAAAACCAGAAAAGACTATGTGAGGTTTTCCTTGTCAGAATTATTGGCTGAGTTCTCCCTAAAAGCAGTGGAGAAGCAGCACCGATATTACACCTGTCAGTGAAATTATAGGCAAGGGATTGAGCTGTTACCAATCAAACTGATCGCTAATAATTTGGCTTAATTATAGTCTGTTAGTTACCCTGAGAGTCTTCTCAGGGTAGAACGTTTGAATATTAGGAGAAATAAGCACATAATCACATCTAATAAACAAATAATCATTACAGAAATGGCACAAATGAAGTGTGCATACCAGGCAAAGGGTCAGTCCCCCTCACATATTTTTCCCGTCACCTTGCTATGCTAAGAAAAGGGAAAGTAAATTTTGTATTCCTGGTTCTCTGGGAAACTATGAACTGTGTAAATCCCATCCATGTGTCATGGAGTCTGAGAGGAAGCTCCCATCTATCTCCATCCTGCTTGTCACTCCTTGGACTATTCACTGAACGCAATTCATCAGCCAGCCAGAAGTCCTGACTCAAAGATTTAAATTGTGGTGATGTCTAATGACCAAATTGTTGGGTTATTTCTCCCCAGGTTTTCCTGGGACTATATCCTGACCTTGCTATACAGCAAATGAACACAGAAACTAATTTCTTGCATCAAAAGCAGCAGAAGTGCTAAAGTAATAGAAATTAATTGAAAATTGGAAAAAAAAATATTAAGAGAGTAGTTTATAAAACAATTGAGTTATACCTAAAGTTACGTTTCAGTTGCTTTTCCACAGTTATGCTGAATTCTAAAAATCAAAAGCCAAAAAAACCCAGCAACAACGACAACCACCCCCATAAAACTGCAGTGAATTAAGAGCAGATTAAGGGCTTGTTTTGCTGCGATACCTCCTTATCATTTGCAGTTTTTCATTTAATAAATGGCCATGATAGATGAGGCTGCAAGGTGTGGAAATTAAGCACAAACACAAATATTTCTGGTTCTCTAAATGTTTCAAATTATTTTTGGTACTCTGTATAAGTTATGGGAGGTTTCAGTGTTGTTGCAGCTCATGTATCATCTGCCGGGTTGTTACCTTTTCTTGGTGGAGAAGTCTAATTGGAAAAAAAAAAAAAAAAACAAAACAAAACACCCCAACCAGTTAATCACCAGTAATGTCAGCATTATCATTACCATCACTTTCTGTCCCTCCTTTATTAAGCATTTTTTTAAGAATAGCAATAAACACCCCTGCCCCTCCCCATTTTAAATTCTAAAGCAGTTGAAATCCTGTATTTGTCAACAAAAGTTTTGTCTTTGCAATCTGTCACTCAAATCTAGTCGTTCGATATCCCATATGTTTATACAGCATCTAGCGAAATAGGGATTGTGCCGTTTAGCACCGAGATTACTTTAATATTCTTGCAGTTCCTAAGGATTTTACATACCCTGCAAGATGAGAAACTTAGTCTGCATTTTCTTATCTTACAATGCAGTAAGCAGCAATATCGATGCTATTTCCAGTCTTCTGTGTCATTAATAAATATGCCAAGATCTGTCCATAAATTATGCCTCTTTAATAAGGTAATGGAAGTCCTAGGATCTAGAACTTGGTTTTTAAATTTGAGTTGTTTAGGTGCCAGTAAGAATGTGCTGATCGTATATACAACTAATCTTGATTAATTATGATTACACAGTTTATTATTTCATTTTTGCTATTATCAACTCTTTTTATCTACCCTTACTATTTTACCAACCCCTTGTGATTCCATAAGCAAAATATTTGATATTCTGATTGATGATAAAAGTTAAGGCTGTACTACGAGCTGGCACACACGTGCCATGCTCCGAAGCTAAAATACCTGTCAGTGCCCCTATAGAAGAGCCTCATGTGAACATCTTTGGTAGCATCAGAGTAAACGGGCCATCGTTTCGCAGCGAATAGCATATACTCATATTTGGAAGACAGTTTCTGATTGCCTGTTCTTTAAAAGAACAGCAGGATTCTTATCGATTTCAGTAGCCTTTGACCCAAACTCAATGACAAGCCTTTGTTGAAATGGTCATGGCCAGTACTTTCTACTTGCTTTTGTTGACGCTGCTTGCCAATCCAGAACATGTAAGAACTAACCTCGGCAAACAGGGTTTGGTTTATTCTTTAGTCATAGATGGAAAAACCAAAGTAATATACCTGTTTTCAATCTTTTAATCTGGATTTTTCTACCTGTGCACAAACTAGAGATGATCTAATGAACAAAGTATTTAATAATAGCTGTATAAAAATAAAACACTTCAAATGAATCGTTTTCTGTAGCAGCGTTAGAAATTGTTCCACTTGTTTGACAGAATAAGATATGAAGAATTGATTGAGTAACCAATTTAATAATGAAGAGAATTTACAATACAGAAAGATTAGTTGAGAGCCTTGGGACACAATTCGGTGAAGTTTTATATGCTGCCGATGCTCAAAAACAGGGAAATTTTGATATTCAAGTGATTTATAGGCAATAGCTGTGCACAGTCTTTTATCATATTAATAAAATCTTTAACCAGTCTTTGAAAATTCTAAAGCCTCGTGTGTTCAGTTCAGGTGCACAGATCAGAAAGAACGGCTGGCTGGCAGATGTGCAGATACATTATCAGAAAATGTATTTCCAGCTTAACCAGTATAATCTAATTCATTCTAATGTGATACTTCAAGTTTATTATAGTTTAATTGAATACAGAAGAGCACAGTGCGCTATACAGTAGACAGAATGAGGTGCAAGTGTACAGTTTAAAGGTGACCGGGTTAGGCCTGTTGAGTTGCTGAATGTTGGTGGTTAAATTGTCAGAGATTTCAAAAACTGAAACCGTAAACCAAAGGCTGTTCTTTTCCTCTTGAAGATTACCTTTGTGAAGTAAGCGGCTTTACTTTATAAAGTTGCACTAAACTTAACGGAATATTTTATTGTCCTTGACCATTGCCTGTTGGATCAGGCCCAGAGGAGGCCACGGAGATGCTGGGGGGGTTGGAGCCCCCCCTGTGAGGACAGGCTGGGAGAGTTGGGGGGTTCAGCTGGAGGAGAGAAGGCTCCGGGGAGACCTTAGAGCGGCCCCCCAGGGCTGAAAGGGGCTGCGGGAACGGGGGGAGGGACTCTTGATCAGGAGTTGTAGGGGTAGGATGAGGGGTACCAGTTTTAAACTGAAGGAGAGAAGATTTAGATGAGATCTAAGGAAGAAATTCTCCCCTGTGAGGGGGGTGAGGCCCTGGCACAGGCTGCCCAGAGCAGCTGTGGCTGCCCCCTCCCTGGAAGGGTTCCAGGCCAGGTTGGACGGGGCTTTGGGCAACCTGGGCTGGTGGAAGGTGGCCCTGCACAGGGCAGGGGGGTTGGAAATGGATGATCTTTAAGGTCCTTCCAACCCAAACCATTTCTATGAATCTATGAAAAGTTTCCACTTTAGTAATTGATATATTAAACCTTTTACTTCTGCTTCTATGAGAACAGGCAACAACCTTTTAACTGACCATAGTACTGAGTGGATCAAACTTCACTACCTCTCTCTGTGTATGTGTATGTTTACCTGTATAAACTTCTCTATATGCATTTTAGAATTGTCACGTGAATTCATTGTTTCATTTTTCTATGTTAAATCGGCTTTGAAATGTTAGTGGTGTAGCAGTTCTTTTTATTTTTAATTCACCCTAGCGGCAGGAGTCTTTAAGACTCTCCTGATTACCGTTTGTTTAACAGTATGGATTTTAGTTTGCTCCCCCCAATCCTGCTTTGCTATTACGTCTCCTTGTTATAGGCTGTTTCAGCAGGTGCCTATCCATTTGCCACCTGCCCTGGTGCAGTGAATGATTATGCGATTTAGTTAATGCATTTTAATTATTTAGGTGACATTTTACCTTGTATGGTTAGGCTGAATATGTAAATTGACTGGAGTCTTTTAGTTAAAAAGGACAATTTTTTGTCTGAAGAAGTGCACAGTCTGTGATCAAAGATAATGAATAAGTAATCAAACATGAAAATAAGACAAAAGTTCTGTTTAATCTCATTCCCGTGGCCATTTTTATACCTCTTCCTCTTATTCTTTCATTGTTTTATAATCATTATGTATATACTTTAGTAGTTGATGCACTTAGACTGCGGTTGTAGCTTGCTACATCAATACCCAAAGCATATTATGGTAACGGTGTGATATGCTGCCAGTTCACAAGGTCAGGGATGGTTTTCAAGACCAATAATACAGCCCAAAAAGTGGCCAAGGCTTGTCTCCTTTACATTGTAAAATTGTTTCTCACCTGAGGATGCTGTTGATCAGTTTACTAAATTTATTATGCATTACAATGAGACAGCTTAAATGAGTTAAAAACACTTCCTTGTAGCAGATGATAAAAGTCTAAGCTGCAATCAAAAAACCTCGAGTCCCTTGCATCCTCATTCATTTGCATAAAGTACCTTCAACTTAACGAAAAAGACCAACAAACTCAGTTCTCTTTCTTAGCCTTTGTTAAAGATACAAATCCCAACTTTTTCTAATTTTGATTTAGAAAAAAAGGGAGCATGGCCAGAAAAAAAAAAAAATCCTACCAAAAATAAATTAAAAGAGCACAAACGCTTCTGCTATCGTCTGATTTACTGTTTGTATTTCCCTGTTCCTCACATTGGCAGTTATCTCCCAGCAGTACTAACAGCAGCAGCAATAACACCATGAAGTCAGTAGATGGCTGTAGAAAAGTATGTTGAACACTCTTATGTTAGCGTAATAAGATTGGGAAAGGCCTTGACCTGACTGGATGCGGCTTTTATCTGAAGTACATTTAAAGAGATAAAGGAGAAGCAGGGTGCAGTACATGTTCCTTTCTTTTCTGTATGAGCTTTGCTTTGAGTTTAAAAATTTCTCAAATACAGGATTTGTGAACTGGGTCCTTTAGGAAGGAGAGGTAATGGCTTGAGTGCTACTGGAGTCACCTGCTATTCTCTGATTTTTTTTTTTTATTTTTTTTTTTTCCCCTCAAGACGTCTTAAAAATCCTCCTATAAATTCCTACAGAGGGGGCGTCTGTAAATCCCATAATAACAATCAGGAAGTGGCATATTCCCATTTATTTATTTATTATTACTATTTTTTTTCTTTTTTTTTTTTCTGCTTTCTCTCCAATGTAGTTGGCTGCCTTTAGTGCACGGACCTGCTCATTAAATAGATACACCAAGAATTGTTACCTAAGCAAGCTTGACAGTAAAGAAAGGACAGACTGAGTTAGGGAGAAAAAGGGAAGAAAAAAGACAGCCTGAAGCAAGTCACTCCACACGCAGAAAGAGCCACTGAACGAATGCTATTCTCATAAACAAACCAAAAAAAAAAAAAAAAAAAAAACCTTGTATAAGAAAAGAAGAGAACTGTGAGGACTTGACAGAAAAAGGCAAGATTTTTCTACCCACTGTTTTCAGTTTTCCTTCCAGACATACTTGGTGAAGTAAGGAGACTTCTGTTTGCTGACAGAGCCCTTGATTTCTTTCAAGATGATGATGTATTTGTGGGTAGGTAGTGTCTCTCTCCATGTCAATCTTTTATTAATAAATTGACTTTGGGACTGTAGATTTTAGCCTGTAGTTACAGCATGTTTTCTAATATGTAAAGGTGTGGATACTGCAGGATAGCTTAGCGTAGCTAGTGTACAATACATGTGCTTGCGTTTCCAGTGGGAGTTTAAACAAACCGGTTCATTAACGTTAAGCTGCAATTTATTTTCGGGGTTTGCAGGATGTGGCATAGCGCGATGCTTTCTTTTCATTGCCTTAGAAAACGCTACAGTTCTCTCGGTAAGATTCACCGTGTGCTTCAGTCATAAAACGAATACTGCATCACTTGTGGCTGTGAAGAATTTGCTTTCTTTGTGAGAAATGAAACAATCTTAATGCGATTAAAACTTCCAGTTTGCGTTACTTGACCTAGTTGGGTTTTGATATTAGTTGTCACAGTCTATCTTATCTTTTGAAGTTTCTGGCAATTGACAACCGCAGATTAGAAAATAGATTAAATATACTTATTCCTCTGATTTTTATATTCAGCATTGTTCAGCTTCCTTGCTGCAAAATCTGCTCACCTTAAAAATAATGTTGTGCCGTGACGTGTATATTGTGAATAGTTAAGCTATTAACCTGTTAATTCATCCAGGTTAGATAGGAAACATTTTTTTTTTTTAAACCCATATCCCCCCCCCTGCCCCCCCCCCAACCCCAAAACTACAAATAAATCAGTGAAGGAATATGCATACTTAAAACTAATTTCTGTGTTCCTATTTAAAGCCTATAGATCTTCTGAGTAAATATTTTTAAATCGTTTGACGATCTGATTGTTTATTTAATTTAAAGGTATGTAAAAAATAGACAGGCTTGCAGCTAATCTGGGCCACCTCTGCAAAAGAGGCTGCACAGGAGCGACATTTAAGTCTCAGAGATATTATCAGTAAATCACTACTGCTCTTCTAAATTGCTTGTAGTTCATGCTGCAAATCTCCCGTTATGGTTCCTTCTAATTTCTGTTGACCCTCCAACGGGTTGTAGTAACTTTTCTCATCTGTGCAAAAGGCACCGTATGCAGACTTCTAAGTTTCTTATTTCAGTTCTCTGACCTGTGCTATCATTTCAGGAGCTCACCAATCACTGAGCCTTATGATTTTGTCTTTTTTTTTTTTTTTCCCTTCTCTATGTTCTGTAGTACAAGTCACTTTAATTTTCACAAGCAAGTATCCGCTCATGTAACAGCGACCCTGATTGTTGATTGTTTTTAACCCTTCCCGTGGTTCTTTATTGAAGCTGTGGTTTTGCTCATGCAAGGATTAATTTCGTTCTATTTTTAGGTCTATAAATCAGATCAGTTAACTGCAGTAGTCTATTTTTCATTCAACACTCCTGCATTCTGCTGTTGTCATTAACGTTATTCAAAAAGAGATCCACAGTAAATACCCAAGTACAAACCCTTTTTTCTGACTTGCACTATTAACTGATAGGACACGTAATATTCTATTTCTTTATGGTAATAACTCAAAAGGTTTAAAAGCTGGGGGCTCTTCCCTCCCCTAAGCCTATGAGTCTTTGCTAATTGGAAAAAATAATGAAATACATTTTCTTACAGGTAACTATGCAGATTTTCTCTTGTCTTTAGTGTGTTGCATTTTATATTATTTATGAACTTTTCAAGTTATTCCTTTTAGAGCTAGGTATATTCTTCAAGCAAAAAACAGAGCGATAAGCAGTTTCTGATTGTACCACTTCCTGATTTTCAAAGCTTCCAGTAAATAATATTTGACATTTAAAAATTTATTCCTTTCATTGTTATTTTGTCCTTTTTACTACATTTCATGTCTCCTTTTGGGTTTTGGTTTGTTGTTGGTTTTTTTTTAACTATTATTAGAATTCATTAAAGAGGAGAATACCTGCCTCTTTTGGCACTACTACACCTAGCTATTAAACATTCTTCCCATTTTTAATTTAATTTTCCTCGTCTAAATGATTCGAATGAAGTCTCAAAATCAGGTTAGTAGGAAGAAGCAGAGAATGAACTTTTTACTGTAGCAGAACATTATTCCTTTCTTTTGTTCTGGAAATAAAGATGAGTTGTATTCACAGAAAACTTATTTCTGAAATTGTGTGATTTTTAAACTGTACATTAAGTGCATGTGCCCGTGTACTGCATGTACAAGATGCAGTATGTAAACAAGAGGCTTTTAACATATGCAGGTGCAATGTATAAACGCACAGCAGCATTTGAAAGCTTTATCCTGGCTCCACATCAATATTTTATATAATTATATAAACGCTCCTCAGCGATATTATTAAAATTTAAAGTAGCTAACTTGTGTGATAAGGTAGTCTTCCCTTTTTTTTAAAAGGTGTAAAATAAATATCTTCCCTGTCACTGATAGAGATTTGTTCATATTATTCACTCCTTTATGTGGCAGTGCTTACCTGTTGTTTCATTCCATGCGTAACATAGAAATATTTTGCAACATTTACAAAGCAGAAGGAAAACTGCCGTCTTACTAACTAGTATCCTGTGACATTTTTTCTTTGTTTTTTTTTTTTTTCTTTAAATTCTACTGCTGCTCATGTCAAGTTCCTATTATGGCAAGCAAACTGTGAACGTGTTCAGCTAACTAAAAACATCCTGCATGAATGCAGTGTACAGCCAGTTATTCCGTCTGTTGGATGGAACAGTCTTGATTAGTTGTTTTTAAATAGTTATTTCAAGATTTCAGAACGTAAAGAAAGATTTTGAGGAATGTTAACCCTGTCAAAGGCAATCCCTATTTGTTGACAGCCCAAGCAATTTAACGATGCTTATACTCTCCTCCTCCCTTAGAAACAGGAGAACTTTTTTGGGTTGGTACTGTTATGTACAGACACCTGTGCCTTAGGAATCGCCGTTCATCAATAGCCGATTTCATGTTGACCAGTAAACTTAGAGGACTTTCAAATATTACTGATTTAGGGACTACACCTACATCCTGAAGTCAAAAGGATCTATATCCTCGCTAACTTTAAAGGGTATGGACCCTTTTACGTCCTGGTCCTGCTACACCTATATGCCTTTCTCTCCAATGCACGATTGTTGCCGCAATGATGCAATGTATTGCCCATCACTGCAGATTATCGTTCACGTTTTATAGTGCAAGTCACCTCCCAAAAGATGTTCCGATTTTTGCCAGAATATAACAAGTGAAATTTTTTTTTTTAATTATTTTTTTTTTTTTCAGTTAAAGGGCTGTAAAGTTGCTCAACTCCGCTTACCTTGGAAATAGAAGCATAACTCTCAGTGGGTGGGATGAATGTTGATGATTGGAAGCTGAGACTGCTCAGAATCTTTCATGGAATCCACACTTTTCTAAACCTTCCCTTTCTATATAGTATTCCTCTTATTCTTTTTCATATTTTGAATAAGAAGCATAGTTTGCCTGCTTGAAGGCACAAGCAACTGTTTGTTTCCCAAGCAGACAGTTCTGTGATCACTTGTTTTCCCCTTGGTAGTTCCGAGTGGACTATTCTGAGTTCCCATAGACCTCACGTTCAACTTAGATATTTTGAGTCAGAAGATAAGAGTTTGAAGTTACTGCATCTCATTAAAAGCCATATCCAATTAAATATTGTTGTATGAGAAATGGGGACAAAATAATTGGCAAATGCATTTTAAAATATACAAATGACTGTGTTGCCGTCTTTTGTTTTGTGCTGTGAAAATGCTGAACTAAAATTACCTCAATATACCATAATATAACTTTATCAGTTTTATAAATAAACATCTAATTAAGGTCTACTTAGTCAGAGATGTACTTCATTCCTGTCAGTCTGCTGTTCTTTTTAATAATAGGGAATGAGTTTTCAGAAATTCTGTATTTATTTAGCAGAGATTTTCAGTAGCAGCTTTAGAATAAGACTTGATTGAATAAGGCAGAAAGCATGTCAGCGAATGAAATTTGTTTTTGCCCAAAACTAGAGTAAGCAGATACAGAGAAACAAATTGAAAAAATTTATATGCGATAGCAACGTAATTTCTTCTGGCAACAGAACATTGTTTTGACAACTCTGAAGAATAAAGCTTTTGGGTCCAATAGACACAACTCTGTGTTGGACTTGCCTACATTAGCAAAACAGACCTTAGATGAACATTCAGGGAGAAGAGCCAGAGGAACGGGGAATAATAGAAAAACTGTATCAGAAATTTAATCTAGATAAATATTTAGGAGTTTAAACTACTTTATGGCAGCATTTCTGGTGCTTCCATCAGTAAGTTTCTCCTGTTTAGAGACGTCTTCATACACATACAGGAGTTTGTGTCAGCTCACAGATTTAAAGCCAGATGCTATTTCAGTCAGCTGAACAGAAGTCTTACTGGTACTTACGCGCTACCAGATAGATGCAGGTGTGGAGTATTCCTTTCTCCTGACTTAAGGAAGTGTGTAATTTCAAACCCAGCCTGTGTTCTTTGTGTATTAAGTGCTACAGGACGAGTTTGTAGGTGAAGCAGGACAAAAGCTTTTTATCTAAAGGAAATGAGAACCCTACACAGATGCGGAGATTACTAAAAAGACAAAATTAAGAAACAGTATCTTGGGATTTTTAAAATTGGATTAAGGAGCTAGACTATCCTTTGGGCCATACGATTCTTGTCTTTTTTTTTTTTTTTGTGTAACTCTACTATGTATTGTGCAGCACTGACACTGTGCATTAAGCAAGGTAATTCTCTCTTAGATGAGGGCTTCTCAGTACCATCACAGACTAAGACAAAAGTGCACTACTCACTGTGTTGGAAGAGCTACAGACAGTTGTGATACAAGACGAATTCAATTGAAAGACTAAATGAGTGTGTTGAAAACATCATCAGTGGAACACTTGAGCAGTATAGATGTTGTTGCACAGAAGTACTGAGTAATCAAAATATTTAGATCCTTTTAGTGAAGAAAAATCAAACCTATTAGCTGTGAAAAGCTGCAGGTACCTTCAGAGTCAAAATGATCCTCATGCTGCTTTCCACTGAGACCTTGAATAAAACATGTAGCTTCATATCCGACTGCCTGACCGCTGATGTCGAATAAATATGTACCTTCTATTATTAACACAGAAGAATACAAAATTATTTAATAATAGAGTATGAGGATATGAATATTAAGGATCTTCAAGGGTATCCGACTCAATAAGCCTGAATAATGAAGTATTACAATTTATAAATCTGCAATCCTGACGGCTGAAATGAAAGGACTGATAGAGATGTTGAATGAAAACAGGATTACAATTAGATAAGGTAGAATCTAAGACAATTCTCAGTAGGTTATCTTTTTGTATCTATTAGTATATACACATAGGTTGGTGTAAAAATCATATTCCAAAATGAATAATTATACATGACAGAAGCTAAAAAATCACAACAACGTGCAAAGCATGGAAAGATTCTGTGAAAACACCCTTTTTAATGTGAAGACGAGAAATGAAATAGAAGAGAAAGGTAATTTCAGTTTAGAGTATTTGACAGCAACATTTGTTCATCCAATACATTCAGTCTTGAAGGGTTGGTTGGTTTTTTTTTGACCTGCTACAGTATTTTGTAAACCAGCATTCTATTATTTATACAGAGTAACGGTGTGAACGAGAGTACAAAATCTGCATTATGCTCCATTATATCCAGTGTGGCGTAATGGTGGCTTAAGCAAGCAAGGCGGTTCTGGTTTGTACCAATTATACGTATAGATATATATCCCTTTAGACACAAACACACGTACACATAAGTACTAACGTGTGATGAAATTGAGTTTAAGTAGGACATTAAGAATGTATGTATTATTCTTTCAGCAGAATTCATGCGTTTTGTGTAAAGCTACGTGATAGACTTACTCTGTTCTTTCCCGAAGTTGCGTTATATACGCTACATCCTTTAATTACAGAATGTATTTCCTCCCACCCCTTACTTTAGCAAGAAGCTACATTTGTCCAATTAACCTTATCTTCTTCTTGTCCCTCTTAATAGCATTGGTTTCCATCACAGCTTTGAATCAACTGTGTGGATGTCTTTGTGTCAGTCGGGGGATGTTTATGTGAGGAAGGAATTGAACAAGGACCGAGTGGAATGTGGCTAGGTGAGCAGGCTGGAGTCCTCCTATTGTCCTGCTATGATTGTCTTTCAGTGAAAATCCTTTCTAAATACCTCTTCTGTGACAGTCTGAGGAGTTTGTATGCTACTGCACCTACAATTGTAGAATCTTACCTAATGTTTGAATTGTCTGTCTTGGTGAGTCAGAAGGATGAACAAGTCCTGAAGACTTTTCTGGGCAGTTGAAAAACCTTGTTTATGTTTTGAGATTAGTTTCTTGACTTCTGGATATTTATGATAGTGAAGTAGGCCTGTTTGAGAAGCTGAACAAGACCGTGATGGTCTCAAAGCCGAGATTTTGGTTTCTCACTCATATGTGCAAATACCATTACACTTAATTTACCTTTTAGAACTAGTTTGACTGTCTCACAGTATATCAACAAAAGAGGATATTTAGTAACGGAAGTCTAGGTATATTTTCATACCTTCATTAGATCTTGATCTTTTTCAGTCTTTTTGTATTAGCTTCCTCTTTCACTTCTGCTCCTGGATTGATATTCCTTCCTTGCCACACAGATGAATCTGTGTTTAGATCCTTCTAATAGCATAGTATGGAAATGCACCTGTTCTTGCTGCAACCAGAAAACTGAAGTCCAACATATCTACAGAAGTCGCTGCTTTCCTTTCTATATTTTTTTCCCCACTAGAATTATAATTGCATTGTCTGTTGGCCCGAGCTAGCAGCCAAACTCCCACCCACCTGCTCGCTCACTCCTGCCTTAGCGGGACGGGGAGGGATGAGAAAATAGGAAGAGCAGGGGTGAGAAGGCTCACGGGTCAGCATAAAGACAGGGAGATTGCTTACTCATTACTGTCACAGACAAACCAGACTTGCCTTGGAGGAAATGAAGTTATTTATTGTCAGTGATAATTTCTGCCAATTAAATTTGCCAATTTAATTTTTGATTCGGGTAGTGGGAAACAAAACCAACAGCCCCTCTTGTATTCACCGCAAGTTAAATTCGCTTCCTTCAGCGAGGCAGCGGGTGGCACAGAGGGACTGTGGTCAGGACTCGGTGGTTTCTCTCTGCAGCTCCTTCCCTCTCACTTTTTCCGTGCTCCAGCGTGGGTTCCTCCATGGGCTGCAATCCCCTTGGGTGCGCTCGCTCTGCCATGGAGCACTGTTTCCTTCTCCAACCTTGGCCGTTCCTCTGCTCTTTCTCCTATTGTTTCCTCCTCCTCCTTTCTCCTTCCAACCTTTCTGCTCTTTCTTTCCATGTGTTTTCACAGCTGCATCACCAGACTGGCCGACGGTCTTGGCTGTGGCCTGTGGTAGATCCATTGCCAAGCTGTCTGGAGACAGCGGTGTCTGGCACGGGGCAACCCCTCTGCTCCTCCCGCAGAGGCCACCCTGGAAGGCCCTTAACTACCCAAGCGTTGCCACCTGAACCCAGTACAGATTTTAAGTCAGCTGAACAAGTTAGGCTCAGTCTGATTATTGACATTTCGGGTTTTCTTCAGAGACTGTCCCGTCTTTGACTATCTTGGCCTTTTCTTTGATACGTAGTGTTTCGTAAATTTAATTTTTGTGGTGTATATATAATACAGTGAGGTACTCCTTTTACAGAGGAAAAGCTGATATATATTTGAATTTTACTTTTCAGCTAGCTTCTCCTCAAATATAATTACAGGAATTCAAGAAAGAATAAAATGTGACAACATATTTATGAATCACGAGATTTAACAGAGACCGAAGTAGATCTTATTATTGATGTGCTTACTGCTTCATTAAATTCCCCTTAAGGTTTGCAGCATGGATATGGATCATTTGCAATAATAATTATGCAGTGATCGATTGATTGTGTCTGACATTGTACTTGTCACCTTGAAATGCAAAAACCATTCGTTTTCAACTGTATGAACATTTTTCTCTAATGTTAGGCACCAGCAACTGATGGTTTATTTTATAGAGGAGCGCATTTTATAAAGTTGGGAACTTAACGTTAACCTTTACCTAAAAATGAAGTATCACTTGTCATCTTAGAAAAATGAAAATTGCCCAGCCAGCAATGTTTTGAGATTAGAGAACACAGTCTAATTTCAAAAAGATTCTTCAAATTAGGATGTATGTATTTCAGTTGGTTCATGCCTGTGTATTACGAGCATTAGTTTTTTTCGGTACGTCTGTGTTCGAGGTACAGCATAATGAGCATACTTGATAAAACTTCAAGCTTGAGATCTCTGCTTTTAAAAATGGTGTGTGTTCTTTGGAAAGTCTGTATCCCTTTCTAACCAAGACTTTGATTCATGGCAGTATTAGTTAATTGGAAAATGAGTATAAAATGCTTTGACTTCAGTCATTCTTTGAGTTAAATACCGTACATTCGATGTTTTGAGTGGCATAATCGTCAGGACAATTTAACCTTCCTTTTATTAAGAATGTTTAAAGTAATGAAGGAAACACTATCCTTTATCTTGTTCTGGCCTTTCAGAATTTTAAACAAAACATTTCTGTTGAAATTCTGATCAAATGGCTAGTCAGTGCCTGCAGTTAAGTGCACGTACGCTTTCCAAACTACCAGGAAAACAACCGTCAAAAGCAATGTCGTGTTTGTAGGTACTCACCTGGAGCTTTTGCAGAGCACACGTTGTTATAGAATAGGAAGAGGAGACCAGAGCTATGTTTGGTGAGGTGTGATTTGATTCGAAAGCGACTTTTCCAAAGCTAAAAGCTTAATTTAGATTATATTAGGCTAAATATTTATAATGATTTTTATTCAGAACTTAAACTTTTACTCAAAGGCTTATGGTTTTGGAGCTTTTGTTTTAATCATTATTTTGAAAACACGTATTTCTTTTATTCAAAAAGCATACTTTAAAATTGCTCACATACTCTGGTGAAATGTTCTGTGTAGGTGATCTTTTTTTTTTCAAGGGCGGGCATAGGTGAGTGTGTACATTGAAATATGTAAGTGTTTAATATATCGGTGCTTATACAATCAATTTGAAGAGTAACTTGCAAACAGTTTGAAGAGTATCTGCAGTGGTAATGCTGCTAATATTGAAGTGGCAAAGCTGATTGTACTGTTGGTTTCAAGATGAGCCACCTGTAAGGTTTTTACCACAGCATAATACTGAATAAATCATACAAAACTGCTTAAAACTGTGACATAAGAAAAAAAAAAAGCAAAATTTTTTTAAAGCAACTCTTTTTTTTTAGCAGTACACCTGTAATATAACTGAAATATCTAATCTGAAAAAAAAAAAACAAAAAACAAAAACAAAAAAAAAACCTGTTACTGATTGTGCTTTACTGTTTTCAGTAGTTGTGCTGTTTAAGCTTGCAAGTTTTTAGAAAATATCCCAGATTCCAGGTATTAAGTTCTGGAAGAATCCGAAATTGCATGATCTGGGAACATAGGCAATATATTCCTCTGAATTAATTTGTAATTTGTCGTATAATATTACTTAATTCTTTTCAGGTATTTGATTCTGATACCAACCTACATGACCATGACACACTCCTAATTTTCACCACAAAGCCCAGTTAATATTTTTTTACGTATCTCTTCTATTCATTATCTAGTGGAAGTGTTGAGAAAACAGAAGTAACTTCCTTTTGTGAAGTAACGCTCACAAGGGCTGTGGTTGTTTTTCCAGTTGTACCTGCATACTCCGATCTTGGTTGCAATGTCTGGTAAATCCTACATCCAAATAACAACAGCAGCACGGTAGGCAGAAGGATGAGACAAGATGTGTCACTGAAAGGGAAGGGAAGTGAAGGAGACGGGTCAAGAGGCTGAGATGAAAGGAGTATATTAAGATCAGAACAGTCAATGCCCTTTTGAGTTAAATGTGAAGAAATCATGTCCTCCTGACATCATTCGGGTTTTACTCTTAAAGCAACTCAAAGGATGAACTTTATTTTTTTTTGTCTTCGTGTATTTCAAACTGTATTTACTGCCGCAGCATCTGAGGACAGCGTGAAACATGCAACAATGGGAAAGTTCGAAATCTTTGAGCATTTGTTTCTACCTAGAGTAAATTGATAAATATGCTAATAATGCCTTTGCTATGCTTTGGTTGACACATGTAGATGTCTAAGTCACTATCCTCTCAAATAGGAAAAAGAAATTCCAACAATTGTTAAAAAATGTTGCGTTTTTTAGGGCTACTGTGGCTGAAAGGCAATTAAAAAATTGCCCTCCTATAAGGGTCTAATTTTCCCTCCTGGCGTGACTTTTGCCTTCAATTCTTTGAATTGGATAGTTAAGAGTGAGAGTATTTCGGTTGCATTTTTCTGCTGTAGAGTGGTAATTGTATATGGTAATTGGTCTTCAGGGCATAAGAACAGCTATGTTAATTCAGAAGTATTCAGAGCCTCGGGGGGTTGTGTACCAGCTTGCTGCCTAACGCATCATAGTGTGTGACTTCCCCATCTCTCCACAGTCTGCCTCCATTAGCAAATCACTTTTTTTTTTGTTTTCTAGCTGTGTTCCCTGTTCTTAATACATGTTAGGATACTCGAGGCTTGTCTTCCAAAAATACAAAAGAGGAAATTTAGGTGGCAACTGCATACTAATGTTCATCCAGAAGGGCAGAGCCTATGGTGTTACTCCTAAAAACCTTCAGTACTTTATGCTATAGATAAAGTGATTGGATCCCTTTCTTTCAACATTAGATGTTTGTGTTTACAGCATTTGGATATTTGTGTTAGAACCATATTAGGGCTAAATATACCCAATCTCACACCGCAGTGATGTAACCATGCATTATCAGAAAGAGGTGTTATGTCAGAAAAGGCATCAGTAAGCTCTAGTCTGGCAGAGTGTTTGGCTCTGTGGGCAACAACAAAAAAAAAAATATGTAAATTCTGATTTGTATATTGGGTAATTCCTCCTGATAGCTAGGAAGAGTGGAAGAGTTTAATGTCAATCAAGAGAAGAAAGCTGATATAACAGGCAGACAAAAGTTAGGAATACTATAGGAAAAAATATGAGGGAGACAAATGAAGACTGTGGAATTCAGAACCGTAAAAGCTAGGAAGACAATTTAATAATACATGCTGACCTAGCTGCGGCAGCATAAAACATTTCATTTTACCCCTTACATGCACATATGGAATCCTGTGGTACGATGTGGTGACATGTTTTATTAGCACTTCTAAAAGTTCTACATGCACTTCTGTTACTTACTACTCACTATTAATTCGTGCGTTTAGCATGTGTTACTCTCTTGTTTTAGAAGGTTATCATATGCTACTGATGCAAAACTACACGGTGCAACCTAAGATAACAATCCTGGTTTCAGTTAATATATGGATGTACACAGCCTGTTAACAAATTCTTCATTTAAATTGGTTTATAAAAAACAATTATAAACAGACAAGTCAAATTTATCTCTTGCATGTGTTTTACAGCTAAGTGAGCCACATGTCTACTCAGAATCTTTTCTGCTGAAGAGCAAGCTTGTTCAGGACTTCTTCAGTTGCACATAGAGAAGTGAATATTGGCTCAGGTTTTGCAGCAGCCTTTTGCACACTGATGATTGTTTTTTTTCATGACACTCCTGAAGTAATACAACTACTTCAGTCGTCTTTAAAGCGAAATGACTCCACATTTTCTTCATAGAAGCAATATGGTGATGTGTTTTAGATTTGTGGCTAGAGCAGTGAGAATAAAACACCCGTATTTTGGCTACTGCTGGAGAGTGATGGCACAGCATCAAGGCTTTCTCTTTTTCCCACTCAATCCCTCCTTGCAAGTAGGCAAGATGGCAAGAAGCTGGGAGGGGACACAGCTGACCCAAACTGACCAAAAGTGTATTTATGCTCAGCAGTAAAAGCAGAGGGGAGATGTTTTTTGGATAAGTAGCCACTGCTTAAAGATTGGCTGGTCTACTTTTCAGAGGTGGTGAGTGATTACCTTTGCGCCACTGCTGGGGCACACTGTGAGTTACTGGCCTCCAGCTAGACATCACACCACTGGTCACCACCCTCTGGGGACAGTCATTCAGCCAGTTTTTTTCAATCCACTTCACTGTCTGCTCACCCAGCCCACACTTCGTTAGCTTCTCTATGAGGATCTGATGGAAAAATCTTCCTGAAGTCAAGGCAGGCAATATTTACTGCTCTTCCCTCGTCTACCAAGCTAGTCCTTTCATCACAGAAAGTCATCAGGTTGGTTAAGCATGACCGGAGGTTAGTTAAGCGTGACTGGGAATCCTCCTGGTGGATCCATGCCGACGGCTCCCATTCACCGTCTTGTCCTTCGTGCGCCTGGGAATGGTTCCCAGGATTAGTTGCCCCATGGCCTTCCCGGGGATCGAGGTGAGGCTGACCAGCCTGTAGTTCCCCGGGTTCTTCTTCTTGCCCTCTCTGAAGACAGGAGCCACATCTGCTCTCCTCCAGTTCTCAGGCACCTCTCCCGCTCGCCATGATTGCTCAGAGGTTACAGAGAGTGGCCTTGCAATGACATCAGCCGGCTCCCTCGGCACGCGTGAGCGCATTCCACCAGGGCCCACAGGCTTAGGGATGTCCAGCTGGCTGAAGCATTCTCTAACCCGACCCTCGTCCACCAAGGGTGTGTCTTCTTTGCTCCAGACTTTCCCTGCAGCTTCCCGGGCCTTGGACTCCCGAAGACTGGTCTCGCTAGTGAAGAAGCCGTTCAGTCCCTCAGCCCTCTCCATGTCCTGTGTCAGCAGGGCCCCTGCCCCACTCAGCAGCGGGCCCACCCTTCCCCGAGTCTTCCTGGTGCCACTTAGGCACTTAGAGGAGCATTCTTGTTGCCTTCGACGTTCCTTGCCAGGTTCAACTCCAGCTGGGCTTTGGCTTTCCTAACCACATCTCTGCATGCCTGCAGAGCAGCTCTCTAGTATTCCCCGGTCACCTGTCCCTGCTTTCACCTTCCCTAAACTTCCTTTTGGTGCTTGAGTTTAGTCAGGAGCTTCTTGTTCGTCTGCTCAGGGCTCTTGGCATTTTTGCATTGCTCCCTGCTCACTGGGATGGGCTGATGTCGGGGTCGGCGGAGGTGATCCTTTTGTATCAGACAGCTTTCTTGGGCCCCTCCTCCCTCCAGGGCCTTTTCCCTCGGGCCTCTTCCAAGCAGATCCTTCTTCTCCGGAAGAGGCCAAAGTCTGCTTTCCTGAAGTGGTGATCCTGCTTTGTGCCCTGCTTCCCCCTCTCAGGATCCCCAACTCCACCATCCCGTGGTCAGTGCATCCGAGGACACCTTCCATCTTTGTATGCCCAACAAGCCCTTCCTTACCTGCGAGTGTGAGGCCCAGCAGGGCATCTCTCCTTGTTGGATCCTCTATCAGTTGGGTTCCTCTATCATGTTTTCTCTGCTATCCCAGTACATTTCCTACATACAGTGACCAAATGAATGACTCCTTTAATTTACAGGAAAGATGATTTTAAAAATGTTTTTCCATTCTGTTTTTGTTACTCTAGTCTTGATTTCTCGCACTGGAGAATGGTCAACTTGCACAACGGAGTTGCGTTCTGATTTCTTGTGTAAAAGAAGTGCACGAGATATATAATCAGTGATCATCTGTTCACATTGTACCTCAGTTTCCGTTTATACAGCACAAAGAGGAGCACCAAATTAAGGTTTCTAAAATACCTACATGGTGGTTTTTTTTTGTTCTGATTCCCTTTATTGTCTATTTCAAGCTGATAAATATGAAAGCTTGTTGATAATGGAAACTTGTTTTGATTTTTTTTTAATGCTTTGCTGTGATTTATTTTGCCATGTTTTGGAATGCTGTTAGATAGGCAAGCAGAAAAAAAAAAAAAGAAAATCTAAAAATAAAATCAAGTTAAATTAGATTTAAGATAATTTAAGATATTTAAGACAAGATATTTTTGTGTGTGTTAGGAGTTAATTATTGCTTTAATTCTCTAAAATTGGAGAAGGAGAAATGAGTTTGTAAAGCGAATATCATCAGTCTAATCAGTACTGCTGCATTTTTTTCCAAATAATTTCAGGAACTAAGAACAAGTATGTTCACAACCAGCATCACTGACCTAGCAGGACTGCTAATCCAGACACTCAGAAGAGCATGAGCTTTTCCCTTCAAAACTCAACTTCTAGAAGGGTCTTATTTTTATTCTAGGCTGTGAATCTTTACTGTTTGCAGTGGATGGTGCTAATTAACAGCTGATAATAAACCACCTAATAATTGAAGTAACATTCTGCTGCTTCTAGGAGTATTACTACAGGTTTTCAATGCTGGGTGAAGCACAGACATCACTCAGCTAACAGAATTGTAAGCAGATCTTAGTTTTTAATGTTCTCTGAACAACAGTGACTGTGTTGTTTCTCATACTTGTCCATCCTGTTCAGGACGCTCATTGCGAATCATTTAAAAGTCTCTTAGTGTTCTTCAGTGTTGCAGTATTGGCAAAGCGATGATGAAGGCTTTTGTAGATATCTGGAAGTCTGAATACTGGAAAGGTCATGACAGGCTATTACAGTGGCTTTTAGAGAACTCAGGAACAATGGCAAATACTGTCCATTTGCCACATAAACTCTCTTGGCAAAAAGCACCAAAAGTTATGTTAGTCATTTAAATCTTGGAATCTATGATTCCACCTCACAAGCAGGTTTCCTTCATGTCCTCCCTGATGAGAAAATCTGGAATACATGGAGACTTGCAGGGCTGTAGAACTTCATACTATCAGTATCCTGATGAAAGGGAATCCCAGATCCCATCACCCAAGTATTGCTTCAAAAAGTGAGAATCAAAGAACATAATCTTGTGCAATCCTGCAGGTGAGTCATGGGAGAATTAAAAAAAAAAAAAAATCTTCTTTGACAATTGGGAAAACAATGAACCGATGCAAGGATCAGTCCTTGAAGTTTAAGATCAAACAACACAGGATCCCTTTGTTTTACTCGGATAGTCTCCACTGAATCTGTACCTTATTAGGTAGCAAACTAATTCTTCCACCCTTCCTGTAGTAATTTTCTTTTCAGATAGTGAGATTCTGCTAGGTGATTATTTGCATCCTTTTTGGTTTCTCAGAGGTGTCGCCAGCGTTTCCAGTTCAACGTGATGGTTGAACTGGTATTCATATCCAGTTTCTTGGTCAGGATGTGAAACTTCTTCTCAAGAAGCTCAGGTCGCAAATGGGGAAAACCAGTTTCAAATTGGTTACATGCTTGACAAATCTAAATTAAACGTATTGTAATGCAGTTAAAGGTTGCAACTAAAACATAGACAGTTTTTGGAATTTCTTACATGTTTCAAAGAACTCTTGCCAAGTAAGCTCTTCCAAAATTCATAATGCGAAGTGCTTAGAGCGGGTAGTACTCAGCCATGTGAATACGGGAATTCTTTGTAATAATGGATTGTGTTTTTCCCCTTGTAGATTAGAACACAGTTTAGAATAATGTTTTTTATGTTCAGTAATACATCTTGATTCACTGTTGTAATTCTTCAGTTACACGTAGTACTCCATGAAAATAAATATTTCATTACCAAGTGTCAGACTTACAAGCTAATTAACATTTCAGGAATTGAAAGTAGTAGTGCCGTTACCTCTACTGGTAGAACCGTGAAGAGTGTTCTTCCTCCTTACTCATTGTGGAATTTCCACAATGGAACTGAACAGACAATCTTATTAACAGTTATGTGTTGGTTTTGAATGAGAGGAGTCAAATTTATGCTGAGATTGCAGAAGACAAAGAAACTTCCATAAAGTCAGTTCAGGGACCTACACAATCCAAGTAATCAGTGGTATACTGGGGAGTCTCTGAATGCCAAGAGCATTTTTCAGTCCAATTAGCTAAGTAACATCTGATCTCTTTTCAGTGACAAGGAAGAACTCTGGCAGTATGTGAGATTATGAGATGTTTGAGTGTCATTTTATGTTAAATGGTTGATCTTTCAAGGAAAAGGTTTGCACCTAAAGCACCAGTGGTCTAACTGCAAAAACACAGTACTTCCAAGTTAAAATAGTTAAGACTTGTTTTTCAGCATTCACTCTATTTGCTGATTTGTTTGCTTACAGCCAGCTAGTGCTGCAGAAAGTTTATAAGAAGGATCGAGGGAAAAATAGGCGGGGGGGGGGGAGCAGGCACAAAAATTCAGGGCTTGAATTAGGCTTTCCAACAGAAAGTTGGCTTTCCAGCTCTGAATCCAAGTGCAAGGTAGCAACATTTTTGACCTGCTGTCTCCTATGAGAAAGGTGTACAAGCTGTTTGACAATATAAAGCATGTAGCTAAATTGTTTAATGATTTTGGACAATGGTGGTTAGGGCAAAAATATCTATATTGATGAAATATCCAACGTGAAAGACTAAAGACTATCAGGCCCTTCATAGAGAACTGAACTTACTGGTATGATTTGTCCTTTAGGGGGGAAAAAAAAAAAAAAAAAAAAAAAAAAAGATAAAAAGCAGAGAGGGGGGAAAGTCTTTCCTCTAATTTGAAAATTTTCCTTTACATTTGGAATGTTCTGCAAATCTGCCAATGACGTTACCCTACTGTCTTCCCAACCAGGGATATACTGCACGTTAAAGATGGAGATTTCCAGGGAGAAGGTTCTAGGAATGCTCTCTGGAGTTTTCTCACAAGGATAAGAGTTCTGTCTAGAGATCCACTGCAAGCTATTTTGAATGGCGACTATTGAGGTTTCATAGTTGCAGAATTGGACCACAGGAGTAAAATCTGCAGTATCGTCAGGATGCAAAGTCATTTAGAAAAGGTCTCATGATCCACTTGCAAAAGGTAGGAAAATGCCATTCCCTAAAATAACAGATATTGATGCAGAATTTGCCTTTACTCAAAGCCTTGTAGCTTCAGCTTTTACCAGAGAGGAAGATCATTTGGATTATAATATTTCGGGTAAGCACCATATTGGATGTTTCTTCACAGTTTGTTTTGGGCAATATTTAGTATTTATTAAAGAAAAAAAATATAGAAGGTTTTATTTGCATTGATGTAAGCAATCGGTTACTTAAGAATACTTCAATGAAGTATGAGCAACACGTAATTTGAATTGTTGGTTGAATTATTCGGGTAACATCAGCTCTTCCAGGTGGACACGGTGTTCTGGTGATACAGACATATTTTCATAAGAACTAGATTTCAAACCGTATCTGCAAATTTAGAAATCCACGGTTTTGGAATCTTTTAGACTGGAGGAAAATGAACTATCGGGGGAAAAAAGGAGCACAAAATGAAACTTTATCTGAGGATTTAAGCTTTTTATGTGACTGTAACATGAAGTATCTGAAATGCTTATCGCCGATCGTTCAAAAGGGTTAAAGTATTTGCAGCCGAAACCTGCTTTGTGTAAAGTAATTTATTAATTTACATGTATTTATATGTGATAACAGGCTATTGAGGCATATTTCTCTGATCTACCGTACATAATAAGAATATGAAAGATATATTCCAGAGTGCCTTTGGACTTCACAGTAATAGGCACATTTTGAAATATTGTGACTAATCTAAAACTATACAGCTGAATAGAAAAACAAAACCAGTTCCAAATATGAATAAATGATCTGCTACTTAATATGTCAGTGTATTTGTCAGGTTGATAACATTAGGCTCAGCTGCATTCAATTCTAAACCCTGCAATATTTGAAGTTTGATATTGTGCCTCACTAAATTTAATACATGGGCCTCAGTAATAGAGGAAATCACTTTAGCACTTGGCAGTTTGTTATGCCGTATAAAATTGACTGCCCTGCGAACGCAATAGCGATAATAAAAATTGTGGTCAGTAGGGGGGTGTAATGCATTTTCTATCTTCAGCAAAGGTCCAGATGAGATTTATTGAGATTTTACTGTTTGGGTGAAGATCAATAGAGCTTCGTTAATAATTTGTTGTAAGGGCACCCTTCAGGGATATGACATTTTACTTTAAAACTTCGGTAATTTTGAAAGCAGGCCTAGTGATAACAATGTCAAGCCCCTGTGTTCCGCAAGCATGGATTTTTGCATTCAACTTGTGGGAGCATTTATTTTCACAGCAATTACATTTGAAATCATTCAATATATGATGCAGTCCAGTATTGATAACAAGATTCCACATGTTCTGTAAGAGTTCTAATGCAACTCTTAAGCAAGAATCCCAAACGCTTTTTCAACTCCTTCGTTTTCTCTGTTGTGTTCTTTAATTGCAGAGCTTTAATTTAAATGTCAGTGTGCAATTTCTTACTGGTATATAATTTTCATGAATGATCTGGGACTACATTCTTATTTTTATGACTGTAGAATTAGAAGGTTTCCTGAGAAACTTTCTCCGATATCTTCCTATTGCCAGTAGTACTCTGCATCATGATTAGACTGACTGAGAGATCTGTGTTTCTTCTATATTTTCATAGAAGAAACTTGACTTTATGTACTAAGTAAGCCTTCTTTTTCTGCCACCGAACTTCGATGGACATGACTGACTGTAAGGAAACAGAAATTTGTCAGCACTTTGCAGTTTGAACACAGGGACTGGGTACAGCCGAACAATTTCTTTTCAATGAGCATGCACAAAGTAAGATTTATGACTTTTGCAGCTCAGATGACATTCCTTACATAGTTGCTGAGCTACAGCAAATTAAAGGGATCCATGAATACTAAGGGGTGTGTTTTTGTAATGAGGGAGAAGAGACAGAAGCAATAAGAAGATAATTAAGGTAACAACTTGTGAAAAATTAAAGTGTTTCTGTCTTTCATTTTTGAATCTCTGAGCATAAACTTTGTAGTTGTTAATTTAATTGCTGATGTTCTCTGTATCCCTGAAGAATATTAAGGATTAATCATCTGGTTCATTCCAACAAGAGATAAGGCCTAAGTGAATTGAAATTTTACCAGTTTAACCCTGTCTTCCTCCTAATATGACATGATTAACATTCTTCAATTAACAACACATAATTATTCGAAAGGCCTCGTTGCACTTACTCCATTTATCAGTTCTAGGTTGCCCTTTGCAGGTATTTCAAAACTGAATAAAAGGAAGACTATATTTTTGTTCTGTATTACTGGCCACCTACATTCATCCAAATTACAAGACTTTAGATTTTTAACTACTTTACTCAGTTTTATTCTTTTCTGTTCCTAATAATCTCTGTGCGCACATCCTGAACGTTCTGATTAGCTAAACATTTTCCTTAGCCCTTCTTTAAGGACAGACAAGTATTTCTTTTCCAACCTAACCGTGCCAATCTGAATAAATTTTCTTAATTATTTGTGGTTGAATACTGATTTACAAAACTAGCAATTCCAGTGAGCCCTAGAATGCATAGCTCTTCATCTAAATATTAATGCATAATGTGTTGTTTCATTTTCAAATAAAAGGTAATAAAATTATTTACATTTGTAAGAGAATTTGGATTAGAGCTACACTCAGTAAAAAATCCAGCACCTTTTTAACTTATCCTGGGATTTTCTGAAGTGCTTTCTTAGTATCTTTGGGCAAATAGTACGTAGTTGCGTTGGTGTCTGATGGATAACGAAGTAGCTGTTAATGGGAAACAGACATGAATTTATGGTAAATTGAGACAAAGCAAAATAAAAGTAGATATGAAGAAAATGCACCTGTTTTCTTTGGAAACTTAGGAGGTAACTGACAGTAGCATTTCCCTGTCTAGTGCTTAAAGCATTCCGTATTTTTTACTCATTTTCTTGTAGGTCAGTGTGACCTTTAAAGATCAATTCTTTTCCATCAGAATTTTTATAATCATGATACAGATTTAAATATCTATATACAAGGCTGAAATCTGGGCCGTGTAGCATAAATACTTGATATGAGACTGCCTTAAAATTGCACGGGATTATTTTCTGAGAAGAGATCCTTAGTTGGACAGCATCTTACTGAGAGGCCTTCACTCAGGTCACCACTGTGGAGACCTACCAGGGCAGCTCTGTCTCCAGGTGCCTGGCTGGGTTTTGTCGGGGCTGTTCGGGTTCTCTAAGGTTCACCTCGTACTGGATACAAGAAGCTTCATCTCTTTGAAGTCTGAGTAATTCTGCTCTTGTAGGTATGAGCATGGAGACCTGGAATATATCATAAAGACTTCGGTAAGGAGCATGTTAGTTGTTATCTCCATTTTCAAAGCTAGAAAGCTCACTGAATATTACCATTCCATTGCGTGTCAATTAAGTCACTAGTGAGTATTAAAAGTTTTGAGCACTTGGCGATGGAATGTGGCTATAGAAAGCACTATTTTCATATCCAATTTTTGAAACAGCATCTATCATTTCTGCTTTGTAGGAGGCAATCTTAAATCACTGTTACTTCAGCTTTTAGATGGGAGAATTTGTGTCTAAATTTAATTTTCAACATTAGTAGTTTTGTGCCATGTCTTCTAATTTCACTAGAGACAACTTTTTTTTTTTTTAATAGTAATTTTGCCTCGCTGGTAAAAGAGAAATTTAGCTATTTGGCCAGATTTTTCCACCAGGTTTAGCCACTCATGTTCACAGTTTTATTTCATAGCCTTAGTAAAGTCAGCTTGTTGTGAGGGTTATTGTGCGGTTGATGCCTATGTCTTTGTCCAGGTTCTGTCTTATAGAAATCTGGGATGTTCAATCTTTTTTTCTTTATTTTTATTTATGGATAGCATTAAAAGACTTCAGAAGAATGTTCAGTAATAGTGGTTAGTTACTTTGTATTTTTTGTTGGGCGTACTAGCTTAACAAATTGACATAATGCTGAAGGCTTTCCGAAGAATGTCCAGTAAATTACATTTTGGCAAATGGTAAAGCATGTTTTTCCAGCTGAATTACGATTTCATTTTTAGTAAATTTCGAATAGGATGGATTTGTGTCTATCTCTTCAGAAACTGAGACTTTCTTCAGAATTACTGGATATTTACAGTTAAACTGCTTTGAAAGGCAGTGCTGTTTGATTATTGTGAGTTTGAACCAACAGACGTTTCCTAGCTAATTGAGAATATTTTCTCATCTTTGAGTCTTTCATATGTCCCGGATTAAATGGGTGTTGCTTTAGCCTCAGCTACATTAAAAACATGGATTACTGAGAAATGCACTGGTTTATTAGCAGAGTATCAACGAGGCTGCTTGGGTTGTCTTTCTAATGGCAATTGTACCTAATGTCTGTGGGTCGCCTCACAGTGGCCGTGGCATTTTGTGAAAGGCAGAAAGGTTCACTGAAATCAAAGTAGCAACGTTTGAGAACAAACTGAATGTTTATGTCCTTGCCGTGGCCATCCAGTGTTAAAAGAACCCCAAGTAAAATGACCCGAGTTATGATTACAATAATACTGATATTCCAAAGCACTCAACCATGCACTTTTGAGGTGATAAAAGGCGCTTTTGTTTTTTTTTTTCCCTACAGGAAAGGGAAAAGGGTTTCTTGCACGTTTCTAAGGAACACCAGGTAAATAATGCTGCTGGAATTAGGAGGTAGTAGCAGATGAACCATAAATCATGGGCTTGGTCAAGTTTGATAGTTCCTTGTGAAACTCCATATGTAAATGGATAGGAGCAGTGATTCTGAACACGGTTTCCTGAATTTAATTGTAAGAAACTAAAGAAAAGGAAATAAGGAAAAAGGAAAGAAGTGGTAAAAATATTCTGTGCCCCCCCATTATGAGCACATTGTAAGACTGGGCATCTCCAGTTGTCAATTTGTCACCAAGTACCAACCTAAAGTGACAACTTTTCCTACTACCTATCAAACAAAATCGCATTAGGGAAGAAATTAATCTGGACATCTTTCATACAATAAAGTTGCAGGGCTTTCTTGAAAACTACTTAAATCAACTGTGATATACAGGACTACAGAAGAAGGAGAAATCTTACTAGAAATTGCAATTAAGTAGGATATATAGAGAGATATATGATCAGGGAGATATTTGTGTGTGTGTAGACATATGTGTGTGTATATATATACCTACACACTTCTAAGATATACAGGGCTTTGTCAGCCTCCCTACTTTCACAAAAAGGAGATTGATGTTAGTAGGAACCAGAAATGTGGCATTTTTTCATGGGGCAAAAAACCCCCACTTGCACAGTTAAACATACGTGTTATTTTTTATTATTTCTCGAAGTTCATGTTCATTTGGTGATCATGACAGGTAGGCAAGGGAAGGACGCCCACAGACAGCAATGGTTTTCTCCACTATTGCATTTTTAAAAATGTGTCAGGGCCGAATTGTTTGAAATTTTGCTCCAGAGGAAAAATACTATCAATGAATTAATCAGCAAGTGAAATGACTTCAACCCCAGGCACTACCTGTCTCTGTAAATTTCTGCCCTGGGTCCATCTTTCCAGCAGGCAGGCAGGAGTCTTCTCCTATTAATGTTAATGTAAGAAGTGCCTTAGACACTGTTGTTGATGCACCTGTGCGTGCAGTTGTGCTTCCTGAGGTCAGCTGCCTGCTCACCGAGGCTGGCTGAGGAGCGCAGGCTGAACACCGTTAGCGTTTGGGGAAATACATTAAATCAGGATGGCAATTCAATTACCAACCTGTACAGTAATCATCTCGTCCCGTTTCCTTCTCCTTTTGTGATGGATGCAATTTTTTTTAATGCAACAAAAAGCCAACTTTTTTGTATTTCTGCCTCAGTGTCTATTGGGGGGGTTATCACGTCTGTTTATCCCCTTTTTAAGGAGCACTGATGAGCACCACTTCCTAATACGCTCACTGGAGATGTACCAGTAAAACTCTTCTGGAGGTTTCAAAACCTTTTTCAGAATTTTTACTTCTTCTCATCACCTTCTTTATATTCTAAATGAATGTGCTCTTTGGAATTAGCAAAGGATTTTTTTTTTTTTCTCTTAATAAAACCCCAAACAATTATTTGTTTCTGCAAAGGATGGCAAACGGAAACATTTCACTCAAATTTGTCAACTGTGATGCACTAATATGTGACCCTAGGCAAGACAATGGTACTGTATTTTAAAAATAGCCAATACTACAGAAGTAACGAGGATGAAAGAGAGCTCGTATTTAAAATGATTTAGCAGGAAGAATGAGATATGAATAAGGAACTTCTGGCATTGTTTTGCAACAGAAAGCATTGAGCACTGATGATGTGCTTATGGGGTTTTTTTGTTGTTATGTAGGTGGGCGTAGTTTCAGATTTATCAATGGAAAGCCATGCACTAAATCACAAACTTAATTGCAGTATCTTCCTTTTGTCAGCTTTTGGGGAGCTAGCTGGTCTGTGCTGTGAGTAATGCTGAATACACTCATGAACAAGGCAGCTGAGGGGAAGATCTCGGAGGGCTGCTGCTGATCTGCCACATCCACCAAGACCTACAGCATTAGCTCCATAACATTCTTATATTTTACACTGGTACAAAAACCTAGGACCTAGTCTTTCCTATTTACTGTAATACTGTTGTGAAGGCAACTGCTTTGCTCTGGGAGGACTGCTGAAAATGTTCATCATAGAAGCAACCTCTGAGATTTGGTTTAATTTATTCTGAGAAACTCTACAGAGTTAGTGGGCGAAAAAAAAAAAAAATCCGTAATTGTATGCTCTGTAATGTACTGTGTGCTGTGGGAAAAGAGTGAGAAAACTACTGTTCAACTGTTCAGCGACGATTGAATCTGTAATTCCTTGAGATAAAGGCTCTGATGTTGTTCTGTACTTTTTCTCAGCATACTTCCTCAATCTTAGTGATTTTATTTCTGCTGAAACAATCTCTGTAGCACCAAAAAATCATATTTAGGCTCCCGGACTTAGGTAAGTTTATTTCTGGTAACGTTTTTTCTTGTGGGGTAAAAATAAGCATAAAACTGTAACGTTTAGTTGAATTACAGGTTGTCAAACCCTTAAAATTCCAGGGCTTCCCTGGCCATTGCCCTCTAGTTGTACTGTACACAGAGCATCCATGTGACCGTACAACTGCACGTACTGTGTGTGAAGAGTATCCTTAGCACTGACAGCCTTCAGACCTTACTCCTTCACAATTATTGCCTGCAGACCTAGTCATAGCGCAAGTCTAGGGCGGATGTAATATACTCCTGTGATAAGTTTTGATACTCGTACAATTTATTGCAGGAGTTTGGAGTATATACTAACTGGGAGGAAAAAAAAAAAAAAAAAAAGATCTACTTTGCTCCCCTCAAGTGTTTTGCTCACATTCATGTTTGATCTGGATGGGGAAGACTTTTTATGGAACTTTTCTTCTTGTCTACCCAGGAAAGGAAATACATAAAGAGCTAAATCCAGATTAATGCAGAGAATTTGTCAGTCTTTTATTGTTTTTCTTTCTCTATGCTTACCTTTGTTTATTGTCTTCTGTAGTTACCTATCAGTACGCTATTCTTGCTTTGGAGCATCAATTTTCTCCAGGTAAGTACCGAAACCCATACTCGCTGAGTTTAATTACAATTAAGTATGCACTCAGATTTAAGTATGCAGTGACTGATTTCCTGTATGCAGACAGACCCCTACACATCTGAAGTACTTTATTCAGTAAGACTTTAAAGCTAGTATAATTCAAAATAAGATTAACGCAACATTAAGGTACTGACAGACAGAATTTAAGTAAATCCCGCGTTTACTTTGGTTTTTGATGTCTGTGAACTGTGACCTTTCCATTTGTTCCTAAAGTTAGAGGGTTGGATATTAACTCAGTAATAAATTATGGTTTATAATTATTTTTTTTTTTTTTTACCTTCTTTTGTCCCTGGCAAGACATGCTATATATGATACCTTACATCTGGTAGATTTACACCTTCATATCCAAACCAAAAGCACCTGAATATAGCTACAGGAACTGACTCACTCATTCCACAGGTGAAGCAGTCGAACTCACTTATATACCATGGGCTGTCAAAAGCACCTGATGAAAGATTGAAAAAGATGACATTCCTTCTCTAGCATCTTTCTGTAAGGATGATTCCATATGCAGCTTAAAAAAAAAAAAAAACAAAAAAAAAAAACCCCAAACAATGTTAGTGTGGTAATTGTGATGCAGATGTCTTTTAAATGGTAAAGGTTCTTACTTTCTTAAGATTAGTTCTGAATTTCTTAATCTTAAGGATTTATCGCTAGGTAATTCACTCATTTTTATTATTTATCTCACTATTACATATTCATGAGAAAGCAGGGTTGGTATTTTTAAGAAGTTTCTTGTAGAAACACGAACCTTGCAGTTCTAGGATACTTAGTGCCAGAGTGTGGATACGTATTGAATACGTTGCATTCAATTTTATATCAATATTAATAATTTTCAACACACTTATGGGTAACGGAGTAGATGTCTGTAACCTCTGGTTTGGTCTCAAACAATTTACTGAATGATGGGCAAGCTGCTGAATTTTAATTAGCAAGTACAAAATGATGTTTTATCAGTTGTGGTAAATACTGGTTAATAGATGACACATGCATGCTGTATTATGTTAAGCCGCTGCTGTTTTTTTTTTTTTTCTTTTGAAATCATTCAGAAATCCAGTCTTACACTGACAAAGGGACGGATAAGTCAAACTGAAATTCTGAGCAGCAGGCATGTTGTTTGTTGGATATTCAGTAATACAGGACGCTAATGTGCTGGGCCAAAGAGATTATTGCTTCTGCTGCCTTCCTTCCCAGAGCAAGAGGTTACTGCTAAAGGTGACCAAAAAAAAGGACATAGGCTTGCTCATTAGCTACTAACGTTCACAATCTGGCATATTAGCTCGAACAGAAATTATGGCTGTTGAATTTAATATGCGAGACCATTAGTGCGGTCCAACAGGGATCGGGTCATGTTCAGTTCTGCCCCAGCCCACAGCAGGGGTGGTGTGCTTCAGTAAGGGCTTTGGCAAAAAAAAAAAACAAGGTAAAAGTGTCTATAACGACTGCTATTAAATCTAACAAAGCCTGCCTACAGACCTTTTAGACCGTGGGAGCCTCTCCAGGTCATTCATGTTACTCAGATTCTTTGTTTGTTAGACTATAGAATAAGCAAGCTTTGAGGTAAGAATAATTTATTTGTTAAATGCATACAGCTAGCAAAATTTAATTATGTCAGATAAAAGATTACTAAATTTCCCTCTAGTAATTAATATGCATTTCTAGAGCAGTTTATTATCTTGTATAAAACAGTGGTGCATACAGTTCAAAAACATATCAGTAGTTGTTTCAGTTGACCAGCAATGTGGATAAACACATAAAAATGGAATGGCAAAAAGAGTATGAAAATAAAAAGCGTTCTCTGAATGCCAGAAAACAACACAGTATTCATTTCATCTGCTTGCCTTAAAGAATTCTCTTTTTCCCACTTAACATGGTAGCTCATGTTGTGAATGGCAATTAAGGTCTCCATTCCCTGGGTTATGAATCTAGTGTCTGTAGGTTGAGGGGTTTTTATTTGTTCAGTTTTGGTTTTTTAACCAATTTAGGTATAAGAATTCTGTCTTTAATTTTCACCGGGGTCTTTTGTTCTTTTATAAAAATTTCAGTCAAAGTAATCAAGCCTAAGAAACAGCAGTTCTTAATTGATTCCAGTTTCTAGATTTTCACTGCAGTAGGCAACCAACATTGTAAAAAAATGACCTCATAAGTGAAACAAAAAAAAATATCCAGCAAAATCTTTATCACATGTAAGTCATATAATCATAGAATGGTTTGATTTGGAAGGAACCGTAAAGCTCATCTAGTTCCAACCCCCTGCCCTGGGCAGGGCCACCTTCCACCAGCCCAGGTTGCCCAAAGCCCCGTCCAACCTGGCCTGGAACCCTTCCAGGGAGGGGGCAGCCACAGCTGCTCTGGGCAGCCTGTGCCAGGGCCTCACCCCCCTCACAGGGGAGAATTTCTGCCTCAGATCTAATCTAAATCTCCCCTCTTTCACTTTAAAACCCTTACCCCTCATCCTATTCCTCCACTCCTGATCACAAGTCCCTCCCCCTTTTCCTGCAGCCCCTTTCAGCCCTGGGGGCCGCTCTAAGGTCTCCCCGGAGCCTTCTCTTCTCCAGCTGAACCCCCCAACTCTCCCAGCCTGTCCTCACAGGGGGGGCTCCAGCCCCCCCAGCATCTCCGTGGCTCCTCTGGCCCCGCTGGAGCAGCTCCGTGTCCTTGTGCTGTTGGTGCCCCAGAGCTGGACCCAGCCCTGCAGGGGGGTCTCCCAGAGCGGAGCAGAGGGGGAGAAACCCCCCCTGGCCCTGTGCCCCCCCTGCTCTGGGTGCAGCCCAGCACACCATTGGCTTTCTGGGCTGTGAGCACACATTGCTGGCTCATACTCAGTTTTCCATCCCCTAATACCCCAAAATCCTTCTCCTTGGGGCTACTCTCCATCCACTCCTTGCCCAGCCTGGATTTGTGCTTGGGATTGTCTCAACCCATGTGCAGGACCTTTCACTTGGCCTTGTTGAACTTCTTGAGGTTCACATGGTCCCACCTCTCCAGGCTGTCCAGGTCCCTGTGGATGCCACATCCCTTCCCTCCAGCCTGTCGGCCGCACCCCACAGCTCAGGGTCATCAGTGAACTTGCTGAGGGTGCCTCAATCCCGCTGTCCATTTCGCCAACCAAGATGCTAAACATCACTGGTCGAAACACTGACCCCTGAGGAACAGCACTCGTCACTGCTCTCCACTTGGATAGTAACCAAACTAACGGTATCGCTGCGTGAATACACAGACGGTAGCACAAGGTTCACAAGAAGGGAAGTTAAGTACACCCCAAAGTCATTAAATGCTCACTGATGAGCTGTTGTAAGTAACTAACATAAGACTTCCGAAGCAGGAATGCTACAGAACCATTATCTTATTTTCATCATTCCTATCTGTTACCTATTTATGGATATATATGCCCGAGGTTGCTACAGCATGCACAATATAACAACGTGAAGGAGAGTTGTACTTGCTGGCAGTATAACTGAAGCAATATAACTGAAGTAATTCTTTTGTCCCGCTGACTTGTGCTGTGTTTGGATTGAGTAATTTAGTAGTGTTGGGCTGTTGAACCGAGTGATCACATCGCTGCCATGATGAAATGGCTGCAAGATTCTTCACTTTTCTACATCTACATTTTTTTAAATGTCTAAATTTTTGGCTTTCATCGGCAGAATCCAGACTTAAGTACCTACATTAATTGAACAATGCGTAATTAGAACTATGTTGCTCAGAACACAAAAAAATTTGCATGATGAACGAGGTCAGCTGTGTTTAATAACAGATAAAGGATGTCTCAAGTTCTGGACCTATAGTTTAAAGATTAATTAGGACCACTTAACGTCTGTGGTCAATCCAGAGCTAAGAATCTGTTCCTGGAGATAGAAGCCTTTATGTAGTCTTTAAAAATTATGAGCAGTGCTTGTTCTTTTCCAAGTATAGCCACAGGATTCCAGAACCCTAATCTAGAGACCTTCTCGCAGTCTTTCTGGCTTACGTTGTTGTTTTAATGTGTCTCCTCTTTAGTAGGTCATGCAGACTAGCCTACATGTCATCTTTCGGGAGGTAGGAGAGAAGGTTTTTAACTTACAATAAGTTCATATAATTACACAGCATACTGTAACTATTTCGCTGTCATATTGTGCATGGCAAAAGCGAACGTAGTACAAAATCAATTCGATAAATATGCAATACACATTCATAGTGGATTATTTAAGCAGAAGCACTTGGCATAGTTTAGTGGAGGTAAAAAAGCCAAGCAGGGAAGTACCATTATATGCTTGCCTTCTCTTTCTCCAAACTTTCCAACCTTCAGACAATTCTGAAGACAATCTTGGGACAGACAGACCTGTGATACAACCTAGTACAACTGCTCATGTGTTATGTCCTTACGTTGCCAGTACATTTCTGGAAGGTATTGTCTATCTGTTTTTACGAGCAGGCTGACCAGATGAAGGTTCTTCAGGTGCTCTAGGCAATCCTACCTGTTTCTTGTACTGTGAGCTTGCTATACAGGGAGCTTTCAGATCAAAAAGGCAGAAACTGCTATATTTTTGGTTTTCATCATTAAACCTTTATTGTCATGTATTTAAAAAATCAACTTAATAAGCCTAAAGCTAAGAAAGAGTTACTAGTCAATCAACTGCATTATAGAACTTCACCATTTTTCTTTTTCTAAGCACATCAATGCTTGCTATCAAAAATAGTATTATCTTCAGAATTGCTCAAGAACATTATCATGTTCCTGTGTCGGTATGGAAAGATTTACGGAAGTAGTGGTGCAGCTATATGCTTAACGTAAAAAATACAAGTCATCAAACACAAACAGATTCCACATGCTGCCATATCGACCCATTTAACCTGTTTCAAATAATCTGCCTTCCAGAATCTTCAGGGCAAAGAGGGAGAAAATCTGATTTGGTCACAAAACAGGAGACATTAACCTTGAACACTGGGTCACTGAACTTCTCATGGAGAGCAATGCTCCTTAATAACCCATAATCTAACAGATTCTCTCTTGGCAGTATCTGTATGCGATTTCCCCAAACACCAATGAAGCCATGAGAAAAGTATTGCCAAAAAAAGAGATAAGACAGAAAGACAAAGGAGTCAAATCTTGGATTGCTGCTATGCACAGCTTTTACAACTAACACTAGTTCATTTCCAAAACACACCACGACATCTGACTTGCTTGTGATTAAATTAAGAATAGATTCCAGAATCAGGTTCATGATTCTGAAATATATTCCGTATTTATTCCAGCTATGCTGGTGGGTGCTAATGAATATATAAAATACCTAGTATTCTGGAAAGATAATTTAAACAGCACGCGGTTATGTTTAACAAGAAAAACATGTATAGCGAAAAATACATATATACTAGGTGATACATATTTATTAACGCGTGGAATCAGTTTTTCAGAACAATTTCTTAAAAGACTGAACGTGATCTCTAATTCAAAGCTGTACAAGAAGAAACACGTTACAGGGAAAGTCGCTAATCCCCCCCTAATAAAATGCATATTCACATGTTTTACCATACAGGCATCTTTTCTTCAAGGTCAAAACGTCTTGACCTTTTAGAGTCATCAGAGAAATCTGGGTGTGTTGTCATTTAGTTCACAGTTCAAAAATACAAACTTGTGTTTGTGCTAGAACCCCGGAGTGTATTATTCTGGCAGACTGGGGGTGCATTAGGTGGTCGTACAGTGATACAGCTTGTTTATACCTGGCTGCAACGCTGTTCTAAGTGTAGAGAAATTTCATGTCCTTGCATTCGGTATTATTGATTATACAGAAACTATTCAGAGGCTTCAGTCTCATGAAGAATATATAACTGAAATGACATGGGCAGTCGTATGCTCTTCAGTGTCGGTTAATGGAAGGAAACTCATCTGATCATCTTTAGTAGTCTTAGCTGTTGAAAAGCTTTTCTTCATGCACATGCGCAATGACAGTCTGAAGAGGACTGCCCTCCAGAAATTGGGAGCTGGACCACATGCTTAGTTATTAAACACATTCATAGGACAAACCCCGTGGCTGAAAACGTGCAGTACAAGATACTATTTCAATTTGAAAATGAATTTAGGGTAAATAGAAGGTTGTATCCCATGCATGGCATCATTATATTATGGTGTTGCTATGGAATCAAAAGACATTTTATGCAAACTGCTAGACAGGATTTTCTTTTGGAGTACTTGTTGTATGGTGCATTTTTGTTAGGGATGGTGAAACCGTGCTGAATGTGACGGAATCCAAATGGCAGGGATTTGCAACGCTTATGCCAAGCTGACATCACAGGGAAGCTGGTGGGAGTTGGATGAGGAGAATTTTGCGTCTTACCTTTAATGTCATGCACCAGCTCTACAATATGAAAAAAAAAAAAATTGTATATAAGTATGTTTTTCCTTTTCCATTAAGGATGTGTGTCCTTCTACTTAGAAGAAATAGTTGTGTGAATGGATCCATGCTCACACTTAGCCATATAGTGTGTTACATTTTCTTAAATACTTTTTTTGTTCTTTTAACACGTGTATTTTTAACATGGATACTTATGTTCTGAGAAAGGTGGACTCATCTAAAAGCTCCCTCAACACGCTTGCCTCAGTGAAATATCACTGGGAGAGCTTAAATATAAATTATATTTGAAGTGAAATTCGGTAGCATTTTAAATGTCATACCAAATATTCCCCCTTAAGCTTAGACCTTTTTCTACCCCATTATTCAAGCCAACAACATTCACATTTTTTAAAAATTTTCAAATCTTGCATGAAATATAAGTAGGGAACAGCAAGAAGTGTAATCCATTTCCTTCATTCTCTATGCCTGAAAGTAATGTAACAGTGTCTTATGTTTTATACCGATATCTCAAGATTACGAAATACTTCAGTGCTAACTTCTTCATCTTAGAAAGCAACTGTGATGGAATTTGAATGAAAATTTGTCTTTTCACAAGATGGGAAAACCCAGCGATACAAAGAGCTTCACCCTCTTAGATGTATTGCTAAAAATATAAACGGGCTAGCGCTTTAAACGCGGAAAGCACCCAATTGTTTGAAAAGCAAAAATCATTGACCTGAAGAGCGGCTGCCCTGTGGTAGGGTTTGTAACTTCAGGGGGGATGCGGGCAGAGGAGCAGCACCTGCCCACCCCCTTCCCCAACACCCCTCCGGCAGTCCCGCGTCCCACACCTCCTCACCCAGTGCCCACGAGGGGGGAAAAACGTCTTCCCGCTGCTTCTCTCACACGCACACACAAATATACAGATACATGCGTACGCAGATCATACATCAACACAGCTTTGAAATAGAGTTGGCAGTATCTGCACAGTAAGATGTGAATGAAAAAAATCAGCCATAAACTGTGTTCTCACAGTAGTGGTGGTGCGTTTGAACCCCTGTTAAAGTCTGACTGCAACCTAATCAATGCTATTAAATCTAAGAAGAGGGAGACTGTGGAGTGCAATTGGAATCTGGTAGGAAGTGACAAAAAAAAAAAAAAAAGAAAGAGAAAGCTTAAACTCCTGTGCATGTGGTTAAAACTTCTCAATGCTCCCTCAGCTGTCAGAAAGGCCACCCCACTTTTTGAAAGTATACAAGTTTACAAAATAATAATAGCTGCTGTCAGCGATGAAATAACTGTTCATTTTTGACTTAAAGAACACTTAATAAACTTAAATTTCAGTATTAGTGTGTTATATCACGTAATAGAGATGTTTAAAACACTCGAGGAGACACCTGCGTTACCAAGGCTGGATTTTTACTATCTCTGTGTTGAATAATGATACGTTTTTATTGTTTGTATCTAATGATATACAATAATATTCTTATCTTTAAATCTAGTTGAATTCTAAGTCATAAAAAAAAAAAAAAAAAAAAAAAAAGGTAAAAATCTAGCTATTTTTAAGTTTGGCACGCATAGGGGCATTACAGGAATACTTTCTATTGCTATTCAGCTAGAGAACACCAGAGAATTGTTCCCTCTGTAATGCAGTTTGAGTAAGGACAGATTAACCAGCCATCAAACCACCACAATTTTTGAGTGCATTTCAGAAATAGTTTGCGAATATGGCAGTGGTTCGGGGCATCTTCTCTTTATCGTGTGTTGAGGCTTGACTATATCTTGGTTGTCTATCACTTGGCCTTGTTAACAGCCAGAAAGTAGGTCTCTAGCTTCCCTCCTCTTGCTAGAAACACCTTTAGAATATGTTGTGTTTGGTTTTAAGATTGTACATAGTTCGGTTTGGTTTTTTTTAAATTTTGTATGGTAAAGAACTTTAATATTTCTTTTACAAGAGTAGCAGGGAATTTTAATTTTTTGGTCTAGCAGAAAAAGAATTTGATGTGAATAGTTGGCAAAAGTGGTGAAAATAAAACAGTTTAGAGAAGGGACCTAAATTCAGAGCAGGTTTTTGTGGCTAAAGCCCAGTTTTAGTCAGTTTGTACTACATATAACATTTGGGAAGAGTCTCAGTTGGTGTTTGTTCAGGCTATCACCGTTGCATCTCCTAAAAAGCCATCAACTAATTAATTCAAATGGTACCACTCTCACTTATTCTTATCAGAAATAATAAGACTTTCGGAGTTTAATGCAGAGGACTTCCCTGAGCAAACCTGAAAACAGCGGAGTTTGAGGAATAATCCCTGTTGAAATTTCACTGCTGCCAATATGAGGGGATAGATCATTGTCTTGGTTTTCCAGTACTAAAGCTGTGCTGCTGGTTTGTGATGTACGTATTGCCTTGGAAGAAAGGAGATGACTTTTTATTTAAGTAGGTTAATAAGTCCCATGGTTTCCAAAGCTGAATTTGTTTGGGTTTAGGTGGTGAACTTGTAAAGGCCTACTTGTTTCAACAGCATACCAGGCTAGACGGGTTTTCCCGATAGCACTGACATTTACTATAAGTTGTATGCGTGTATCTATCTTACAACTTTAGCGTTCTGTTCACCAGAGAGTTGAGCTCCACTAGATGAGCTCTCTAGGTTTGACTGGAAGGCTTGGGATATTGTGCACAGATACTTGCTTGACTGAAAGTGAAAATCTGATGAGACAGAGCGGGTTGTGTATGTGTCTGTATGTAGAAAATTTATATCTGAGAGGTTTTCTACGTTTTTATGGGAAAACGTGTTTTTCTTCAAAGCCCACATGAAAACTGGTTGTTTCATATGCACGGACCGTTGGCTACGTGATCTCGTTCTCTCACAATGAATGGGAGCCTAGGTTTTATTCTAAGTTTTACAAACCGTGCTCAAATTCCTGAGTGTACATACTTAAACAAAATAGGGAAAAATGTTCTGCCCTTTGTCTATTACATGCACTATGTAGGCAGGCAGTGGACATGTAACGTGAGACAAAATTTGTATCTAGAGTTATGTATGCGTGCAGATTTATTACTGATTGTGCTTTCGTGTGTTGCGACTGCGTCTATATCTGATACATCGGTATCTGATATCTTTGCATTTTAGTGCTTATGAACCATTTCTTATATGCACAAGAAGTTCAGCAATTAGTATTGTACACTGTTGAAACAGTAAAAATAATATCCTCTAGGTACACTTTCAGAAATAGAATCTTGGGAATGATTTGTGAAAGTATTTGGGAGAGAAACACGATTTGTGTGTACAGACTGCAAATCACTTCTGACTAGAGTTTTGATGTAGAGAGATTCATTAATGTTCAGAGAAAATGCAATGTCAGTATTAAGATACAGAAAAGTTTTATTATAAAAACTTGGTATTTCTTAATTCTTTTCAGTAGTGATATAACAATTTATTTTTTTTTTTCTCTCTTATACTGTGGCTTTAGAACCTTGACCACGTCCACATAAAATTTATTTAAAATAAAATGAAACCTTCAGTTTTCTCTTTGATAATGCTTTAGGGTGTTGTTTGGATTGAGCGATTAATTTAAGATTATAACATCTAGAACAGTGTTCAAAAGTGCTTCTGCTACATTATGGATTTAAGACAATGCCCTTAATAACGTGCTTGAACTTCTGGTCAGCCCTGAATTGGTCAGGCAGTGGGACTAGATGATTGTTGTAGGTCCCTTCCAACTGAAATATTTCTATTCTATTCTATTCTTTCCTATTCTTTCCTATTCTCTTCCCATTCTACATTCTATTCTGCTTATTTTTACTCTTGCAGAGGATTAAGTATGCTGCATAACGTGAACAGTATCAGCAAAAATAGCAAAGAAAAATCAGCAGCAACATGAACATTTGACTTACTGTAGAAAAATGTGTTAGAATTGTTATAATAGTTATGCTGCTGCTTGTTATATGTGATACCATTAACAAACTGTGGATGTTTCTCCGAGCAGAGATACTTTCAGATTCTAAAATAAAACCAGACACCTCACCCTTGCTGCCCAAGCAAGGAAAAACAGAAAAAAATAAGAAAATAATGTCCTTTATTTTTATGAAAATAAAACAACTTTTTTTTTTTTTTTTTTTTTACTTTTCTATAAAGAAGTGTCATGAATGATTTCAAAATAAAACAAGTCAGATCTTTGATGTATTTGGGAGCAATTAGTTGAGAGCTCAGAAGTCAAGTGCAAAGGGGTTTGGTGCTTGAAGAACGAAGTTGTGCAATGGCCGCAGGTTCAAAACTGCCCCGCTGAATTTGTAAAGCTTACAGGAGCTTGGTTCCGTATGTCCGTTTGTTAAGGATCTCTGACAACAACAGTGCTGTCACATATTTTCAACTTCCCTTCTGTTCCAGCCCCATCAGCGTCATATTCAGAAAGCTATGGAGCAGGTTTAGATCTAAGTCTCTAGATTTCTTGTCAGCCTGTCTGGAAAGCAGCAGAGGTTGAGGGAGCATTTAAAATAATCCGTCTCTGGTTGACAGGTGAATAAAGAAGAGATTGAATGAGTAGAGAAAGGTGTAGACTAAAGGAGAACAGTAATATGGCACTTGGAAAGAGAAGGGGGAAAGATGGACAGGATGAGAAAGAAAGCAAGGAGGGAATAAAAGCAAAACAAAAAAGGGTGTGTCAGATTTAAGAACAGAAAATATTGCAGGAGGACAGATGCTGCAGGGAGAACGTACAGAAATGTATGTTGGAAAAAGAAGTAGGAAGTGTTACAGTTCTCCTTGTATCGCCCTGCTGAAAGAATGGAAATGATGCAGCATTTCTGTACACACGCACACACACAAAAAAATCTGTATTTGCTGCAACTGGAGCCTGTCCCCCACCTTCTCTCTTGAATGAGCACTGGAAAGTGAGGAGAATGCAGAAAGGAAGAGGGCATTGCTTTTCTAATGAGGGAGAAAATATTTATTGGAAATCCTTACATCTACCTCACCTTTGTGTATCAAACTTTGTATTTATGCTATTCTCCAAGGAGCTTCCATGGAGTTTTGCATCTGTATAATAAATATTTTCTTTATTAATTCCGAAAGTTGAATAGTATAGACTGGAAAATGAAACGACAGGAATAGTATCGTACTTGACGCGCGTGTGTTTACTCTTACTATTCTTTATTTCTGAAAATAAAGGATAGTAGTTTTTAAAAGTATGGACTTACGTGTTCCTTGTTAATATGGGACGTAATTTTACCATATGCTTGGAGTTAATACTGGGCTTTGTAAAAGTCTGTTTGGCATCTGCCCAGGGACTATATTTTCAGTTGTGCTGTAAATCTCGGGTCACTTATTATTAATTAGCAATCTTACCATTTTGAGTAAGTTAATTTCTTTGTAGTTTACTGTTTTTGTAATTTATTTTGATGTTCTAAGATAAAAAGAATAATACCGGGAAACTTTTGATTTTTCTTCCCCCCCCCACCCCCGAGCAGGTATCCATACATTCACCTCTTGGAAAGGTAACCTGAAAAAAACACCTCCAAATTTAAGCAGCATGTTAAAGGAAACATCTACACTGTGACAGGGTTAGTATTTTCCAGTAAATCACCTAACCTTACTAGCAGCAAGCAAAGGTGCTATAACCCTAACTACAACACAAATACAAAAGCATCAAAGATAATGACAGCTGTTTATCTTTTTGTGATGTTAATGCCTGACATGTGACTGGGGCCAGATAAACAAGACCAAGCATCAGGGCTGTGCATCACATTCCTCACATAAGAATTAAAAAATCCAAGAGCACAGAAGATGGAAAGATCAACTCTGCAGATCATGTCAACTATATGTATTACGAAGATCTCATCACAAACCTTTCCAAAGAAGTCATCTGGCATGTCCTGATTACAATATTACTGAGTATTCAAGATAGTCAGGCATCTCCAGGATACTTAGCTTTGTATTCTTTACATATGTCAGAATTCATTATTTCTTAAAAAAAATATCAGTTTGTCTCTTTCTGCTGGCAGCTTTATGGTTTTGAGATTTCCTTGCTGACCTTATTTTTCCACATAGTTGCTCAGAGAACTTAAAATCAAGCCTGTATATTTTCAGCTTTTTAAAAAAAAATTTTAATATATGAAAAATGTACAGTTGTTCAAATCATCACGAGAAGTTTCCTGTGGCATAATTTGGGTGTGCTTGTCTAAAAATGCAGGTATATATTTTATATCTGACAATACTTGCTTATGAAGTAGCATGCTGGGACGTACTTGGGTTTGAAAGTCTGTCCCAGCATGATTTTTTTTTCTCTTAAAAGGCATTGACAAGGAAAAAGAATAGTTTTGTCTTTGTTTAAGAAATGAAAATATTACCATCCAAGAACCAGTATTACACATTTTGGTTTAGAGTAGATAAAGGACGTTTTCTTTCCTTTCATAGTTTGAAAATTAAAATCCCCTGGAATACTTTAAAACATTAACTGTGGTTAAGGGAATAAATGAAGCAAAATGGTTTGCTGTACGTTGAATCAATCAGAATTAAAGTTCATTTGTAAGTGACAGGTTTTCTATGCACAGCAACTTTCTTTTAATACCTCTGGTGTAATTGACTCTTCTTTTTAATATGCCATGTTACCTGTGTTTAATGAAGTGATTTCGGTATGCTGGGTGGGTTATTTGTGAATTTCAAATCTAAATAAGATGAAAATTGCTTTTCAGGAAGGAGAATGTAGTAGGGCTAGCTTCCCCAAGATGAGCTAGGTGGCAGAATTGACTAAGAAAGTGGTGCTTAGTTATTCCGTAAACTCTGAATGCCAGTTTGTTCACTGATTCATGTAAAAGTGCAGTCCATTTGAACTTACAAAAAGGAATTATCTGTTTATATCAAATACATTTGGTAATATTTTATGCAGAATACCTTAAAGCAGGTGTATGCTAATTTTCAAAAAGCTACAGGCTCTCAGTGAGCTGGAAAAAACGCATCTTGTTTTGCAAATCCAATATGGTTATTTAACAGTTCTAGTGATACAATTATTTTTCATGTGTATTACACAGTGCAAGGTCTACAGAAGGATTCAGCTGATAGCGTATTTCCCTGAGGTTCTCCGCTCTGCCTGCCCAAGTTTCCCTGCTTTATACGCTCAATTTTGACTGAGGACAAAGGTGAAGAGTAGATAGGAAAACAAGGATGACAGATGTTTGTCATTACTGTTTAATGCCCTACCAGACAGTTCTCGGATACTAAGATGGAGCACGTGGTGTGAAAACAGAGTAAGAACAGGTTTTTAACATAAGTATTATCGAGTCAGTGTCTTTAAATACTAGTATGTAGCTGTTAAATACTAAGTAAAATGGTTTACTTGTAGTTTTGAACGTCAGTGAAAGAAAGCATGTTTCCCACAAAACATCTCTACTGGCGATTTTTACACTTTAATCTAGGAGAAACATCGCATCATAACTCCCTTCAGGTCTATCTTTTTCAAATAGGCCTAAGAGGACTCTTATTTTATTATAATGGTGGAAGAGTAGTCAAAAAAACCATACTCTGGCTTTTCTTTTCCCTTTTTTTTTTTTTTTTTAAACATTTTTTTAACCTAACTCCCATCTTCTTGCTTTAATCTGTCTGATGTAGTAGCACAGCTCTGAGGGCAGAGAGACAGTGTTGGCCGGAGGACTGAGTATGCATAGCTGGGAATCAGGAACTCCTGGAGTTTTTACCTCTGTTGCTCAATTGTTTTATCTTATTACAGTTGTTGAGTCACTCAAGTTCTAACTCATTTTTCTTTACATTAACTTGATAATAGGTGGTGATGATGGTAAGTGGTGATAATAGTCACTTTTACCATACTGGCTCATTAATCTTTCTGTGGGACCCTGTTATGTAAAGGACCGTTTAGCACACAGAGTACCTAATGTAGGCTGTGTACGTATGACAGTCCATACATCATACATGTGCCATTCCTTCTGGAATAGCAGCTTCAGTCCATGATAGCAAACAAGCCAAAGTGGAAATAAATACAATAATATAAAAGAAAAGGATACTGATAGATGATGGTAGACCAGAACGTGTGTTGTTCTCCGTGCAGAAGGCCTAGAAAGATGTCCCAGATAGAGCGACTGGGCGTGGATTGCTAAACCAACTAACTTTTGAATGAAGTATGTCTGAGAAAGCAGCCCTGTTCTCAGCCTCTCTTCTTAAAGGACTTATTTAAAAATAGTGTTACTCTGCATAAGCATGAAGATTTTTATTAGGCTACTATTATGGAATCAGTACTGTACCTAGAACAGGGACTAGAGTGCTTCCATTCCGAATTCCAGAATTTAAGGTACCTGCTATAGAGTCTTTGTTCTGTTACTGAAGTGTAATACAGGCTGTTAATGAAATTGGCTTTCCAATATTCTGAATATTATTCCAAGAAAGAATCTTGCTTGATACAAATGGCCTGCTAGGAAACCGTTGTTATCCAGTTCACTCTGGGTATTAATCTCCGTTAGTCGATATGTATTTTCAAGATTAAATTTGCAATTGCACTGCAAGTTGTCCCTGCTTTAGGAGGACTGGCCTGGTTTTGTTCTTTCTGTCCTGTACACTCTGCTTGTTGAACACAGAGCTCCATTCTCTATAATCGTGACCCAGTTATGTTGAGTTTACTAACTTGGTTAATAAGTCTATAAATAATAATTCATAGTCTTCTTTTGTAGTTAGCAGTGGTAGCCTATTATAATTTTCCTTGGCAGCCCATATGGTGAGTGATAAACTAACTAATAAAAGTGCCACATGGAGCATAGGTCCGCTTTTATTTTTTTACGACCGTTTCTTTCATCTGATACATAATTAATGTGCAAGGTTCAAAATTGTTTTTTTCTGTGATTTCAGCTTCTGCTGATGTATTCCGAGCTGCAAATGTTGTGTGAAAACAATGATTTCCCTGACTTAATCAGCTGCATTTGTTCAATGACCATTGTATAAAAACAGCAAATGAGGTTGTCAAAACACTTCTTAAAGAATTTTTGTATTCACTCTTTGAGTCTTATTACTAGTTCTTTTAACTGAGATTAAAAGTAACTCTAAATTCCACGATAGGCCTTCTAGCCAAGGAAATGCATGAACTTTTTTTCCTGTCGTTTGCTGTTTGGAAATTCATGCTCTTAGTTGGTTTTTTTTGAGTCTAATCTTCACAAAGGATGAGATACGTCTTGTAGTGTTCTGCTCGCTTTAGTAGCGACAACTGCAGCTCTTCTGCTAGTTTGAAAACTCCAGTAGAACTCCAGGTTGACCTTGGACAAAGATGAGAAAAGGAACATCCATTTTGTATGTCCCATTTATCCTCTTTCCTGTCATGGAAAGAAGTCTTTGTAGTGGTATTGCTTCACATTATAGTGATATAACTTTTCCCTCCAACCTTCATCTTGTAAATCTGATAGTTTATGGTGCCTCCGGTGAAAACAGTTGACAGAGTACATCCCAGATTGTATTGGTACAATTTCATCGTTTCATCTTAATCAGAAGATATCTGTATTATAATCAGCATGTTAATGCTAGTTCTCTAAGGCTGCTAGTCTGTCACTTCTGTCCCCTTCCATAATTAAGTCAGTCTACATTTCTTGGGTCAAACTCTACATGTATGAACCCTTGAATTGTGTAGCTTCAAATTTCTGGTAGTACAAAGCCATATAAGTATGTAACCACCATGTCAAAGAGAAGTCTTTACCCCACTGTAAGTACTCATCACGTGTTTGGTGCAACGTGGGGAGTCTTAATGAACAAACTCCGCCAAGCTCCAACCTACTACTTACTGCTGTTTTCTCAGTTACACCTGGATGGATTTAGGCGAAGAGTTTGTTGTGAGACAGATTCAGTGACTTTTCAGCAAAATTTCTTCTGAAGGAGGAAGGACGTTTCCAGATTTACAAGGACAGATCCTTGAACTTTGAATGTTTTCTCTTTGTTCTTTGCTTTCAGCTTGTTTCTTCTGCTTAATTTTGTGCCTGGGCATAGAACCTTCTGCTTGGAAACTTCCATCCAGCTGAGTAGATACCACTGCTTAGAAGAACCTTCATTTCCTAAATGTTTTTTCAGTATAAACAGCTATTCAGGAAGAATAATAATAATTAATAATTAATTCTAAGTATAGAGAACAGGTATCTGTAGTGATGCAGCAGGTTTAGAGAGTCACTACAGTACTTTTTTTTTTTTTTTTTTTTTCTTGGACTGCAGTGAGAACTAAGCATGAAGATTGCCCTTACTGACTGCCATTTACTATCTAGAGAACAAATTCCCACCTATTTGTCACCGCAAGGGAACATTTCAATTTTGGAGTTAGAATTCCAGTAACATTAAATAGATGTGTTAAATATTCTCACTGGTTTAAAGGTGTTGTTTTTTTTTTTTTTTCTTTTCTAATCATACTTCAGAATATACTATTCTTGGAACTCTGTAGTCCAAAAAAAGGTTCTTTGAGAAAACAGCCTGTCTTATGAAGAGAAGGGAAGAGTAGTAGATGTTCAATACCTTGATTTTTTTCAAGGCTTTTAACACGTTCTACCCTAGCATTCTTACTGGTGAGATGTGGAATGGATAAATGGATGGATTAGTCGTCAACTGAAGAACTGAAAAAGGGCTGTGATCAGCGGTTCAGAGTTCACTTGGTGGTTCATTAGTGGCGGTGTTCCTCAGGGTTTTGATACAAGGGACAATACTGTTTAATAACAATGTGGAGAGGGGGTTGAAGAGCACTGTCAGGAAGTTTGTGGGTGGCACCAAACTGGAGGAAGCCCTATGTGTAGTGGAAGACAGGGCTGCTCTTCAGAGGGACCTGAATAAGTTGAAAAAGTGGGTTCATAAAGTCATAAAAATAATTGTGCTTGGAAGGGGCCTCTGGATGTCATCTGGGCCAACCCCAGTGCTCAAGCAGGGACACCTGGAGGCAGATGCCTGGGACCACGTCCAGAGGGCTTTTGAATATCTCCAAGGAGACTCCACAGCCTCTCCGGGTAACTTTTGCCAGTGCTCCGTCACCCTCACAGTGCAAAAGTGTTTTCTGATGTTCAGACAGAACCTCCTGTGTTTCATTTTGTGCCCGCTGCCTCTGGTCCTGGCACTGGGCACCACTGCAAAGAGCCTGCTCCGTCCTCTTTTCATGCTGCCTTCTGATTTTTGTACACATTGATGGGATTCCCCCTGAGCCTTCTCTTCTCCAGGCTGAGCGGGTCCTGCTCTCTCAGCCTTTCCTCACAAGAGATGTGCCAGTCCCTTAATCATCTTAACGGCCCTTTGTTAGACTCTCTCCAGTATGTCTGCGTCTCTTTTGTATTGGGTATATTAATATCACTAAATATTAATAATGTTTATTTTCACCCCTTTGATTTCTTGAGAGTACACTGAGCATTTCAGAATAGAGGATTCTTCAGTGAATGCTTCATCTTCAAAACTGTTTAGCTGTAGAATTATGGGTCAGGAAAAAAAAAAAAAAAAAAAAGAGTTTTTAAACTTTTAAGTTCCCTTCTTTGACACAGAGCCAGGATGTTCACAGTTTAATGCATTTATTTCAAATCACACATATGTGTGATTGTTCTGTCCCTTATACCTTATGCCTAAGGAAAAGATCCAAGTTGTTGATGGAGAACAGGATTGGACCTGAGTGACCTGAGGTGTAGGAATGTGCTGTTCGCCATGCAAACTCGTAACGACTAAACCTTAAATGATGAAGTTTGCAGAAACAAAGCGGTATAAAGGAAAAAAAAATAGTATTAGGATTGGGAATCTGAAGGTTTAGACATTTCTGTATTTCATCAGCAATTGCAATTTCCCTTCCGGGGTGGGGGGGGGGGAGAACCTGATGTGCTTTTTGTTTCTTCGGAGATCTTGAAAGATTTTTTAAGCGTTACTATCTTAATAATGAAAGGAAACTTCATGGAATTATGACAAATTTTAAATCCTCTTTTGTTTCCTTTGGCAATGCAATACTTGGTTGATGAATTACTTGATTCTTTATGTTGTTCAAATGCATGTGGATACAACGTTAACATAAGGAAAACTAAACCGAAAGCAATTTGATGCAGCTTTTTTTACTATACCCTTGAGCATTTTCTAAGTTTGCATTTAATCACAGAATCTTGGCCATGATATTTCTGACAGGTAATTTCCTTAATGCAGTTGACAGAGATGGATTACATGGAAGCCTATTGGATCCAATGCTTTTGTGTGCAAGTGATAAGACTAGATTAGGGTTATCTTGCTCTGAGTGCCTGGAAAGATACAGCCACCTAATAATTCCCCTGGTAATATGGATGGTTTTGTGGGAGCAGAAATTCATGGCTAGATACTGGCCTGCAAAAGTATTACCAGATTTTATTGCACCTTGAGAACTCCTGGGGTGATGTGCGCTTTTCTGTTACGTGATATCAAAATTATATGTCAGAGAAAGACAAATGTATTAAATATTTGGAAGATTGGAAAAGTGATAAGGCAAGATGCAGGCACATATCTTAGAAGTATTAATAGGATTTAAAAATAAAATTATTTTTGTCATAACCATGAATTTTATTCTTATTTTACAGAGAAATAACAAAAGGAGGAGCATTTAGCTTTTTAGCTGCTGTAAAGGTTCATGTAAGAAAATTGCTGTTGTCTTGCTGCCTTTTTAAAAAAAACCCCTAAGCCTGAATGTTCAGAACCGGGATGCTCTTTCATCCTAAATCATAGTCAGGATTTAATTATAAAATAGCAAACTCTATTATTGAGATCTAAAATTGAATCATTCTTTTGCAGTCAAGACTTTCAAAACACTTCAGTACAAAGTACATACAAAAGCTTGGGTGAAATAATTAAGAGCCATCAATGTATAGCTTTATTTACTTGCAGCGGGCATCCGCTTCAGTTGAAACAGGACTTTTTCAGTGATCTCCAAGATCATGATAATTTTATAACTTCTTCAAACTTTAGCTAGACTAAGAAAATAAGTTCGATGGGCTGGTAGCTAACAATATTGCAGTCAAAGCATCTGTTAGTGGTCTCTCATTTGGAAACAGACTTATTGGAAAGATGAAGGTTGGAGAAAAGAGTGGGTAGTGTTCATAAAACATAGACTCCTGACACTCCCTGTATAATCAGGAGAGAGAGATGCGCCTTCAGGAGGCAATTCAGAATAAGAGTGGAATTTAGATGGTCTGAGTCATGTCCTGTGGGATCCTCTTTGTATCTCTCGACTCGATTACCGAGAGCGCTGAAATGAGGATCTTCCCCAAGCTGAAGTTAGCTTTGGTGAATATTTTCTGGAATAGTGAGTTGCACAGATTCAAGACACAGAATGGTTTTCCAGGTTTTCCAGCTTTCTAGGCAATAGAGTTTTGCTACAGTCTGTATGAAATAGTCAGAGGATTTTTGGTGGGGACTTGGAGGGGGGGATACACATGCTGTATTTCTTGACATCGTGGCTCTTAGGTTCTTTCTAACTAGTGGTGTAGAAACTGTTGTCATATGTTATTTTTGGAAAACACAGCAAGGGGAAGAGATCATCGCTGTATTGCAGTTAAAATTAAAAAGAAGAAAAAACCAGACAAACCCCAGAGCACCAGAGAATATTTGGGTTCGGTGTGGTGGGGAAGCCTTGTGTCCTTTGAGTCCTGAAAGATTATTTATCTTACTTCTTGGCCCAATAAAATATATTACCTATCTTTTCCTTGTTTCACTTCCAAAGGAGAAAAAAAAAAAAAGCATTTTATGTAGAGGCTGTGTCATGAAAAAGGATCACGTAGGTGTTTAATATATGCTGTGATGAGTAATTTTGGTCATGGTACATCAGAAAGCTACTTTCCCCCACCTTCTCTCTAATAAGAATTTTAATCCATTGATGACAAAAGCTCTAAAGTATTTCCTTGCTGCATTGTAATACACTGTGACGAATTATGTCTCCGGAGTTGTAAAATTTTCTCATCGCTTGTAATACCTCATTTAATGAATTGATCACACTGAAATGTAAAGATGAAGCAGCATTTATTTTGTATGTTATATTGCATATAATTTTTACACTTGACATTTATAGCCATGGAAGCTGTTATTTTACATATCATTTTCAAACCATATCAGCCTTAAACACATTTAAATTTAATAAGCAAGTAGATTAGATTTGCTTTTAAGCTAGGCATATCATTATAGTTTGTGTTCCCTTCAGTAGGGCACATGCTTACTATTAAATGCAGTATTTAGTTGTCTTTTAAAAGCTAAAAATAATAAAAGGGGATGTATTTACAGAAGTAATTGAATATAGAGCTGCTTTCAGGGACAGAGACCCAGTCATGAATTTTGTAGGTTGTAGACATTAAAGTAGTTTTTTGTTTTTTATTAAAAATTGCCATTTTGAGGAAATATTAATGTAGGAGCTATATGTGTTTCAGTTATGAAACACCAAATCTGTCATAGTAACATATGGCCTGATCATCATCTCCTGCAGAAAAAAATCCATGGGAGGGGAGAGCTTATTTGGAAACTCTGCATGATTTACCAGGCAGATTTTCTGATGCCTCCTCTCGCTCATCAGAAAGAATTTGTAGCTGCCAAGGAGGTGGATTCTTACAGCCTTCTAACTATTTAAATGCCTTACCATCCATAAAAAATATGTTGTTAGTAGTGTGAAAAAAAAAAAAAAAAAAAAAAAGGCAGCCCTTCTTTCTTCAATCCTGGCTTCTTTCACCCCTGAAGAAACTTTACAGAACATCACACAGAGAATCTCTGCTGTCATTGTGATCTGTTTGTGACTCCCACCTCGGAATCTTGGTGGATGTAGAAGCAGCTGAGAGAAACCTAAAGAAAATCGGAACTTTAGAAAATGCCAGTGGACTTTTCTCTGGAGATTACGGTGCTTTTCCGAGTCTATTTGCTAATAGATAATCCCAGCATTGTCCTTGTTACTGCGGCACAAAATTAGACAGGCTGCAAATAAGAGGCTTTTCACCTTAACTCAGAGGGAGGAATGATTTTTCTTCCTATTTTTCATTCTCCTTTAAAGATTGGTTCAGAAATATGGTACTGTTTTCCAAACTTTATGAAAGTATTTTTCACGTTTTATCAAAATAGGGCTGATGCCTGATTTGCAAAGCCCTTTCACTAAAGCAGAAAACTTAAGCAGAAGACTTTGTCTTAGAATTTGTCTGAGAAGAAATAATTTTAAAATTATCTTTTGAGGGTTTGGGGGTTTTGTTGTGGTTTCCGCCACCTTCTCCCCTTAAATATATTGTTTCACATTATGTTCACAGAGTAGTTCTTTGGGTTGTGTGTAGTTTTTGGCTTTCTGGTCTATCTGCATCCATAGGCCTACTCAGCAGAGTGCTAGACCTGATAGATATTTCCAGATCCAAACGTCTTCCTATCTTATTTCTCTAGGGAATTATTTTGTCTATGAGCCATGCAAGCCGGTATTTAATGAACTGGAGAACACCAGACAAATAAGCTGAAACATACAATCTGGTTCAAGTACAAATTGCTGTGTAGTAGCTTCATATAAATCCAACCGAAACCCCCCCTTCTGTTGTTTGTACAATTGGTTAATGAAAAGGAAATCGAATAGATTGCACCAATACTAGTTTTTTTTTTTTAAAAAAAAAAAGAAAAAAAAAAAAAAAGTGGGACAGGCCAAAGATTCGTGCACGTTGTTTAGTTCTTAACATGCAATGTGGCCTGTTTTTGGCCTAAGCCAGGCAGTAGTGCCTCTTAGGGCCTGGCGGGTGACAGCAGCTGTTCCAAACAGGCAGACAGAATGTAGCTATATGTTTGTTGTTCGCAGGGATGTGGACCACGGTGCCATAAAACACGTGCCCGTCCTGATTTGTTGCATAGCCATGAAGACCACCTTTCGTAGTGGGATGATGGTACAAACCAGGGAGAATCCTTAGAACTAAGGAACAACATCTAAAAGAACTGAACTGCTGAGTCTCTTGTCTTGGCTGTTCCTCTTGTCTTACTACACTTAAAATTTTTTTGTGCCTCATCCATAAAGTTGGTAAAAGGGTTAAAGGAAGTATCACTGCGTTGAACCTGAGTGCGTGGAGCAACGGAAGGGAAAAATGTGCTTCTTAAATGAAACCATCCACCTCAGTTAACTGTTATTTACTAATTATCTAATGCTCTTGCATATAAACACGTGGCAATCCATATTGTAAGACTAAGCTGTGATGACAGCAGACCTCACAGCCACATTAGAAGATAGATGAGGTGACTGCAGAAGGCTAAGGATTCGTTAGCTGATAATCTTTCAAGGAAGTACAACATTTAGTAATCACCTGGGTAACACAGAAAAAAGCATCAGAAGGATTAGTTCTTTGCCATGGGGTTTATTAGCGCGTTATTTAAAAATGAAGTACGTGGTTCATAATCAGCACATGTAAATCACCATGAATTTCATTCTGTGAATTTCACTAGATTGTGATCTTTGAACTTCTGTTGATAGTTATTTTAGGATAGATGCATGGTGTCCGTAAAATATGTCATGTAGTCATGAGGCTGTCCTGGTTTCGGCTAGAATACAGCTAATTTTCCTTCTTAGTAGCTAGACCAGCGCGTGCTCTGGGTTCAGTATGGGACTCGCTATGAGGAGGATGTTGAGAGCGCACTGATGTTTCAGTTGTTGCTAAGAAATGAAGGACGTTTCCACTTCCCGTGTCCTGCCTGTGTGCGGGTGCACAAGAAGCTGGGAGGGAGCAGAAGCAGAGCACCGGCCCCGGATGGGCCGAGGGGATATTCCATATCCTGGAACGTCGTGCTCAGGGTGTGGAGGGGGGTTGGCTGCGGAGCTGGGGCTCGCTCTCTTCTGGGATTGTGGTTTTGGGATTGTCGTTTTGGGATTGTCCCTCCTCAGCCTGGGAACGGGTTGGGCACCGCTCAGCGGGTGGAGAGCAATCACCTTGTGCATCGCTCATTTCTATTTTCTATTATTATTATTATTATTTTATTTCACTTAAACTGTTTTTATCTCAGCTGCAAGTCTTCTTGCTTCTACCCCTCCAACTTTCTCCCCATCCCTGGGGCGGGGGAAGGTGAGTGAGCGGCCGTGTGGTGTTTGGCCGGTGAATGCCTTTAAACCACAACAGAGGCAGAACCAAAGAACTGAATCATCTGATAATCTGTATCATATCTTTCTCACAATGGAATGGAATGGCATTTAAGTTGGTGGAACTACAGGGGTGACCCCTCACTAAAGAACCCCCATTTTTTTTCTCAGTAAAATGATTGGTATTTTATTAATTTCTCCCCCTTGTAAATATGTGTTTTAATATGCTTATTTTCCCTAGTACTTTCATCAGGAATAACATAATTACAGGGAATAGAAAATAATTCTAACCCAAAATCGTTTAAATAAGAAATCATATATTTGTGGAATCTAATATGTTGTATATTTCATTTAAATACAACTTTTTAATTCTTTTATTCAAAGAAAATTTACACGGGGAAATTACACTTAACATCAACAAGTAGTTAAAAAAAAAATAGAACTCACTTCTGGAGGTTTGTAGCAATGTATCTTATATTTACGTCAGTACTGAAGCGGCCATTTAAGAAGATAAGAGCTTAATCTAGACATCAATGATGATGATTTCCTTCAGTATGATAATAAATACACAAAAGTACCTTGTTACCTTTAATAATTCAGGATTCATTGAGCATTTAAAGGTTTTGTTGTTCTGTCATTTAAGGCATCTGATAGCAATTTGTTAAAAATGAGACATGTTGACGACAGACAAATTTGCCCGATATGTAAGGAATGTTATTTCAAAATGGAAGTTGGTTCTCTCTTACAGCAGTTGCATAAAGGCTTAAAGATTTTCACCTTACTTGCTTAGCTTCTTGCAAACTGTAACCATTAGGGTGACTTTCCATAAATTTGGGGGGGACTATCCGCATAAATCAGTTATTTTATAGGAAACTCTTCAAACCTTCTCTTGAAATTATGTATGAGAAGTCTACAAAGGAAGCTTTTTAGTAATATATTGCTTTCCTTTATCAGGAAAAAAAAAAAAAACAACAAAAACAAACAGAATAACTGTTTCTGAACAATAAAGTACTTCTCAACTGAGATGTACAATTTGTACCAGCATGAGTTTCCAAAAGGTATGCATTTGTGTTTGTAATGCAGTCAACAGAATCGGGAATTATTTTACGCTAATTATAACATTTACTTGTTGTTATTCAATTTCCCCTTAAATTTGAAGGACAGAGTATAATTCTTTATAACGGCAACATTTTTTTGTGTTATTTTTGCCCTGAAGGATACAGTTTTTAATCTGAACGTTATTTTATTTTTGGTAGTCAAAACATTCTCAAACAAGTTATTCTATTACAGATTATTGTAGTAGCTTTGATTATACTCAGTTATGTTTAGAGACCGATATGGGTATGAACTGTGAGAGCAAAGATGCCTACTGCAATCTGAGAGCAGAATCTGAATGGAAATTTCACACTTTGAAGAAAAGACGAATACACGGCTGAAACGGAATGAATTAAATATGCGTATTCAGTAATTGTGATGTTAATTAAAACTAATTAGAGACGACACAGTGAACTTCCTTTAAGAACTCCAAAAATCCAGATCTAGTTGCTGGCTAGTAAACAGGGTTGTGTGTGCCTGCAAAGCCACGTAACGTTGCTTGAAGCAGCAAGTCAGTGTGCAGCCATTTCTGAGATTTCTTAGGCATTAGCTTCAGTCTGAGGGGCTTGGTTAGAAATATTCTGAGACTTCTAGGATTTCTGTTTGTGAAAAATAATCTTTTGCAGTAGACGAGCAGAGAGCTAAGCACTGGATCTGAGTTATGCATTGCGCTACCCTAAGTTGCTACTGGTTGTCATGGTAACATTTTAAAATGGTGGTGGCTGTGACTTGACATCAGAACATTTTCTGTTAAGTGAAGATTTTTCTGAGATTGTAATGGAGTGTTTTAAGTGAGTGGACCTTTTGTATTCAATGAAATATTTAGTATGTTGTAGTAAATATTAATTTGTCCTCCCTTCAAGATAATACACCATGCTGTGGATTTACTCTTCTGTGCTAATAGAATGGTATTCCTGGAAAAGAGTTAATTCATTCTTAAGAGTCAAACTTGCTAAAAATAAATTTGCTAATCATGCTTTAAATAGTACTTGTTGAAGCTATTTCATTTTATCCTTTCAAAAACCAGTGTGGCAGATCGGTTAAATTTGCTTCAGCTTTTTTATGCATTTCACGAAGTAACGATTTGAGTACTCGTTTGTATTTAAAGCTGAATTTAAACATCTTTTACACTGGGGCTTTCTTGTTTTGAGTGACTGAAAATAAATGGGTTTACAGTAGCCTGCATTTTGAGAGGGCTGTGGTAGAAATGGCTTAACTAAAAAGCTGGGAATGGAACATCTTTCTGTCAATCATACGTTAACGTACTTTGTTACTGACCGTATTGTATTTGAGATGAAGCAATGTGAATGCTGTCTTATCCCTCGCTTAGATAAGCTTTCAAAGGTGATCTCCAAATCATGTCTGCCACAGAGCAAGGATTTGCTGAGAGCGACAAACACATGCCCACTACATTTGCCATATGCTTTCAATAACTGAATTCCAAGGCTCCTGACAGAAAGGAAATGTCTTAGAAAAGTCTCAATAGTACACTTCAGTCCGGCAGAATACACAGAGTGAAAAGCAGAACTGGTTTTGCAAGTCAGGATTTATAAACTTTAATAATACACTTATCAGGAAGAAACGGAAATTTAGTTTAGAGTGTTTGGAGAAATCATCTTGACAGGTAATACTAATTCATTTCTTCTTGCTGTTGCACTGCTTCATTGGTAGTTCACACGGTTTGATGGCCTTTTGGAGCCAGTTTAGCCCTTTGTGGCTCATCGTAATCTCATCCTTCATCCCTGCGATTTCAGAGCCTGTATGGAAATACCATGCAGATGTGTATGTGCTTTAGTACAGCTGATAACAGTGTCTTAGATGACCTCATCAATCTTCAAGACGTTTTCTACTAATCAGCAAGAGGCTTACAATTTATTTATCTTTTTAGCTTCTTCATTACCTTTCCCTTTTATCTATCTATAAAAAGGATAATCAAACAGTGCTTTAGCCTCGCCATCCTAAACTCAGCCTTTTACATACCCACCTAATATTTTTTTAACTCTGCAGTTTTGTTTCTTTACAGTCACTCAGCTGTTTTTCTCATAGTTCCTGTTTGCTGATTTAATTGCTTTGTCCCCGCTGTTTCCCTGCAGCCACTTCTTAGATCTAAAAGTTACAAGACACTCAAAAATTAGAGAAACCTACTTCAAACTATACTGTTCAACATCACCTTTCTTGGATTAGATGGAGGATCCTCAGGAAACAAAGATATGACATAAGAAAAATAAAAATTACAACTTTTTTTTATACATGTAGGGAAATACAGTTTGTCTTAAGCTGTGATTGGTCTGTAATAATTAATGAATTTTTTCTTTTTTCCATTAACAACATGAATTTGGAATTTTGCAATACCGACTGGCTTTCCTAACTTGAGTAACTGCGAGTCTTCTCACATTAACTTCATTTCAAAAGCACACTGCAATGCGTATTTTTGTCGAGCAATAAGAGTTAATATTTTCAGTGAGGCATGAAGATTGGATGGATGTCTTTTTGTTTCTGCATTTAAAAAAATCTAATTTATGGAGAAGCACCCTGAGTTTTAGAAAATGATTTTCATTGTATCAGGGTGAGCTATGGACTCACTGTGGATTGGAATGTTGCCCAAAGTGGGAAGAACGTAATATTTTTCACTACTATATCGTCATCTAGAGTGGCCTTGAAATGTTACGTGAAGTTAGCATACAAGGAATAGAATATTAATGAACCATTACATTTCCATACGTAACATGAAAATATATCAACAAGGTACGTTCAGCTGCTTTTTAGAAATTTTATATTTTAATGTTGTAAAAACCCACAAGGAATACAACTCTTGATTTATCCCAAAGCACTGTACGTAACAGTTCAAGATGTAAGTAAGAATCAGTTTTTACTGTAACAATCGAGGATCTCTGTGGGGAAGAAAAAGACAAGGTATCAGGAGCGTTAATCTACAGATAAAACTGTTATACATAAAAATGTATAAAACTGTTCCTTAGAGAGAAAAAAAAAAAAAAAGCTGAAATTTTATTCTCATCTGATGTGATTATTTTTAATCTTGCCTGATTGTTGTCTGAATACGAAATCATTGTGTCTGTCTTTTGTGAAAGCTGAACCTCGGCCTGGCAGCCAGCTTCTGTGGTGGCCTGGGAGCCTCCTTGTACTCATCTGTGTGTAGACACCCTCTTGTTGCACCAAGCTGTAGCTTTGGTTTTCTGACCTTCCCTGCATCTTACGTTCATGTCGGCGCCGATATGTTGTGGTGCAGCATACCAGCTTGCCTGTACGTTCTCTTGGAGTCCTTCGTGGGTTCAATCTTTCTTCATAAAACTAGTCTCTAATTACTCAGGATATAGTTTTGAATGACTCCGTGAGGGTAAAACTTCCGCTTTCTGTTTTGACTTAGGATATACGTTTCAGTTGATTTTTTATTTATTTATTTATTTATTTTTAAAATTCATACCTTGGTATTTACTTGGCCAAACATTCCTACTATTGACAGCTAAGGAGGGCTAATGCAGTTAGCTTTGCTGTCTCTTCATTGAGAAAACCAACCATTCTGGGGAAAAGTGAGGTTAGTGGGATAGGCACAGCCCCTGACTCCCATTCTCCCAAGGCTGATTTTGAAGTATATTGTGAAAGATGTGTATAACTGGTTTTTGCAGTCTCTCCATCCTGACAGGTGGACTTACTAGATCAAATACAGCGCTATGCCAGTCTGGTTCCCATTTTGGATCTGGTTTGGAGTTTGGCACGGTGAGCTTAGGTCTGCCTTTAAAAGGCAGTGTAGAGGTATTTGAGCAGCAAGATTCTGCCTTGCAAGGTCCAACGAGCAAGTGTTGTGTTACTTTTTCAGCTTAGATATGTCTATTTTACATAGATATAAATGTTAATTGATGTTAAAAGCAACATTGACGTAAAAACAAAGTTGATGTAAAAACCACACAACAAAATGCCATACTCCAAGATTAGCTGAATGTTTGAGGAACAATTTAACAAATTGCTGTTTTTTAGACTACTACTATTTTCATTATTGACATGAATGGTGGAATACAAGATATTTTTTTAAAATTCTCTGGGAATTAATGTGAAAGGGTTTGCAAGCATACCTTTAGAATTAAAAATTACCTTGATGAGTTGGAGACTGAACAGAACGCAGCAGAGAAAGGGCATATTAGAAGGTCTACATTTAAAAATATTCAGCTGTGAGAATATAAATGCATAATGACTGCATAGGTAAGTAATTTGCAATACTGTGATTTTAGCTTCAAGTAAATCAGAAATTGAATGTATTAAAGATCATGCTATTGAAAAAAAACAAACCCAAACATACACATGCCATGCTTTTTATATAAAACCAGAATAAAGGTCTATGAAACTGTACTCTTAAAAAAGTTCAGCATTTGTAAAGCTTCAGCTGCAAGGCAATATTCTGGGAACAATGCTTGGTGGTGGCTTAATCAGTGGAAATACTGAGGAGAGCAATCTGGAGCGGCAGAGCTCTGAAAATGTCACCTACAAGGAAAAAGCTGGGGAAGGGAAGCCTGAGCAAGGACTTGATAATAGTCCTCACGTACATAAAAAGCAGCTGACTATAAGGAAATAATCAACTTTTTGTCTGTATTCGCTGGGCAGTAGGCCTGCTTTGCCACAAGGTCAGTTTAGGAGCAGCAGCAAGAAAAACTTTCTAATGGAAGAGCAGCGGAAAACTGGACGAAGCTGCTTTGCGAAGCAGTGAAACCTGTAGGGCTAAAATTTTGTGGCGTTTAGCCAAAAGTTACAGGTATAGCTCATCCTAGGAGCTGGGGTAGAGAAAGGCACTGAGCAGTGAGAGAAGCAACCAAACGGTTTGTCTAGATCAGCTGTGTTTATTATTTGCTTACCTCGCTCGCACGCATTGAGGACTTCGATGATTTTAAGTGCTCTTGAGAAAGTGTTCTCCTTGTGCTTGGTAACCTAGTTTTATTTTGCCTCTTCCTAACGCATTTTGGAATAAATAAAAATAACTTGAAGCGTTCTCTTTTCAAATATAGTACCAATTATTTCCTTTATTACATATGTTTCTTTCAACTTAGAAACAAAAGAAAAGAAGTAAAAAGCTTATTTAGAGGTCTGGTTATTTAATACAGTATATTAATTTATTAATATAAATCGAAGTAAGAAGATATGTAAGTTCTTGGAAGCAGAATCTGAATCCCAGCTTGGATGCAGTGTGTCATAGGCACACACTGTTTAGTCCCTAGGGCACCCTTGCAGACGGTTTTTATTCATTTAGCACTTCCTTTTGACTCATTCCCGAAATCCTGAGCACTTTGTTCTCTTTTCCTCCAAATTGGAAATAAAATTTTATGATCATAGTTGAGGAGGGGATACGCCACAGTACCAATAGGCACAACTTAGCGCACCGATGTCTAAATACAGGGTATTGCTCCAGGCTTTTAGACCTGCAGGGGCCTAACAGAAACTGCCAGATGCATCCCGGTTATGTGCCATTGAAGACATCATTTGGAAGGAAAACGGGAGTGGATGTAAGAAGAGAAAAAGAGGTGATCTGTCCAAATTCAAACGCGTGATCTTAGTACAATAATTCAAATGCACTAGAAGTCATCTTCCTTTCGTAGTGCTGATGTCTGTGTAACACCTCTCTTTCACATACACTGAACAGAATATATATCACTGTTTAAACCTTTTTATATCTCTGTAGGAAGGCTTAGGCATGTTGGCCATGAATGACATGAGTCTGAATGACTGCATGTGTAATACCGAGGCTTTGCTTTCACTCAGTCTTGGTGACCAGGTAGATCTGCTGCTGTGTGGTAGCTTTGATTCCAGCCCACCGCTAACCAACGGGATGAGTATGAACTAGTGGAATCCTTTCCAGTCTGTACAGTGCCATAGCTAATACTCGCTCTGACTCTATCCTAGGACTGAGAAGTGTAGTGTCTGTGTACCTAGTGCCCACAGTCCGTGTTGGACCACGGAATTGTGTTAATATGCGCTACATATTTTTGTCATGGACCAAGATATAAACATAATATCACAGACTGAAATTTGTAGATGATAGGAAGAGCAAAGAAGGGCAAATATTGGAGAAACGACTGAGTCATAACAAACCGATCACTTGATAAAGTGGCAGCAAGCAAGTAATTTGTTTTAAAAAATGATCATTTAAAATCATGTATGTATTAAAAAAGAATATAGCCCATCGGTTGGGACTTTTAGAGCCTTAGAATATGATGTGGTCCGGAAGGGTGTCCTGGTTTTTGTCAGCTCTTGGATGTGTAAGCAACTGACTTCAGACCGTTTTGGTTTATTCAGACTGCTTCACTACTGTTGGGTAGTGTGTCCTGTTGTCATACATAAAAGTTCAAGGAGAAAGTTTATAAACTGCAAAGTTAGAGAAACTCCATGAAAATGACTAGTAGCGTGGGAAATGTATTTGACAATGAAAGATCTTATGATTCAAAGAAAAAAAAAACAAACTATTAGATCGACGTAACCAGAGTTGATAAGTAGCGATTTGTCTCCCGTTGGTACATATTTACCAAGGAATATAACTGTGATAACACGTTTATTCACTTGCATCAACAAAAGTGCACCAACAGCCAATACCCAGACATCAAAACTAGAGAAATTAAGGATATAGTATTTTGGCACTGGGAGAAATTAATCATTGATGCATCTTTATGGAGAGTTACTTTCTGATAATTTTAAGGGGTTGTTTTTCCCAAAGCATATGATCTATTTTGAACAAGAGTTGATTCAGAAATATATTTTGTATTATATGTAAAATCAAGGGATCGTTGTGGTTTTACAAGCTCTGGAATACTCAGTTGTGGATGTTTAGTGTAATTATACGTCACCGAAGAAAATTTGTGAAGGCTGATAGTATGCGGGAATAGGTACACTGTATTGAGTTCCTTGGGTTTTTAGGATGGTTTTGTTTGGCTTAAGTTGGGATAGAACATAGGAAACAAAAGCCTAATCCTGTAGAATTGAAAAGTGTAGAAATGCAGTAGCTGCATGAGAATACTTATGTGCCAGCTGCTGAACATAAAACATTCTTCACTGAAGTATAAAATCTGACAGGGAAGTGTAGCTGCTGACAAAGAACATTTTATCTGTGTGACAGAGAAAAAATTATCCATATGGAAAAGAAAAAATTACCCATCAGCTACCTTTGGTATATAAGCTTTCAGTTTTGATGAATCCTGGCTAAAATGACCATAGTTCTATTTTTTACAGAGTTTTCCTTCTCTCCCTCACATATGCTTTCCATTAGGTATGCAGTTCTTCTAAAACTTCCATGTAGTAATTTTTTTTTGCAGCTTCTAATTAATATCAACATAGTCAAATTTCCAAGAAATTGTACCGCCCCATTTCTTAATTCAAATTCAGTATTTTCTACAGAAATAACAAGACCTGCACAGGAAATTCAAGGGGAATAGCTAACACTGTACTGTACACTCTTAATATATCGGCTAGTTCTAGGGAGAAATAGGAGCAAGTGCTTCATTTTAAGACCTATTTTCAAAACTTGTTCCTAAAATAATATTGCTGCAGCCAGCTACCCCAATTCTATAGAAGAAATGCAGTTAGGGTGCAAATTTTTCCAGAGTATTTCTTTTACTGCTGTCTTGTTTCAGTTACGGAATAGTAGTTGTGGCTGTTCAACTGTCGTCTTATAGTCCAAGTTTAATTTCTGTGTGTCTTTGCTAAACTACTTCCCGATGAAGACAAGGAGTAAGAATGTAGGAAGTGTTTCATGATGCGTCCTTGGCAAACTGACTAGAAGCAAGGAATTATAAGAGTTGAGTAAACATAAATTTTCATTGTAGGTTTTATGGCAGTAAGAGCGAAGAAACATGGTGTTTATAAACAATTTTTGGACTTGTGAAGGAGGGGAACTTAACGACCAGATAGGAAGGGTAGAAGAAATGCCTAGGGACAGGCTTGTTGGGAATGGAAGGGAACGTAAGACCTGCCCAGCAGTGAAGTATCTGCCAAATAATGGGAGGGATATAAGGAGATCTAAAGCACTGAGCAGGTGACTAAGAAGGGTGCCTTGAGTACAAGGGAGTAGAGAAGGAGGATCCTGAGAGGACTGACTCAAGGAATTGAAGCCAGGAATGAGTTTGCATTCAAGAGTTTATGGGTATGGGAGAAGTCAGTTAAAGCTTGATAGAAGAGAAGAAAGGGGAGCAAAAGCTTAATAGAAACTGAGAAGACATGACAGCAGGGATTTAGTGATGCTAGGAGAGTGCTGTTACAAGAGGGATAAAATATATGAAGAGGGAGAAAACGGAGAATAAGAAAACATAAGTACAAGAAGACAGTCTGTTCTGCTAGGCTACAGTATTTCATTTCTATAAGCAAACTGTTTAGTTGTTTGGTTTTTTTTTTTCATGTTTCATAGTATTTCCGAGGAGATGGGTATGGAAGGAGGTACATAAATTTGTTTATTTAGAAGTATGAATATATTGTGGTTTGGTCCTGATGGTCCAACTCCTGGGCCATGCGCAGGAAGATGTAGTCTGTACTAGCAAACTTCTAGCCTACGAGAAATACCATACTGATATAATAGAGGAGGAAAGTCAAAACAAAACTGACAAAAGAGAGATGTTCTAAGGCTCAGCAGGATTATCTGAATTCAGAGTTAAACAGGCAAGACAATTTGGCACCTGCAGTTCTCCTGCACCTGTCTCACTGGATGGCAGGTCTTCTGGCAAGCAGGTTGTTGTTTTTGGTTTTTTTTTTCATTGGTGGCAAAAGCATTTGACAGGGAATAAACATATTTGTTCCAGTTTTGTGAACTCACCATAAGGTGTATGCTCCCCTAGAGTGAATGTGCCTCTCATCCCATCCTTGTTATTGCCCTGGCTAGAATCATTTGAAGGATGAATGCTTTCAACGTACAGATAAATATTTTTGTTGCGGTTGTTTTGGGTTTTGAGCCTTCTGTAGGAAATGTTTTTCAAAACGTTTTTCAAGACGTTTTCTTCTTTTTATGGTTTGGTCTCGCTCACAAAGAACTAGTTCAAGGATATCCCAAATGATTTATAGGTAGAGAGGTATAGAAGGATCATAGATCGGAATGTGAAGTCAGTTGTTTGTGGGTGTGTGTTTGTTTTATTTTTTTTTTTTAAATCCTTCAAATACAGGCATTAGCAGTGTGAATCTTTTTATGGGTCAGAAGAGGTCTGGAGTGAGAAACAAGCTCCTGCATTTGTGACTTTTGTCTGTAGCATTTACAGCCTCAGCAGCAACTTGAAAGCTTCTCCAGTGATTTCCAAGACTGTAAGATGCATTTCCAAGAAAGTAAGATGGGAACTTCTTAATGTATTTCATTTATAGTTTGTAACGCTTTACATCTCTTAAAATAGGGAATTGTGCTTAGCATTCAGAATTCCCAGAAAGCAGTGAGGTGGATTATCATATACCTTATTGTCTCCAGGCGGTCTCCCCAGTGCAGTTAAATACCTGAAGTCATGGAGATCTGACTGATTTTTTTTTTAAATTTTTTATTTTTTTGAGGGGGGGGGGGGGGGGGGGGAAAGATGGAGGAAAGCTAGGTGTCACTCTTTTACCAACCTTTGTAGTCAGTAAACAGAAACAGGCTGAAGGTATTCAGAAGAATTTCATGTGGATAGCGTCTGGTTTTGTTGTGGCAGTGGTAGTTTTGTCTTTAGACAAAAAACATGGTTTTGAGTGAGCTATCAAGCAGTGAATGATTTCTGTACGCTTGTTGGGATGAGATCGGTAAATTATCTGGAAATGGTTTTACAAGCAAAATCATTTCAGCTGGACTAGAGGTTCTTCTCTCATTCTTTGTGTCCTGTGAAGTTATAGTGTTTCCAGATCCATTATCTGTGCGTTATATGGAGGTTTATTTCCTTCCAACAGCAAAGTTGGTTTTATTTCAGTAAGTACTTGCTTTAGATGGTATCTGGAAGGGATAGGGAGGAAAAAAAAAGCTGCTTTTTGAAATAAATATTATCTTCTGACCATTGCTAGCCTTCATTATCCACTTTTTATAAACTGGGGTTTGCTGGCTTTTTGTCAGCTTCATTGCAAAGCTTTGTTAACACACCACCATGAAAATGAAAGTTTCATACACATTGACATAATTAATGAAGAGGCAGGCAGCATGCTCTACCAATTAACACCACAGGGAAAAGTAAAATTGGCTTCCTTTTTGCGTGTTGTGCCAAAGTTAAGAACTGTAACACACAGCAAATAAATAGAGATCCTTTTAATGAGCTGCAAGATCGAGCTGAATAACTCTGAAAGGATGTTGTGTAAACACTGCCAACTATTTAGAGTGTTAGGAGTAATTGATGAGCTTAGTTGAAAGTTGGGGGGGGACAGGGAGCCTGTCAAAGAATGGAAATAGTGCTTGTTAATAAATAAATTTTATTTTCAGTGCAGCTATTAGGCATGTTAAAGAATATAACAAGCACTTTAGAACAAATACAAAAAAAAAAAAAAGAAACAGTTTACTGCTTCCTACTCCATCAATGTTTGTCAGAATTCATTTTTTCAACTGAATATTTTCAGTACTTAGCATTTACTCATCATGAAAACTTGACTAGTTGTTCTCTGATGCTGGTTCTCAATAGCCCGACTATCTGGCAACATAAGACCTCAACCTTGATTTTTTCCAACTGCCCCAAAAGCCCGAATATTAACCATAAAATGGAAGTAAACAGGTGAAGTTTCTCTGATTTATATGGAACATTCTGTTTGTCTTGAGGCATATGTGCAGAAAATCAGAGCAGTTCAGGTTAAAACTCTTTTCAAAAAATATTTTAATTAAATGGAATTGTCCTAAAAACCTTAGTAAGATTGAGTTTTCAAAACATACAAAAATCCAAACCTGTAGTGGCTGTTTGTTGGGGAAAAAATTAATGGGCATTGCAAGTTAGAAGGCTTGATTCAGAGCCTTCATCGTTTAGTTAATAATGGGACAGAACGTATATGTAATAACAGAAATGTAATTTTGACCGTTCGATGGCTTAATCTGTCACTTTTAAGCAAATAAAACATCTCCTTCAGTTTCTGTCCATTCTAAAGAATTTGAATTTTGACAGTAATCACTTTGTACAATTTTATTTTAGTCCACGTCTTGTGTTCAGGTCAGATGCAACTTATCACTTCACGTTGTATACAAGCAGATCACCCAGATTGGTGATGTATGAGCCTCTGCACCTTGGCACTTTAGATATATCTTAAAATATGTCAAACTTGTAATTAGGGAAGCAAAACATGGGAAAGCTACAATTAATAATTAGAAGCCGATAAAGATTATGCTAGACTTGCTAAATAATTGACCTTCTAAATGGTCGCGTCTACTGTTAGAATAATCTCTACGACAGAGAATTACATGTGCCTTCACTTGCTGTGTTAAAGGTGATTCCAGAAGCATCCAGTAACTTTACTACTAAGAATATTAATATACAAACACAACCAGAGACAATTTATTTCCATTGTGGTGAAACCCTTCTACTCTATGTTAAGAAACTTGTATTGCCGAATAGTGAATTAACTTCTATGTTAGAAAATAGAATGTCAGAGTATTTTAAGCTTCAAAATTAATACTGAATTTCCAAAATTTATTGGTTTAGAAAATAAGAATAATAATGAAAATAATACTACTCTACCCTATAAAGATTTCTCACTAAATCGTGAGTCTCCAGCTACTGGAGGACTGAATTTCTACTACCTAATCACTTGTCTAGCGAGGAGGATGCATTGCTGAATTTTTTTTTTTTTTTTTTTGTCTTTCAGTAATATTTATTTACATTTCATTTCCTCATGAAATAGCTTTATCTCAAACTTACCAACATTTAATTTTTATTTATTTTTTTTTAATTCTATCCTTTTACTACATCAGCTCTACATCTCTTAGTTTGTTTTTATCTTTAGCCTTTCACATGCCTACCCCTGGTCATTCTCATGTATTCTCCTTACATATTTTTTATATTGTCTAATGTTTTTCGAACCTAGATTTTATCTTAACCTCCCATGAATTAGTAAAATGACTTCTCCTCTGCCCTCCACATTTAGTTAATTTATTTTTCTCCCCTTTAACAATTGTCCTGCTTATGTCCTTCAAAACATTTAATGGACTCTGTTCTGTCCTCTAGTGATGGGCCAAGTCTCTGTTGTGGTGGTGCTCAAGACTTCCTGGCTGTCTCAGTTAATCTGATGGCTGTCAGACTTTCTTCCCAGCCAGCTGGCCCTAACTCTGTCTCCACTCTGACTGTTGCTACCACCAGCATACCAGTGCCTCTTTTTTCCCAAGCGTCTGAATATTCTGATTCCTCTTTTGACATCATGCACCCTCTTTCTGCCTTTCTGCCACTCTTTCCGTGGCCCTGCTGCCTTTTCTGCAGCTCAGTAGAATCGCTTCTAGCAGATCTATAAACCACAATGACAAGCACTGAGTTCCGGCAGGGGAGATGAGCATGAATGTAGTAGGAGAGAGATAGAAAGGACGAAAGCCTCCATAAGGATTTATAAGAGGAAATTACTTTATTGGCTTAGTTTTGTGAAGATTCTGTGTATAATTATATCTTCTATAAGGGACAACTTCTTCCGAAAACCATTTTCTCTCTTTACTGCTTCATTTTTCAACATTTGTAAAGAGACAGAATGTTACTGAAGTAAGTTAATTAATTTGTTTGTCTTCAGGTTGTATGAAGTTCCCCTGTTGAAACTGGCCAAGGAAAAAATATAATTAATAACTCATTAACTATAGTCACTAAAGCTTAAAGTACAATGAGCATGTTAAATACTGATGATCATCATTTCTGTGATAAAAACCCAGAATGACGAGGAGATCTTTAAAGCTGAAATCCTTCATGCATACACATCTTGTATAGCAAGTGTATTTCTGGCCACCCGTATGTCCAATAGGTAGAAACAGAGAAGGGACAAGAAGTACAAACCAGCTTCTATTGGATGAGAGCTTAAATCGATTAGGATTCTTGAGCTTGGAATAAAGACAGCGCAAAGAGAGGCCTATAAATTCAGCAATGCTTCAAAGAAGAGGGAATGTTTTTGCAGTACAAGAATTAGTACCCAGTGATATTGTCGCTCAGCAAGTTTAATATTATCAAAACAAAGTTTTTTCCCATTGGACCATGTGGAATTTACAATTTTTGGGGGCTCAGTTTTTGGTGGATCAGGTAGTTGCTGGTATGTAGAGTGATCTGTATACAAGTTCTAGCTCCGGAGGCTCAGAACTGCAGGTTTATATTTTGAGGACAAGTGCTGTGCTCCACACAGCATTTCTTACGTTCATTCCCTAACTGTTTGCTACAGGATTCTGGAGTAGAGCCTTTTCTCTTAGAATGGCAATTCTTACGTATTAAACATATATATGATCTAGATGATGTTGTTACAAAACTGTCATAATCATTAAGGGCTAATTAAACAATTGTAGAGTTCAGAATCCAATGAAAGAACGTATTTGTGTGGTTTACATTTGTATGCCATGAATTGAGTTTCTACAAATAAATACGAGGTGCTTAGGGTGGACAGGTTAGAGCTTATTAATTACCTAGCTTTGTACGGTATATATGCCAGCTCCGATCACTAATAAATCTGTCAGCTTTGAGGGTTTTCCTGTTCATTTCTACTGAACTCTTAGTGTCTGTGACAGGTCATGGTTCTGTCAGAACGAATTGTCCCCCTTGAAAAGCTGGCAGCACAGGGAAGTGACAACTTAATGGAAGCTAAAGCACTCTAATGGCAGTGCCTGGTGAAAGCCGGGGAAAGTCATCCACAGCATTTGCCCTGGCTCTTGAAAATGTCTCTTTGCATTTCTGGTTGCGTGCAAGATATTGGAGCTTTGCTGGACTCACATTTACAGGTATTATTAAATGAAATACGAATCATTAAAATGCTTATTTGTCGATAGACTTTATTCCACTGAGGTCAGCCCCTGTAACGTCGTGATCACGTTACAGGCTCTCTCACGTACTGCGCTATTATTCATTTTAAGATCCTTCCTTGTAGGTGTCGCGTAAACCCATTTCAAATTCATGAAATGAATAGAAGTGTAAACGTTTTAGCCTACTGTTCACAGGAGTGCGTAAGTATTTTTATTTAGATGTGAATGGAGAATGGGCTTAATCAAATGGATGAAAACATAATGCACTTTCCTTAAGTATACTTGTTTATATGTGAACAATATATAGATTATTTTTAGTGTCTTTTATTAGTACTACAAATTAAAAGTTGTGTTGAGCCGATGGATAAAATTATCGTACCAAGATTATTTTGTTGTTTTAACCTATTTTTAGATGACAGCGGTGTATGCTAACATATTTATAAATAAATAGAAAGCCAGTCATTTTCATACATTACATTTTTGAATTGTTATAGATACCCAGTAAGAAGACAAATATTTTAATTTTAATTACATTTTAATAACTTTTTCTATAGTAATACCTGAATATTCCACTTAGATTATTGCCTTATTGCAAGGGTTACGTGCAAATAATTGCCTTGTTTCTGGGGGGTTTTTGGGGTGATGGTGGCTTTGGGGAAAAAACAGAATAGCAATGCCTTTCAGTAGAATAGTATTTATCATCTTCTAATAAAACGCATGTATGTTTTTACAGGTTGTAATTAGCAAGGTAGATTTAAAAAAAAATAAAAAAAAAAAAGTGATGCCTGCTAATATAATTACTAAGAATTAGTAAACTTAATCAGCACTATACCATTTATCCAAGTTTATAGAAAAAGAACAGAACAGACCAAAGAGGACCTAAAACTGAGAAATAAAAATGACTGTTTAAAATTTAAAACAAACCAACCAACCAACAAAACCCAAATCAAAACAAGCAAAATCTTTTCTGTATGGTTATTTTCACGGTGATTTCCTTTACAGTTGGGACTTTAACATTATTTAGGATGTAACGATTATTTTCATGAAGAAATAGTAAATGATGTAAAGACACACTATTTCTGTAATGTTGTTCTTAACATCAATCTGTTCCCTTTCCTCCTCCTCCTCATTTCAGCCATCTTAGGAGACATACAGCGGCCTTACAAAGCCCTGTATTTCGTGTTAAGTGATAGGATATCTGGGGTTTTTGCATGTTTTTGACTACTTAATGATATTAATGCAATAAAAATTAAGTTCTATAACTTTTTTCAAATTATTATCATTTCTGAAGTATTCCTTCAGCAGCTCTGTGGGTACAGAAGATAGCTGAGTTATCATTCCTTTATTTGTAAACACCAGAATCCAGAGGTCTAGTTGCTGCTAAAGGCCTTTCTTGTAGCATTATCGTGGATAATTATATTAAATTATTTGTTTTTATCTTAGATAAGTTTATGCTTCACAATGCAATGGGAGCTATGCCCTAAAGAGTCCAGTGCTACAATTTGTGCTTCTGAAGTGGGGAAAAATACATAGGTATCGTCGTGTGATATTTTGCATCTTAGGTCATACGGAAACATTCGCAAATTGTGACATATTTAGAGGACAGGCTTGTTTGATTCACAGTTGTCAGTGGGACTGTAGGATCTAGGATCCCTTGATGTAACTAACCCAACTCTAAAGGCAAGAAGAGATAAATGTGGCAATGAAAGGATTTTTCACAATTGGAAAAGGTCAGTAGAGCACGGAGAACACAGCAGAACATAAATGAGAGGGGAAAAAAAAAAAAAAAAAGGGAGATTACAGAAGTCTACAATATAGATAGTGAGAATGGAAATCAAGAGATAGATGCCTTATAAGGTACCACAAGTAGATCCTGCTGTCATAGAATGCCTTGAACTGCATCAAGTGCCTATAAATCAATTACATTCTCTTCAGAGATGTTGTAATTCCCTTTAAAAGGCTAGATTCTTAAAACATTAGTCCTTTTAAAAGAACTACTGTCTTTTTATAAGGTGATATACCCTGTCTTCATTGCCTTCTTGAAACAAATGCTTCATCTCAGATGAATAAACAAAAGATTTGTTTATTTTTAAATAATCTTTCTGATGTTCTTTTTATCTCGAGTGGTGATCCAGAATGTCTCTGTGTGTTGCGTTTTTCTTTCATTGGGAGATAAATTGAAAATAGAGACATTTGCTACTTTTGAGGCTCTCATGTTTATTAACAAAAAAAAGATGCAAAGTCATATTTTGAGGAAAACCGGAATCGAAAATTATCAAAGGATAATTTCTTTGTTCACCGAGAGTAGCTCCTTAGGGGCAACCCTCATTACTAAAATGGATTTTTCTTTTTGGCGTTTGATTGTCTCCTCCTCTTGCAGGTTCTCTGTGATTTTTTTTTTTTGCCTTCCCCCCACCTCCCTGCCCCAATACCAAACTGTGACAAAACAGTTTCTAGCAGAACCCTTTTTCTTACCTGTATTTGTTGGTAGTGACAAATGCCGATGTTAGGGTTCAGAGCACTCTTGCTTTGGGTCTGTTTCCAGTAAGGAGTTTTGGTATTTTTAAGGATTTTCTTGAATGAAGGGTGAAGCTATGGCTTATAGTAACTGCCAACCAGATAGTTTATAGTAACTGAGATTAATATATTTTTACTATTAAGTAGTTTTCAAGATGGCTTATTCTCATGGAGTAAGTCCCACTAAGTATACTTCAAGTAGAGAAGCTGCACTTCTCTGTATATTCAGCGCCTGTTTTTTATATAATACGTTATTTTTCAGTTTCTCAACAGAGATGTTTTTTTATTAGAAATAGTTTCCTTAACACACAGAATCAGTAACGCTCACACAATCTCTGCTTTGCTTAAACTGGAATGTTCAAGCCTGTTGTACTTTGTAGGGCAGCTCTCTGTCGCCAGTTCATGCATATTTAATCTTTAATGGTGACCACAGGATCTCCATAATGCACCGCTTTTGATAGTTCTGTGTTTATTGTTTTCAGACATTAAGGAACATTGTCAAGGTTGACGGTCCAAAGTTAAAACAGCCTTTTAGAAAAAAATCAAATAGAAGTCTTTTACACTGTCGTTAAAAAAAAAAAAACAAAACAAAAAAAAAAAAAAAACCAATTAAAAAAAAAAATCTTCCATTTAAGTAAATAGTGATCAACTGGAACAGGACAGCCTTACATTGCCAGCTCTTCAGGTGGTGGTATGGCATCACCGACCCCTCTGCCTCTCCCCCCACACATGGAAGGGTTACTTTGGGGTTTCAGATGTAAGAGTGCATATGCACAAGTGGCCTTTTGTCTCACCTGACCTGTGTTCTTGGGAGAAAGCCAGGTATTAGGAGAGAGACTGGACTATTTGAAGCACATTGTTTTACACAGAGCGTGACTGTCATGCGCCAGGTCCCAAAACAGAGCTGATGACAGAGGACAGTATGAGCTGAGCTCACCTACTACCAGTTGCAATGAGTTTGTTGCACTTACACTGATGGGAGGCCACGGATCGGTCTGCTAAAATAGTACCGTCTAGTTTTATACTCACTGATTTTTTTTTTCAAGAGATGTTAGAGACTGGAATAGTTTTATAACAGAGGAGACGTTCTGACAGCTTCTTTTGCTTGGCAATATCAGGTCCTCAATGCTGCCTGAGATATTATCATCATTGATAAATTATTCAGCACAAATTTTTCGTCAGGTAAGAATTTCATCTTCAAGTGTGATGGATGTCTCCCATCTTACACTGGGTGCCCCTAGCTCCTTTAAGAGCCAGAGGTTCAAAAGTTGTGTTTTGCCACTTTTATTTTGCAGTTGCTTGAAATACTCAATTTCCTCCCCTTTTTAAGTACTTCTTTTGACTGAATTTGTAGTATTAGAGAAAATATAGATTGAATATAACTTCCTTTTCCCCTAAACTTAACCAGACTTAACTGTGGATTTACAGAATTCTGTATATACATATAAATATTTCTTTGTATACATGCATATTTTCTTTTTCCTTTTTAAGTTAATGGACGATTCACTGTATTGATGAGCTTTATGTCATCAGCTGAAGATTAATTCTTGCATTTTAGTAATATTTTAATTTCTTTTATCTGACTAAAGGCAGCAAATCATCATCTTCACTATTTCCCCTTAAGAAAGCCAGTGATTGATGTAAGGTGTTTTTTTTTCATACATACATATATACATACATATGTATATATATCTACACACATATATGCAAATTACTCTCCAAATCCATGTTGAAATTGTTAATTTGACTTATTTTTCTAATTGATAAAATTTATATTCAGTAAAACAGTGCCAAGTTGAAAGGCACACAAAAATTTGACTATTTTTCTGCATGCTGTGATTCAAGTGAGAATAGATTTTTTTCTGTTCCTGCCTACAACTGTTTCCCCCATACCTGTGTTGTCCTACATTTAAGAAGAAGCTTGCTTTCAATTTACGCGGTATAAATACCGCGCCTCGTGCACGGAGTATATTGGCACACGTAGAAGAGACATTTTATAATTTGGGCAAAGCGTGCAGTATATCATACAAGTTTGCGAAGTTGTAAGAATTTTAGATCACTTCAGGAAAAAATCTGGGCTCTGGAGAGGTATCAAATTTTGTTGGAACTGGGACAAAAGTCAAGTGAGCACAGTAATTATTTAGTTCATCTCTGGGCCACTTTTTTCGGTGTTGTGAAGGAAAAAAGCAAGAGGAAATCTAGTTGCAGTTAGAGGTCAGTGTGAAGAAGTCCGGGTAAATCAAAATTGTTCTACACCGTAACTTGCTGTTCAAGCTTTGCCTTGTTCTTTTTTCTTCCCCCCCCCCCCCTCCCCCCCCCCGTTTTTGTTTGCCCTACCACTAAGCTTTCCATAACTTGTTCACTTATTTCTAGTGTTGTTAATCCAAGGTAACCAAATGTAGTTTAGCATGTATAAATTCCAGGTATAAACGCTTAAACTGGAAAAGTCTAATGGAAGTTGACAGTGTTGTACGGCTTCTTCCTAGCCTCCAAAATTCTGAAAGGCAGATAAAACATCAGAAATCTCTTGGTGAGGTTTGTATGGGGTCTGTAACAATGGCTGTCACAACTGCAAAGGTGATGTGATATCAACCTCACTTGCACGTGTAATCAGGAGACTGTTTGGACAGGAACCTACCAGTGTCAATAATATGCCTCGTTCTGTTTACATGAAACAAATTTGGAATTTACACAGAAAACTAATGGAGTCTCTGGTGTCTTGCAGATTTCCTTGGCTTTATCTCCTATGTATAATTAATGTAACCAAGTGAGTGAATGAGCACTTTTCTGTAGGAGTCAATAGGCAAGTATGTTTGGAAAATGAATGAACTGCTGAGATTAATTGCAAGGCTACCCGCCTGAATATCCTGTTGAGAGACTGAGAAGGAAGTACCAACCCTTTTATATCCAAAGGATTTCTTTATTAAGAGTTGTTCATAATCTAAATAACATTAGATATCAGATTGAAGATAATGCTTCATTGTGACTGTGCTAGTCTTAACAATTGAAAACTATTAATTATTGTGAGAGAACAATTCATATGAATATTGATCTTAACGCACTCAGCTAGCTTGTTAGTATTCTGCATAATGATGCCTAATTCCAATAATAATGAGAAAAATGCATTTTCTAAAATGTACTAGTCAGCAGAAAGATTTAAATGAAAGTTGTGTGTCAATCACTTTTAGGACCAAAAATTCAAAAAAAGCTCTCAGATGGGGACATGATATAGTTAAGGACTTTTGGGATTGCTTTCCATTTTTCTATTCCTTTTAGGGATCGTGTATCTTTTGAGTCTAGGGGTTTTTTCGTTTGTTTATTTTAGCAAAGTGCCTCCTGCAGTATTATGCAAGTATTTTAAAATAGACGCCCTGAAGGAAGAAAAAAATAATATGTCGTGGTTTGTGGGTTTTTTTTTGTGGATAAATTTTAGGAATATTTTGAATCTATTTGTTAATTCTGTCTTCAGACTTCTGTTGTTGTTTTGACTGCTACTAATGACATATATATATGATTATATCTTATGAGTGGTAGATAAGGACAAGGAAGGTGCAAGAAGGAAAATCCTGAGTACTCAAAGGAAAGAACTTGTTCGGCACGTGCTGTCTTCAAGTTCAGATGGAGGTTGTTTGTTTTTTTTTTTCCTTTACGATTTCTCATGAAATCAACGGGGAATGCATAATTTTTTTAGATGTGTCTGAGATTGCACAGCAAATGGTCACCAATAAGATTCTCAGCTGCCGTACAATCTGGCATAGCTCCTTTCTGCTCCACAGCTCCCAGTTGCATTCAGTCCGTTGTCGGTGTGATGCCACTTTTTGGCTCCTTGCCCATCTGTTTTAGTAATTACTGTCATATAAACTGATATTTCTAAGCTAGAAACCATGTAGTTGTTAGATAAGCCCACTGGAGTTACCTTTTGTGATGTGTTAAAGCAGTTTATTGACTTGCTGCTTTAAAATATAAATGTTCTATCAACATTTCCTGCAATATATAGGGGGATTATAAGGACATGCAGTAAATTTTTTAAAAATGTTTGCTTTTTGACATTGTAATGGTACTTGCAGAGTTTCAGTTCTTCTTTTTTTTTTTTAAGATCACAAAAGAAAACGGTGTCCTTGAATAAAGTATTTGCATCCATAAATTTTGTCAGACATAATTTCTTAAGTGTAAAACATACAAAGAAGTGGGGTTTGTCCTATCCAAATTATCCATTAGCACAACAGGACTATCCTAAATTGCATCATTACATATGTCAGCTAAAGTACAGAGATTTCAGGAGGATGCAGAGCAGCTCTATTCTTAGAGCAAGTGAAGAGAATCAAAGGCGAGTTAGAAGAAACATCGTGTCCAGGATCAGACAACATCCCATCATCAACTTAACCCATTAACAAACCCAGAGGCAACAGCAAAGAGGCCGACACAAATGTCAGCGGAATGTGCCAAAGAGCCAGATGCCATTGCTGGAAAATAACCACAGCTTGGCATCTGTGCCTTCTGCCTGTCAGCCAGAGAGGAAGAAAGGCTGGGCAAGCACGGTTATTTTAGGGTGTGTGTAGAACGTGTTTCTCTTCTCTTCCCTTTACCTCTCATCATAGGAGTGTTCTTGGCTAACCTGCATCAGGCATAGTAGCAACGCGTTTAGGAAGGACACAGGCATTTCTGTACACGTGTGTGTGCGTGTGTATAAAAATGTCTGCCTCTACATTTTTGGCATTTGGGCAGGATGGCACGGAAAAAGCGGGAGAGCAGCGAAGGGGGCAGAGGAATACAGAGCAAAGTAAGACCCGATCAACACATAATAGGGTTATGAAAATAAATGTTTACCTTTCATACCTCTTACAGGGCTTATTTTAGTATTTTCAATAGTGAAACTTCAATAATTTCTCGTCACTTTTCTGAAGTCACATCTCCCCTGTAAATCAAATTCTTGATGTGTTCTCTTTGCAACGACATTCCCTGTAGCATTTTCAAAGAAGTAACACTTAGCAAATCTAATTTTTACAATTTGAACTGAATTCCTGTATGTGATTATTCATATCATCCTGTTATGCCAGAAGACTGTATCTATATATGCATCCAAATATTTAATTGCTTCTTTTCAAACGGTAGGAATAAATTCTGTCCATGTTATTAGTAGTGAGACTTCTCTTAGTAGGCCTAACCATACTAAACCATTAGTAAAAGTGCCTGCAAGTGATGGTGGAGCCACTGGAAACTGTGTACTGTAACCGGTAGCCTTTTATGGTTAGCTAGTAGCTAGTTATATATGTATAAAAGGTGTATTATCATATTCAAATGTCTGCATGTGTATGGATTGGGTGGGGGGATAAATACTGTGATTTTGGATAATTTTCACCTCTTCTGCTTTCAAGTCTGTATGTTCTGTGGAAACATTTGTGGGAAACAGAGATCTGTGAACAGTCAAAATCCTTTTTTTAAAAGTGAAAATACAACAGTAGTAAATATGAAATAAAAGTGCTAATTAATTCAGGGAAAACTCTTTAAAGATATATTGATCAGAAAGAGAGAGACAATTTGAGGTGAACTGTAGACTTAAAATATACTTTCCAATGCTTAAAAAAGCTCCCAGAAGATTGTTTTTATGATTCAGCTGTCAAACATAGTTGCAAAGACCCAATTTGAGGCAGACAATAAAGGTTTTTGATGAACGCTTGTTCAATACGCAACCCCATCGACAGAGCAAGCCTTCTTTTTTGTACGATAGTGCTGGATTCTGAAATGAAACACAGTAGGTAGGAGGAAGTTGAAAAGACTGCACAAGATATCATCTGTCTTGGAACTAAAGGATTTTTTTCCCTACTTTAAGTTTCAGTATCCTGTGTGTTTCGTGCATTCCGTACATAGTGAAGCTGTTTTAAAGATATCGGTGTCATAGCATGAGGAATTATGAGTAAGAGCAAAGTTGTGGTTAGAGCTGGTCTGGACAAAAGAGGATTATCGCTTTCTGAGTTCTTATTTAAAACCTTCAGGTCCATTTTTTTAAAGTTCAGTAATCATTGCTGAGGACAAGAACTAGCAAGATGTAATTGTCAATATCGTTTACATTTTAGCAGCGGTGGAGTTTTAAAATTTTTAATAAATTGTAAAGATTTTGACAGCATGATAGAATTGGCACTGTGCAATTTAAGGTTTTCCATCGTAAGAGATCCATATGCGTAGACCTTTATACTTCTTTCAGAGTTAAATCTTCAGATAACATATCCTAGAATAAAGTCTTTACCATTTAGATTTGAAATTCCAAGTATGTCATCACGGAAATATTTTAGCTTGCCAGTATTACATTTGAGTCTTGTCTTTCTGTCTTTCTGTCTTTCTGTCTTTCTGTCTTTCTGTCTTTCTGTCTTTCTGTCTTTCTGTCTTTCTGTCTTTCTGTCTTTCTGTCTTTCTGTCTTTCTGTCTTTCTGTCTTTCTGTCTTTCTGTCTTTCTGTCTTTCTGTCTTTCTGTCTTTCTGTCTTTCTGTCTTTCTTTCTCCTTATTATAGATGGTCTAAATTTTCTTTTCGCTTCACCTTTTTACACATCAGTGCTTCAGACTTCACTACCAAAACCTTGCCACAAAAACTCAAAACACTTTTTCCTTATAATTGTTCTTGATGCTTTCATATATATTTTAATTAAGTTATAACATAGGCAGGTGCAGCTTTTGACTATCAGGAGGAGTAGCTGTAACTGAATTCTTAAAGATTTAAAAGCAGTATACCACAGGGGCTTGAATAATTTGATCTGCGTTTGGTAATTTATAAACGGTAAGTGGCGGGTTATTCCAAAGCTCAGTGAAAGCTTTAAAGTTATGATATTAAGGAATCACAGAATGACAGAGGTTGGAAGGGACCTCTCGAGATTGTTGACTCCATCCCTCTGCACAAAGCAGGCTCAGGTACATCTACATCTGTAGAAGGTACATAGGGACCGGGTTTTCGTATCTCCAAAAAGATTCTCCACAACCTGTGTGGACACGCTGCTCCAGTGTTCGGTAGATACTCCTCCCATAGAAGAAGTTTTCTTCTCGTTAAGTGGCTTCTCCTGTTTGTCAGTCTGTGCCCGTTGACTCGTCTAATTTGCCTGGACAGCACTGAGAAGTGGCTGGCTCCATCTCGTTCACTCTCTTCCATCAGGTATTTATGCACATCGGTAAGATCCTCCCAAGCCTTCTCTCTTCATGGCTCAACATTCTCAGGTGTCTCAGCCTCTCCTTCTATTCAGATGCTCCTTTCCCTTAATCATCTTTCTGGCCCTTTGCTGGACTCGATCCAGCAGGTCCATCTCTCTCTCTCATACTGGGGAGCACAGAACTGGTCACAGTACTCCAGGTGTGGCCTCCCCGGCGCTGAGTGCAAGGGGAAGGATCACCTCCCTTGGGATCTGCTCACCAGGCCCTTTCTAACACAACCCAGCGTGCTGGACACCGAGTTTGCTGCAAGGGCACCTTGCTGGCTTGAGTCCAGATTGTCCTCCACATCCTTTTCTCTAAAGCTGCTTTCCAGCCCATAGTTTCCCAGTGTGCGCTTCTGCATGGGGCTGTTTCTCCCCAGATGCAGGACTTGGCATCACTTGGTGTACTCTTTCCATCATCTTCATTACCAGGCTTCATCACTTCACTTGCGCTTTTAGCAGAAGCGGTTGTAATTTTGGTATGGCTTTGAATAATAAAGTCTGATTTTCAAGTTTTTCTTCTCCCAACCCCTTGAACCGTATTCTGTGAGTGATAAATCTTGCCAGTATTTTGCCATTTGCAGTTCACAGAGCGAATTATTCAAACATCTTATTACTGTTTCATTAAAACCATTTGTTTATGCTACATCACAAAAACGTTTTGAATTTTGAATTATCACAGGTATTGGTGTTTTATGGTATTCATGCTGAATTCCAACTATGTTGTTTAAATGTTTTTTTTATTCCCTTTTGCTTTTCATTTCTTTTCTGAGAGATTTAATATCCTTAGGATTTTTTTTTTTTTTTTTTTGTTACTGGCTATTTGGAAATGGAACACGTAAGTCATATGGCTGAATTGTTTTCACTAATGTAGTCACATTACAGCTGTAGCTATTAAAAGTGAACTTTTCGAAAATTATTGAGAACACTTGCCTTGAGTTTCAGTGACAGTCTGTTGCCTTATTATCCTCCGAAAACACCAATACAAAAACTTCAGGTGGTCACATTTTTAATTACACGTGTTAATGAGTTGGAGGAAGGATGAACCAAGCAGGGGTAAAGCTTTGGAGTCATTAAAAAAAGTTGAAAGTACTTTAAACTAGGGAAAATGTTAGTGATCTTTTTTTGGAATTTGCAGTGCTCTATTTCTGTGGCTGTAGGTTGGAAACAGATTGGATGTCAGACTGATTGTCAGCGTTTGTGTTAGTGCTTTTATATGTGGGTGGTTTCTCAAGAATTTTGCATATATTGTAAAAGCTAGTAAGGTAACTTTCCTATATATTAAAATACATCAGATGTAATTAATGTATAACAAGAATTAGAAAACTTCTGTTCCAAATAAAAGGGACTCCTGTAACATAATTCACTATGAGAATAATAAGATTTGAAGCCACAAAGCAAAAATGCAAGGTTTGGCGTGTGCTGAAAGTGTCTGACATGGTAAGTTTTAAGTAGCTTCAGACCTTTTCTTTTCCTTCTGTTGCTTCTATCACAACAAAGACTAATTTCTGTGTGCTTGAATAAAAATCTACTGAATCGATATATGTGCATTTTTACACCTATGTCTATAGCAGGTGGTGGTGTGTTATCTTGGTTGGTTAGGTATCTTAGCGATCTACCCTATCATCACACTTTGGAATATTATGCAGAAATCTGAGTTTTGCATCACTTGGAACCTTTTGAGCACGTAATTTACCACTTCACAAAAAAGCAGAACTGAAATGGCTCTTTTATGTCAAACAATTAAGACCTCGGTTTGAGCAGTTCTGTGAATTCTGGTAGGAGGAACCCAGTCCAGTGTTTTCAGTATTATAATCTCTGTGGTACAGGTCCCTAGGGATGCATTATTCCCTCCATACTTACTGCCCCGTTCTTAGTCATCTGAAACCCTTTGTCCTGTGAGCGGAACAACTATTTGTTAAATGCCTAAACATCATACCAAGTCGTGCTGAGAGGTGTGTGACACCTGCCGGGAAACACCGTTCCCTTCTGCCTTAGTGCCAGAAACTCCTTGATCCCACACAAAGTGATGGGTTACAATGTTCTGTGTCAACAATACATAATTGTTGTGATTTGTTCTGTATGTTGAATCACTTCTGTTACGTGGTTACGCCAATCTAACAGTAGAATTTCTATTTGTTTACCTACAAATAACGGTTTTTCAATTGGTGCAGCTTTGCAGGTAGATGTTTACTTGGTGCAAGATTTTTGTTTGATTTGCTTCATCTATTTAAGTAGAACAAGAAAATCATATAGTAGTTAACTACGTAAGTTTATGCTACGTTAACAAACGTGGCTATAAAGTAAAAGTTGGTTTTGTTAAATTGCTGCACAGATCAGCATGGTAGAAGAAAGACTTGAGCTGGAGCTGTTTACCCCGTGACATTTTGATTGCCTGGTATGTTTAGCTGCTCTGGAGTAAATTAAAAAAGCTTACTATGAGGAATATTTGATAGTTGGCAGAATGAGAGCGCAAAAATTAGGAAAGTTCCAAGCTGAAGAAGTATGAAAAATGTTTGTGGCTTGGTTGATGCAGTAATGGCTAACAGCAGCCTTTTAGGGTTAATGCTGAAAAAAAAACAACCAAACAAACATAAGAAACCCAGAAAGAGAGGCGTTGCCCTGTTTAAGGCAAGAAGTAAGCGTGATGTAGCCTGTGTTTTAACAACCAGATCAAAGAACAAATTTTGGCGATGATAGAAAAAAGTATTTATTTTACTTTTTTTTTTTTTTTTTGAGACCACTTTAAATGTATACAATTTGTGTGGAAAACAAGGAAATCTGTTCTTGTACATATTTATTTGTATGGTGAGGGTTTATATGTATTTTTAAAGGAAGACTACGAAGGAGATGTTGTGAAAGTGCGTGTCTTACTGCATGAAATGACTTCCTTTTACTGTTGGCTGTTCTCTAGGCTAATTGTGTTCTGTGGCATGGTTAATTCAGATAAGCAGAAAGGTGCATAAAGATATTTTGGTCTAAATGGTACCAAACTTAGCTTTTCTAGTAGTTTTCTTTGGGTCCTGGTTTTGTTTAGTTTGAGGATCCTGTGGGGATAAGTTTTCTCAGGTATACCCCGTTCTGCATGAATTCAGATTGCTCACCAGTCAATATATAATGAAGAAAATGTACCACGCAGTATAAAGCTAAACCAACAAAAATACAGTTGAAATCGAAAGAAATATAGAGACGGGGTAAAATATGAACTCATAAATCCTGCGTGAAAGCATCTAAATACTTAATTTTACTTGTGTAAAGCTTTTGTTTTGCCATGAAATACCTAAAATATATAGCACTTTTGTATGTCTAGAATGTAAATAACGTGATGACAGCATCATTCTAAAGTTCATGCATGTTTTTAAAATGATTTAGTGTTCTATAGTTCTCAATTTTATCCAGATGCCTTATTCAATCACACCAAAACCACATTACTGCACATTTTATTTATCATCGCACAAGGCTTAATTCACTCCCAAGTTTAAACCGCGCTATTTTCATTTGAGCTGCATTTTACACCTGCTTGGAAAAAGATAAAGATTGAGGTGATTTTGTGTTTCTAAGATTTCTGAGGATGTTTTTTTTCTTGAAGTAGATTTGACAAAGCAGAGTAGTAGGCTTTTGGAACAACTCCTGCACATACTACGTACAATTAATGATGAATTTTTCCTTTATCAGCTGGAGTACTAATGTTAGCCCATTCACTGCTCGGCTCTATTGATATCAAGGAAATTTGCTGCTAAACTTTATTCATTTAAACAAAATCTGAAAATAACCCCCACATTTGTAAGGAATTTGTAATTGCTGTGTAGAGGGTTAGTTATATTGCTTTGGAAAGCCTTTTTCTGATTTCTGAGTGTGCATGGGATAGAGGAATTGAAGGAACGAAGGAAGGTTTTCCTTCAAAATTGACATTTGTTGACATGAGGAATTGTTTCATGAATTCAGTAGGTGGGACAGTAGATGGCGTGGCAGAGAGTGGGTGTGCGGGTACCAGGTTGTGAAGAACGCTCCAAGTTTCTAATCAGTCTCTGTCTTAGAATCTCCTTAGAATCTTTCCTTTACTCTCTCCAGTAAACCTGGTCAAGGTCCTGCTTGCATAATTAAAATATTTTCTTCATAACTATTTGTTTGTGCCAGGATGTATTTTTTTCCATCGTTTCAGAGCTTATGAATAATTATTGTTTTCGTTCTTGAAATTACAAGGGGCCAGCATTTCAGCAGCAGAAGAAATGATCTCTGAGTGTATTTTGTAGTGTTAAAACCTTGTGGTGCTTTAAAGCAAGGGTCAAGATTACATATTTAAGCACCTCACATTTTGGAGATAATTTGTAACTGACTGGCGTTTTTTACTTACGATTTTCTTGCAGAATGATCAAAAGCTGCCATTGACAAACAAATCTATCGCTCTCTAGTGAATCTGAATGCGAGTATCAGTAACACAGCTGTTGGTTCTATTATCTTGCCACCACTGAATAAACTTGTAGTACTGCATACACTTGAGATACGGGCAGGTGACTACTTGTTGCTTTCTGTTGGGCTAAAGTGGACTCTCCTGTCACTTTAAATCCCTTCGGGTACCTGCCTGAAAAGGAAATGAATGAGGGATATTTTTGTAATTCCTCTACGAAGAGTCACTTAAACCCAAATTTTAGGCAAGTTATAAAATGATGGATTTTTGCACTTTTTCCAGCTCCTTGTGTCCTTCCAGTTTGAGGTAGCTTAAAAATTGCGACTTCTGTTATTTTGAGTTATCTCCTCTCTTTCTTTTCATTCACATAATCATTACCAAGAGTTAGAAGGCTCAGGTTTTTTTAGTAATATGAGGCATAAATCATTATTTCACAGCTTACTTTTGGAAGGAAACTATAATTTTGTTTTTCGTAATTCACCTTCACAACGTAGGCAGTATAACTTGCTTCACACAGACAACATTTGGGGTAGAGTATTTTAGAAATACAGCAGTTTTTTGTAGCGTCTTTTCCAACCTCTTATGCATTAATATCAAATCAAATCTTAGTCCATGTAACTTGCTGTTGTACTGTTTAACTGCATGTCATTTTTTACCCTCCCTAAGATTTTTTTTTTAAGATTTTAATACTTCCCCAATAAGCTTGTATTAATGAGAGATGACCATTTGGTATCTGGTGTACAAAATCAACTCAAGTTGTGAGCACTGACATGTTATTCAGCTTGAATCTTTTTTTTTTTTTTTTTTTTTTTCCTTCAGGCTGTTTGTATGTGAAGGGAAAGAAATTGCTGTAGCATGTTATGAAATACTGTGCCACATGCACGTAAAAATATATCGTATTTGGTATTTTTGTACTTTAGTTGCAAGTATGAAATTCCTATTGGGAATCTATATATCACATTAGCAAAACAGTATCCGTCCTGTACTGTATTATTTTGGTAACATGATAGCTAGATTTGAAATGGAATCCAAAGGTCATAGTTGGCATCATATTGAGAATTACTTAATCACATTTTCCTTCCTGTCACTGACCTCATCTCTCTCCAGCCCTAACTACGACTGTCTACATGGCAGCAGGTGTGGAAACCCTCTAATACATTTGTGCAATTTCAGTTTTTAAACCTACAGTGAAGAAAGTAGTTTTCAGACTGTGTATCAGCTTTTTTGTGGGGGCAACTAACCAAGGATTTGGTTATTTGGGATCAGTAAAATCATTATATTAAACAGTATTTGTCATTTTTGTTTTCCAGATTGTGTCTCACAATTATTGACATTCCATCAGCAAATAGTAAATTTATAGTAACAACAACAGATAAAGACAACGATAAATTACTATATTCACCCCCCACTAAAGCCCGTTATTCCCTGCAGTGCACTTCCTCACTGCTAGTAGCCAACTTGTGCTCGTAAACTTACTTTGAGTAAGTTACACAGCCATGTTCTCTTTAAGAATAAAGAAACATAAAAACTTCGTGTAAGGTTCAGGACTGTTGAGCATTTGCATCTTTCTTGTGCTGAGAAACAGAAATTCCTAAATTTTAACTGAATTATTGGGTTTTTCCAAGCATCTGATTTGGTCTTACTGGAGTAAAAGTTAAAATTACACGGGACATAACACAACATTACATAACAGAAGCTCATAATCGAAAGTTTTCTTATAAACATTGCTAGCAGGTTAAGAAAATAGAAGAGAATTGTAGATAATTGACAACACTGCATGATGTTTACTTCATGTAATTAATAATAATAATGTATAGAGATGGGTGTGGGTATCTCCCAGGATGATTTATGTTTGTGTATATATATACACACACATACAAACACGCAAATGATGGATTTCTGAATACTGTTAAGAATGTCAGGGCTGTGCAACTTTCGGGAATACGGGGGAAAATCACTTCAGATCACCTTTTGGTTCGGTGTCGTATTTTAGAAATCAGTATGAGCCTTTCTTGGTGCTGTGGAATAAGGCATCTTCCTTTCCCCGGTCTATCTGACTTGGTACCAAATGTATGTTTGAAAAAACATAGTGAGAGGTTTTTTTTAAAAAAAAACCAAACAAACACTATAAAAGGAATATAGCAAGTGATCTAGAAACGGGGTATTAAGTTTCTCCCATGTAATCCTTTTGGGTGATTTCCGTGTGAACAGAAATCTTGCATCATAAAGATGAAAGTTCAAGGCTTCTTACTTGGCAACAAGGACTGTCAACAAGAAAAGCATTCATTATTAATAATGGCAAATAAAAAAATAAATAAAAAAAAAGCATTTTTCATCTTACCCAGGGAAGAAAAGGACAAAGAAACATCAGCACATTAAACTGTGTTGCTAACCCGTTCTGTCCTCCCTAAGCCGTAATAATGAATGCGATAGATGCAGGCAGACAACATACACTGCCAAAACATGTATATTTGTCATGCAGTACAGCTTTCCTTTTTGGTTAGGCTAGTGAGAGGCAATATTTGTTTACACAGGAAACTGAATGTCTTTTCCAGCTGTGAATTTTTGTGTCAGGGCACCTAATTTCAATGACTTTCATCTTAGTTCCTGGGTGTTTTCTTCATAATTACATAGATAATGTCTTATTTTTGCATCTGAGGTTAGTTAGATAATCTAAACTCGGAGTTCCTGTACAGATTAGTTATTTTAGTCCAGGTTAAGTATCTAGGTTTGTGGTTAATGAATACATTCTGAATACCTCACCTCTGTGCTGAACTACAATAAGAATATATAAATACATAGATATTTTTAATGATATTTGTACTTAAAAAAGCGTCAGGGTGCTTCTTGTTTTTTAACTTAGCAGCTTTTGCTTAATTATGAGCAAATTATCTAAAAAGGTTCCCAAATATAAATTTAGAAGGAAACATTATGCTTGTCAGAAACATTTCTAGGAGATAGAATCAAAAGCAAATTGTCTCTTGCAGACTCCAAAATATACAAACCAGATCTTCTGAAATGAAATAAATAAAAATACTTACAGTTCTAGAAGGCAGCTAAATATTATGTAGTTAACATGTCCAACAAAAAATAATTGGTACTTATGGTACACTACCACTGTTGCTTCTAGACAGAATTTCTTAAGGGACACAACCATCAATGTTTTCTAAAATTAAAAAAAAAAAAAAAAAAAGTTAACTGTTCTCAAGCAAAACATTTTCGTGAAATTAAAACTGAAGTACGAGAATAAAACGTTCACTAGTAAAAAAACCCCAACCAACCGTTAAGACTTATTAATATTATTCAGCTTTATAAATTCTGTAGCTAAGGAGACATTGCTCAGGCAACATTCACTTCATACGCTGGTCTTCGTTTTGCACAGTGGTCTCAAGCAGGGTTGGGAAATGCGTGCTCTTTGGCAAAGACACACACAGAGGGCCACGAAGCAGGAGTGTGCATCTTTCCACGCAAAGTTCATTTGGTGTCACTGTAACGATGGCCGAGAAGCTGTTTGGAGTGTAGGGGATGGACATAGTCCATCGGGAAGGAATAACGAGAATTATCAATGCCTGAGTATAGATTCAGGGCTGCTGCTTCACTCGATGTGAAGGGGTCTGCTGCATTTCTTTTAAGGCCCGAGGCCTGCTGATTCCTAACCTATTTCATACTGGTGCATGCCTGTGAGTAAGGGTCTATCAGCCTAATATATCTTTACCTCCAAAGAATGACCTTTGGTCATCCAGTCACAATGATTTATTGCTTGTTGGGATAAAAACCTCTAGCTACAAAGCAAGCCGATGTCTTTTCTAGCATCATATTCTTCTGTTTATATTTTATGAATGAGTAGTAGAGCCTTATGTGTTCCTCTGACTCTCAAACCCAAGTGAGTGTCCTGAAGTCCACTGCAGATTTTGACACAAGCAAGGGATGATAAACATTGGCAAGGGGGCAAGCAAGAGGTGTCAGCATTTGAGACCCATAGTTGGACAGAGCTGAGCTGGGGGTAGCCCGGCTATCTCTTTTTCACACCAATCAAATAGTGAGGGATTTGCAACAGTTTATTAGATGAGATTAATTTGACAAATTTAAAAATTGGTTGGAATGAAATATTTGAGTTTACGCAGTTCCCCTATACTACTTAAGAAACGTGAAATAGTTGTTCAGTTATGTGAGAAAACAGCTAAAGAAATGCAATATTTGTATTGTGGGTTTTTTTAATTTAAAAAAAAAAAAAAAAAAAAGGAAAAGACAACTCTTAGTAGATTCTACCAGATTTGATAGGTGGCCAGAGAAGGATGGGACTTTTTTTATGAATGTGTCTTTGGCCCCTTACAACCAGTCTGAATACCTGCTCCTATTTGACTGAGAATACTTGTTAAATAACTCAAAAGTTAATGGTTAAAGCCCCTGGATTTAGCCCCTTCTGAGCATCTCACCCGTCCTGGTACGGATGAGGCCATGCACGTAAGACGAGGAACCAAAGGTTTCTTCTTTGTGACTCAGTCATTCCAGTGGGACATACGATGTTATTTCGACTCTACGTATTCTGTGATGACTGAGAGAGGGTCAGGGTGTGTGGGGGAAAGATGTATGTAATAACATAGGATGTACGAATTCACCTCACTCAGTTCTGGCTTTTCATTGGCTTTCAGTATTTAGTTCACAATCTTAGAAATGTCTGTAATGTACTTTTGTCAGTAGAACTTTATATGGGAATGTGTCAGTTGATAAAATCCGTTGTGGTGGGTACATGTGAAAAAGTAAAAACGGTAAAAAAATAAAGTTTCTGCAGTAATTAGGACTAACCCTGTGTGGACAACTCCATTTTCTTGGTCAGATTTTTGCTTTTAGCTTGAATGTAATAAATGAGATCTAGAACAGTCTCAGCATTGAGCAAATACTTTGCATGTCGTATGTTTTCCATGAAGGTAAATGCTAGGGAGAACCTAGGAACTCAGATCAGTTTTCCATGTAAAGTATTAGCAGTTTGTTTATGACTTCAGGGGAGGAGTGTAGGCTTTCGTTATATTAATAACATATGCCGTTACAGAGGCCATAGGGTGGGTTTTGGTTTATTGTTTTATCTGTTAGTAATACATCTCATGAATCCCTAACTAGCAATGATTTTTCTTAAGCATTCTTTAAAAGCATTTCTGCAGACAACCTGATCCTCATAAACAGGATTAAAATGGCTGATGAATTATGCAGCAAGGCTGTCCTGTTCCTTGACTAAGTCTATTTTACGGCAATTGAATTATTTTGGTCAGATTTAGGTAAATAAGATTGTTGAAGTTTGCTTTATTCAGATGTGTTGCTTTCCATATTATTTGAGTCATAGAATCATGTTGGCTTTTCAGCAATAGGTTCTGAAATATTTAAGTACGAATGATAAGTAAATCAAAGCACACCTTGGCTTTGTGTCACGACAAATTTTTTGAGGATTGGTGTTAATCGGGTGTAAGTAATTATCCAGTCCTGGTATTGCCAGTTATTTTCGCAATATTTTATTGATGCAACTAATAACGTTAGATTTTTTTTTTTTTTTTTTTTGTCACGTATTTTAGAAGTGTCACCAAATCCTTGAGAAAAATGTTCCTGACGACTTACCTGCAGCACTGTAGGTGTTTTGTGTTCAGAGAGCCCAGGACTGCATTCGCTCAGTGTTCAGACTTGTACTAGTTTGGCTCACAAGAAATGCAGGATGGAACAGTGCTACACATTTTTTACTATTTGTTGTTTGTAGCTGCTGATTTTAGTTAGTCCTGATTTTTTTTTTTTTTTTTTTTTTTCTCTGCTGTTTTGTTTATCTGTGAAGTCTTGAAGTTGCCATGTCTGGAGATTACTAGTGAGTCCTTGGATCTAGTTTTGCTCTCAACTACTCTACTCCAGTGGAGACAGTTCAGATATTTGATATTTTACCTTTTTATTGATATGTAAGACTCTTACACCCCAGCAATATTGATTATGAGAATTTGGGCATGCACTTTTGCTATCAATAATATCAGCTTCTAATAAAAATTCAAGATCCAATAGTAAAACTGCATCTATTATACACATAATGTAGCTGATACTGTAAGATACGTGCTACATCTTAATAAGGGTTGAGATTGTCTCTGGAGCAGGGAGGTTATTATGTACCAGTGAGGTACAGTCTGTCTCTTTAGAGTTCACTTTCAGGTAACTGGATGGCACTAAACACTTGTAATTAGATGTAAAACCCTTTGTGTGTAGGTCACCTGGCTTATGTTGACTGAGACCTGATGGTAGCACCTGATGACTGTTTAGTGGCCTGGATGAAATTCGCGGCTGGTCTCAATTAGTCTCCTGCAGCAGAGGTATCTTCATCACAATTGGCATCTGTGATGGCAGGCTCAGGAGGGAGGCCAAAGGTTTGAACAGGCGTGCAGAATGATCTAAGGAGCCCTTCTGAGAGGCAGTCCTTACAGGTCACAGCTGATGTAAATGCAGGGAAGCATTAGAACTTGCGCTATGCCGAGTTTAGTTACAAGGAAGAACAGCTAAGCTAGTACCTGAGGTGAGTAATACTGCAAATTTAATTCGGTTAAATTTAAATTTTCATGTCCGTAATAATGCAGGCGATGTACACAGGACGCTGCTTTTTGTTCAGTGTACATGCTTTGTGGATATAGTAACATAAAGAAAAAGTGAGTTACTTGTAGAGTCTTGGCATTGTATTGCTTTGAACAACCACTTCAAAAACATGTTAACTAGGCTTCTCAGTCCCCCATCCCTTCATTTAAATACAGTATTTGCTAATTAATAAGGTTATCTGTTTGATGTATTCTTTTCTGCCTTGTTTGAGCAGAAATTGAGCAAGTGTTTTGGAGGAGATCACTAGTCTACTGTATCCAGATTATTATGAAAATATGTCTCTGCTCTGTCAGCACGACTGAGAGGAAGGCACCCATGAGCAGAGCACAGGGGAGCCTGGATGTAGATGTGTGCGATAGAATCCTGAGAGTATTCTTAGAGAAAGTAAGGAATGCTGGGTAATCCATCTGTAAATGTTCAACAGGGGTAGATTTTAATGCCAAATCTTGAATGGTATGAATCCTGGAGGATGAGAAACTTGAACTTTATGCAGAAAGCAAAAGAAGTAGCGATAATGCCAAAAAGCAGCAGAGGGGAGTGAATTCAGTGTTACCAGTGTGGATTTCATTGAATGAAAGAAGATCAGAGAGGAAGGAATTACAAGTAGGAGAGGTGAAGGATGGCCACCATAACAAGAGAGAGTTGATTAGAGTTGATGAAAGCAAATAACTTCTACAGAATATTGTAGAAGAATTTGCAGACTGTAGTTATTAGCTGAGGAAAAGGAAGACTCGGCGATGTTGAATGTGACACCTTATCAATTGAAGTAGGAAAAGATAAAAAAAAATACCAATTAGAGAGTGAAGAGAGGAGGGAGCTGATGCTGGACTCATGAACAGTCCTGATAGAGGTTACACTAATGAAGTGATGGGTAAGGTAGTACGGAGAGGACAGGATCCCTGAAGGATTCAGGGGGAAAAAAAGGTTATAAAAAAAACCCAACAACCTGCTTCTTTCAAAACCAGTGGATAGAATAAACTGGAAAAAAAAATATTGACTCTGTATGTAATATTGAACTTTCTTACACAGCACTTCTGTCCCTAGTTGAAGGCTTAATGAGCAGGCCTATACAGGCAGCTTTGTATCAATTCCATATGCAAAGCTGTCTTGATGCCAAAACATGTAATTCTGTAAGGGTTACATACAGCCAAAATTCTTAAAAAAACCAACCAACCAAACAAAAAAAAACCCCAAAAAAACCCAACAAAAAACAACCAAAACCCCTCAGGAAACACAACAAACAAAAACCACAACAAAACCACAAAACCACCACCCTTTCTCCTCATGGATTGTGGCATAGGATGAGGTTGGGTCGTGGCATCTGACGCCTTTCTGCTGGAATGGTCTTTTGGAGAGTGTATAGCTGCCAACTTTGAAAAGCCTCGGTGGTGTTTGTCAGTATAAAGTGGAGCTCAAAGCTACAAAACCCTCCATTTTAATTCTCCTGAGCTGCATCTTTATCTCTTTGGGTGAAGATGGGTATTTAATTAGAACCCTTCGGGCTTGGCCAGAAGAATTTTAAGATTTTTAGTTGAAAGTCAGACTGAAAGCCACAAGAAAGAATTAAAGATGAAAAGCTCGATTTTGAAGAGTCATTGAGCTAAATTTAAAACTGACTTAGTCCCGTCTTACGGGGTAGTGTCAAAATGATGAGGAATGTTTTGAGGTTTACTGGTAGACGATGATAAATAAAGTCCTCAAGGGAAGCGTGGAGGTACTGTTCATTGCACTGGGGGGATCACATCCTCACGGGGAGCGGGCAGGCTGTAAACTGTAAGCAAAGGACAGGGGAAGTGGAGATTTAGAGATTCAGCTGCAGTTAATGGAGGATTTGTTGGTTTGATACACGAGCACGTTAATATTTAGCTGTTACACATTAAAATGAGCTGCTGCATTGTGGACTGAGTCTGGTGGATTTAGATTCAGGCAGAATATTTGAGATATCCAGCTGTAGACAGAATAATAAAAGGAGAAGTGGTTTCATTGTAGAAGGAAAACTGCACTGATGTCCAGTTAATTTAATTCCTGCAGAGAAAAGATACAACCTTTACATAACAGTATAATTAATCTATCATTTATTCTTCTTCCAAGATTTGACATTCTTTTATTTTTTTTTTGTTTAAGCGATTAATAATCTTTCACAAACCCCTAAAAGTTCAGCAAGATGTTTGTGCTGCCCTACAGTGTATACTTAGAATAGCATTTGGTGGATTCTTTTTTTTTTTTTGGTTGTTGTTGTTGTTGTTAGCTTTAATTGCCATCACATGAAAACAAGGTCTAAATTCATGGGGTCCTGCTGCTTATTCCACATTCCAAGTGAAAAATCTTTCCTTGTGATTTCATAACAGCAGCAAAGTGTGAGTGAGATTGGTGGTGCAAATCAAGGAGCAAAAAATTGGGGCAAACGTTTGCTTGATTAATTAATTTGTGTGAAAGTTTGAGTTTAAAATAAGTATATTCCATGCAAACAAAATAGAGACTGTAGTACTGCAAGTGACTATATATGTGTCTATATAAAATACGAAAAGATAATTTTATATATAAAAGCAGATTTGGGTGAAATATTTATAGTATGTCCTTACTATTTAAATGCTTTCTCTTTCTCCTATCTGATACTTAACGAAGAGCAGCAGCAGGCTTCATCACTTCAGATAAAACGGTAGCCTTTTTTTTTTTTTTTTCTGTCGACTTTCTTTTTTTTGAGTAGTTCGCAGCCTTCCCATCCCACATACCAAAGCTTTAAGCTACTTAAGAAGTTGTACTCAATTTTTTGTGATCAATACTCATTAATTTTGTATATGACTTTTTTTTTTTTTTTTTAAATCCTGAGTTTTTAAATTTAATTCTGAGTGAATTTTCTAAGAGTCATATTGTTACGTCTTTTCATCTGGAATTTTGGAAAGAATATTATAGGGCAACACTACACATGACATACGGATGTCTTGTTGCTAATGTTACAATATTAAGAATAATGTAAATGGTAATTCTTAGAGCTGGATGCTTCTGTCAAAGTGAAGCAGTGTTGTCCCAGTGTGTCAGACTTAAAAATTCTCTGCACTTGAAGAAGTTTCTTTGCTGTTGAGGGAGTAGGGCGCGGTGGGTGAGAGCACCCTGTACTTCTGAAGGTGCAATGTTGACGTGTCTGTCCTACCTTTGTACTAGGGAGGTAGCAGTGGGACTGACGAAGGATTTTGCTGAACAGTTTCTATTTCACCTTCTTGGGGCTGGGTGGCTGGCTGGCTGCTTCTTGAGTCTCTGCTCTGGAGGTAACAGTTAAGATAAAGATTTTTTTTTTTCCTTTTTAGTTCTTTTCAGGGTTTTTTTTCTGCTTTTTTTCTGCTTTTTTCTGCTTTTTTTCTGCTTTTTTTCTGCTTTTTTTCTGCTTTTTTTCTGCTTTTTTTCTGCTTTTTTTCTGCTTTTTTTCTGCTTTTTTTCTGCTTTTTTTCTGCTTTTTTTCTGCTTTTTTTCTGCTTTTTTTCTGCTTTTTTTTTCTGCTTTTTTTCTGCTTTTTTTCTGCTTTTTTTCTGCTTTTTTTCTGCTTTTTTTCTGCTTTTTTTCTGCTTTTTTTCTGCTTTTTTTCTGCTTTTTTTCTGCTTTTTTTCTGCTTTTTTTCTGCTTTTTTTCTGCTTTTTTTCTGCTTTTTTTCTGCTTTTTTTCTGCTTTTTTTCTGCTTTTTTTCTGCTTTTTTTCTGCTTTTTTTCTGCTTTTTTTCTGCTTTTTTTTCTGCTTTTTTTTCTGCTTTTTTTTCTGCTTTTTTTTTCTGCTTTTTTTCTGCTTTTTTCGCTTTTTTTCTGCTTTTTTCGCTTTTTTTCTGCTGTCCTCTTTCCTTCTTTTTTTTTTTTTTCCTTTTTTTTCTTTTTTTTTTTTTTTTTTTCCCACCTCTTTTTTTAGTGGGGGAAAAAAAGATACAATTGCACATCACCTTAAACTTTCCTAACTCAGGGCTGGTGCACTTGCTGGTCCCGCTCTGCAGTGCCAGCCTTCCTTTGTGCTGGCAACGCCGCTTGTGCCATCGGGGGACGGGTGCTTTCGGAAAGCTTTTTTTTGCTCCTTCACTCCTCAGCCTTGCTGCCTTGTCATTTGTGCCCACGCTGGCAGAAAAAGTAGATGGGAACTGGGTGTAGCCAGAAGAGAGCAAGGCTGATGGCGATCCCAGAGGGATGTGAGGTGTTCGGGATTAGGCGCATGTTTCGGACAGACAATTGTCCTCCTGCTCCAATACTTTTTTATTATTATTAATTTTTTGTGCCCTGGCTCTCCGCGGGTTGCGCAGCAGCTGAGCTGCCATGGCGCGCATCCCCGCTAGATGGAGTGCCCGCTACGGCGCTGCGCCGCCCGCCGAGGGGGGGGACCCGGCCGGGGCGGTCCCAGCGCCGCTTTCTGCAGGGAAACCCCCCGCTCCAAGCCGGTGAGTTTGGAGGAGATGCCCTGCTGCAAACTGGCACCAACATTGTCTGAGGAGCAAGTTGTTGGGCTTGTCTTTCCATCCTGCCCCCCCGCCTCCCCCCCACCCCTTCCTTTCTACAGAATATCTTGACCAGAAAATTAAGACCTATCAAAAAAAACATATATCTTCTGTTTGGAAAGGTCTCTAACTCTTTAAGAGCCAAACATTATTTTTTTTTTTTTTTCCCATTTATTTTATTTTCTCTACCCCGAACATGCTGGTGGAAGTAAAAGGCTTTTGTCGTCTTGTGAAAAATCTAAATACTTAATGTTGAATGCTCATGAAATATGTATTAAGTGGCGCTGAAGAGGTTAACGGAACTACAGAGTCTTTGTAGACGTTGGGTATGAAATACTGGGGAAGTCAACGGACATAACACGGTGCTTAATAGAAACAGAAAATTAGTGAGTCTTGCTTGCCTGAGGTGAGCGTGAGCCTCTGTGATGTCTTGATCTTTGTGCAAAGACCTAGTAAAGAGCAGTCTTAACAGAAACCTGAAATTGGAAATAAGGAATCCTGTGGTAAGAAAATACCACTGCAAGGATGAGATGTCCCCCATTAAGTGAAAACGGCAGAGGGGAAAACCTTTTATTTAGTTTTTTTGACAAAACAAATTATTTAAAAACATCAGTGATATTTCCCTAGTTTATTTTTAAAAGCCAGGACACACATATATAAGGAAACAGAATACTATGTGAAATAAAGGCAAAGATAATAATATTTGCTAATAATTTGTCAAACTATGTTAACGAAGGATTCTGGTTTTAAGCTCATAATATGCTTCTTTTCGTAAGTCCTGGGACCTATTTTTTCACGTGGTGTTAGAAAAGGACTCTTTAGAGAAGGGACTGCACCACTATTAGCTCCTATGCCACTTGCCTGAATTATTTTTAGACCACATCAACCATTTTAAAAAGTTGAGAATACCTTCTTCACGTGGATAATCTAATACGCAGTTGTGATTTTAAAAATTATTTTTCTTTTTAATGTGCAATCTTCTTGCATGCCTTCTAAATGTGTAAACTTAGTGGAAGGTACTACTGAGATAAATTTGAAGTGTAAAATGGTGTGTGGTCTTGCAGGTGATCTCTTTTAGATTTTTTTTTTTTTTTTTCCCCCTCGATGGAAAAGGTTTGATTGATTAGGCAGTCTCTTGTGCTAATTCTAAAGGTTGACTTTTAGGCTGAACATTTGTAAATGTGAAAATTTTGAGTTTTGAGAAGTAGAAGCCAACTACCAGATCACAGCAAACTGAGTGGATGATTTTAAATGGAACGTGTTACACTAAATAAACAAACGCATTGTGAGTGTTTATTGTATTTGTCCGTCAGCTGCGTGAGGAATGCTGTTGGTTCTTTTTGCTTTGTTTCGGGGTCTCTTGGATTTCATGGTTTTATTTGCATGTTGAAGATTCATCAGCACTTTGCTGGTGTCATTTTTTAAATGGCAGTCTCGCTGGATGTGGGGAGAGGTTCTCTGCCCATGTTCTGTACCAGGACACTGACAATCCAGTCAGCTTGGAAAAGGGAGCGTTGCCTCTCGTGGCGGTGTCGTAGGCACTGCACCTCAGATGGATCCGTTAGCGCTGCAGAACTTTTTATTTCTACATTTTCAACTGAACTCCCACAGAGGCTGGTTTGTGTAGATTGGCGGCCTCCTTTTTTGTTTTGAAAAAGGTCTGTAGTTGTTGTTGACTGATGTCTAATGGATAATATCGGCAACCGAGTGTGGGATAACTGAGTCCTGTTACTGACCCAACACAGCAGCGTTGAGGCAACTGGAAGATGTCGTATGCTGTAGGTAAAGCGGGCTTTGCAACGGCACGTGTTGATTTTTTTTTTTTGTAGAATAAGGGAAAAATCGAGTTGTTAATTTGCAGTTGAGATGCTGATGGGGCGTATGCTCTTCTGTGGAATAGTAGTTACCGTGACACTGTCCCAGCGCCTGAGGATAGAAGGTCAGGTTGTGTACAGTCATTCATGTACCTTTGGCACATTTGTGGTGGTACTTACTGTATATATAGCCAGAACTTGGAATGTGGTTGTGATTAATGGCTTGGGTTTGGTAGAAGAGTGTGTACAAACAAGGAAATGGTTTTAAAGAAGAGACATTGATTTTATTTTTATAAAAATAAAACGCATTTTGTTACCTTTTTTCTTTTTAGACATAATGACAAGTTATCCTTGGAAGGGATGAAAATTGGTAATGACTTTCCCCTGCATCTCTTGAAGTAGCTTATATCAGGCTAAAGAATTCTGTTTCTTTTTTAGGTCTCTTACGCTACTGAATTATGTATGTTTATCGTTTCTCTGTGTATAGATGATCTGGATAGTTAAAATGTTGATGTTACAATAAGATGAATATACAAATGTAAGGAATTCGTAGTGTTTGTGGGTCATATTTTTCTTAATTAGAAGTGTATGAAAATGGAGGATAAAAGACCAATGAGAAATTTACTTTTACAGTTCATATTAGCTACATTTACACTACTGAATTCTCTTGGGGTAATTGTTCAACACGCTGCGTTTAATCTGTTTTATGGATGTCCTTTTAGCTGTAAAAATAGTGCAGTAGACAAGAAGAAACTTTGCTTGACCATCACCATGTTCCAGAACTTCACTTTGGGAAATTGGATAGACTTGTATAGTTCCAAACTGTTTGGCTGGGAAGCATGCTGCCTCTGATTTTTGACATAATGTGGAACGAGTTGGTTATTTGCCTCCTTATATAATGTATTTGTTTTTCATTAAACATTCTGATAAGGTCTTATTAAAGTACCATGTATTATTTATGGTATTTCATATGAAAATGAGCTGAAGGAAAATTCTATCAGGTTAGAGCATTTGCAGAATAACAGCCTTTCTGTGCTAGGAGGGGAAAAAAAAAAAAAAAAAAGAATGAAGAAAAGCATGACATACTCCTGTCAGAACAGGAGACTGCTTAAGGCAGAGAGAAAGAATGAAAAAATAGGAGAAAGACCATAAGAGGGTTCATTTCTCCTCCTTCTCGCTCTCTCTTGCTCTGTGGCATGTGGTTTTTTTTTGGTGGTGGGTGTTTTTGGGGGGAGGTTGGAGGGTTTTTTTGTCATAAAGTAATCTGTGCTGTTCTATATCTGGTCTGTTCTAGTAGATCAGTCCATGATAAACTGCAAAAGCATGGATGTTTCCTAAGCCAAAACCAATACCCTGCGTTGTAAATTTGTGCATGATTATTTTGGTGTTAATTGCTGGGTTCCAAATACATTAGTTTTGTTGTACTGACTGCTTTTGAGAGAGAAAAATTACGTAATAACTGATTCTGCTGGAAAATTTTCGGTTTTGCATGAAGAAGACTTAGTGGATCTAAATCAGTCTCTGAAGCTTGTGTGGGTGCAGGTATGTGTGCGCACATGTAGAATGAAAAAGAATTTTTTTTTTTTTTTTTTTTTATACAGCGCCTGAGTTGCCGTGACATGTTTTGTATCTGTTTCCAGTTAAGTGGGGACTATTATTTGTTTTTAAGGGTAGATCTTCATATCAGACCAGTTATGCTGTTGATGAAATAGACTTCTCTTGTATGTTGGTTATTTATTTGTTGTTGTTAACGCTAAACTCTTGATCTAAGATGTGTTTCTGTGGGAGTCAGATATCCTACAAACCAGGTAATTCTAAAATCTTCTGCAGAGTCTTTTTAAAAGGAACCCCTTCAAAACCTGAGGTGGTGCTTTGAGGTTTGACCTTTTTTTCCTGAAGAATTAATTTTTAATTCATTTGTCAAATTCTAATTAAAAATAGTAGTATCTTCTGTTATACTTGAGTTGTATCTAAGAAAAAAAAAAAAAAAGATCTGTAATATAGGACCTCAAGGACAAGCTGTAATATAAATTATTTGATTTGCAGGTCACATCCTACTTTATTACATAAAGACTAACTAGATCTGCTAATGAATAATTATTACTCCATAAAATAAAGGGGGAAAAAGAAGAAGCTTGCAAGAGTGGAATACTAATTTGAGGTATCACTCTCAAAGTAAAAAGTAAACATTAAATTCTGAAAATTGCAAATGTAATTTTTTCCATGTAACCTGATAGGGCAGTCCTTTATAAGAGATTGACTAGCTGTCAAATAAATTTGTAATTTTAGATGAGATGGGTTTTAGACCAATTTTAAGATACAGTCTTTATCTGAGCCTGCTCCCCTCCCCCCAGTAAAGTAGACACAGTGTGCCATAGGATTTTATTTCATTCCTAGTGTTTCTGCTGCAGTGGTTACACAGATATTTCACAGTTTTGCTGTAATGCTTTTATAGGCTTCTCTGGGAAAATGATGATGAATGAAACGTAGATATAAAAGGAATTTGTATTTTTAAAAAGCTCGGGTACTGATAGCACTGTATATTTGCTTGGAACCCTCTTAACTAGCCAAGATTCTTTTTCATCCCCACTTTGTGCATCATACTTTTGTTCTTAGAAGGGGAAAGCCCTTTTCATGTCAGGTGTGAGTCCTGGGAGGGGAAAAAAAAAAAAAATAATCGCGTGTGTGTGTGTGTGTGTATGTGTGTGTGCGTGCAGAATCATAACAGGCATTCAGTCCCAGCTGGGCAATGACACTAATTGCCCAGATCTCATGGATGCCTGTGATACAGCACGCTCACTTTCTCTCCTTCCCTATCCTCTCCAGGGATTTTTAAAATGCAGTATTTGAATTTTGGTGAGTGGTAAAGACCCTGCCCTAGGACCCATTTGACAAATGAGAAGCTGTGCAGCATCAGCACCAGCCGACTGAGCCTCACTGAGTCAATCTCTCTCTCTACTAGTCAGCAGCTACTGTAGTGAGACAAGCTTCAGCTCTCTCTGTCATTGAGGAAGTTCCATTTGCTCATCAATAGGCTGCAGGCTGTGTCTTCTTTTTTTTTTTTTTTTCTCTCTCTGTTAAAAATTCGTAGTTTAAATCTACCAAGTTGCCTTAGCTGACAGATGAATGTAGGGATCTAGCGCTGGAGGGGGGGGGGGGGGGGAAGAAAAAAAAAAAAAAAAAACAACAAAAAGGCATTCGAGAAATACTGTTTCTCACTTAAATAATCAAAAGAAAAAAAAAAAAAAACACAACGTAGTGACAAGATAGGGCAAACGTGCTTGCATGCAAGCCCCCTCACTTGTTCTACGTAGACTTCAGAGCAACACCATGCAGCATCCCCTTACGGGTGCAACCTGCGTGGCACTGCCGAATGTGGGCATGTGTCCCCAGCTCTCCTGTGCCTTGACTTTTATGTACTTACAGCAGGTAAGTTTGCTTAACTTTTTTCTTTTCCTATAGTGCCTGCTTTGTCAGCATCGTTTGGGGGATTTGTAATCTTGGAAATATTTTTTCGTGTGAATAGACTGTAGAAACGTCTCCCACTGTGTGGAGTGAATGTTGTGCCTGCACTTAAGAATGGTGAGAGTGAGTCGAAAATATGTTTTCACTGAGCATCGAGCCTTTGCATATTTTTATTTTTCTTTGCCATGTCTTTGTTGATGCTGTTTCTAGATATTTAACACAGTACTTTGACTGCATTTCTTGTGGCTACTGTAGCAGAGTTTCAGCCATAAAGGACTGCTCTTTATTCACTTGCAGGCATAAATTATACTTCTAATGTAAATGTGCCCAATGGCAATTTTGTTTAAGCCTTCTTTGAAGCCAGGAATTTTAAGTCTGTGTTGAAACATGCTGCTGATTAAAATCAAGCTGATTTTTAGTTCATTAAAAAAAAAAAAAAAGAAAAAAGATAATTTTTTTTTTTTTAAATCTATATCTGTGCAGAATTAATACTTCTCTCTCTGAAGTATATTGGAATGGGTTTTGAAAAAATTCTGATATCAGCAAAGCAGTATCAATTTCTAGTCCATTTTTAAGAATTTTTTTAAATGGATTGCATATAATTTTTGCTTCTAGGTGGTTTTTTTAAGTATTTCCACCCCTCTCTCTCTCTCCCCAAATTATTTGCTATGTGGTACCTTCTCTCTGTTACAACATGAAACAAATAACTGGATAATAACACATTGTTTTAAAACTAGTATTTTGGAATCATCATTGTATTCTACTTCTCTGTGTTATAACTGAGTCCACCATTATAGAGAGTCATCTAGTAAGTATGTAGAGCCAAGAGAGAAATATGTTATCATGCAAAAATGAATAAATCTATTTATTCTGTTACTTTCTGCTGAAACTTCAGGGAGAAAAAATTCTTGTGCCTACTCTAACAAACAGGGGCATTTCTTCCAACTTCCACTACAATAGTTTATATTCATATTGACTTCCATGAAACAGGCTCTAACTTTATTTCTGTATTTACAAATGCCTGAAAGATGTTTTTACAGTCATTCTTTTTTTTTTTTTTTTACCTAAAGATTAAATAAAATAGGTTAAAAGCTTATCTTCCTTTGAAAATATTTGTTTTCTGTTACTGCTGAAAGAACAGAACCTCAAGTATTTGCAGGATAGAAACCCTTCTGTAGCTTTTTTTTTTTTTTTTTTTTTCCTTCAATAGTGTAGTATAAACCATTTCTGACTTCCGGCACGGGAGTGCATAATAAAAGATTCTTGTATACGCCCTAGATTATACATGTATGTGGGAGGGATTCATGTGTCTGCAATTAAAATTTGCATCAGATATATGCGGTGTATTTACTATTTAAATCAGTTGCATGTCGTAACTAAAATGTATGTTCTGAGTAGTTCTGTATTCTGGATACGTTTTGGAAATGACATTTATAGATCAGCTTTAATGATCCGGTGTGACTTATGCACTTACTGTTTGTATACAAAATGTACTCCTGTATCTGGTTGGATTTCTTCTTCTGAGTTTGCCAAACAACAATTTATATGTTAAAGATCCAGCTTTTGAAAGGGGAAAAAAAAATGTGAATTAAGGTGAGAGGTCAACATGGCCACACAAGGAGCTGATAAAGGATAACATAAAGATGAGGTTAGGTGCTATAATAACCTTCCTGTGCGAGCTATTGCAGTGTCATTATGCAAACACATCTGTAGTATGGCACTGCTTTAAGGTTTAAGAAACTGTGCAACCATAATGATTACTTTAAAATAGTGAATTCAATTCCATCTCTTCCATTTGAGAGAAAGATGAGAAGTGATTGCTAATGCACTTTACAAAGTGCTATATCTAGCGGATAATTTTTAACTCTTTAAGTGGATTCACTGCCACACTGAAAGTTTTTGTTGGTTGGTTTGTCTTTTTTTTTTTTTTTTTTTTTTTTTTTTGAAGCGTTGCCTTTCCCATCTGGTTAATCCTGTTGTCAGTTTAGAATCATTCTGCCTCTGCTAATCACAATTATCTATAAGTTAAAAAGTCATCTGAATTCCTGATGATAATTGTGGCAGGTTCAAAATTCTGTGCTTGTTGCTTCTTTTGCTTGCTGGTTGGTATTTTAGTTATTCTGGATTCCTAGGAAGTCAGATAATTATCATCTTAATTCAGATATGACTTATTATTTTATGCATTTGGATAAGTGCTCCTTTAGTAACAATGCTACTTTAGCTCAGGATTATTCAGGCAGAGAGATAGTACTGTGGTGACATTACCTACAAAGCTAACGTAGCATGGTTCTGGTTTTAAGTAGGAAAGGAGAAGAAGTGTTTTATATTTTTGAAAAACATTAATAAACTTTTACCATGGCAATCTACTTGATTTTTCCCCCCCCCCCCCCCCCATATCTGATAAATCCTAGCAAACCTATAAAAATACCCATGTTTTGTATGTTTAGTGCAAATACCACTATTTCAGTGAAACTGTAAATGTTTTTCTCACTCTATAAAGTTGTCTATTGATCTTAAATACTGGTAACCTTAAAGCTTTATCTGGCGACTTAATAACCAGTAATTCCCCCCTGCCTGTGGACCCTGTGACCAGCAGCACATAGACATTACGTGACCCTATAGAGCAGAGTAATTTTTTTTCCTCTAAGAAATTGGACTTCAGATATGTCTGCTCGCTTGCACCTCAGTTAAAATGTATTCAGACATCTGTATTACGACTGAACTCTCTCTTGGTTGTTAAACTTTACCATCTATTTAGAATCTGTGAGACAAATTATTCGCTATTTTTGTGTACATCTGATAAATACACCGGTATTTTTGTCACATATAAGTTTTAGAATTGGATAGGTGTCTTTCCTAAAAGACTATAAAAGGCATTACATTCTTCTCAGGATGGGCAAACCAGTCTTCCTGTCAATAAATATTCAGGTAGCCACGAGGATGTTGCTTTTGTGTGGAGCTGTATGAATCATTTGGGAAAATCTGTGTTTTGGTAATCATTTAAAATTGGCCATTATTTACTTGCTAAACTAACACCGCCTGCTCAGTTTGTTTAGTATAAATGGATAAATTGTTTTCCACGGTGTACCCACAGAAGTGCTCTACTACTTTGCCCAGTGTCAGAAACAAGTATTTGCTCTGATATCTTCCGGATCACACAGGTATATAATGTTTTAAGAGCGAAGTGAGGAACTGAAATTTTTTTTTAAAACAGCTTGTGCATACAGGATGCTTTACCCCCCAAACCATTTAAAGTTTAACTGTTGAAAATAAATAAAGTGCAGGGGCCTAGTTCACATTATAGATTAAGTGTCAATAAGATATTCACTTGAAAAAGCCAACAAATACTGAAGGATGCTTCTGAGTTTGTTAAGCTTTTTGAAGTGGTCTGAAATTAATTGGGTGTTGTCTTACTAAGATGCTTCTAACTTTAGAAATCCAGGAAGAGCTTTCAAACGACATTAAATCCAAAATGACTCTATCAGTGACAGCAATGACCAGAAGGAAGAGACATGGTTTTATTTGGAAGTTTTTACTGCGTCATTATAAAGATGGGGATAACTGGGAGAAGTGTAGATGCATTTGGGTTAGAATTTTACCTAGTGTCAATATGTGAAGATACAGGAAAAGGGAACTTGGATCTGTAGTGCACCCTATCATTTGGTAATATTTTATGGTGTTTGAAACAGCTAAGTACATCTATTTTTTCTCTTCTCCTCCTTAATAAGACACATCAATACAAGAAATAATTGCTGACCACCAGCTTACTGGTCAAGCACTAGGGTGAAGTAATTTTTGCAGCAAAATTTGGACTGCCTGTAAATTGGGATTTAGCGTGTATTAATGGAGGTTTAGTTCTATTCACTGGTATTTTCCTCTGATACGTGTTTTCCTGGACACAGGGTTATTGTTATTTGGTACTTTCTAAGTAAATTAACGAAGTCAAGTGTTGTTTTGAAACATCACATAATATTCCATTTGATACAGTGCTGCTACCATTATTTTAAAATTGGTAATTTTTTTTTTTTTTTCCTGTTTAATGATGATAGATGTGCTTTGTTTTAAATAGTGAAGTGGTTTGTACAAAGGGTAATTCCTCTTAAATGGAGCAATTGCTCATAGTGGACATTCACAGATCGAAAACAATTGAACTAAAACTTCAATATCAACCTTTTCTGTCTTTAACAAGAAAGTAGTTCACGGTACAGCTCTCATATCGATGATGAAAAGAATCCACCATGAAAACAAAACAAAAACCAACAAACCCTCCATCTCTAGCCCAGCTATTCCATTAGTGCTTACATGGTAAATTAGTGTAATTTTATTTGGGCCTTAAGCATTATGACTATGGAGAAAAGCTGAATTCCCCACTCAGTTACTTGTGTCATGCTTCTGGATCTGATGATTTATAGGAGTCTGAAGGACTTTTTATCACATTCTTTCTTCACGGCTTAATTCAACGTTGATTTATTTGGTAGCATTTTCAATTGATGTAGTCAATAGTGTCAATAATGGAATAAGGATTAGAACAGATTATCTTTGTGCTAAAATTGTGTGAAGAATTAAAATGGATGAACAACTCCTGGATACGGTTTATCTTTTTGTAGAGCGCAAGTACATCTATTGCTGAATACCACCACTGCAGTTCTAAGTGTGTGTCTTTTGCATTTCATACTTTAGTGAGTCTTCAAAGGATCAGGTATGTTAGTTGAACTCGGGAACTGATTTTTATGATGACACTGTTTAAACCGATCGTGAGAACAGTGCCTTTCTTTCCCTAGTCGTGTATAGTCCTCACTCTGGCTCTCCTGTAAAATCAGTTAATCTGTACTTTAGCTCATGAAAATTTTAAGCATCTGTAAGCTTACAAATTGGAGTCTTTGCACAGTTTTGTTCCTCAGTCTGCTCTTTCATGGCAATTTTCACGTGAGAACATACAACCTCGGCTTATGACTGCATGAGTGAAAAGAAGTCCACGTTACTAATGCTCACTCACCATCTGTTTTTTCTTACAGCTGGGCCTTGAATAATTGTCCAGTAGCTGATGGACTGAGGGTAGGCAATCTTTTCAGGGTTTTCTGATTCATTTAACCAGTTTTACTGCCCCAGGAGAAACATAGTGCTTGTTTATTCATATGTGTAGGGTAGAAAAATGTACTTTATCAGACAAATTATAGTCCTCTGTTAGAACAAAAGAAGGAATTACCGTGCTACAAACAGTATCATGTGGATGCATTTGCACAAAGGGGGCAGTGCAGCACTCTTTGGGAATTTTAGTATGTGAATGAAGTGGAGCTCAAAAGGTGGGAGTAGAATTGTTGCATCCAGAAGTACCGTTAATGCGGAAGGCAGGAACGCAGTCTTGGTGTGCTGTTTATTTTAATTAGGGTAAATAAGATTGTTTGCTATTCGCCAATAAACTTTGAAGCTGGTAGTTGAGACTCCACCTCTGATGCCAGATAAATTTACATGCTGACGTATCTTTTGTCTCGTAAGAGCTGGTTTGCTGTTTTCCAGAGCCTAATGAGAAGTGGCTTAGAGATCAAGTGCTGTAGCAGTACTCGCTCCGAATAAGAGCTAGTTTGGGGCATTTACAGCATTGTCAAACAAGGTCACTCTTTTCTCGCCAGAGCGAGAGGAGGTGCTTCAGTTAAGTACTGCCTTCTTTAATGACTAGAAGGGAAAAAACCAAAACAAAACCAAACCCCAAGCCAACCCCAAACACAACTCCCCCCCCCCCCCCCCCCCTCCCCCCAACCAACCAGAATCCGTTAAGAAGGTTGTTTGCTACTTTGGAATATAAGAGCAAGACCAGTTGTAAAGGAGCTTCCATGTGGCAGAAACAGGTGAATATTTTTGGCTTCGAAGCACTGTTTTTATAACTGGACTCTGAACATTTTAGAGAAGTGATGGCTGGCTTTTCTATTGTGAGCGATTCGTAAGTTGTCAGTATTCATTGATATTTGCTAAATATGTATATGGATGGTTATTTTCTGAAAAAAAAAAAAAAAACAAAACATGGTGTGGTATGTTATGCCAAGGAAAGTGTGTGGTGGTTATGTAAGCAGGGGTTTTTCTCAGGGCAACTAGTGGATGTTTCATTCAGTTTCCTGAGATGATTTTTTTTCTTTTTTTTATTTTTTAATTTTTTTTGGACCAATAGCTGTGCGATGCTAGACTCTAAAGCTACTTTGGTTTTCAATGTGTGTATTTCTGGTAAATAAATGGTAAATAAATACTATGATCATGTTAATTTAATAGGTAGCATAAATGAAAGTGATGCAAATTGTGACACTAGAATTTATCACCTTGCTTTATAGAGTTAGAATAATGTTAGTGGAAGGGAGAAGTCAGCACCCTCTAAGAATCCTTCAAGCTTCCCTGCCTTTTAAAGGTATATGTGTGATTGATTTATCAGTTTTCAAGTGTGATGCGTAGTACAAGGGCTCTCCTGAGAAACTCCTGTCATTTCTTTGGTCGCGTTGCTCATTTACCTCTCAGTTTCCTAATGCGGTGCCATTGACTTCTTTTACATTTTGCTTCCCCTCCTTCTCTGTCAGTGCAGCAGCCCAGTGAATTTAATTAGAGAAAAGAGCATATCTAATGTCTGTAGTATCCTGACTAGTTGTAGTTGGGCCTTTGGTCTTTTGCACTATAGCAGGCTCCAGCTGTGGCGAGATCTCACTGTGTTTTGATCCTTCTCTTTCTCGTTGTGTTGAACACATGCAGAATCAAAATTAGATACTGTAGTAAAACTGAAGCATTCGGTGAATTATTTTTTGTTCAGAGTGAGTCACTGATTTTTACTTTTTCCCCAGATATGGAAAGGAAACGTGTGGTACTTTAGAAACGAAATGCTTAAGATGTTCAGATGCTCATGAATAAGAATGCAAGCGCTTTCATCTTCAGCCAATTTTAAATTTACCTCTTGACCCTTTATATCAAAACACACCAAAAATTGTTGGTCTTCCTATCTGTTAACATCTTGAATATGCCTTTTTTTGTAACGGTGCATAAATTTAATAGTATCATCTCAGACATGGGAGGTGTGTATATACTTACAGTTATGACACACCTTGCCTCAATCCCTTAGTGAGTTGCACTAACATTAATTATTGTTAATATGTAGTTTTGAAGACTGTTTCTTTGGTTTTCTTTCTTATGGCCTCTTTTTTTTTTATAGCTATCTTCATCATCTCTGCTGTGGCCAGTAAGCCTTCTGTAATTTAAATAGTCAATTACAGGTTTGGATTATGGGCGTGAAACTTTGATCACAAACAAGGAGGGATCAGAAGTTTTAAAATACAAGCTTATGTTTTCAGAATGGCACCGTCTTTTGTAAGACATTTGCTTGAAATGTGTTCCAGTAAGCATTACAGAGGGAGACAAAAAAAAAAAAAAAAAAAACACAAAACAACAAAAAAACCTGTTAAAAGTTCTCCCAGAGAATAAGATCTTGTCAAAACAGAGCTGGTGTGAGATTTTGGGGGTGAAAAGGAGTCAGGGAGCCCAATACATTCAATGAGTGTCCTTTCTTGAGCTTTTTTCCATGTCATGTATTAGTCCTATCTCTGGGATGTTACATGGCTGCATAGCTCAATTAATGCTCTGTGGCAGGAGGAGGAAAAAAATGTCTCTCTCTTGTCAGAAGCGAAGTTATTTACTTTCAAAAGCTGACAGAATAGCACTGCAGGGGCTTCATTTATTTCCGTTCAGAATGTCATTATTGTGTAATGCAGAGGGACTTGTGCATGCATTGCAGGCTTATTCTTGTAATCTTTAGTCTGCCGGATGGCTGCATAAGTGTAAAATGGCACAATGGAATGTTTCCCTGTTCTGACTTTAGCTGGTTCGCTTTTGCAAAACTGCATTCCAAGTGTCTTAAATGTTTACAGCTTACACGGCGATAAATCCGTGTGTCGGTGGTGCTGATGCCTGATACGTTCGGAATCGTGCTCTGGCCTAGCTGAAAGACTGATTGTAACCTTAGTTACCTTTATAACGTGTGTCATTTCTCCTGATCGGTAGCATATGGTTTGAGACTGCTTTTTCAGCATTACTCTCTCTTTCTGTCATACTCTTCAGTTTTTCTGTGTCTAGCCCTGAAAGGAATCTTTTAGTGCAGAATGTTTTATAAGGACTACTTGCTGTTTCATTTCAAAGTTTGAAAAACCAGTCAACTTCATTGTATTGCACGTACCTCAGGGGCAAGATAAGTACTTTTGATGTGCCCTATCCAAGTTTCAGGGTGTGTCGCTGCAAAAACACAGGAGTGTTCAGAACTTGCGATTCCAACAGTTTTGGTTGGTTTTCCTTTCCCGCTGCTGCCATCTTTTCCAGCTCAGCACATGCGCGTGAAAATCGCCTGTTGCTCCGTGGAAAGATTGTTGGTACAACCTAAAGTAAAAACACTGATGAAGCTAACTTCGGGAGTTCCTTGTGCCCAGATATTGCCCTTCTTTCCGATTGCTCTTAATGAAATTAATAAAATGCTCCAGTGGAAAATTACCTCATTTGGAGAGGAGTCAGATTTTCATCAGTGGTAGGTTGTTGTTTTTTTTTTTTTGCTTTGTTAAGACTAACACCACTTTCAGTAGGTTGGGGTTTTTTTTCAGTTTAAAGCGGTAAACTAAACATCTAAAAATTCAAAATTTATCCATTAGCAGTAGATTTTATTTAAACACAACCTGTCTTTAAATGAAGGGAAAAGGGTTCTACTTCTAAATGGGCTTGCTTGCTTCTTTCCTTTTCCTTTATTTGCAGACATAAAATCCAATAAATTTCTATTGCAGTTGCTGAACTTGGGGGAGAAAAAGGAGAGGAAAAGTACAAAGCTATTGGGAAGCGTCAAACACGGAGAATGATGAAGTACATTTCATAGCAGCCAATTCCAAGCCCCAAATCCCTGTTGTGCAGGAAGGCTTTCCAGCTCGCACAGGAAATTCAGCCATTGCACAGCATAGTATTAATGATTTATACACCCCGCACCACTGCTTTTGTTCACTAGCAGAGCCAGGTTGTGTTAATAAAGGAATTTCAGCGAAAAGGGTCCCGGCATGCTGAGTTGTTTTGCTCAATACACTGGATGCTGCCTTCATAAATCAAAGGAATTTAGTGCTTTACAACCTTTCAGAGCTGCTGAGGGTGGTTGGGTGTTTTTTTGGTGTTTTTTTTTTTTTTTTTTTCTTTTTTTAATCTGATTCACCTAGGAATATTTTCATTTCTTTTCTATAAAGAATGAATGAACTACTGGATGAGATCTATCTCAGCTGTTTTAGGGTTGATTGGTTTGCTTCACAGTCACATTATACTTCCATTTGTTTTCCATTTGGTATTTATGCTTTATGGTGGTGTCTATGGAAAGAGGCTAGCATGGTTTTATTAACATAAAGAGATGCAGATCACATTATATTCTGTCTTGTTTCTTAGAAATAATAAAATACAATGTAAAGGAAAAATGTTTGCAGTAAACAAAGCAATTTTATATTTAAAATAAAACATTAATAACACCTAGTAAAGCATTTATCATTTTAGAAACCAGACAATTTTTTATTAGCTACAAAACCCTTCTGTGATCTTTGGCAATAGGTCTGTTAATTTTCTCAGTTGTTTTTTTTCATCTGGAAACTTTGTTTCCTCGTAGCAACTGCAGGATTGGGTACTTAATTTTGTATTAATTTACATAGTGATTCTTTTCAAATAGTGGATCCATATTGATGTTAATCAAGAGCATATGTGTAGAACAATGTTACGGGACACTTCTAGAAAATAAACACTTGGTTTGATACTTACATATCTAACCTTTACTTTCCATTACTGTTTTACAAAAGGCTAGGGGGGATAGAAAATAATGAAAGGGAACGTGTTTTGCAGTTAAGCGGAATCTGGCTTTCCAGGAGAATCTTAGGACTTTGTATTACACAGCAGGCACAGTGGTTTTAGTCCGTTTAGATAATTCAGAGGCACTGATACATGAAGGTTTTTGCTTACAGAAAATGTGACTGCCCCGTCCTGGCTTTGTTATAATAGCAAACGTGTCTCCCTCCCAGCTTTATGAAAGTCAACAATGCGGGAATCAGTATTGCAGAAGTTAAAGCTACTTAATACTGAGACGTATTTTTTTGTTTGTAGTTTGTTCTGTAGTCTGAAAGCAGATAAATACCGTCTTTTCCATGTTCATCACTGGTTCAAATATCACAGATTAATATAAGACAGGTGCCCAGTAAATGAGGTTTATGTTTATAGAGTACCATTTTTTTTTTTATTTGTTTGTCCTCTATTATTTGGGTGTGTGAGTGTTTCATTGTATTTAATTATGTCTGCAAGGCACAAGACAACAGTCAACATCTGCTCTATTGTTCCCTTGGTTTACAGATAGCTTTGATGGGTTATTAAACAATCTATTTTTCAAACAGAAAACAGGGAAACAAGCTGCACCCATATTATGTAATTTTGTAAAGGTACGTTATGTAATTAGTTGTCTAGTATTTGCACAATAATCTTTTATTTTGGTTGAATAAATGCTACTCCACTAAATAACATATGGTGATCTCGGGCAGTTTTTATTTAATCGTGAATTTCTAGTTTATAATCTATAAAGTAAGTTGATTTCACCACTGCTGAATTGCTTTCACCAGACGTTCTACATTGAAATAATGCTCTGGATTGTGAAGGCTAGCACAAAATTTAGAAATACGACTTAACTTTCATTTATGACTGAAACAACTACTGATGAACTCTTACTGATTGCAAAAAAAAGTATTAATTAATTTGGATTATTTTTTGAGTAGAAGCTTACACTGTCACCAGTGCATCACTTGGGGAAGGCAGTTCTCAGACTGACTTTACTCTCACAAATCTTACTCGGGGCAGAACCACCCTCAGAAGTTGTACTTTACAAGCAGGGGGATGACACTGTGGAACTTGACCCTTCTACAGATAGATCTCCTGTTGGAAGAGCGCTTGTCTCCTGATCGGTTTTAATTTTTTTTAGTTCGCTTTAATGTACCTGTCGACTGTTTTAGGTTTCTTTATGTAACACTGATGCCCACTATACTCTCTCTGGGTGGATTAAGGTAAATCACTGAAAAATTCCTACTACATAGCCTATGATTGTTTTTGCCTCAGAAATAAAATGTAGAAGAAAATTTTCCAGACAGTAATGATGAAGAAATTCTGAAATTAGTCCTTCTATAGTTTTTATCATTCCAGAAAGTCACCTATTGAAAATGTTATATTAAAAAGAACATACTACATGAGTCTGTAGTATTTTCATGGCTATTGAGCTGCCCCTGAAGAACCATTATAGAGCTACGGCTGTCTCATAGCTGTTCCTTACCTGTGCACATCTGAGGCCTTGGAAATGCTGTGAATGGAACGGGGGTTTATGTACACAGGTTTTCCGTTGAAATGAAGTCGTTTAATGTCGTTTTAACATGAACTGAACTACCCCTTGTATATACATAAAGAACTGAAGTCAAAGGGGAAAAAAATAATAATAATAATAAGCATATTTACTCCGAAAAGTATGTACTGTTAACAGTCATGCATGACTGGTGTTCCAGGTGCTTGTTTCAATGTAATTTTGCCAAACAGCATTCAGTTTTTAGCACAGAATGAAAATTCCTTACTTTTTTTGTGCAGGAGCTTGTTAGAAATACTTCATAACCTCCCCCTCCCCTATCCACGCGCATCATCAGCAAAAGATGTGACTGTAAAACAGGGAGTTCAAACCTGTTCCTTCAGGTGTCAGCAAATGCTCCTCGACAGATTTGGAGGATTTTGACTCTCCACAAACGTGTGCCAAATGGAAACTCAGTCAGGAACTTCTAAATACAGTTTCTTAAAAAACAAAGGAATGCCAGGGAAATGCTGTTTGCAGGGAATTTTATTTTCAAGGTGTTTCCAGAAACCCACTGCGGGGCAGGGAGGAACTCTGGTTTTGTTTGGGGTTTTTTATAATGTTTATTGCTAAATGGTTTTGCTAGAGGGTGTCTCTTAGGAACTGCTCATTCTAAAAGAACCTGTATGTTTGTGTATAACCAACCAAAGGTGCGTTCAGATCCATGCATGGAAATCGAGTATTCATGGGGGTTGGGTTTTTGGGTTTTTTTGTTTTGTTGGGGGTTTTTTTGTTTGTTTTTTTTTTTTTTTTTTTTTTCTGGTGTGCACTGCACAGATGAATTTTAATGGGAGAGAAAACCAAGATCAGAATTTCCGCTGGGGTAGATCAACACAGTTTATTGACTTCCACTAGGGATGTTATCCTTGGCTTTGCTGTTTTGCTGGAGAATAGTTTTAAGTGCTTATTTGCACTAAAATTATACAAGTGGTGTGTGCCCATTTCCAGCAGAAAATGAACTCTGAAACTGGTTTATGGAAACTCTGAGGGAAAGTTATCTTCCCAGAATTACGAAGGAAACTGAGGTAGAGCAGACGGCGTCTGGTTATTTGCAGAGCTTCGTGAGGAATTAGTGCTGTAGAGCACTAAACTCTTCAGTGTTTTGTTTGTATGATCTTAAAGAGCTAATCAGGGCTGAAGAGTGGAGGATAAGAATTCAGGAAATCTAACTCTTTTACTAGTACCACAAATGGCCAAACAGATCAGTAGACAACAACAAAACTTGTTAACTTTCAGTGGTTATGCAGCAGTACTAGGTTACACAAGCATCCAAGGAAGCAGGCTGTGAAGGAGGCCTATCATTAAGAAAAAAATTGAGGGAATTATAAAAAAATCTTTGAAAATAATTCACCAGTCCCAGTTGACTCATTAATTATCCTGAAACCTGACAGTTCCGTGGAAGCAGCCATGTAGCGCTTCTGTCACTGCAATACCAGAGACGTGTTCCAGTAGCAGCATTTCGGACACAGCGATAGCAATCCAGATGTGCAAAAGTTACGTCTGTGAGAACAACAGGATGTGATCTTTCGGTACAGTTCCTGTTTGTTGAGCAACACGAGTCGGAACTTGTAGGGGAATATTACATTTCTTATTTTCATTTGTTGTTTAGTAATGGACGTTTTGGTGGTTTGCTTTTTTACTAAACGCTATCATGGGTTTCATTTCTTCTGGTTAGGGACTAATCACTGTTGAAAAATCTTCAGAAAAGGTAAGATGTTCTAAGTCAGAGAGTTTATTTTTTGTTGTCTGATCCTCCCTGTGTTGCACAGCAGGAGAACTGGGCACATCTCAGGTCTTAGAAGGAGACTACTTTGTCTCATTTCTTGCAGAAATAAAATCTTACTCGTATCCAACTAATAACCTTAATATCAGCTAAAGTCAGCTAAAGTACTGATTTCAATAAAAATAGAAATAATCCTCTTCTGATCTCCTCCTTCTCTGCACAAATTTACACTAGTCCTTTGCTGGTGCACTCCGAGTGCACTGACAGAGGTTGATTAAAACCTAAATGAAGGTGAGATTTAAAAAGGCCATCCTTTCTTTATTCGCTTCTAATATAAAATGGAATTAGCCAAAAGTAAAAAAGTTGATAAGTGGATGACAGGAAAGGCTCTTACCACCTGGCATTAATACAATAGCATTATGACTCTCTGTCCTTCCGTGCTTATTCCATCCTTTTCTGCCACTCTGAGCAGTAGCGGCATCCCCGTAGGTTTACATCGCCCTGAGGAAGTTGTTGGGAGAGAGGACATTAGAAATCAAGTATTCAGGTGAATTCGGTATCCACTGTGGTTGCTGAAGAAAATCGCTTGTTTGGTAGAACAGTTATTTAGCTCTGGAATGTATAATGAATAAGTAGAATATTGTCTAAGAGGTCTTGGGGGAGGCAAGGAAAGAAAAGACACGACGGGATTCTTTAAGTTGGGATCTGTTTGCTGTATTATCAGAAAGCTTTGTCGAAGCTTAATCCAGGGAACTTTATTCTTTCAAAGTAGTTTTCCAGTGGACTAGCTGTTTGCACGAAGATGCCTGCAGGGATTAGCCGAGCAGTTCCACTGACGTTGACTTGGCCTCAGTCACAGACCCTCAGGCTATGGGCGGATCTGACCCATCAGTAAAAAGCGGGTACCACTGTGCTGTGGAACCTGTTGGTAAGGCACAGCAGCTACCTCTGAAACGTCATACTGAGTTCTGGAGTGGTGGTTGAATTGCTGAACGTGTTTTTAAGTGTTCCTAAACAGTTGCATTAGGAGAGACCTGTGAGACTGAATTGAGTTTGGACCTAAAGTAGCAATGAAGTTGAAAAAAGCTTTCTTAAATTTGCATTGTTCTGATTTGGAGGCAGATTTTATATCGAATGTGCCTTCTAATACTTTCAGCCAAATCCTGCTTTCCTCGGATGTTTCTAGCTTGTAGTTATTGGCTAAACTTTAGAACTTAAAAAATCTTGTCTTGAATAGAGCTCAGTTATGGCTTGCCTTACATCTAATGCCTTCAAGTCTTGATATTTTATCTCTGGAAAATACGAAATGTCAATTGTGAACAGAAATTTCCTCCGATCCCTTTAAAGACCTGTAGGGTCTTTTATTATTTTGGGGTTTGAATAGGTTATTTTTTCCAAGGCCCCCTGCTCACTTAGGATATCTACCCTATGCTGGTTTCTGCAATCAAACCGTGGCACTTGACATGGTGGGGTGCTTGAATGATGTATTTATACAGGCAGGAGGCATGATTTAATACCATCTCATGATTCACCGTGCAGTCCTATTAATATGAACTTTACTCAGGGGAATGAGTAGCTGTTACTTGTCAGCAAATCCCGGGTGTATTAAGGGGGTGAAGTTGTATTGTGAGATCCTCACGGTGATGCTCAGCTGTTCCCAAGGGAAGCAGATGAAAACTGTACTTTGTTAAATAATGAATGTGCTAACTGGGGTCAAGAAGAAGTCATAGCTTCCGATGATACAGTAATCAGAGTAGCCTTACTACAGCAATAAAGATAAGTCCATTTGTCCAAATTTGGCAGTGAAAATATGTTGCTATCTATCATCTCCAAAGCTTGATAGATGACAGTGACAGTAAGGTGGCTTGTCTCTTCTAGAACACGCTGATATATCCCTGAGATCCTGTTTTACGCACGTTGGTGTCAACAAGAAGATGGCCGTGAGCTGATACTGGGTGCGACTGGTTGTGTGCTCAAGTATTGGCAAAAATCCTGTGTGGAATGGATGATGATCTACCATTGCATTGCTTGGGTATATCAATAGGATTAATTAAGAGTGGATATTGATTAGAAGTCAGTCCGTTCCTGTTTTGCATGGGAAAATGTATTTTGTTGTTGCTGGTCTGGATTTGCAGATGAATGTACCCCAAGGCGCAGATTACAGCCTGCTCCTACCTGTTGGCAAAATACATGTAAAAATAAATATTTCTTGGGCATCTTATATCCAGCACGTGAAAGAGGAGAATAAATGAATGAGATGAAGGAAGATAGGCGGAAGTACAATTGTAATACGTATCTTGTGAAATACATATATGTAGCCTGACATTTTTCTAAATAAGGATATATGTGATCTTGCTTATCATTTATGCCACTGAATGTATGTAATTTTCAGCAATTTGGCTATGTCAGACAAGCACGAGATCTTGAAAGTGTCTGTTCTACATTCCATACAAAATTTTCAAAACTGCTTAACTTCACGTGGATTGGAGGCTTATCTCAGCTTTTTAAAAAAAGTCAGATATATTCAAGAGCAGAATAGTAGAAAGATATCTATAGTAGCCTGAAGATGGGCAAGAGTTTGTTCTCAAAGAAGCCACCACTGAAAATCGAACTGATTTGTTTCCCTATCATGCCAATGGGAATTATGGGATAAACGCCAGTATGGAACTCTGTAAGAAGAGGCAAGCAATGCAGTGCTCATTAAGACATAAGAAACATAGTGAAGACCTTTGCAACACATCTTTGGTGTCGTGAGTAAGTAGTGATGTACGCATGTCAAAAACAACTCTTGGTAGTTAAAGCAGTAGTATTTTCCTCCAGTTCTGCAGCTAACTTTTCTGAGTGATCCAGGACAAGAGGACACAAACACAGAAACTCCCTTCGCAAATAGAATTGTACAGGGCCACGGAGCTATTCAGTGAAGGACCTGCCCTACGAACGGCTTTCATCACCGTGTGTGCTGCATCGCTTTAGATGATTTTCGGTGTAACTTCTTGCATAATCTCATGTCCTTCTTCCTAGTTCATTGCCCAGCACATTAAATAACTGAAGTTCCCAGATTCATTCAGCTTTAATTTTGACACAAAGGCTGGCACAAAAAGTCCAATCTTGTTGCGATTCAGAATGTTTCTAATTCGTACGAAAACACGGATAAGTCAAAAGGCCCTGATAGCTATTTGTTTGCCTTTTCAGGGAGTAGAGGTTCACAGATTGTTCTCTGGTTTTGTGCCATGATATGCATAGATGATGACTGAGCCTTACATTTCAGTGGTAGCCAAAGGGAAGTCCAGCCACAAAAGCGCCCCTTAACTCCATTTTTTAATCTGCTCCCTCTCTCAAGCTTACATTTATCGCCTGTTTAAGTGAATGTGTTTTGTGACTCAGTGGAGGGTAAATCACCCTACCTGCTCTCAGGAGACAAATATTTATCTCTAGTAATCTAGCTTAAGCAGGGATGGACGGCAGGCCTTTTATGTAAAAACCTCTGCCTTCACATATTCCTGAAAAAGTGAAACTAAGTAGATGTGTGATTTGAGTGTGTGTGTTTCCTTTCATAATACCGTCGTAGGTGATCTCCTCTACCACACACAGCTCTCTTCAAAAGAAATTTACAGTCTAAGATGGATACACATGTACAGCTGACTTGCAGGGAAACAAAGATACTGGTCATCAATGCTGCTCAGCAGTCAGTTCATCCCCCAGTCAACATTTTTATGTGGCATTCTGGCGAGGAGAGGCTTTACTGGCTGAAAGAGAACGTTCCTAGATGTTTATAGGAAGTTCTTACCTGATATCAGGAACTTAGAAAGCATTAACGCCATTTTAAGTGTGGTTAGGAGGTGAAGGAGCACAATATTCAAGGCAATATGAAGAAGATACTAATCGTTCAGTCGTTCACAGTAGTAGCTCGGGTGGGAATAGGCTGAAGTGAGCCCTTGAAGGTGATGACAGGTGCCATATGGTTGCTGAGGTACTAAAAGGATGCGTTGTGGGGCAATGCAAGGAGGGAAGGGAGAAGTGACCTTTCTGGGAGCATTCCAGAAGAAATGCAAGTAAACATGCCATTCTTTAGCCCGTGAGATAAATAGAGCAGCAGGTGAATCGGTGCACGGTGCTGACAACAAACCAGAAAGTTTGGAGTTAGTCAAACCAAAGAAAAAGGATTTGAAATGTACTCGGAGACCAACATGTGCCGAGATATTGCACTTTAAATAATGTAAAACCAATTGGCCTATAATGTGAAAGCTTTAATTTTTCGAGGGCTACAAATTGTTTCCCAAATATGCTTCTTAAGTTTTTTCTGTGAGGCGATTCTGTCTGAAGGTCTCATAGTCAGCAGGACTAGAATTAATTATCTTTATTTATCTTTGAATTCTCTAAATTTGCCACCATTGTATTTTTAAAAAGAAAAAGGATAGAAAGTTGAACTTCAGTGACACTGAAGCATTGTTGGTTTCGGATTGAAAGAATTGTCCAGGTTCATCTTGAACTTCAGCTGGTTTTCCGTTTGCTCCTGAGAGCTAATGTTATTTTTAAATAGAAACTGTAAGGTTGGAGGAAAAGTGTTTTAACACCAAATGTGCTGTATCCCACAAGTGTTCCGCATGCTTGAAAAAGATGGGCTCTCCCAGGTGTAAACAGTTTCGATATCCTTGCCCTATACACGAGTATAAACCGAGATGCTTAATAAACTCGACAAACTCTTACATCATCTGCCATACTTGTATCAGTATGGGATCAGCAGATATCTTTGATTTGTGTATGTGATATTTTCTACTTTAAAATTCACAAAAATATCCATGTTGTATTTTGGCTCTGCCGTTAAGCATAATGGGAGCTGGCTTCGGAATTGATACTTGGCATGAACGGCTCCTATGTGTACTTCAAGGTTTGCTTAGAAGAGTGGAGTAGAGTCAGCAGCTGAGGACAGGGGTCATATCTGGATAGTTCTTCTATCTAGAGGTGCCCTTGAAGAGCCTTTGGTCCCAAAGGTTTTGTACAGAAAGATGGAAATAGTCTTTGGAGGACAAGTGTTGTAGTTATAAAAGTGGCAGAAGTCATGGTTATGAGGGTGAGGGAAGACACGCGGGGCAGCTTTTTCTGCCTGGATCTGCTTACCTCAGGCAGTGCTAATCAGTGGCAGCTCACCTTCTCCTTCTCCTTCAGAGCGTGCGTGATACTGCTCTGGCAATACTTTTTTTAGGGACGATAATCTAAAGTTGCTGTGGGTGATGGAAACTACCAGGAGACTTGTAAACTCCTTTATCCTCTCAGTTCTGGGTTTTCCTTTACCAGAAAACCACTGAGAAATCTTAAAGTGAAAATGGAGAGCGTTTGGAGAGTAGAAAAGGTGTCCAGAAAATGTGAGGGTTGAAGAAAAGGTTAAAGGAATCAAACATGACATAGCATAAGCTATGAAGAGGATGCCAAGGTGGTACCTGGATTATTTATGATCTGTGAGCTGTGAAAGTTAGCCCAGTGTTGGAAGGAAGTAGAAAGTATTTGAAGTTCATTGGTGTTGTCGAGAATTTGGAAGAATTACTGTTTGTAGTATTTTGAACTAGATGTAGGCATTAAGAAGGATTAATTATTTGGCAAAAAGATGGTCTAAGTAGATAACTTCTGTCAGGATCTGACTGGAGTGTACATCATCGATTGGCTGATGACTGCATTGCAGGGATCTGTCTTTTCCAGGCAACGTGGCTCCAGGAAAGTTGCTAAAATCTTTTTTTTTACCTTGAACCATAGCAAAACTAGGCATCTGCGTTTGCCTGGGGGAACATTTTGGTCATTGCCTAATGGGCCGTTTAGGTATTATACGCAGGTGGGAGCAAAACCTTGATTCTTGCCTCATTTTCTTTTTTTTTTTTTTTGTTCTGCCTGAATGTGTAGCCCAGTTTTCAGGCATACTTCTGGCTTTATTTCTTTCTGCGTGCATCCATACTGTACAGCAGTCTTCACTCCCTTCCTATCAGAAACAACTTTTTAGCAAGTCTGCAGTGAAATCACTTTTAGAGCACTCCTGTCAGTAGCTTCAGTTCTGTGCTAAAACATAAGATTATGGCATTAGACCACTGGGCCTGAAATAGTTACGTGTTTTGTGACCTTCTACTGTTTTCTTAGCTTGCTTAACCTATTCTGTTCACCTTTAAAACCAGCTTTTCATAAATAATACCTACCTTTTAGCAAAACTCTGCAGAAATGAAACAAATAAGATTGTATATTTTATTTGTGTAGACATATTTTGTATCTAAAACTAGTGTTCATCTATTTTCTTGGTTCTTTTCACCTGTCTTTTGTTTTTAAAATAACTTTTCGGGTTCAGAAAATCCTTGAAAATGTTTAATTAAAAAAAAAAACCAGGGTTTGGAAACAGCTGGAAGAAACATGCCCTCCAATTAACATACTGCAAATGGCTGAGCGTGTCCTTTTTTTTTTGAACAGCGTTATAATTTTCCAGAATGTAATGGAAGTGAAAGCTGTATCGTTGTTTAAAATAGATGATCTCCCCTTTTCTACCCACACACATCCTTAAATTTTTGAAGGGAGTAAGAATCCTGGAGTAGGCGGGAAGTAAGTGCTGTCACCATCGGTGGCTTCAGACAGGTGATTGATGGGCATGGTACTGACCAGTCTGGCTTTGTCCTAGCTAAACCAGCTAGGCCTATGCTTAACTTAATCATGCTGGAAGGCCTACTAAAGTAAAACAGAATTATTAGCATATTTAATGCTCTTCTGGCTCATTATCCGAGTCCTCAGCACTTTTACGGTCAAATTTCATGTATTCAGTATGTTCTTGCAGAACAGGAGTGACCATTAATGCTATTTTCCTGATGAACTGTAAAACTTAAGAGAAATTTCTTTTTTTCTGTGGCTGGGAGGGAGAACGAATATGTTGGTCTAAAGTGGTGAAGCTGATGTAGTTGCATTGGCGTAAGTTCAGAACTCGGCACGGGGCGGAGATGCGAGTAAAGCTGTATTGTACTTCTGTGGTTTTGATTCACAGAGGTTTGTGCGAACTTAGGTAGCTGGTGCACACATGGGACATCATCAAAGAGCCCACCCAGAAAGTCAGAGCTTGGATTTGGAGTGCTATACGGCTATACATTTAGAAGCATGTTGTTATAGTGAGGCAAGCAAAGCATCCTTGCATTAAAACAGGTAACTACAGTTTATTTTCAAAGTTTATTTTTATATATTACGGTCTTCAATGTAGTAAATATAAATGTGGGGGTTTTTTTAGACGTTGATATCTGAATGTTTATACTGCTTGCAAAAGATTGGAAGGGTCCTCCTGTAAGTTGCTGAGTTCAGATTACCACTACAATTGGCAGGATTTTCAGAATTTTATCAGCTATCCTTCTCTGGTACTGTGGATTTGGAAGGCTGTTCTAGACCCTCACTTACCCGACACCAAAATATTTTTAAGAACTAACCTGAAAAAAAAAATATTTTCAGCCTAAATTTATTCATAACTAGTTTTTCCTTTATTTTTAAAGTGTCAGGATTGTCCTTAGCTTAAACAGTCTCTTCCTCCTACTGTTTTCTTCCCTGTTCACAGTTTTGCTAGGATAAACAAATCAAACTTTCTTAGGTTCCTGTTACAACATAGTTGCTCCATTCCCCTGAACAACACAAAAAGGACTTTCTCTGCAGCTGTTTTTAGTTGAATTTGACTTTTTTTTTTTTTTTTTTTTTAAAAACATGGATGGAGAGGACTGGATGCTGTTTGAAGTACCTCTAAGAAATTGAGATATAAAATTAAGAAATGTTGATAATTTGCCGTTTTGTATTTGCATCACATTAGCAGCTCAAATTCCTTAAACAGCTGCAGTGAGGTCCCACTTTTCTTCCTCCTGAGTTTAGAACCGAAGTTCTGTTATGACCTTACAGTTTATATTCTTGAATTTCATCCAGTCTCTATTAATACAGTCTGTAAGATTGAACAATTCTTTCTATATAATATTCTTACCATTCTCAGTCTTGATAGTACCTTCCAACTTTATGTCATCAGGACATTTTACCAGCATGTTGCCTTATGCCAAAATAATTAATGAAAATGTTAAACAAAAACTCTCAAAACAGATCACAGAAAAGCTTCCTTTGAGCCTGGGCTTCCCTGTACAAATCATCTTGCTCTTTAGGTTTTCAGACGTCTTATCAAATACATACATGCTGAAACAAAAAAACAACAAAAAAACAACAAAAAACGACTAGGTGTTTTACAGAGCAATTTAACAATCTTTATTTATGTCAGTTGTCCCACTGGAGTCATTTAAGTAAAGCTTGCAGAATCCATTTTATAATCTCCATTCCTAGGTGAAAGAAATATTTCTCTTCAAATGCAGTGCACTCTGTTAGACCAAACAAATAGGTAATAGTTAAAAGGAACTTTTTGGTTTAGAAATTAAATACTTTTAAATGAGTTGCAATGGCAGCTCGCTTCCTCCTGTTTACCTTTTCTTTATACGTTTCTGTATGAAAGTCAATAACTGGTTTTGTATCGGAATTTATGAAAATCTTTTGGCAAAATCCACAATGTGTCAGCCTCTGTGTGTTGAATAATTAAACTGCAGGATTCTGATCCTTAATAATAAAAGAGCAAGGAATATGATTAATAGCTAAGCATAGCCCGATAACCAATGTGAACTGCATTATCCCCAACAGAGAAGGGAAGCGATTCTGTAACAGGAGATGGAACTAGGTAAACATCACTTCATCATGTGACAATTGCTGTCCTCATTGGCAGTCTCTCAAAAGAGCATCACAGAGGGTCACAATTCAACATCTAAAGTTAGAAGTGGCATAAGGCTGATAGTAACGAGGGCCAACGTGCAGCTGCGAAGGTAGATTTCTAAATCACGCAACACGGCTGCCTTGATACATGAGAATCAATTACTGAAAACCTTTCACGATGGTCAAAATGTGACATTAAATAATTGAGTATCACATCAAATCTTGTGTGCAATTAGTTATCTGGAAAAGTAATTATGCAACAAAATCAAGTAGCTGAATTTAGTGATGTGAAGCACCCTGGTTATTCAAAGACTGTAGGAGAGGGTGGGTTTTTTTTTTAATTTATGTTGGTTTGGTTTTTTTTTTTCTACTTGTAGCATGAAGTTTTAAGCACCGAACTAATTCTTTATTGAATTAAAAAAAATCTTGTTCAGTTGTAATTCTTGTCATTAGTCATAACTGCAATAGAAGATACATTGCACGTGAAAGCAGGTGATAATGGCTAACTTTGTTTTGTCTAAAGTAAAAATGATTAGCTGTGGAAGAGAATGTCTTGCAAGTAGTACATTAAAAAGCAAATCTGTTTTGTTTAGGGGAGAAAACAGCCTAAATTTTGCTCTTTTGTCTCTCTTTTGTCTCTTACATGAGGAGTGTGAGTTTAATTGGAGAACAGATATGAAATACTCTAAAGGTCAAATTCATTCTTTTTTTTAAAAAAAAGCTATGATAAATGTAACAACGTAGATGTTGTGAAAGGTTAGAAAAGCTATTAAAAGATAATTTACACTTAGTTTATAATAGAAGCAGCTAGTTTGCATTAGTTACCTCAAATATTCAAAATAAGCACGAAAAATACAATTAATCAAAACAATATGTATCCAGTGTAACAGACTTAAGTCTAACCTCTCACATGAATACTGTTTAACAGCTTATAAACACAGGGAAACGTTTATTTGCACAATCCTGATAAACCTGATTATTTTTCAGATGGTTTCTAATAGTAACTGTTGTCATGTATATGCCAGAACTGATAGCAAAATTCATTCTGATTGCTAGATCTGTACAGAATTTGATCTGTGTGTATATAGTACTTAAAATCTGAACTGATAAAGAGTAGTTGGTTAGTCATGTTACTTAAGCTGGTCCCAAAATAGCACCCTCCTTTTTTGGTAGAGTTAGGTTTGCAGCTGTTGTCTCTATCTGTTGTCTCTGAAGAAAATTTTAACATTAAGAGTTGCTGATGTCAATTTTTTTCTTTTTTTTACAGCTGATGTGGGCTTTGCCCCTGACAGAAGTTATTTGATTCTAGCTCTGAGTTTGGAAGAAGTTGGTATATAGATTTTCCCCTAACTTTCAATTGATGTGTTTAGCTTTAGTGGGAGTAATACTATCACTTAAACCATGTTGTCGTCTCAAGGAGTTTTGCTACATCCATATGGAGTGCCAATGATTCTGCCGGCAGCACCATACTTCGCTGGACTTGTTCAGGTAATGCAAGGCCGCTTCCAACAAGCAACTTAACTCTAGTGCACTTAGAGTAATAATTGGAATTTTTATGGTTGAGAAAGCAAACACTTTTAATACAGGCAAAAGCTCTCATGTAGTCAGTGAGAAGACAGTAGGAAATCAAAAAGATGGATCACCCTAATCTGTGTATTGACATCTCTCATGGCTGAATAAATGGTGTAGTTGAGCTATATTTGCTTGTATTGATTTGTCTGCTGTTTAACATTCATGCCTTTGCTTCACGAGGTTGACCACAGGGCAGAGGATTTGCTACCCGTTCGAGGTTTCTGAGGGAGTCAGCATTCCCACGGCAGGTCATAAGACAAAATAACTTACCATCATGTGTTTAGTCTAAGTGTTTTAGCACAGCAAATATGAATAGTGTTAAATATGCATTAATTCATATGTTAACGCGTCACACAATGAGAAAGGGTTTGTGTTTTTCTGTGTACAGAAATGTATCACTTTCACACGATATTTATGCACATCATATGAATTATTTTGAACCCTGAAAGCGTAATCTTGCTTCAGGGCAAGACTTCTGTGTTTTAGAAGTTAACTGGTAATTACTAGATTTAGCTGCTGTTGTTGTCTTGTCTGGTTTTGATTTTATTTTTATCAAAAAGTTGTGTTGCTGAATTTTTATGCTGTTAGATTTAGGATTTTGAATACATCATGCAGACACTGATTAAGCAAAAAGTATTCTGTTGTTTACAGTATTAGAAGACATAAAGAATTCGAGTAACATTTCCAAGCATTGACAAAATGAAAAAAAAATAATCATTGTACCCTCTAACTGTCAGTAGGTGGATATTATTGAGACACGCACGTGTATTATGGCATTTCTGGGTCATGCTAGTGATCAGTCAGATTAGCTGTGGGGGAGAGGCAAATTTTCATTATGCTCCTTGACGACAAGTTAGCCGGCGTTGAGGGGCGATCATAGCAGGAAACAGCTTTTTTTTTTTTTTTTTCCTTACAAGTCCATTCAGTAATTGAAGACTGAGTTGTGTTCTTCACTTTAGGCATAATATCAGACACATATGTCTAAAATAGAAATATAGCATTGCACAGAGGCCATTATCAAGTATTGAAAAGCTGTGTCTTCTGGGACATGCGGGCTGGTGCTATTTTTTTTTTATGCAGTGAGAGATGGTGGCACACTTGAACGCATCAAGCAGACCCTCATATCCATTAGAATCTGGGGGTGAAGGTCGGACGCTAGAGCTCAGTCAGACCCTGTGCCATCCTGTCCAATAAATAATTACAAGCAAATCGTGCCTTTCACTGTATGCTGATTGATGTTGAAATTGCTTTTGAAAGTTCTCATAAGTTCCTGTTATAGATTAAGTGCCGGTGTAGGAAAAATAACTGCACCCAACTGAAATGGGTGAATGTAATCAGGTTTAATGGACTCAAGAGCTTGTTGGGAATTAAATAACTATTGATTTGTTGGAAAGTTGCTGTCATTACAAAATGCCACTCTGGACGCATTATCCGAGCAGATAGATTAGAAGAAAGGGCCCTTTGAAAATTCGGGATGCCTTCCTTCAATCTTTTTTCTTTTCTTTCTTTCCTTAGAAAGATATACCCAGGCCTATGCTAATCTATTAGCATAGGTCTAAAATAGTCAAGCACTAAGAATTATTCTACAAAAACATAGGTATGTTTACAGGTACAGTCGAAAAGTGTTCTTCATGTGGATACTTCTCTAATCTCTCCGCTTCTCTCCCTCTCCCTAATGTCATACATGAAAACTGCATTTTGGAAACAAAACCAATGTTTGAGTCTTAGTGGGTGAACTAGAACATTAAAGGATTTAACCACTTTCTCACCCCAAGTTTTTATCTGCATTTGCAGTATCTGCGGTCAGTTTATGACACTATTACTTACTACTTGTCTCTTAGAGTAGACCTAAGTAAAGTATCCAAAATAAATAATGCAGTGGACACTTGATAGGCATATTTCTGTCATCCTCTTCTAAGCAGAACTTCCATGGAAATTTTCTTCAAAAATGTGCCTTGATAAACTGATGAAGCAAACATTTTTGCCGGGTTGCAGGTTGAGAGCCACAACCCTGAAGGATTTTCAAATACAAGGCTGGTTTGACGTTTTAGAGGCTTATAAAATGGTGATTTATTTATTTGCGTGGATATCTAGAGAAAGTCGATGTATTTCTGATTAGGGCTTCCCCATGATTTCCAATTGGATTTACACCAAGATTGCATATGCAAACAGCGTATTGTGTTGAGATCTGGGGGACTGCTTTGGGTTTTGTTTTTTGTTTTTTTTTTTCATGTTTTGTCTTGCGTGGTTGAGCAAGAGAGAGCTCAGATCTCTGTGGAGGGTCTGTGCAGGGGTTCTGCACCTTTAAGCTCTGTGTATTATTTTAGGCACTGCTGTGTATGGGCAGTCTTTTCCAGCCTCACCTAAATTCATCAGAAAGCTCTATCCTATATCTTAAATATGCTTTTGCCAGACCCTCTTGTTAAGAGAGTACAGGAATGCATGAAACTTAGGACAAATGAAAAAGGGCAAATGCTGTGGATACATCTCCGGAAACACTTTGGATAAAGAGCCATGTGTATTTTCCCCATTGCATGGATTATTCTATTAAGATTAGTATTCCTCTTACCAGGATCATATGTTTGAGTGAGATGATGGAAAGTGGAACGCATATGTTCTTGGAGAGAGGGAAAGTAGTTGCTCCGAGTTACAGATCTGTCAAAACGTATCAAATTATGTAAAATATACTTGCAAACTTAGCTTTGTTTTCCAATAAATAAATACACCTTCAAAATCTTATTAGGATGATGTTGTTGTTATTACCTATGATTTCTTAACCCATTTGTTAGCGAGAAAAATAAAATATCTTTTCCTCTCACTTTTTCGTCCTGGGTGAAACTGTAGGAGGAAAAAAAAAAAAAAATAATCACGTGATGGGACAAATGGTGCATAAATAGCATTCAGCCTGATGTGGGTGGAGAGATATTTTCTGACTTGGCACAAAAGGTGTGCCGGTGGCTTCACAGGCTGTCACAATTCCACTGCCGTGAGGAGCAGAGCAGGTACTGCAAGCCAGCCCCTGCGCGGGCTGTGGGCAGCAAGGTCTCCTTTGTGTCAAACCTCTCGTGCTGTTCGTCCTGGCAGGTGAGATAAAAGATATGTCACAGAGGATGAAGTGGCAATCCAGTAAAAGATCTCTTACCCTGCCCTTGGTTCACATCCCAGTTTTGTCATTTGACTCCCGTGGGGGAACCCTGGAGCCGGGAGGGGTGGTGCAGTCGGGAGGGTGGCCCTGGGACCCTTGCCCTGCTCTCAGGTTGTGTGGCTCTGTGCTCCTGGGCCGTTTGACGTATAAACACGAGAAATATAAACACGAGAAACCAAGTTCTGTTTGTCATTAAAATTATGAAGCGCAGCGTCAGAAAACCTACTTTGCAATTCATAGAAGAGTAGTATGTTTTAAAGAATAATAAGTTAAATGTCTCCACATTAGCTTCATCTTTCATGACTTTGAGTGGTTTAGGTCTATAAAATGTTTGCAGTTGCTCCGGATGCTTGGAATATGGTAAAATATTTTGAAAACACAAGTGCAGTATGTGACATTTTAATGACGGATGCTACGTTATTTATTACGTGGCTGGTTTAGGTGGCTCAATTTCCATTTAGAAGAGGAAGAGGAGGTCATATGCATTATTATAAAAATTAATAAAGTTGAAATTACTTAGACCTTTCAGTAAACTAATGGAAGAATCGAAATAGGGAGACAGTCCTATTTAATACAAAATGCACTACTGAAAGATTCAAAAGATGGCTTTTTTTTCTGAATAAGGTCAATATTTTTTAAAAGTATGTTTTTTGTTCTAGTATAGTGACCAGAAAAGCTCTAAGAGTTCTGAGGGTTTAAGCTTATGTTCGTAGTTAAGGACTTCAAGCAGCTAAGCTAAAAATATCTTTTTCTGCTTTTTTTGCCTTATTTATTTTGTGTGGTGGTAAAGGGGGGGTAGAAGAAAAGTAGGAAATAAATGGCCGTTGATGAACTATTTTAACAAACTGGGAATTACTGTACTTTAAAGTGATCATTCTTAAGCTGAAATTATTGTCAAGATATTTTGATTATATCTGTGCATCTCATTTTCCCTAAGTGGGGTGTGTGTGTGTGTTTGACTGACAGCTGGAAAAGTGGTTATCCGGAGACAGCTCCATTTTATTTTAGGGCTAAGTGAGAGAATTGCCTAGAATATGCTGTGAAAAGTAGTGGTGCAGATTTTTTCACAGTTCCATCTTTCCCCATCTGTAAAATCCTTGGTTTAGTGCTGTATTGGGATAGTGCTAGCAGCGAATACCTTCAGAATACTCGTAGATGCCAGTGTTTTAGGCTACCTGCAAACCCACCCTGACTTTCTGGCCGTCCAGTTTTCGAAAATGTTGCGGATACGTTCTGTTCCCTTGCGTTAGAAAGGCTTTTGTAATTCAGTAGTTTTCAGTTGAGTAACGCATTTGGAACAGAAATGATGAGAGGTTCTTTCTGCGTTCCCTGAAGTGGTGTGTAGTTGTTTGGGTTGTTTTTAGATTACGATCTAGCGGAACGCAGGGCATAATTTCTGTTTGCATTGGCTGAGTTGCCTATTGAAATGCAGTAAGTGGATGATTTACCTTAGATGCAGATTTATTCTGGCTTGATTGTGTTGTTCTGCCTTTGCAAGTGATAAGGGTCTCCCATTACTAGTACTATACTCCCAGTGCTCTGTGAGTGGAGGACTAACATTTTACAGCTGCAATCACTTTTCATCTCAGTGTGTATTTTGTTCTGTTCTTGAGAGAGTACGTGTAAAATCTCTTCTCTCTCAGAGCTGCAAAGTTTTTCTCCTTTTTGTATCAAAATGTGCTTTTAATAGGAGATGTAAGGTGGTGGTGATAGTGATGGATGAGGTCTGTATTACTTTGTTTACAAAAATTTTCAGTTATCCGTGTTTAAATCTCTGGAAATACAACTTCGAATTTTTTATTTTTTTTTTTTTTTTTTGCTGTTAATACCAAGCAGTGTAGCCAGCACGCATTCTCTGTGAAACCTGCGTTTGTTCAAAAGGTTACAGACAGCTTGAAAGTATTTTGTTATTGCCATTGCAAGAGTTGATTTTCTTTTAATTGTTTCTTGCTAATAAGTGCCAATATCATAAAATACCTGATCGGTGAACCTGCAGGGGGGAGAGGGAGGGGCAATGACACAGAGGGTCTTTACCATTGACCGAAAAGATGTTCTTAGTGAAAGGGATAGCCTATCCGAATAGTTTTAGTTTGACTAAGAAGCAAGTGGTTATTCTCCCATCTGCATAATTTTGTCTCGCTAGCTTTTATTTCAGAAATCAGTGGGTCACATGATTTGAATGAGTCAGGCAATACTACTCTTACTCTGTCAGCTTGGTCAATGTTGTATTATACAGCTTCTTTTCTGAGCTCAGCAAAAAAGTAAAAGATTTCATGGGACACCCAACAGACACTGAATATTTCCTGGCCAACTTTTGCATGTAACATCGGTATGAGGGAATTTTAGACGTTACGATATATAATTATGGTCACTAGCTTGGGTGTTGGATAATAAGCTTCGTAGGGCAAGAAACTGGGTGAATCTGGGCCTTTGTGGCTGCAGCTTCTGCAGTGTTTTTTTAGTGGAACAACTAAAAGGATACTTGAGTTTGTATGAACAGAATAGGTAGAGTAACTTTCAGTAGCATAGGTTTTATTCATTTGTTCACCCCCTAAATAAGACAAAACTTTTAAGATTTGGATTCTCTGCAAAGGCAGATTATTTAATTTGGCTTCCCCAACTAGAAGCCAGCAAAGTGATATGGCTGTTTCCAAGGATCTGGAATTGCTGCTGATTTTTTTTTTTTTTTTTTTTTTTTCCCTGACTCATGCATAATCATCAGTAATGAAAATTTTGATGGCCGGATTATGTCTGGAGATACAGCTTTGAAGTTCTGTTACTTTCAGTAGAATGGTACACAACTGATAAAAAAAATATGTTTGTATATCTAAATATAGAACAAGTATTTTTATGGAGTTATATTGAATATTTTTCTTATTCACCCTCTGATAAGTTATCTTGTGTTACATGAACTAAAGTTAGAAACCCGGTTAAAATATGTTTTATTTGGTCTGTTTGCCTGCTTTTTTAAACTGAGGTGTGCAGGTAACCGTTTTCTCAGACCTGGTTTCGACGATGGAGTTGCAAAACCATATGAAATGTTCTATTTCAGTAGACGAGGTTGTGGGAAAAAGTGTGGTAAGGACATCAGCATTTAAACTATAAATACTTGCAGCTGAAGCAATCAGGGATTGCGTTTGAACTGCTCTAGTGCTAGGTGAGAGTGATGGGATCACACCTGGCTAAATATTTGCCAGATAGATAGCGCAGTTAAGTTTATGAGCATGATAAGGCTTCTCAGATAATTTATAAAAATTTTTGGTTTTTGTTTTTTTTTTTTTTTTTTTTTATATAGTGTAGTCACAGATCATGAACATTGTAAATAGATATTAGGAAACTGATCCAGGTAAATTTTCTGTGTCCCTAGTTTCCACCTGTATTTCATGAAATTCAGATTATTGTGGACTGGGGTTAATTCTCATACCCTGGTTCCTTCTCCTCCTTTAGTGGCCAGAGATATGTGAGCTAGATAGCTTGGAAGATGACTTAATCCTCTTTAATTCTGATGGGTTTATTAACTTAATAAAGAATGTGTATTTTTATTCATGTATGTATTTTGATATGTGATCAAGCTGAGAAGAAAGGAGAAGTCTCTTGCCTATATATTCAAGAGTCAGAATGGTTCATAATCTGACTTTTAAGGGTTGGTTTGAGGCCTCTGAATTAAGTAAAACAAGTTGTGCATTTCAAGGAAATGTTATTCAGATTTTATTGGAAAGTATCCTTAAGTAAAAGCACCTTATTTTTCATTAGGATAAAGCTCAAAATACTGATAAAGCAGTGATCTGAACTATGCTGGGTTTTATTTTTTTTAATTCTGAGACATTAAAAATCTGGTGAAATGATCATTACCCTGGTGCTTTTTTTTTTTTTTTTTTTTTTTATAGAGGTAGAAGTACACTTTCGTTATGTCTCTGTCCTTATTTTGCAATACTATTTCAAAAGTATGTGATGCCCTCTTGTACACTAATTAGTAAAATTTAAAAGCAATGGCCGAGAAAATGGTAGGTTGTTTATACATTGTTTTACTGTGATAAATGTCTATGACACCTTACTTTCTCTGTGACATTTGAATATCTAGCAAATACTGTAAAATGCATCTCCAGCCATCTTAGACAATGTAAACTGCAAAACATCTAACCCAGGTAAGCGAGTGGCTGCCAAAATGCAAATACATAGATTTCTCTAAAAGTTACCAGCAGGTATGCATCAGCTGTCTTCATTTTTACTGACAGTGGTGCTATATACAAGTATGTTTCAAACACGTTGAGAACAAATCAGGTTGACACTTGAGAAGAAGAAGGAGAAAAAAGGGAATTTCCAGACATTTTACTTGTCTTCCATCCTAGAGAAAAATCTCAGAGTAATATTAAATCAAAACCTCTACCTAAGCGAGAATTCCAAAGAGTGGTAAGAACAGGTTAAAAAAAGAATCCCGCTGTCAGGCTTTTTAAAAGATACAACCACATAGTTGGTCAAAAGCAAGAAAGATGACATTTAGTTGAGAAATTAAAGGTGACTAGACGTGAGGGAAAGCAGGTCTTCCCGCATCTGTGAATGATCTTGTAGATAATAATACATAATGAGTCATTCTTTTTTTTTTCCCTACTAGCCTCAGTGTGATGCTGACTTTTAGTGAATTAGTAAACCTGAGAAGTCCTTCGTTACTCCCTAGAGAGAACTCCTCTGTAAGCATGGCTTAGGTGATTAGACTCAGTTGGATGCTGAACTGAGTGCTTAAGATGGGACCTGCTTCAGTTATCGGAGAGAAAGTTTGAAGGTGTATACCCTACCCCCTGTGCAAAATGGTTGCTTATTCTCAAAGTGTTGGATACGGTTTTGATGTGTAACAGGGTTTTATTTTCTTTTATTTTCAGGAGAATGGGTTTAGTGGTTGACCGTTGGGTTTGTTTTTTTTTTTAGGATTTTTTTTGTTTGTTTGTTTTTCTGATGTAGTAGATCTTGTCTGTGCAAAAAGAGTTTAGAGATAAATTTTTAATATTTTGAGAAATACAGAAAAGCCTATTTTTAATGAAATAAGGTCACATTTGCGACACTCTTTCTCCTTGACTTGGAATTGCTCTGAAAAACAGTATTTGAATAATTTTTTTTAAAAGAAGTTTGATCTTGCTAACATTTGAGGGAGAGAAAGAAAGAAAACCTCTACAACTGTGTTTCGGTGCCCTGTTAGAATGACAGGATTTTAACTGCAGTTATTAAACACACACCCCAAAACATAAATACTATTTAGAGCCATCAAACAGGATGGAAGAGAATGCTCATTGTTTGTAGTGTACGAAACAGAAAATACAAATTCTTCAGAAAGCCACGAGGGTAGTTCAACAGAATCTCAGCTAAGTTTTATTCTGTAGAGCCTGAACCGTGCTTGAAAAGGTCTACTTCTCGGTGTCTTAAATAATTTATATTTTGTTATCCGTTTGTAATGATTAATTAGTACTGAGTGATTTTAAAGTCTGCAGTACCTGGAAACTGCCCTATATTGGAAAGCTGGCTGTTGGGGTACAAGCTCCAGAGCATACTTTCACTATTTCATCTCCATTCCAATGGATGTTACTTTCGGAAGTGCAGCAATATTTTCTGCCTTGTCCTGAGATCGAACAAGGGGAGTGAACAATCCAGCATGTTCTGTTGTGACAAGTCATGCAAGAGTCTGTTCTGAGATGAACATGGAAAAGACAGCACAAGCTTTTGTTTCACTAAGGGAAATGAAGTGTAATTGGAGCACGGGAATAAATTACACTTTTGGTTATTACTTTCTTTTAAATCTTGTGTCTAGACACAAAGCTGCACCTTTTTTTTTTTTTTTTTTTTTTTTTTTTGTCTTATACTGCCTAAAACCAGAAAAAAATTGAAAACTTGAAAATATCTTAACCTTTCTGTGACCAACTCATAAAATTAAAAGTCTAGCTTCCACGCTCTCTTTGTCTTCTGTTTCCACTTAAGACATAAGTATCCATCTCATTTTTTACTATCTAGATACAATCTAGAGTTATCAGTAGTTGGATCCAGTACCCGAAGAGGATTTAAGGCTAACTGGAACAAACAGATACGGTTAGGCCCAGTTCTCCTTAAAAGACCAGCCAGCCTTTGGAAAATTGTTCTTCCTACTCAGTTTTCCCCTATCAAATAAATTCTTGTGTTTGCCATTAATTAAAAAAAAAAAAAAAAAAAAAAAAAGTCTGCAGTTGCAGAAGTGGCTCTGTATAGTTCCATCTTTGCTTATTCATTCAGAATCTTAAATACAAAATGAAGGAAAGTGTTGCGTGTAAGGATTTACTTCTAAATACTTCTAAAGGTTACCTAAAACGGTTGATGAGTCAAATTTTTCGAAACTGATCATTCTGTAAGAAAATAAATAGATGGGTTGGCTTCATTGTAACAGTGGTCAGTGTGTACTGGGAAACTGTCTTTGCTGCCTCCTGTGGAGACTTATTTTGTAGTTTTTAAAGGACACTCAGGCCTTTTGAACACTGTTGTTATAGGAAATGAAATAAATCCATTGCAGGATTCTCAGAGTACCATTTTTAACAGACACGCTGTGCTGGATTGACTGGAGTGAGTGCATGGTCTTTTCACTGCAGAAATGAATGCTTTGATTTTGATGCCTTCCTCCGTGAAGGAACAGTTCAAATCAGGCACAGGGAAACGTAACAGATGTTCGTACACATTTCCCATCTGAAAATGCCTTCCACTGGCCAAGACAATTGTTAGGCACAATTAAGCCCAGTATATACATCCTGTACTGTAAGCCAAGTCTGCTGAATATGTTCCCAACAGGGAAGCACAGATTTGGAAAGAAGGCAGTTTACATGAACTTTGATCCGCAGTAGATTTTTGAGAGTCACCGTGTGAAAAACACAAGGAGAAGTGACTGACAGCTCTGAATCTGCGCCCCAATGCACCGCACTGTAAGCTGTATCTTTAAGAGAAACTTTCCATCCGTGAGAAAATTCCATATGCATTTCAGGGACGCTAACGCTTGCAATCTGATTTCTGAGTGGCATTTGGTATTATGTTGCCAACTGACTTAAAAAGCTTGTGATATTATGCCTTGTAATGTTCCACATTCAGTCTAATTGTCACTGTAATCAGCTTTATGATGGCAACTCTTCACGATGACTACAGGGATATATTTTCCTCTTTTTTTTTTTTTTTTTTTTTGCATATTATCTCTGAAATGTGAGGTACTTTCTGATTTCAGAGGCATGCTGGTAGTGAAGGGAGGAAGGCACTGTAGGCCTGCAGACTTTTAAAATCACGTTTGACATGTTTATGCAGAGAGTGGGATTTGTCATTTCCAAGCGTATGATAGCATCTACTGTTGAAAAAAAAAAAAGATGCTGAGAACCAAGTACTCTTGTATTTTGTGCTGTGTATTGTAACTGAACACATTGTAGTTGGCCGTGCTGGAAAAGCATGCCTTCCTGGTATCACAGAAAATTCCAGTGATTGACTATTTTTGATGTATCAGAACATCGTACAGATGCTATGAAAGTGCGTTGACCTAAATATGTCAGTGGGTATTGATATTTCCCATCTTTTGCCTTTTTGGTTGGTTTTTTTTGTTTTTTTTTTTTTTTCCCTTGGGTTTTTTTTGGTTGGCGGTTTGTTTTTTGGTTTTGTTTTTTTTTTTTTTGTTGAGGGGGGCAGAACAAAACCACAAGCCATTGCTTTTCTGTTGTGTAATGCCTGTCTTTTAATAATATAACAAGCTCTGTGCCAAGTTTCTGGGCAGTCAGTAAGTATTTTCACTGAAATATGCAAGAGAACTCTCAAATGTGTCTGCTATTCTAGTCTTATTTTTATGTAATAAGACACAAATCTGCAAATACTGATTCCATGTTTTTCTCTGGCCTTAGTTCTCCATCTTTTCTTCTGGTACTTGTCCATGAGCAGCTTTGTCTTGCTTCCATACCTGTGAAATGTACTTTTAATGTGCTGTTCTGTGGTCATCTTGAGGTCAGTATGTTCCTGGCTGCAAATTTATCTCTTGCATTATTACTGGTTGATTTGTTCTTAATAAAAGCCTTCCTCTGGTAGAATAATAGCAAAATGCTGAGAAAGGTATTTTTATTCTCTTGGTTCCAATAAGAAGTGGGAGATCAAGAGCAGGAGATGTAGTCCAGTGATTCTTTGGTGAATCTTATTTAGCCTGGGAGAGATTAATTCAAAATATTAATAAATGTATAGTATTGTGCTTCTGGATAGATAGGATGGCATTTTCTGTTTTACATTTTCAGTTTATGTTAGTTGAATTCATCACAAAGGTTTTCTTCCCCTGAGTTCCAGAACTTAAGATAAAGTACTGGAATACTTAGAAGAAGTTTTGGGTCTGAGCCAGACTACATAAATATTTAAGCCCATATTTCATAATTTTATTCTTTTTTTTTTTTTTTGGCTTGTCTGTTTCCAAGTACTTCTTTTCTGACACAGCAAATAATCTGCTCACTGCTTCATTTTCTTGATGCCATTCTATAAGACTGTTGTAATATTACAGTTTTTACCCCATGTTTCTCACTTTCTATATTCTATATGCCTCTGTTATTTCTCTCACCTTGTTGCTTTAGTAATGTTTTCTTTTTTATGTAACTTGGAACGCTTCTCTGTTACTAGAATAGCATAACCTTTTTTTTGCATTTTATTAATTTTGATTTTTCTGAGCACCATTTTTCAGTTCCAATGCAAAAAAAAAAAAAAAAAAAAAAGAAAAAAGAAAAGCTACAGCATCCACAGCATAAAATTAGATTGTGAGTCGGGAATCAGACACCTTCAGAAACAGATCCAAGACATATTTTTAGGGAACACTGTATAGTAGCAAGCATTTGAAGTATTTGTGGAAGTAGTTCTTGAGAATGTTAGCTCATGAGGTGATTCTCAGATGTACTGTCTAAAATGCCATCCATTTTACTACCAGCTCCCTAACACAGTGACTAAAACTAAAGAACTAATTTGTCTGTGGAAATACTGTATACTGATACTATTGTATTGTTAATATTTACTACATTTACCACTTTGTTCTTCTGGATGCATACATAATCCTGCATAAGCAGCATGTTTCCTTGGAGAGAACGATAAAATTTATAAATTTAAGTAAAACTTGCTGGGTTTTTTTTCGGGGTTGGTTTGTTTGTTAAATAGCAATTGTGATTCAAGAATAAGATGAAGTGGTTAATTACCCTCCACGCCTTTTTGAAGAAGAACAGTGTACATACTTCGTGACTTTGATCGTTAGCTTTTGTTCTCTAACAGGACAGGAGACTTTGAATATATATTACCTACTGCAGAAATAGAAAAGTCAAAATGAATGTGTAATGGTTCTTTTTCTCTCTCTGTCTCAGGACAGAACATTTTTGTTAAAAATGGATTCCACACTCTTTGGTGAAAACCATTTCTCTAATGTAACAAAACTTTTTTTTTTTTTTTTCCTGTCATCTTTTTTATTTTCAGAATATAAGAAATATAATCAGAATATAAGAAAGGTTTCTTGCTGTGAAGAGGGATTTCCCATTCACAGATTCAAAGATGTTCAAGCCAGGAAGGATCATTATGATCATTTTGCCTGCCCTCTTGAATATACGAGCTACTGAATCTGTCTCAGACACTGGCTTAAATCAGACCTTTTGGAAGTTATTTAATCTAGTTTTAAACATCCAAGGAATTTTGATTCCACCGGTTCCACTGATACCCTACGAAACTGTTGGAATGTTTAATTACCCTTGCAGTTAGAACACTGCAAGTCTTTGTTTCTCTTTATTTCTGCTTCTACCCACTGGTTCCTGCTGGGTTTTTTGTCTGCAGGACTGAAAATGTGGAACACCCACAAACAAATGAGAAAGCTCTGAAGTGTACAGCCTCCTGGAAGAGATGTATATCACAGACATGGAGAAAAATAGGGAAGGAAGGCATCTTGTGGGATCATGTAATCTACTTCTCTGCCTGAAGGCAAGATCAACTTTGCTTGTGTCATCCCTGACAGATGTTTGTCGAGCCTGTTCTTAAGATCTTGAGTGACAGGGACTCTCTAACCTCTCCAGGCATTTTACACTTGCACTAGAGGTGTTTTTTTTCCCCAATGTCTGAGCTAAAGTATTTCGTTTTGTAATTTCACCTCCCACTGTTGTTCTATGCAGAGTGGACATAGAAAATGCATTATTTCAGTCCTTTTCACAGTGGGCCATTATCTACTTAAAGACAGTTACGTCAAGCTCAGCCTTCTCTTCTTGTGGTAGTACAATCCTCGTGCCTTCAGTCTTTCCTTCTAGAGTTTTCCTTAGCCTCCTGCAGTTGCGGCACTTCATGGATAAGATTTTTAGATCCGTGGACTTATCGAGGCATCTAATTTCTCTTTTTGAGAAGAACATAATATAATATATGAAGCATAACTTCTTTCAAATAGCTGAAACTGGAGTAGGAGATGATTAAAATTTTGCCAGTAGAGATAGATGTGCAGTGGGAAGGAGAGGTGAGAGTTAACACTAAGTCATGAGACACAGAGCACTGTGAAGGATGAGTTTATTTTGCTGTTATTAAAAATTTCATTTCAGGATAATCCCTCTGAGGTTTAACACGTTATTTTAAGAAAAGCTTCCTAGAGCAGCAGTAAACAAGACAGTACAGTAGGTTCAAACGATTCATAAATGTTTGGATTTTTTTAAAACATTCCATTTATTGAGTCTATTTCTGATACAGTGCTGCAAGATACAGTAATCATGTTGCTGATGTGTTTGCAAAGAGTGACATTTGTAAAGTAATCTATTGAAATAATCAGCACTCTGAAGCCTTGTCTGCAGTTTCTGGCTGTCAGATTTTGTGAAGTAGGAGGAAAAACGTTTAAAGCACAGGCTGGCTCTACTGATTTTTGCGTATCCCTTCATCATCAGCAATTCAGCTGAGGTTTAATTTTGAGATGCGACTGTACGTGTGGCAGTTCCTGCGCATGGCTTTGTCAAAGCGTGTAGTCTGTGCCCCTCGATGTCCAAAGAACAGGAACACCACATCCTTCCATCTGGGTGTTGATTTACCTTGGTGTTACAATGTCCCAATGCCCGATACTACAGAAATGTATGAACAAACCTCATTTTACTGTAATTTTACATTAACATAGGACATATTTAACTACTACAGTGCACAGGGATGGTTTATTGTACTAGTACGACATGAGATCACTTTATTACACCCACTGTTTGAGCAGACATCATTATGGAAATCACAGCAGAAAAGCCACAGACTATTTAGATAGAAGAAAAGCTTGATCTTCTCTTAAGCAAAAGTAAAACCACAACATGGTGGGTAATAGTAATGATAGGTGTTATTGGTAGGGATAACTACATTAAGGGCAAAACAGTAAATAAAATGTACATATGCTACCATCACGTTACCTGCAGTTACTTTTCCCTGGATAATCATCACTGCACTTCAGAGAATTATTATCTTAGATATCTGATTTACTTCTTTTTATGTTTGTAAAGATAGGTGGCAAAATATACACATACTCTTCAAGCCTTCTAAAGCCACAGTGCTGTGAAGTCACGTTACAGATTGTAATTAATCCATATTTCATTCAACAGCCTCCAGTAAAAGAAGGCATTTTGGCATGTGTTTAGGAACATTCCTCTTCAAGAAGGCACTGAAATTACAGTGAAGCACATGCTGAAGTGCTTTCCTGATTCTAGGATCCTAGTACCCAGTAAATATAATCACATTTTCTCAAGTTTTCCCTTCGTGTTAATATCGGTGAGAGGATCTGAAACTCTGAGACGTGGATCAAGAATAGTCTCTGATCGGGAAAAGGCAGATAAATGGTCATGGAAAAGCAGAGAGATTAAGAAACACAGAGAAGTAAAGCGAAATAAATGAACCTTAGCAAGTGGGATTTATTTGCCAGGTTTTATTTGTATCACTTTATAAAAAGTGACTCAAAAAAAAAAAACCAAAACCCATGTCTACTGCACTTCCTCTTTAAGGAATCTTCTTGCCCTGCTTTGCTCTTTTTCCTTAGTTATTCACAAGAGTGTTAACGTATTGAGGTGTGCGCAGCAGAAATAAACCCGGTAAGAAAATCAGGGCTTAGTGAGTGAGGGAAGTGTGGTGGAACCTCACAGCCCTTCTTGAGGGCCTCCAGATGACCGTTGCCAAGTCTTATTCTTGCAGAATTTACTACGTAATAACGGAGAAGAATGAGAGCTTTCGCCCCCCTTACTGACCAGCACTGGGGAAAGTTTGTAAAGGATCAAAACTTGATAAGAAATGTATAAAGATGAAAGAGTGATTATGACTCACTCCCAGACACAAAATACAGATAATAGAGCATCTTTTTAAGAAATATTTATGGAGTTCATGTGTAATTTTCCATTTATATCGTGGAAGAACAGAGGGGTATATAATAAATTTATGATTACTTCTTCTTAAGCTTCATAACGACAAGCAAGATGTTAGTAAATCAAAGCTGTCATATAATCAGCGTAAGTTTTCTTCAGTTTCTTTGTTTTCACTGTGATTTACCATTTTCCCCTCTCCTCTGGTTTGTTCATCAGTGCCTGCATGAGTAGGAAGGGATCCTTGTAATGTGGGCAAAATATGAGTGTAAGACTGGGAACTCCTTTCAGTTTCCTTAATAAGATGTTTTATACTTTGTCTCATGGGTATATCTAAAGATTTATGCCTATCTTATGAGAGAGATTTCTGTCCGGAGTGTGTGAGGGGAGATCTTTTTCCTAACGTGGATCATGGATCACGTATTTTCGTTTCATGAAACTTGTCACAACTGATTTCATCCTCTCAGGGACAGATCGTTAGGTAGGTGCGTACTTTAGAAAAATAAAACGCCTTGGCAGGGGTGTTCTTTGGGAGACTTGTGCGTAGTTTTAAATTTTGTGGACTTATTGGAATGCAGCACTGATTTTGAAGGTTGTATCTAGATTATGAGTTATTCTGTATGAACGCTTCTATGAAATGTAAATATCACCAGGAAGCAGAAGAACAGGTTAAATACTTGTAAAGGTAATAAATACTCAAGACTTGAAGATTGTACTGAAACTTCTCAGTAAGGTAGAGTTTACAATATTTTCAAAATTATGAAGGATTTGCTACGTGCTTAAAAAATACCAGTTCTCTTTATTTCAGTTGGTGTAGGCATATTCTTTTTTTTTTTTTTTTTTTTGCACTTGCTGTGTTTATTATCGCCAGGATATGCTTAAATCATGCTCTGTACGCAGTGAAGCTTTGCTGAAAAATGTCAGTCAGTAGTTGCAAAGCTGTCAAGCACTTTCCCTTAAGTTGAATTTACACAGGCACCATAAGAAAAAATTAATGAAGATTTGTTTCACCGCACATACATAGCCATTTTTAATAAACTTTTAGTGATCTAAAGTATTTTCTGTACACTTGCTTTCTTTTTTTTTTTTTTTTTTTTTTTTTTTTTCTGGATTACAAAATGGATAAAAGCTCCACCAGCCTTTGCAGAATGAGGGGAATTTCCGTTTACAATTTTTTGTGGCAAACATGCGCTTTAAGTTGGTGATACGTGAATTTACTCGCTTACTTATTATACCAGTGATAGATTATTCTCACTTCTACTTAAATTTGACAAGCTGCGCAGTGCTAAACCCTGCTAAAATGGTGCAAAGACCCAATTACAGAAACTACAAAGGCATGCAAGAGTAAGCAAAGAAAAAACATATAAAAGGATTAAAGATCAAAAATAGAATGATTCCAGTGAAAGTGCATTAGGAGACATCAGTCAGGAAAACATGAAAGAATCAGAATATGAAGAACAAAGCTTTAGAGAGCTTCTGAAAACTCACAAACATATTTTAAAAATTATTTCTGTTAACTCTCTTTATTAGAATGAAAATAACTTAATGGGAAAGTATGTATTTTAAAACATTGTAAAGAACTAAACACTTGAATTTTATTATTCATACATTTTGTTTCTGGAGTTGGGAGTTTCATCTGCGGAGTAGTGGTAGCTGGCTTCGACCAATGGTTTTAAAAGGAAATTGTATCTTTTATTTTAAATAAAATGCTGTCTAAGAGTTATGAAAAATTTCAGGGTGGATTTACCCTTACGCATGCTTAGCCGTGTTAAACATGCCAACCATTTTATTCCTTCTGTGGCTTTAAACGCGGCCTTTCCAGGGAACCCTAATTTTCTTACACACTGGACATGGTGTTGCATCTCGAGCGCTGACAAAGATGTGGTGGAATCGGGAATGAAACCAGCATTTGATCCTTATTTTTCTTCACGCTAATGACTGTGCGTAGAATTCGTTTTCTTTGCACAGGGGACTGGGAGAATGGGATAAATGAAACCCAACTTTTCCAGGAATAAGATGTAATTCATTGCAATTCCTCCATGGTCCTTGGAAGAACTAGACAAAGTACAGACTTTTACAGTATTGCTGAAAGGATTTTTGTGTTTTCCACATACAGGATTTCTGCTGAATTTGAGAGAACCAGGTTAGATATTAAGATGAGTCCCAGTCACAGTAGTTCCTGAATATCATTTAACATATAATTGACAATTGCAGAGTGCTTTCTTTCGATAAAAGTCTTTAAAATACTTTTGAACCTTTGTGTAAATCAATACTTGCTGGGTTTTTTTGGTCACCGTGGAACCACTTTCCTGTAGCAGTTCATCTGAACTCATTAGTTAGGTTTCCCTTTCCATCTCCTGGACCTACTGATGGTCTCGGTTTGGGAACGAATGAAAAGTCTTGGGATTTTTCTAAATTTTTTGTAGAAGCGCTGAGCACTGGTTGAGGTGCTGTGTAGACAGTCACTGGCTCTTCTCTGGGGTTGTTCTCCATGTAGCTAGTTCAGTATGGTTGAAGCCTGGGAGGGATACAAAGCAAGACAGATGGTTTCCCACAGACTTCCCCTCTAGCTCTTTCATCTTTCATCTAACTATTAATTCATCTGTTTGGATGGATACATTCACGCATGGAACCAAGATGAATAATAATGAGATTTTTAATAACTCCCTACATTTGCATTCCTTGTAACTCTTTACATGGTTCTAGCTGATTAAAATGAATCATTTACATAATTAACATATGGTTATAGTGTTGGCTTTAATATGCTGATTATCTCAGTACTTTTGTCTAGAGTCAATTGGATTCAAACTGTAACAATTGTTTGAAGTGAGAATAGTTTATTCCTGTGAGGGTTGGTGAATATTTGCCATGGGGCCTGATTAGAAATAGCACAACTGTCTAAGAAATTCTTTAATGTAAAGCATGTATTTAAAAAAAAATAAAATAAAATAAAAAAGTCTATTACATCTGCTGTGTTTAGGTCAGGCTTTACAAATAGCTTTCTATGGTTAGGGAGACTTGTGCCATCAGTTCCTTAGTGAGATACAAATAAAGTACCAGTCATAGTGTTAAGACTGAATCAAGACAACTTGGTACATGTCTGATTGTTTTTTAATTTGTAAAGACTTTTTTGGTTCTTTTTTTTTTTTTTTAAATCACATTTAGAAATAACATTGTTAAGGTAGCATTCTAGAAAAAAAAATAATTATACAAAATATGTTTCCGTATTTTTATATCCACTGGATTACCCTACTCTGAAGATTGAAAGAGGAACAGTTTTCAGATTTGATACATGCTAAGAGGAAACAAGTATATGTAGCAAGTATATTTTAAAAATATATATTTAAAAATATATATTTTAAGTATTGGTAGAATATTTTTCCAATCTTGGTATCACCCTTGATGGCGTGCTTAGTTTCCTAACGCAGAGACCGTCTGAAAACGGAAGACGGAAGAATTGTCAGTTTTTGTGGTTAGGTAACTAACACTTGTGTCAGTGAATGCTTTTTGAATGTTCATGAATATTTGAAGCAAATTTGTGTTAATTGCACTACTGTTGTCCACAATTAGTCTGTGGTAGACATGATTAATTGTAAAGAGCCCTGACATTTATGCGTAAAAGGCTTGAGGTCAAACAGAAATGGAGAAAAATGGTTGCTGCAGCATTGGCAGATGGAATGCTAATGCATTTTGACTCGTACTGAGAATAATGATATTTCTACATTGATAGCAAATAATTGTTTTAGAGCTGTGGAATATTCTTCTCCTCTCCTTTGCTTTTCTTCCTCTGTTTAACTTTCTTCCCTCCCACCCCAGGACGCCACAGTCACTAGTTATTTTTACAGCAGTCTTTAACTGGCTTGAATATTTCTTTGTTAAATGCTTTACTGGAAACCCACACCAAACTGTTGGCTGGGAAAGGCCTATATTGATGGGCCTCCCTGAGGAAAAGTGTCATGCAAAAATATTCCGATGATAATTAAGCGTGCATTTTGAAGGAAGTCTCTTGAATCCGTGTCGGTGTATATCCTATCAGTAAATGAACGTCCTGTGTTCCTAGGGCACAGGCTTTAGTATCGTTTTAACTTGATTATGATGTTGAACAGTAAATAATTCAGCAGATAGAATCTCTTTAATAACAAACAGACCGTGTTCATAGAGTTATTACCAGCTCGTGAGTGTGATCCGTAAGTATTTGGGTCCTTTTCCACCACAACAAACACCCTGTGACGCAGACCAGTACGCTGCAGTGCTCCCAGTGGGCGGAACTGTAGGGCTACAGCATTCCTCAAGTGCTGCTGGCCCTAAACCCTAAAACTTTTTAAAATTGAAGAGACCCTGATGGATATTCCCTTTTAGAAAGCTTGTAGTGTGGTTGAATCAGTGAATGTAGCATCACCTAAACCTAAGGCTGCGTGTGTACACCTGGTGTACAACAGTCAGAGTAAATGTGTATGTACTGGGAGCAGGGGAAGTCTTCTTCCAACTCCTCAGTGTTTGGGAGTTGACTGATAAGTTTACTTTGTTAAAATTGACATTAATCTATCTAATTCTTTATAAGCTATTGATGGACTCATTAGTCCAGTGAAATTCTGCTGGTTTAGATCCTGAGTGAACACAGTCCTTAGTATAAAGGCTGAGCAGATAAGGCTTTCCCATAAATTCTCAATATTAAAAAAATTTAGTAAATATAAGGATGACTCTCTTCAGCAAGCAGAATTCTCTGCCTTCATTTTGTGCATTTTAATAAGTTTCAGGTTGTCGTGCTTTTACTGATGTAGCATCCGTGGAAGATAGGCTCAACATTCCCAATACCCTTTGTAAGTCTTTATTTGTTTATGTAAATGTTTGCTGCAAGATACAGAATTTTATACTACTTAATAGTTCCCATTTGAAGTGCAAGGAAATTACATTTTCTATCTGTTCTCAAACAAAATGGTTTTCAAACGAAACCACTATAACCCATCTGAAAAGTTAATTTTTCTATTTTTAGCTCTCTGCAATGGAACAAGTTTTTGTTTATTTACAGTTTTTGCCACTTGGCCATTCGAAATTGCTTTTCAGCGCACCTTCAAAAGTTAGAGGGCGTGAAGTGGTAGCCTGGAAATGATAGTCAATGAGTATTTTTAGGATGGCAGTTTAGAATTAACTAGCAATGCTCCTCAAAATGCTAATCTTACAAAACAGTTTTTCAAACTGTGGTCCGGACAACAGTGTTAAGTGTTCCGTGGAATCACGTAGGCTTTCTAATGCTTTTGGTTAAAAATGGCCTTGTGATTGTTCGTGGTGGATTCTAAGAAACGTTGAGGGTTGATACCGGTCTTTGCTAAATAGTCTGGGACACAGTATTCTGTGGAAATCCCACAATAGTTAATATTTCTTACGTAGGAGCTCAGCCTGCTGAATTTTTGCTATAGCAGCTTGCATCAGTCCAAAACCAGGTAGCAAATGTTTATACACAATAGGGACTTCTATAATTCTGGCATAATTGTGTTCCTAATTTTTTTTTAAAAAAAAAACCCAAACAAAAATATCTATTTTTCATCATAAAAAGGCAACCTGTTACCAGCTTTACTCTGTGTTTTAGAACCTAAAAACAAAGAACCTAAATGAGAGAAAACAGGTAACCGTATCCTTTGGTTTACGAATGTATCTGGAAGGATTAAATCAAGTGAAATACTTTGTTCTTACATTGAGTACTTTTGGAATTGCTTGGTGACATTTGGTTACGTGTCCTCATTTTCAGGTATGGAATTCTTTCAAAGCAGAATATATGGTACTAATCTCCAGCTCTCCTGTAATAAATGATGGACCGTGGACAGGAGATGGCCAAAAGAGAGTGCCTGGGCAAACCTTAATCTTTAATAAGGTGCAGAACTAGTCTATAACTGTCAAGGAATGACAGAGGAGCAGTGCTTTCAGCTTACCTGCTCAGAATAGAAAATGGGGTCCTCTGACAGTCAGGAAAGGCTACTTGATTCTTTATTGAGTTTGGGGCTATTGTGCTTGTGTTATTTAGTTATTTGACATTTATGAGTTGTTGGGGCAAAAGGAAATCCAGTTATTAATGTGAAAACAAAATTTAAATTTTTTCTTTTTTTTTTTTTTTTTATGCTGAACTTGCACTGAAACCTCTTATTCTTACACTTGGAAACAAAGCATACCTGATGCTAAGTGGATGATGCTGTGTGTAATTTAGAAATATAAGGCATTTTTGTATTAAACCCAAAAGCAGCTATTGGAGATAAAAACAAGCAGACATTCAATATTTTCCAGCTTCAACTCGATGAAAAAAACCAATGGAAAAGTTGAGCGTTTCAATTCTTTGAACTACTGCTTGCCTTCTAGAGTTCTTGATAATAGCTTTTTCTATACAGTCAGAAGTGTTTTCCCAAGGTTCGGCTAGAAATGTGACACTTTTCTGTAACTGTATTGCCAGCTGTAGTTGTGTGCCACCAGTCCTCCGTCTGGGAGTATGCAAAGGGCTCGTGAGTAGTGCTTTTATCAGACTTGTGACAGATTCACTTCTGCCGCCTGTTAGGCGATTTGGATGCCTTCCGTGCGTCAGAGTTTCTTGGTCCGTGAAGCAACGCGTGCTGCCATCTTTTTGCAACAGGTTGTTTGGGGTTTTTTTTTAACAAACTAGATATTTTCAAAACACGGAGTCTTGGGAAAATATTTTTCTCCACTGTTTTACAGTGCAGTCGTCAAGGGGATTATATACAGACACGTGGCATTTAATTTACAGGAATGTCAGAAACTTCGTAGGATGTGTGTTTTTTAAATGATGTAGGTTTGGTTTTATATAGAGTAGTGAAATAAGGATTATTTAGAAATTTCTTGTCTGAAGGTTTGGAAATTTTGGATTTACACAAATCAATGTAGACTTGCATATTGGTAAGTTTAGACAAAATATCTGTTTAGAGACATGAGAATTTACGTTCCCCAAATATATACCAAATGTGGGTCAGGTATGCTGGCAGATAATATACTGCCAAATTACAATATAAGACCTTTCCAAAATGTTACAGAACAAAAACAAGTCCTTATTTGTTCATTTGACTTGAGTTCTTAGGCATGTATGCAAGATCGTTGCATAGGAGTTAAAAGTTCTTTACCCTTAAAATAGTATTGTTTTAAAGATTGTCGATTTGTCTTTCTAAAGATACAATTTAGATAAAATCAAAGCTGCCAGTGGTGGTGATTTGTGGTGTTTGGGTGGTGGGACCTTTTATTCCAATTTTTAACAGCGTTTTTTAAAAAAAGCGCTAAAATAGTTAACTTTTTTAAAGATCTGCTAAAATATAAGGTTTACCCATTGTAGGGGTGAACCAATGGAAAAATCCCTGGTTTCCTCTCGACTGATTATTTGTATGTTGAATTTTTCAGCCAAATGTAAATTTTGTCTGATTTTTCTTAAATTCTCTCTTTATGTAGTCTCAGATAGCCAGATGCATAATCATAAGCCTGCTCAGCAAAATACTGACCAAAATAAAGCTTGCCCCAAAAACGCAAACAGTTTTACTTCTGCAGAACACCCCCCTCCTTCATAATATTTCTTTTAAAGTAGTCACACACAGAATGTGCAGCTTTCTAGGATTTTTTTTTTAAAAAGCATTTTCTAGTAGGAAACTAGTTGCTAGTTTCTCGTTTTTTGCATTCATGCTCAGATTTGCAGATTGTCAGCCTACATAATTTCGAGGAACCTACATAACATTCCAGGAAAATCCATATGGAAAAGGACAGAATCTCACAAGTGACAGATATCCAGAGCACGTACAGCTGTGGTCTGGCTGCGGTATTGCAAAATAATACACACGTAGGACGCGTTTTAGCGCTTTTAAATTCACAATTGTTCTTCTTCTGCAGGAATGACTGGCAAGACAATATGAAATTAAAGCAATTTGCAATGATTTTGCTAAGAAGTGTACCATTAAGGAGAGATGTTTCTACATCCTAGGCAAAAATTCGCTGGTACCATTGACTCAAAAGTAACTTTGATGCTCAGTTGTGCTTTGCTGGGAAATACTGCACAGCAAGAAGAGTGTGGCACATACAGCTTCTTCACTTCTGAATCATCTTAAGCTTCAGCTTTTCGACTTTTCTAGTCTTAAATTGCAAATGATGGTTTCAAGTTTTGAGCGAAAATGCAGATACTGAAAGAAATCTTTCCAAGCAAGAAGTTTTTTAGAAAACTCGCAGATGACTGCAAACTTGGGTTTTGTATATTTGTTACATCCATGTTGCTGTTGAGTTGGTTGTGGGGGTTTTTTGGGTTTTTTTTTTTGTCATGAAGCTTGAAACATTGGTTTTCTGTGAGGAAAGTATCTTGCAAACGTGGTAAGGTTATTCTCTGAAGAGTGATTTTGGACACACTGTTGTGTGTGTAGTTGTCAGTGGACGTTTCATCTAATCTCATCATCATATTATTCAGTTAGGGTCACAGCAATTTAAGTATGGCACTGTGCCATTCCAGACAGATGGGCATGGGCAGACAGCCAAGAATACATGTTGAGGGCAGAAGACTTTTCAGCAGCCTTGTGTGAAAGTGTGAGCATCTCAGCCCACATGTAGCGTGTGCATACCTGATCCATTATTTCTTGCTTGTGAAGCACTATAAAGGCAACGCTTTGTCTCAGAAGAGTCTAGGATGGCCCTCAGATAAAACTCTGCAAAGATCCCTCAGTTTTTCTCATAAGACACTGGTCCCCACAGCCCAGCAAAACAGTAGGCCAGTTGTCTTCTTTTTATTTGCTTCAGTTGTCTTGATTCAGTTTACGCAAGAAGGTTATTTAAACCAGAATAAATAAAATTCATTTTCCTCAAGGTTGTTAAAAACTAAATATAGCACATTAAACCGTTGGATATTTTTTTTTTACATGGAAATTATAATTATGTTATTTCTTATTATTTCTTAGAGGACAGAAATTCTGTATATTGGCCACTTGTCCTGAATGAGCGTTAACATTTCTTAACCCAGCCTCAATTAAAGTTTATTTTCCTTACTCTTGTTTAGCAATTAAAGCAAGTTGCTTTAAACGAAACATTTCAGTACGGTGCAAATGGCATAATTTAATAGCGTATAGGCGATGTGTGTTTGTGGTCTGAACAAATTCCCAGTCAGCTACGTTGAGTTGAGCATCCAGGCTTGGTTTGCATTTTAAATACGTCACTATTAGTCACATACACTAGAAGTTCGGTCACAACTACTTTAATCATTTAGTCGTTCTGAAGATTATTGTGTTATTTGAAAACCGGTCATTTGCATCGTGCTGCCTTTGTAAGTAAAAGCAGTTTAATATCTGAAGGTGGGACTGACTACGGTGTCAGATTTGCCTGTGGCTACAACTGTGGAAGTACTCTATCAATTGCAGATCTAGCTTTTAGATGTTTATATGCTGACTATAAAGTCGTAGCCAAAAAAACCCAAACCCAAACACACCCAAACCAAACAAAATAACAGATTTGTTTAAAACCTTACTGTATTAGCTGTGAGTTTTCTTTCTGTAGAGGCCCATACGTAACAGTGAAGGTTTCTTTCCCCTGGTCTCATGCTCATGTATGGGAGTTTGATTCCCCCTCAGTCATTTTGACTTGAAAACTGTGCGTAAACAAGAGAGTAGCGTCACGTGGTTGATGACTGTCCAGTGGAAAGGATGCACTGTGCCTCAAGAAAAGCTTTAAAGTACTTGTATCACTTCTTGTATATACAAGTTGCATTACCCAGAGAACTGCACGTTTTCTTGAGTCCATTCCTCTATCACTTGTTCTCTCTTATCGAGTTTTTTATCTTTGAATGTAGTATAAGTTAAGAGGAGAAAAGAAAATCATATTTAAATCTTCTGGTTATTTATTTAAGTTTTTTGATGATACCGTGGCATATCTTACATTGCAATGGATTTGGGTGTACAGTTCAATTCACAGAAAATTGGGTTCTTTGAGCAGTTCTGTTTTAACAGTTATTAAAAGAGCAGAATCGGTTCCTTTCATAATCTTAAAAGAAAGGATGTGAATACAAAATAAACTCCAGATAAGACATGTGGTTTAAGTATAGCTCAACTTTTTCCATAAAATGCATAGGCTAGATCCAGGAGGGGCTACTGTAATCATCAAGTTTGGCCTTCAACCTGTAACACCACTGTGGAGTCCATCTGGTTTGTTCCAGGAGCCGCACTGTATTATATATTAACCTTTTTTTTTATCCGTTGAGTGCTGGAAATGAGGTAATGAGCAAATGCTCGATACATGTTTCTTGGTGTCTGCGTTGTGTGCGGATTTACAGACAGAGAATGTTCACTTCACTGAAGTTTGGTGTGATGGTATTGCTGCAGTTGTTACAACAAAATAGATGTAAATAAATGTCTATAACTGGGAAAAATACAAGAATGTATTTTCATAATGTGATTTATGTTACAGCTTGGTTAAACTAAAGAAATTAATGTTTTCTTAGTGTTGTGTCAACATCCCCTGTCATATGTGTTCAGATAATTAGACATCTTGTGGTCTAACGTGTACCAATTTGGCTTCTTCAAGCCAGAAAGTACATCATCATCATCATCGTCATCACTAACGGAGGTGTTGTAATGGAGGTGTAACGGGGGTGTAACACCAAAACTCCTGTTACGCTATTGAATAGAGTGCAGGCAGGAACACCATACAGTTGTATCAGTTTAGGCAGTATTTTGCCTGCGATTTACTGCCAGGATTTGTGGATGTAATTGCACCCATCCTTTCTCCACCAAACTAAAAAAAAAAAAAGCAAAACGGAAACAAATTGTAGTTTACTTGGGTACACTTAAGAAGCCGTCTTTGTTTGCGTGAGCAGATTCCCCCCAGTTGAGTTTTGCCATCGTTATGTTACCTTTTTATTATAAGATTGTATTACATGGGCTAATATTAGATTTGTTACTAAATCAAAAAGCTATTTATAGTGCAGAAACTCTTCAGGTTTCCATAATTCACCGATGTGCTCAACTAATTACCTCAAGGTGATCCCGTCTTCTTTGTGACCGAGTCCTAAATTTTTGGTTTGATTTCTTGAGGGTTAAAAGTTGTTCTTCCCACATGGAAAAAATGTTTGTGTTGACAAGGTACCTAAGATAGATTATGTAGGTGATCTGTTTTAAGAAGCAGAATGTATTATTCCTGAGAAAGAGAAACGTACTCCTTCTCCAAAAAGTGGGAGGGGCAGTACAGGTAGAGCTTGCTAAGCTTGTAAGGATTTTTCCCCCAAAATGTAATTTATTTTATTTTTCGTTACATTAAAAAAATGTTGAAGGGCATTTTGTAACTGTCAGGTGAATATTTTATACAGTTGAGCCTCTGGATTTTTTGCAAAGATTCTGTCTTTGTAACTATCTTGTTCCATCCTCCTCTTAACTCTTGCTATGGGAGGGATTTTATGCCTTCCCTCTGGCGTAACACCGAAGTTCAGTTGGGTCTGGCATCATAAAATATAGACACCCAGTGGGGTCTTGGGGACAGAGATGGGAGAATCTGAGTATTGGAGCTTTAAATGGATGGTGAAATCTCATCCCTTAGGTGTCGGTCAGTACTCAGAGACAGGACTGGAGCAGTGTTAGTAACTGTAGTGCTAGTGCCGGGTTTGCTTTGTAATGACTCCGAGCCAGGCTTATTTTTCACACTTTTAATAGACAGAAAGTGAACCTCTCCATAGGTCACTTTTTCGGCCACCTCTATGTCATTATGTTCTGAGGGCTGGATACTGTTACACTACATCCTTATCCCTGTGCAGCTCCATGAGGAAAAGGATGCTTTTTTTTTTTTTTTTTTTCTTCCTTTGCCTTTTTTTCTTTCCCTCTTACAGATAACAAGTAAAGCTTTGTTGAGTTAGTGCTCCTAGCAGCACCTGGGGATTAGTGTTATCTCTAGAATTGTAATGTGTGGGCCAATATTGTATCATGTCCTCTCTAACGGATAACTGTAAAGGGAATTCCATCATCCTCTGCACTTTCTAGTGATTTCAGCATTTCTACTATGAATATCCAAAGCCCGCTCTCCTTTGGAGGAGGAACGGGGTGAAGTGAATTAGTGCCTGTAAGGAAGTATGTACACAAAACCATAAACCTGTTTAGTCTTTAGTTTAGTCTGCAGTTTCATGCAAACCATATAGCAAACAGTCAATTATAATTCTTAGAAATGAGGCAAAAAGCTTTTTCTGTGCTCATTGCTCACGTTTAAGAATCTTTCAGCTTCATAGCCAGTTCTCAGAATAACTTACTACTTACTTAATATATTTGACCTGATGACCGAATGTGGCAATTTTATGAATTATGTATCAGTCTCTTGAGTACCAAACTGTGTGCTTTGGTTTTATTAAATCATCTCTGATTTGATTATCTTCATTATATCACGCAGCAAGTTAATTTCTTTTGAATTTATTGTTTGGACTTTACAATTAAAAGATGCAAATTAAATTGTATAGTTCCCCTCTTATCTTCATTATGCTATCGATGAGTAATGTACCGATTTTTAGAATTACAAATACTGTTATAATGTAGCTTCCTTATAACACTAGAAGATCAATGTAATGCTTCTCATTATCAGTTTCTGGACCCTGGATTATCTGTTCGGAAGCAGCATATTTCCAGACTCAATCACATCAGTAGGGGATGAGGGGTTTTTTTTTTATATATTTCAACTCGCCAATTAGTATTACAGTGATGGTTTTCTAAGATGCATAAATCACAACACTGCCCACTTTCCTAATAGCACTGTGACAACTCACTTAATGTAATAGCATCGTGGCATTTTTAAAAAGCCTAAAGTCTGACTCCTCTGCTGTTCTGAAGGATGGGGTTTAGTTTTCAAAACCATCTGGGAGGTGAATGTCTGAGGTTAGTGAGATACAAGTAGGAAACATTGACAAGTACATGGAGAGTGGAGACTTTGTATGACTTCTTTGTTTCTTGTGCCTCTCAGAGCTCAGTTTTCTCTCTTATTGTTCAGTCCAAAGCATCAGCAGAAAGACCCCAACTGAACCCAAGTACAACTTGCATTTCTTATTAAAAATTCCTGGTTAAAGTGCTATATGTGTAAGGCTGTATGGCTGGAAGACATAAAAAGTGGGAGAGCTCATCTTTTTTTTGTGATTGACTTGCTGTATTTCAGTTTAGGAACAGTTTTAAGATCATCATCCAAACTCTACAATCCAGAACGCTAAATAGCTCCCACATACACAACAATACTGTTCCAAAAAAAAAAAAAAAAAGCAAAATTAAATGATAGATGGCATGTGTTGTTATACTAACGCCTGAGGCTTTTCACTAAGCTACAACAGAGGGTTTCCCCTTTCTGAGTGTTTATTTGAAGTAAAATTAATTTGGGTCCATTCATACCTTCTTTATTGTAATAAAACGTATCTCATTGCTTTGCAAGACTTTCACTTTCCTGCATTCCTCCTGCTCCCATCTTGTGTTGTCATCACAATTTTTTTAATTTTTTTTTTTTTTTTTGTGTGTGTGTTCAGTTGTTAGAGGGTGTTAATTTCTTGTGCCTTTAGATTCTAGTTTAAATACATTCATGTTGCCTGATTGGAATAATATCCCCATTCTTAACAGAGAAAATTCAAATTTACCATGTTCTTGAAAAAGTTGGATAAAACATTTCCTTTCTATTCCTTGTTAAATATGTTCCATGCAGCTGTCTTCAGAAACGTACCTTTACCGTTAAGTAGTTTTCTGGCTGTGAAGTGACACTTACTCTATAAAAAGGACACTTAAGTGTTATTTTTCTTATTTTACAGGAATTTAATTAGATCCTGACCTTACAATGGATATGTTTATGATTCAACAGTAAATATTATCGAGAAAGGCATTCCTTTTCTTCATTTTGAGTCAGTCCAGTGAAAGCCTTGATTCAGGGCAACGGTACGGGATTTTCTGAGTAATGAAGCATTTGCTGAATAGAGAGACAAAATTTGTTACAAACTCTTAAATGAGGCAGGGATTAAAGATGAATGGACTTCAGCAATTTGAGTAGTTGTAATTTCCTTTGAATCTATGGAGTTTCACCAGCGTAAGTTAAATCTATGTATTCAGGATTACATTCCTCAGTACTTAAAGTTTTCCTCTTTTCTTCTTATTTATCATAGATGTACTCTTGGATGAAGAAGATAAGTTTTATGCTCCGTGTATTATTTTCTATTATACAGGCTAAAATATTACAATTTCTTCTTCAAAGAAAACAATATATTTGAATGAGAACTAATTACCTCTTTTTTTATTCCAAGTGACAAAAGCTAATATATCACACTTAGCCACTATAAGAACTCCATTTCAGTAAACTAATTAAACTAATCCTATCTCGACTCATTATTCTCAGTTCTGCTAAATATTTTAACAGCGTAGATTTATTTCATTACATAAATTATATCATACTTAAAGAAAACAGTTTGCATAATGACATATTTTCATTCCCAAGAGTTTATTTTGGGTTTTTGAATTCAGACTTCAAGTTTCAGTTGAAATAATATTATTTGCCTTATTTAGGGTGGTAATTCTTCTTAATTGTTGCTAATTATCTAGAATGATGTATAGCTTTAATTAAATGTAAGTGCTCGGCATTCTTGTTAACATATATTAAACAGTGACACTTCTTCTGTGTACAGATAATATAATGTTAGAAAGTTGTGATATTTCCTACAGTTTACAATCTGTAATCTCATAACACAGTGGCTGATTTATTTACCAATCATGGGGGGAGGAAAAAAAAAAAATTGCTTTTTGATTGTTAGCAATTATAAAATGACAAGATCACGTGCTTACTGGACATTTCTTAAGCTACATGATTAAAATGAAAATGTGTACATCGCTTTTTTTTTACTTAAATTATAAAACCAGAATACGTTGAATGCTAAGAATTTAACAGCAGTGTTGCCGAGGAGCTGTAAAGGAATAATGCATGAGTACCACTTCAGACTAAATTGCTTTCTACTTATAGACATGTAATGCAATTAAATCCAGAAGCTGTAAGCCTCCCAAATCTCCTAAATTTAGTTTTGGTATTTGTAGTTAAGATACCTGCTGCAGAGCTTCCCAAACTGATAGAACAAAGACAATTTAGATAATGAATCATTAATCAGACTGAATGTACAGTATGTGATTCATACGAGCTGTGTAGAGGATTCATAATTTTATTGATTTTGATAGACCACTTATATCACAGAATTAATGGTGTTCTAAATTTAAAGCCAGTTTTCATACTATTATCTGGACTTTAATTTCTGTCATTGTTACCAGCTTATCAGCGTGCGGACACTAGGTGAATCCTGAGTTTTCTAGGAAATTCACACAGAAGGGGAATTAACTGTGGTGGGTTCTAGCTGAGGATCCTGCATGATTTCTTAAAGAATGAAAGACAGACAACTGACAGACAATTTGTAAATTATTTTATCCTAAATGCTGTGGGTTACAGTCCCTCAGCTCAACACACATCATGAGAGCTATCTCACTATTATGCTTGCCGACTCCAGTCTGCCAGCTTGAATGACTAGAACTGTAATTCATCTTCCAGGTATCAAGTAAGCATCAATACACACTTTTCAATGACACTTTACCCTGCTCTGCACAGTAGTTCCTTCGTGAATGCAACAAGAATTACTTTCATGTTTTGCTCTTCGATAATCAAAAGCTTTCATTCACGTACTAAGTTTGCATATATAGGTTGTTTTGGTCAGCTTTCAAGTATTTGTCCATAATTCATTATGAAAGACCATGAGAATTATATTTCTGTAATCTGTGCTGTTCCTTTTCTGACCTATATCAAAAAAAAAAAAAAAAAGGGAAATCATTGTGTCAAATTTTTTTTTTTTTAAATTTGAGTTTCCATTTATTCATCTAATTTGCAAAGATGTTATCTACAAACAGGTTTCTGATGCGATTAACAGAGGTTAGCGTAATGATGTAATCTGGTCATATTTATATTAAAAATGTTAAATATATTGCAAATGTATTCTTGAATACTAGAATTTATGGGGAACAAAAAGGCTAATGGAGGACATGACCCAATTGCTTTTATCCTTCTCGTATACATCTGTCTCCTTAACATTTTGAAGAATGTCAAGCAAAACTTTGAAGAACAAAGGTAACTGCTTTGAATAATAGTTCTTCATAACTTGATTTAAAATACTGTATGTACCATGCACTCTTAGAAACTAGGGTAAAATGACTCACTTTTCTTGTGAAGAACATCTAGATTTCAGTAGTAAATAGTCCAAAATCAAAAAGCAAATATTGTGTGCGATATTTTTACGTAGGTTCTTAAAATAACAGTGCATTGCAGCGACAAAGGTGTTTAGTAAGGGAAAAGCTGTAGGCTGTAGAGCTTTTCACCTTCATCGTGCTTCATCAGATTTGAGCCCCGTCGATACTGGTTGAAAATTGGTAGTGCTGTTGCACACTCAGTGACCTGTACATAGTAAGCCTTCTCTTCATGTAAAAAACCCTGGTGTCTGGCCTCGAAAAAGCTGTCGTAGCATCTAGCAATCTTCTAGTGTGGCAGGACAATCCAAAGATTAAATGGGTCTGGAAAGCAAACTACGGGCTTTTGTGTGGTTATTCTGGTCTGGTCAGATTTAGGAGCTTACTAATGTGTATGAAAAAGCCCGTGTTGTACGTGTGTGGAAAGCTGGACGTGTTTGGACAATGCCTGTGATAACTCCTTGGAATTGTCCCCTGGTTTAAGTGGTTACCAGGGGTTCTGGATGTTACTGGGAGTTTATGTCTTGTTCATGCAAACTGCTGAGCAGTGCTGTCAGAAGTGGAGTTGAGGGTATTTCTGTTGAAATCGGAGCAGAATGGAAGGTACGTGGACCTGGCTAGAGACTGTAGAGTTTGGAGTGAAAATGCATTAAGTAGCCTTGCAGCTGGCGAGTGCTCAGAAGATCAATATGTTTTAATGGAGGTCTGGAATCTCAGGTTTGGTGGATTTAGAGTACTCTGTTTTGCTAAAGGGGCTAGTAAGTAAGATTTGAAAAAACAAAACAACAAAAACAAAACACTAATAAACCCCCCAAAACTATGAAGAACACATGGTGTATGATAAATAAGGGGTTGGGAGAATATCAGCCTTATCATCATGAAGTCCCCTGTTTTATCAACACAATACGTAAGCAAAGAGAAAGAGACTTTCTACTGAGAAATATTTGGTGTTTGTCTCCTGCGTATCCTTATTTACCGTTCATGTATTTTTTTTCTCGGCGTCTTTTGCATTATGGAACCGCATTTGCTCAGTGTTAGTTATCAGTAAAATAAATTCCAAACTTCAGTTGCTAGATATGATAAAACCTAATAAAATTAGTTGTACTCTTCAAAGTATGTTGTGTCTGAGTGAAATATGAAGTGTGTGTGTGTGTAGCTTCGGTATGTTTGCCTAGCTTTTGGCAGTCAGCTGTGTATTTTACTTGACAGATGTGTGTAATTGTGTATATATTTCATAGATCTGTGCATTTGCTAAGTCATCTATAAGATTATGTAGTAACCTTAGATGACAAGTTTATCTGATAATCTTTTAAATTTCAAATTCCGGTGGTAAAATTTATTGAAGTACCTTGTGCATACATAGGCGTTTGTCTATTTATACAGAACTTATCTGTATAATTTTTACATTAAGAAATACCTGTGTCTTTATGTAGTGTAAAGTTTAGATAATTTACGGTTATAGAGTTTTTTACACTAAGCTTGGTCAATGATACTCTTTTTTTTTTTTATTTTTATTTCTATTTGCATTAATTATTGAGTGCCAACCTGTAAAACATGCCTGTAAACAAAGAGTTATTTTGGAAATAAAGGAAAATAAGATATTTAATTATGTTTTTCTTTCAGGCACATCTTATTTATTTAACAATGAGTCTTTTCTTATCCTTTTCTACAGTTTACAGTAACTTGCATACTTATAGTGGTCATATTAATTGGCATGTAAGGAACACCAGTTAAGCAGACTCAGACATATCCTTCCTGAATAATGCAGTAAGCGAAATGTGTTTCCAAATGAATGTGGTTTCATACTGGTAAATGAGATGTATTTGTGGATCACATTGCTCATATATTAGCTATGCTTAATGATAAATTTACGATAAATACCTCATTGGTCAAAAGATCTGTGGGTAATGTAGGTATTTTACAGAACTGCCAGACCCTTAAAACTGTTAACGTGATGAAAATCACTTTAAATTTTTTGAAAGAGTTGGTAGACCACAAACTTCGTGTCTATCTGGTCTTCAGCTCTAGTAGTATAGTATTTTGACACGGGACAACATTTTCTACATTCTGAAGACCAGATCTTTCACTTTTCTAAGTCATTACAGCTCAGCTGAAGTTAGTCCTCTTGAGGACCTGACCTCAAGTGCTAAATATACCAATTCTATCTTTTGCTAGGGAAAGAAGATGATGACAGTATATTCCCATGCACTCACAGCAGCAGTTTCATGCATTTGATGAGCTCACATTCACAAGACATCACCATATCCTCTAGTATACAGCCAGGTGGACCAGACATAACGTAGTCCGTAGTGAGTAAATAGTCATACCTCATATTAAGCTATATATACATTACTTTCTAGAACTGTGATGACTGGCAGTTGGTGTTGGGGTGGGGGTATAGTGTTAGGAAGTCTTCCTGATTGATTAATCCAATAAAATGCTTTTTCTTTCTGTCATGTTCTTTTCCTATCCTACTCTATGTGCTGACAATTCCATCCTAAAGTGGCCACCTGACAAAGACACCCTTACTATAATGTGCGTTGTAGCCTGTTGTCAAAATGGCAACGAGTCTAAAGAAACTCCAATGTATTAATTAAAAAATAATTCGCTTATAATTACTGCTGGTCATGATAATAAATAGAGAGGTATTTAGAAAGGAAATTAGCCAAAGTGAGCAAATAGCTCTCCAGACATAACATACGGGTGTGAACAAATGCTTAGAAGAATATTCTCAAACTGTTTAAGCAGTCTTTACACACTATAGTCACAGAACCTGTTATTAAAATGACAAGATATTTTATTGTTGTGTTTATTTCTTGTTACTAGCATAATACTTAGAATTCTAAAATGAAAGTATAATACTTAAAATATTTGAAAGAAAGGCTGATCGTACCGATAAAACTAATCTGTTACAAATTTGTATGTTTAAAAGCTGCTGGTTTTGCGTGAACAGGCCACGTAGCCTAACTTCAAATCTAGACTGTTGGCCTGTTGGTTTTGTGCTTGATCCCACATTACCTGTGTTCAAGGAGTTTGCAGCTAAGGTTTTATTGTTAAATACTAGAATAGCTCCAAAACACCAAAGCTAATATTATGAATTAGATATCCCAAACTTAGACAACTAGTTCAAAGTCTAATGGTATACACAAGACTTAAGTATATCTGATGTCTTCAGTTAACCAGATGGTGCAGCTGGATCGTGACAGGTGGACACCAAGTGGAATAGGGGCAGCTAAGAGCTAGTAGGATGAGAGCTACGGAGAACTGATCCTGTTAGAACGGTGGCAGGCAGGTTTGGTGAAGCAAAGAAAAGGCCCGAGAATATCGTTACTCTTTATGAATACTTTGGAGTAAATGACAGGGGTGCACAAAGATACATAGGTAGGTATATGCTGTCCGTAATAATTTACAGAGAGATCTAAAAGAGCCTTTGAAGAGTCACATCAGGGACTTTCCGAACCAGGATTCCAGTCTGAGCATGGACTGGGCGAGGTCAAACAGTTACTAAGTTTTTAAGACAGAATTTCTTCAGTTTCTTGACAAAAATTACATCATGTGGCTTCCTAGCAGGTGACTGGATGCACTGGCTCGGGAGTTATATTCCAGTTCTGCTTTCTTTCCCAGAAAAGTCAAAGTCACAGATGCTCTGGCATTTTTAACTGCCAAAATCCCTGCAGTTTGATAGGATTAACCAGCTAAATTTGTCCATGAATAATAGGAAATCTGTGTCTTCTCATCCACATTCAGTAATTCACACATGTTACTACTATATTTGGTGCTAGTGCTATTTTTCCTAAACCTTCTCTTTCAAACATGGAAACCACGGAAAACTCTTTGAAATTTATGATGTTTGGACAATCAGTCGCTCCCATGGAGAGTCTCTTCGGCTTTATAGAGTCTTCAGGGGCACAGCAGCCTGTTCTGTGATGCTGATTTTAAGTTCTGGGGTTCTATATAAATTTAAATAACCCATCTTATTATGTGTTAAAGGAATTACGGTTGGTATCAGTACAAAAGAAAATGAGGTGTAGACTGCATCACGTTACCTTATTTCAGGGAAAGGTTAATTGGAAATGCAGCTCACATAATGTGTGATGAGGTGGAAAAAAAAAAAAAATAACAGAAGTGACCACAGTCAATGGATGCAGCCCACATGCTTACACTTTTTCCATTTTCTTAAGCGTTTATGAACAATTGAACTGACACAGTATGCAGCAAATGGAGAGTTTCCACATCTTTCTGTACATGCTGTCAAATTCATATATTTTTTTAAGTTACTAATAGTGCAGAGAAAGAAAAAATCAGGTGTTTTGAAACTATGTTAAATCTCTAGCGTAGTAACTGCACTGTGGCTGAAGACGTAGGTCTGATGCTTGAAGATTCAACTACTTAAGTCAGTTTTTGACTTCTAAAATCTTACTTGTAATTTACTTTTCAAGAACACTTATCTTGTGCAAAATTTCATTTCAGAGCTAAAACCTCAGTGAAGGGATGCGTCGATACTTCTTTTGTCAGTGGGGCTAAATCTTGTACAGCTGTGTGTTTACACTTTTACTACATGCATCATTAAATTAATACCATTTTCAAAGATTAATGACAGCGCAGTACCTGCGCTAAAAATTAAACAAGTCCAAGCCGAACGGAACTCTTAGAGTTCTGTGTATGTAGACGTTGTCATTACTGCCACGAGGAATAAATTAAGATAAAATCCAACTTTGTGTGATCTTCAGGATTCTGTGGGACCACATCTGGTAATATTCCTTCACAGAAACCTGTTTGTGGTTTTAAATACGGTGCTAGTTAGTAAGAACTCCAGGACTTGGTCTTGTCTAAATATATATTCGTATCCTTGTGAGTATTATTTTCAGGGTGCCTGAAGTTATTTTGTATACCTCTCCCAGTTTCACATAGCTCTCTATATAACCGTTGTTCCAGCTGTGTTAGCTTACACCTTATATATGCTCTTTACATTTTTATTGAGAACCATCACTAAACCAAACAGAAAATTATCTTTTCCTTTTCAGGCTATTTTCATTCGACCTATTTTATCAGATTGAATAGCATTTTCATGACACTCTTAAATAATCATGATATTTTGCCACCCTGCCTTTTTGAACACTTGTTCCTGTTAATCAGCTGAATAAGCATTTTAAACTGTCACCCAAGTTACTAAGGATGAGTATGAAAGTATACTATCCAGTTTTCATTATTATACCTAAACATAGGTAACCATATGTATACCTAAACATATGCTAATTATAGAAGTGAAGTCAGGAGCCATTTGCGTGTGTTGATACATATATGTAGGCGTACAAACAACAGGTTGAAATATAGGTAGGAGAATATGCAGGAGTTAATTTAAAAAGGCCAGGAAAAAAAAAAAAAAAAAAACAACAAAAAAACCACAAATATTAAGAAAATATGCTGGTATTTTGAGTGATTCTGCAGTATCAGCTCATTTCAACCACTTTAAAGACTTAATTAATTTAAAAAGCGGAATTAAAATTTCAAAAGCCAACAAATTTCTATGGGTGGTATTACAAACTGCAGAACAGCGTAAGGAGCAGTAGTAGGAAAAGATTATAAAAAGCAAAACGAGTAACAAGCAGTTTGGTCTGTGCTGGTGGTTATCTTAGATGGATATTACATGCGGGTAGAATATAACATCTTGGCCAAGAAATAATGCCTTGAATGTTTTGATCATTTAACGGCTTCCTGCAGCTGATTAGTCCAACTGCATTCTGGAGGAAACGCTCTGCCTATTGCGTTCTTCTAAGGTCACCCGTTGAAGTGCTGGGTGTAGGTGTTTCTTTTGCAGAATATATTTGAATCCCAGAGGCAGTTATAGTCTAGTTATAAGTGAAATAATCCACATTTCTGGATTTTACCAGCATTTAACTGAATCCTATTGGGTTCCCAGATAAGTACGCGTAAAATGATCGTTACTTCATCTCTGATCACAACCTTTTGATTAATCTTGACTTTCCCGTGGGCAGTCATACAGAATTTGCCATGTGGTGCGTCAGCCAAGTAAGCGTTTAAGATTTTAATGGTTAAACTGAGTTAAAGTATACATTCATGTTTTAATAAATCAGCATGTAATAATATGAAGAACTAAATATTAGAGAACTCAAGAATGGTACTGTAGTTATAATTACTTCTGTAATTCTTTTAAATGTGGTGCAAAATAAATTATTACTTACAAAGAATATTAGCGCAGAGAAAACATACAGAGAAAATACAGTGTGGGCGAATGTTATGCTGCTTTCCCTGAAGTATTCAGGTGACCTTATTCTGTAACAACATGAAAAAATGATGTTGGGATAAGAAGGTCACGCAGACATCAAGTGAAAATCAGTCTTTGTCCTTTACCATAGAGATTTCCTATCTAGAGTACCAACTACTCCAGATAGGAATTCCTCAACTGACTTACTGTGTATGATATGTAGATAAAATCCTCGTAGATTTTCATTCTTGGAGATATAAATAATTAGTTACGTAGTAAGGCGATAATGAAAGCAATTTTTGCAAAACGCATGCCCCTAAAGTATGATTTTGCCAACAAAATCTATTCTGTTATTAATAGGGATTTTCACGTCTACTCGTTGGAATATTACAAAGAGTTTGCAGATACAAAATGAAGCTATTTATTGATCGGAACTGATTTTTTTCCCTTGAGTCCGTGCCCTATCTGTAAAGTGAAAGTGCTGACTGCTGCACACTGCTGATTGCAGATTTTTTTTGACAGCAAAGACCTGACTCTTCCCTAATCCGTGTAGCTGCATTGTACAAATTACAAAGCTTATGTGACAGACCTGTTCTGTATTCCAAGAACTGCAACATACCTGTCATCAGATAGAAGCAAGAATGCAGAAGTCATCACTTTACTTTGGAAGCAGAACAGATGATTGAAATTATTTCTTCCTACTAACTAATTCCCCTTTTAGTAGAGATAAGCTGCTTTGTTCAGCTGTAAATGAAACATTAGGGTATTAGCTGTCAAGCCAGAAGTATTGGAGAAGCGAAGATTTTATCAGCGGTAGTAACATTTTGGGCAATAAATTGTTTTGTTGGGCAGAATACTAATCTCCAGAGGTACAAAGAAACAGAGCTCATTAAGGTAAATGCTTAAAGCACGCACACACACACACAAAAAAAAAAAAAAAAAAAAAAGGCAAAGACAAAGGCTTATTACCTTTGTTTTGGGGATAGATAAAACATTTGCACTTTTTCATCTCTGTGTAGCGTTGAAGAATTATGTGGTAGTGTTATTAAAAAGACGTGTTTGTAGACTTGTAGAATGCTTTCTGAATATATCCAAGGGACAAATGCATTTCTGAAATATCAACAGAGATCTGTAGTAAGTGATGGCTTATCGGAAATTGTTTTCTTTCCCTCTGGGTAAAATTAGGTATCTGCACATTGTCCTGTACTTAGCATTCATCAGATTAATAGACTAGCGTTATTAAATGAATGTTTGAGGTAGAGAAGAAGAAATGTCCACGATACACTAAATATTTTTACCAGTATATATACCTAAATTAAATTCAGAAGGGTTTGTAGCGTAACACAGTAAGATGATGCGGAGAGAGGAGCTGTGTTGCTGTTAGGGACTGCGGGTAAAGAAAAACATATCTGGAATGTGATGAAGGAATTAACAGCTCTGTAAACCCAGGATGGACATAAACAATTAAATCGGAAGCAAAATAGGTCGAAGGAATCTGTGTGAGCTAAAAAGCCAGAGTACAGCCTGCAAGTAGCCAGAGGCAGACACTTTTCCATCATTACTTGTTTGAAGTAGCATTTTAGAAAACTGTAAAATAGAAGTCAGTTTGATACGTAATACAAAGAACTAAAACACGCGGCTGAAAAATTGCACAGAGGATTCTGTTAATAGCTGACACAAATGTCAAAAATTGTCTCTCTGCAACTTCTAGGGTTTTGAAACACTAAAAGAGAGAGACAGCTTTGCAGTCTATTCCTGTATTCTACAAAAGAGTCAAAAGAAGATGCTTTGGAAAGAATCAAGCAAAAATGAATAAAGTAGAATCTAGACAGTTGACCGAAACATGGATTATTTAGTAATGGTTTTCAATAAATAGGAAACCACAGGCATCTTTTGGGGTGAAATCCTAGTTGTTTCAATACTGCTGTTAGTTGCTGGATCATTGTCCCGTGATGGACGAATCTTTTGTGATCTGCACAGTGACTGGCTAATACTGAAATTTAATGAAGTTGTCATTTCTTCATTTGGGGTAATTGTAGTCATCTGAGGGAGAAAGTATTAAGGTTTGGTGAGAAAAGATTCGGTGATACTTTATTTTGCCATCTTATGTTGTTAGCTATAAAGAATATTAATATTTCATACAAGTGCTTTATATGCACCCCCCAACTGTATCTAATATAAACTTGATTTTCAAATTCAGATATAACCTGAAGAATTCAGATTTTAAGGATATGCTGACGTATTCCTTGCTCATTCCTAGTTACTCTGTAATGACCTGGAACGGCAGAAACCTTTAGGCTGTTGTTTTACTTCAAATACTGGATCAAATCAAGTGCAGCCTAGGTTTATTCCGGCACTTACTGAAGGGTTGCTTTCCAATCTGAAAATAGCGCCAAGTCAGAACTTTTATACGATTGCTGAAGTTGCAAAGGAACACGACAAGTCCAAAGGTAAATTCGGAAGACCGAACTATCAGGACTTCTGGCTTTTAGTATGAGCTTTACTATGCTTTCCTTATCTTTGGGGAAATCCATTTTCTTAGATGTTTCGGGATTTTAGACACAGAGTCTTCATTTTAAGAGATGATGCACTCTTCAAAAAAAACCCCCAATCGATCTGCAGCAATTTCAGTTATCTTTGAAAATGTTGATTTCAATCTATCTTTTTATTGTCTTTATTTGTAAAACAGCATTAATAGAGGGCATGTGGTGTTCAAGAGTAGTGTATTATTGCTGGTTTTATTAAAATAAGATTGGAATCTTTTGCATCACAGACTCATTCCCCAGGGTACTCTCAGTCACAGTTATACATGAGCTAAATTTCATCTCATTAAGAGAAGAAAATTTTCCCAATTTTTCAATTATCGTGATCAGCAAATGAACACGAGCTTGACTATAATCTTCTAAAACGCTTGGACTGGCTTTTAAGTGCTATAAAATTTGTCAAAGCTGAGCTGTGGTCTACAAGTCCAAAGTGCTAATGGAACAGCAACGTGAAGATTCATTCATGTTAGGGATCGTATCCAGTCATTTATATTGAGCAAGCTGATGTTTCTTTGGTTTATAACTCATTTTTCTAAGCAGCTTGTTTTCAGAGTTACATACCAGTATTGTAAAGGCCTATCGTGAAGGCAAGTGGATAAAGCTATTGTTAAGAAGCCAGTAAATCATGTTACATGAAACGATTTAGGTAATTCGAGTATTTAGGATTTCAGTATATTGTTATAATTTGATGGTTCGTATTAACAAAAAGATAATAAATATATATATGTCTCAATAACTGTATAGTCCCCCTACCGTTAGACGAAGCAACCATGTAGGCTGAACAGAAGCCTTGAGCTTCTGAAGCTAGGTGGATGTAGGCAGGGTGACAAGGAAGATATACAGACATCTAGAAAATATTTCAGAATTCCCTCACTGCCTATCGGTAGGATAGAAACTGTTTTTCTGTGAGCATAGGCTGTGGAAACCACAGATTTCGACGGCTCCTGGTTTTGCAGTTACTAAGTTGAATTAATTCTTGACCATGACATCGTGAAGTGCATCAAACACTGGGCTACAGGCCTTGGCCTTAACTTTCATGTGAGCTGGAGACTGGGTCTATATGAAACCCATAGATGAGGAAGATTCCTTCCTGGATTACTTCATATTAAATAGTAATTTTAGAGTCACAGAACACTTTTTTGGAATGCATTTAAAAGGCAGAATTAGAAATCTGCTATGCCCTAGATTCATTCTGTGTATTCCTGACATCGTAGTCATTGTATCCAGGATGGTTTTAGGGCTGTAGCAGTTCAGGAGTATTTGGATGAAGACAGAAGTGTGGTGGAAGAGGACAGTAGTAGCATATGCAGTGTACATTTCCACCTGGATCATAAACGTGTTCCTGATTCTGAAACATAAGGTGAAGGGGTCCACTCTTAATTTTTAACTGGTATTCTAAAGTAATTTTAATCATGCTTTTGTCTTGTTTCAAAGCATAAATTTAGTTTTCTTTTGGAATTTCATTTCTTTTGGAAGAATGATTGACAATTACTGAAAGATTCAGATACCTGCATTGTTTCAGATATTTAAAGGTGGCTTGTTTTTATCTGACATCTGGTTAAGTTTTCGGTATGTCACTGCCATGAATCACCAGGAAATAAAACAAACAAAAAAAAAAAGATCACTTGAAATATTTTCTTCGTTCTTTTCTGCAATTGGAACTCGTGGAGCAGCTTGAAATTGGATAGAGCTCTGAAAAAAAACCCCAAACGTTTGTGTGTGCTGTTAAAGTGGAGGAGGAGAGTTTTCTGTGGATATCGAGTCCCAGAATCTGTGAATTTTGACAGCGACTCTATGGGATATGGTTTGATGATCCAGGAAGTCTGGCTTTTAGGATTTTTAGTCCTGCATCGGAAATGCCATGCTAACAAGGTACAAGGTGCTGATCTGATAGAAACTTCGACAGGCTCGCTTTGTACTGACAGCTCTAACCCAAATCAAGCGTTCTCTTACTGTGTCACTCTAACTTTATGCAAGATCAGGTATTTCTGTCTTCTCCCAGCTTTCATAAAGCCAGCACAAAACCCTCTCTGAACCATGTCTTCTAGTTTATTGGGTAGCAATATGGCTATACTTAATTTACTAGGATTTGTACTGCAAGTAATCCAACAATGTACAGACCTGGTAGCAGTGATAGGAGAATCATAACAGCCTACTGGCAAGATATCAGTATCTTAAAGTTGTAATTTTTGGAACTGCGCTGATTTTTTTTTTACGTTATTCAGAATTAGTCAATTAAAACTAATGTGTGTACAGGGCAGAATTTGGCACTTGAGTGTGCTGGAAAGCACCGCAGTACGAGCCTGGGATTTTGCGTTTAGTACATCAGTGCGATTGTCTTTTGTTTGAGCAGTAAGAAAGGGAGAGATAAAAGTTAGTAAAATTATACACCTAACCTGTCAGAAAACTCCTTGAAGTGCGAGAAACTTTTGTAGTCTCCGTACAAAATAGTCCATGAATCCCTCACACTGTGTTTCCATAAAATTGCTCACTGCAATATTTACTGATAAAGCGTCAAGTGCTTTATACCCACTCACCTCTGTGTTTTCATTTGTATAATGTTTCTTTTTAGCGTCAACCCTTTCCCTTAACTGCCTGGGTTTATATCTCAAGGCAGCAATGATAATTGAAGGAAACGGTAGCAATACTTAGCTGAGAAATCGTACTTTGGTTGCTGCTGGGGGCAGGTAGTGCAGATTGTTCTTGGATCTTGCAGATTTGATACTCTACAGGATAATCCAGTGGCATACTTTCAGTGCCAAACTTAAGGAATTTCTCAAGTCCGCTAAGCCCTCTGTGTTTATTGTCCATTTGCATCCTTTGCGTAATTTTCATATCAGTAAAAAACTAGTCATCTTTTCTATGTCAGTGTTTTTTTTCCATTTGTACTGAGGTTTAGAGACCTGGCTTTGCCGGTCAGAAAGGAGAATAATGGAGGGATAATACTGAAAAAACTGTGGTGATGTTATGTTCATATGGCTTCTGGATAAATCCTTGAATTACTGTATTGAAGATGCTTGAAATTTTACAGTCTTTGCTGACAGGAAAACTAGGAGAATCTATCAGGAGCGCACGGTGAATGGGCCACATTCCTCAAATAATCCAGTCAATTAAAAATTGATTTTTGTTCTAGGCAGCATGGTGGTAATGTAGTGGGGAGACAGTGTATGCATTACCAACAGAGCTCACATGAGTTAAGTGATATTTAGGTGATCTTCTGTCATGGGAGAAAGCAGTGCAGTTGATGATCTTTGCTACTGAAGAAGCTAAATTGAAGTGTCAGATACCAGAATTGCATTTTATTTCTAATATGTTGGCCTGCCAGCCTGGGAGAAGCTATGTGAAGTCTCTGAATACAAAGGGACAAAAGTGCTAAATCTAGCAGAAACGGAATGGTTTGGGGAAGATTAAACTATAACGTGGCTTTTAAAGCCTTCAAGTAAATGCAGTTAAAGAAATTAAATCTTGAACTCAAGTTACTGGGCCTTTTGTCTACTACCTTTTTTTTTCTTTTTCCCGACAGCAGATCTAAAGTAAACAAAAGATATGCGTGATCTAAATTGAATAAATTTTGTTTATTAAAAGAAACAGCGGTTGTAATGCCACTGAAAAGTTAGGAAAAAAACTTGTTAAGGTAGTTGAGCGGGGAGCAAGAAAAAGCCTAAAACTGTTCATGAGAAAATGTATTTGCCTCAGATTTGCAAGATTCTGAGTTACGGAATGTAAAGAGGTATCTTTTTCTAATATCAGAAACATGTGGAAGTCGTGCAGATTGGACTGTATCCTCAGTCTGTATCGTGATCCGTGCAGCGCTTCTTTTGGAGAGAGACACGGTGCCAGCTCACAAATCCGAAATTAGGCTTGATCTTGCCTCGATTTGTTAAAACATCTGATGTTAGTGATAGCTTTGCAGACTTCCCAACAGAATAGAAAACATGCAAAAAGGTTTATCTGAGGTTCTTGGGAACGACAGGATGCTGAAGTCACATTGCTTTTGGTTACGTGACATCACAGTCAAACACCGTGACACTAAAGGTGTTGTGTTGTTTTTTTTTTTTCAAACGGGATGCAGTTTTTTCCCTTCATTTTCTGTTAAAAGCAGATGTAGGATGTCCCGGTGCATCTGTGCTTCACCTAATAGGTAGCTGCATTTAAGTGGTGGGTTAAGGGATACATAGGCCTTTCCTCAGACCTCTGGGAGGTTTTGTGGAGTTCGGGTCCTTACTGTCTTTAAAGCGAGCGCTCAGGTGAAAGGAGAAAATATGAGCGGTCCTGTTGTTTAAAGCTTAGATCCTAATTTTAAATGAGTAGCATTAGGCCAGGAAAAATCTGTGTCGTGGTCATATTTTAGTAACGTATTCACATACATCTCCCATCTTGGATTCGGTTTCAGCAAACAGTATTATCTGTTTGTAAAATGAACGTATCAAGGGTAGACTGGAATGATGTGCAGTGGTCTGCAAGGTATTTCAGAACGTGTGGCTGTAAGGTAATCTCATGCTGTGTTTCTGCTTGACAAAAGTGTTTGACGTCTCAAAGCCAAATTCTGAAGAGGACAGTGAATTTATAAAGTTAATAATCCAGAATTGTTTTCGATACGAGGGATTGGTACCAAAAAAAAAAAAAGGGTGAATATTGGTCATCAGTGCAATTACTTCTTAATATCATGTTTTGTTTTACCATAAATTTTACTGAGTTCTGTAAAAGATGGTTTCACCTGTGTCGGTAGTTTTCTTCATTAATTTATTCCTAGTCTGCGTAAAGAGAAAATGAATCAAATCACAAATGCTTTTTAAAGGTTATTATTGGGGTAAAATGCTGCTGGGTTTTAGTGCATTGGTAGTGAGGAAAAAAAGTGCTTCTGGGCCTCAGAACTCTTCAGCATGATTTGAATACAAGTGGCTAACCGTGATAAGTATGTTACGCTCCCTTCTGTTAATTACAGTATTTCAAACGAGACTAATTTGACAGCCACTGGCTCATATTATGGTAAATACTTCCTCCAGTATTACTGTGAGGAGAAGTCTCCTTCCCCCCTCCCCGCCACGCGAACACTTTTTGATAGGACGTTATAGTTTTAGAAGCTCTGCACCATAAGCAGATAATATCCAATTAGCTCCGAGTTCTCTGTTTAGTAGGAATGATTGCTCTCTGCTAATGACTAAACTGGAAAGGTTTTACCGGTCACTGACAGGGACAAGCACAAAATGTGGTCAGATACTTTCTTTAGAACGTCTTTAAAAACAGACGTGTTAGTTCATTGTGTTTTGTTGTATAGAGATGTCAGTTTACTTGGTCTCTTGCCATGAGTGACGGTTAGCTTATTGTAAATATGAAATATTTCCTCTTTTCCATGTTGTATTAAATGGCTGGCATTTTAAAAATTTATTTTCTTTTTTCACTAGAATAGTGCAAAACAAGCTGACTGCTACTCTCAAGACTAAAGCTAGATATCGTAGCTATCATAATATGGTATTTGATACTACAAAAATACCCACTGATGGTTTCTGAAAAGCAAGAAATTGTCTAATTTCACGTTAACTTGAAGTTTCTGCTCTGTGACTAGCTTAAGAAGTAACTTCATCAGGAGCATTTTGACAAAAAGTACTAGAGTTGTAGTAACTTTTCTTTTACATTATTATTGTAGTTTTATCCAAATTCCACCAGGTGCTGCCAAAGAACATACAGCCAAAGCAAAGTTTACAGCTGAAGTGGAAGTTGCTTAGATCATGTGTGCACGGGTTCAGGAATAAAGCCATTAAAACGTGGGGGTTTTTTTCAGAAGCAGGAGCATCTTCCCTGCATGTTTAAGAGCATACCTCTTTTCTTTGTGGCTAAGCACTATGAATCAAACAATTTGACGCAGAGTGACCTAATTTATGGGTATTACGTTCTTAAAAAATGCATTTTTTTTTTCTTATGACACGTATTTATTAGTAGGCTGTAGGTGAACAATACGCTGGTTTAGCAAGTGGTTATAAACTTTTGTAAATCTTCCACTAGGTTGCTGTCTTAATTTGGGGTGATGGGGTAATTTTTGAATGAGAGGTTCAAATTACTGAAGTTTAGTGTATTTGGTGATTTGGTTCATTTTGTTGTTTGGGGTGGGTTTGGGTTTTTTTTTTCATTCCAATAAGGAAAGTTGCTATTAAACGCTTTTTATTCCTCCTAACTTTGGCAAAGATGTTTCTTTCCTTTGTTTGCTTTTTGTCTTGCTGAGTCAGGAGTTTCGTGTATCACAAGTCAGTTCTGTTTCAGGTTTTGTCTCATTCTGGGAAGAAAATGTGCTTCCAAAAGCCAAGGTTTGCTTGAGGTAATAAGAGCCCCAAACTTGTGACTGATCACAACAGTGCAGTGCAGAATGCTCAGGCAAACAGCACTCGTAGCAGCAGGAATCAATTCAGAGACTTGGTGCAGAGCAGTTTCTATCCTGCCTCCCTGGTGAGTTCAGCCCTTGTGTTTATGACATAAAAAGCAATGTGCAGTTTAATTGCTATACTTTTTTTTTTTTTTAACTGTTGCTCAAGTATTAGTACGGTTTAAGTCAAAACAGCTGGATGATGGACAACGTGGTCCCAGTTGCTAGAAGAGGTGTAATCAGCAGCTGCTAGTGTTGGTGATGAGAAAAAAAAAAACAAAAACAAAAAACAAAAAACAAACCTGCATTAGCTACTGCAATGGGCAAGGAACTCGAAGGGACTAGTCTCATAGCAGGTAATCAGTAATCACTAAAACGGTGGCATTATATTCTGTGAATGCTGTGTTGTTTTTATTTTGCTTTGTTTAATTCAAGCCTTGAGTTTATTGTCGTGCACAAGTGTTTTACATCTGAACGTTTGTTAAATGTTCAACAGTGAAAAATGAAGCGCAAAAATTCTTCGGGATAGCGTGGCATAATCAGTGTGGATTGCCAAGATAAATGTGGTTAAGGGAAAAGGAAGGAATAAATTGAAATGTAGCAGTTACTTTAAGCAGATACGTATTCAGAAATGTGGCTGTAGCTAAGTCTGCACAAAGGAACTCCTTGCTTGTAAGAAATCCATGGCAGTGCCTTCACCTGGCTGTATTTAATTAATTATTTATGTTTGCCTTCCCTTGGGACATGATCTCCCTTGTTGTGTCTCCTTCCTTCCAGCAAAAAGTGTGAACTAATTTTTTGAATATAGAAGATTTTAATTACTTTAGATTTTTTTTTTTTTAAAATATTAGCGGGTACTTTTGTTTCTTTTCATAACTCTGTGTGTATAACAGACAGCTCACGATAGCTTTCCTGAGTTCCCATTTTATTGCCATCCCAAGGCAGTTGACAGAGAAGGAGGAAAGGAAAAAGAGGAAGCAAATTATCCTGCCGAGGTAAGATTGGATCAACATTTAAGCTAGTAGGTGTAATACAGATGCTGTGATCAGCTGCTCAGAGCCAAAATAGTCACAGTCCTTGTGCTATTCCAATCAAAGGTACTGAAGATTGAGCAGTTCTCTGATGTGGTCTTATCAGTTTGAGTATAATGTAAATCCTGTTACAGCAGCTTTGTCCGATCTGCCTGTAGCTTTGTTCTGAACCTTTCAGTAACAGTTCACTGAAGCAGAAAGAGCCCTGTGAATTGATATTATAAACCTGCATGGTTGCTTTATTCATTGTTGAAGCAACAGAATATAACAGAAGTATTTATTTTAGTGGATTGAGGATACTTTTTTTTTTTTTTTTCTTCTCTGTCAGCGTGAGCAGGGGAAAAAAAATGTTCTAAATGCAAAAGAGGAAAAGCTAATACTATAATCATATCCATACCCATTCAGAGCACAATCCCATTGAAAGATAATGCAGAATACTATATGTTTAATTTATTTTACACATTCAGAAAGATTGTTAAATTCCCAAAGTGTTGTTGTTTCCTGCTGATGTAGAAAAAAAATATCATGTGACAGTATTATAATCAGGAAATCATAGTCATGTGAAATAAAAGCTTCTCATAATGCACTTAGTCTTCCCAGACAATTGTATTTTTCTAAGCACCACCTACTTGCTCTCTTTGGGACTGAGATGAGTCTTAGAAATTCAAGACTGTATTGTATTCACTTTCTTGCTGGTGGGCATTCCTTACTGAAGTTCAAGAGCATGAAATTTCTCTTTAGTCTCACTGCTTTGATATGGTATTTGCCTAATAATCAAACAAATTAAAGTGTGGGGGGAAAAAAAAATTGATAAAACTGCAATATCTTTAAATTAAGAGGCTGAAATATTAAATTGAGTTCCTTGTAATAATGCCGTGGTGCCATGTTGACCCTTTAAAATCAGTTTTTGATGTTTTGCATCAATAAGAAATATTACAGCTTTAGGAATCTTAAAGAAGATATGTGCTATTTGAACTTTTAAAGTGTCCTGTCATCTAAAAATTCTGGCTTTATATTTTAAAGATCTTCTGGAGAGATTTAATTGACATTTGTGAATGATGCAATGGAAGCCTCACTTTATTTTAGATATTTGTATATTCCATCAACGAGTTCTGCTACTTAAGACACATTCTCTCTTGTGTGAGGATAGGAAGATTTACAACGTTAGTTCCATTACCACTAAAAAGTCTTCCAAATGGAAATCACTCTCAGATGAGAGTTATTTAAGATAGAAATATTTTTGTACACTGCTCTTAAAATTTCATGCTCCATTTTTAAAAAACTTCTGATTGGAAAGTTAAGATAGTGAACACAGCTGATCTGTTGTTTGGTTTGTTGGTTGTTTTTTTTTTTAATGTTAAATATATTAAATACCTAAAAAAAAAAAAAAAAAAAAAAGGTATATCGAATTCTTGTTATGGAAAACAAAATAAGGTTGTCACCTTTTCCCTGAAATATTAATTTCAGGTGCAAGAATTGCTTTCATGGAGAAGTATTTAACTGTTATATTTCATATTTGTCTTTCAATTAATTTCACAAAGTATTTCATTAAAAGACAGGTTTTGTTTTGGTTTTCTCTGATGATGTAAGCAACTGCAGATAATCAGAGGTCAATGCCTATCTTCAAAATTTAAAAAAAAAAAAAAAAAAAAGTTATCCAATGCACAGTGCTGCACCCAGACCCTCGCTGGGGGAATTGGAATGAAGGGTAGAGCTTCGGTAACCCAGTGGGAGAACAGAACGTGCTACGTGTCAGTCCTATCCCAGAACCACAAAGGAAAACGTAAGGCTCAAAGCTCGGAAAGAACAAAACTCTAATCAGCGAGAGGTGGATGGTTTTGTTTAAATGGTGAGAATTTTATGTCCTCACTGCTGCTTTGTGTAGTGTGTTTCCACATGGCAGCTGAAATGAGAAAAAGTTCAGGAGGATACAAAACAATGTCCGAGAAGTCTTAGTATGTGACATAAAAGCTGCCTCATGGGATGAGAAGTGATGGGTGTTCTGTTTTTGTTTCTTTTTTTAAATTTTTTGGCCAGGTAGAACAGTAAGAAAGGGAAAATATTTTTGGTTAATTTGTCATATTTGAACAATTTTAGCGAGACGGGAATGCTGCTGATTTTCTATATGTAGCCATTCCTCTCTTTACATATCGAATAGCTGTATGAGCTCATAGGATGAATATTGTTTTAATCCTTGACAAAGGTCCCGGGGGTTTCAGTGAGAGTCTCTGAAACAGTGAGCAGTGCAGATGTAAACCCGATAACAAACACAGTGAAGGCGAATCTCAGACGGTTATTAATTGCTTCATTCTCACTCTAAATTCCAGCTAAATAAGTCTGACAGGTGTAAATGCAGTAAAATGTGAAGAGGAATAAATGGACTTAATTTTGCAGAATACTAACTTTTTGGTATGCACCCACACCACTCCTCAATCCAGATGTTTAATGTCTTGACCGCACGACACTTGCATCCTTAGATTTTTTTTTTTTTTTTTTTTTTTTAGATACATACCTGTTTGCGTTAGCAAGATGAATGTTTAACTAATTTAGTAGTCAGGTCTTCTGTCTGTGACCACTGTAAACATTTGCATTGATTAGAAGGAAAAACAAGGCTTGTTTACAAGGCCAGGAAGTTGAATTGCCTCAAGTTGATTGTTTTGTTTTGTTTCATGTACACGTTTTTATTATTATATTTTTTTCTTCCAAAATAAATTTGAGGTATTTCTGAAAAGATTATGGGAATATAAGGTGTCTGTATAGTGTTATGATTTCATGTTTATGTATCTCTGTCTTCTGAAGTTTGTGGAATTTCTTGCAGATCTGTTTTTGTGTTAAATCTTCTCTCTGAAACAATTCCTCCCCATTTTGTACTCTATAGAGCTGTAATATTTGTCCAAGGGTGAGCTGTTCAACATTTTGTTAACTGAAATGGGAAGTGACAGACTGACTAAAAGAAAATCTCCGTGCCAAAGAAACAGATATTACTTCTTTCTCACAGATTACTCTATGCCTGGACACTGAAGACTTTGAGATTGCTGATGCACTAAGGTTTCATATTGATCCATGTTAGACTAATTTGATCAGAAGAAAGACTTCTGTATCGTGTTATTATCTCCTATAGAATTTGATTGAGATGGTCAAATGTTGAGAATATCGTGCAGGAAAAGAAGGGGTTGGAAAAGAGAGACATTAAAAAAAACAATAGACATTGGTTAGATTATATTTTATTTGCATTGATTTTCACTATGTATATACATCATTTGATGGCAGCTGTCTTCAAAATAATAGCATAATAGATAATACTCTACTGCATAATTTAGTATTTTTATTACTTCTTTTTACTGATATTTGTGGAATAATTTAATCATTGAAGTTGGTCAGTACCTGCACACTCAGCAAAGGTGTTTCTCTTCATTGCATTTCCCATGGTTTTGGTCAAAATATGAGAAAGCCATATTTATCGGGCAAGAATATGAAGTTGAAAACTGTCTGAAGAACTGCAGAGGAGATTCTTCAACACGGGCAGGAGAAAGTATCAATTATCTTCTAGTCTTTCAGAAGTAGTTCTGAAGCTACAGGGAGCGCTCCATCCAACAGAAGACGACAGCCTTTTCAGTTCAGGTTTAACAGACTGTGACTGGACGGAGTGGAGTCAGTGGTGCTTGTCCCTGTTTGAGGAGCCCCTGTCCTTGATGGTTTGCTCCCAGGCTACACGGAAGGGAGGAGGCAGGGGCTTATAAAGTACGGGGAAATTATCAGAGTTTCAGATGTTCCTTTGTCACATTTGTTTTGGAAGAACTGGGAGCCTTGAAAAAGCAACATGCAATGGTAATTGAGAGCTTCCTATGCATAGGAAGAGATGTTAGGATGCTTATGTCTGACTGCATCTGCTGTTCTTCGGGCCCTTCACCGTTTTACTGGTTGAGATGAGCAACAGCATCAACTAATTGCCATTCATCTCTTCCAACTCCCGCAGTCTTTCTACAAGCTTGACTGGGGAGGCGTGCCCTGGTCTCCCCTTCCTTACTCATAGCAGGGAGCATGGATTTTATATAAGGAGTCACCCATTTAGGGACATGAGGCTTGGCTAAATTGAAGAAGTCCAGTGGGATTATTTTTTTTTTTTTTTTTACCCGATCTTCAGTTGTGTCAAGGAAACAGATGATCTGAAAATTATGTTGTCTAAAAGTTTGATATTAAAAAATGGGAAACCATTAGCTCGCTGTCGTTCCCCGGTTAATATCCTAATTTTGTTACTGATCCTAGGATTGGGTATCTTCTGTCCAGTCGAATAAAAATGAGACCAAAAGCATCCATTTTGTATCAACTGAAAAAAGACTGGTTGTAGCGTAAGGTGGTATGAGCCTTAGTGAGATGGAAAGGGTAGTTACCACATAGTGTCATCACATCATTGGCAGTTATTAGTTTTATTTTTTGCTTCTTGCAGTTATAGCTCAGGACATGGTAAATTTTGTATTTTGCTTTCTTTTCCTTTTTTTTTTTTTTTTGTGGTTTTTTTTTTTTTTTGTATTCATGAGATAGCATACTTTGTCAAGAGTGCATTTGTTAGTCTCACCATCATATTTATGTTAAAGACCTAACAGGATCCTACTGCACCATCAATTGCTTTTCATTACCCTTGTCTTTGCTTGTAAAGGTCATCACCTTGCGTGTGAATCAAATTTGGAAAAGACTATTTTCTTTGGAAGTGGAATTGTAGTCTGAATTAAAAGGCAGTGCTGCTTGAGAAAGTTGATATAAGATATTCCTGAGCTTCCTTTTAACTCTTACATAAAGTTAATTCAGCACCTTTGTGTGGGCAGATTGTATTCTTCCCTGTCAGAGTTGCAGTTGCTTTTGTTTTGTTTCCCATTTGAATAATACATTTGATTACCATGGCAAATGTTGCAGTGTATGCATGCCTGACTGTAGTGCCTAATTAACTGATGATAACAAGGCAGGATTGCCCTCTTCTCTTTCATAAGCAATCATATACATGACAGTTCTTTTATCTTTCTTCAAAATTGACTTGCTCTCCTGACCCTTAAGCAGCTCCTGTTTTGTGTGTTTACCTCTGATGTCTTTGCAAGACTGTTAATTTTCTGTGGCATATCCTATCTAGTTGTAATTAACACATCGAACGGCGAAGAAATAGTTCTGCTTGCAGATGCCTAATGGAGGAATGCTTTCTTCCAGTAATTATACAGCTTCATTTTACTGATTTGCATTGACCTACAAGGATTTTTTTTTTTTTTTGTGAGAACATTTACAGTGGTATAGTTCTATGTAGGTAGGGAAAACAAACACAAAAATTAGGTTAATTTGCTGTAGTTTACCTCCACATATAAAGTAAACTTAGAAGCAGTCGGTGGTAAGTTTGGTAAAGGTTTGGATTTAGTCAAGTTAAATTGGAGGTAAACAGTGCTGTTTTCTTGCACGTGTTTAATCCTGAGGTCGAAGGCCAGTTCTTATAATTAGAAACTTCAAGAAGCGCTT